>NC_088378.1:156806363-157447954 GCF_037993035.2 Macaca fascicularis | reverse complement strand
GTAAAAGAAGGTGCTGACTCCGGATTCCCAAACTGACACACTCAGCTATTTTATCAAAACAAGCAAATCATTCTGGATGTTATTGGGAACAGGGGCATCGAAGAAGAGGTGCGGAGGGGACAGCAGGTGGTTCTGTGGAAAGAAGGCGACCAGGTTGTAACTTCAGTGAAGGCTGCTGCCCTGGCAGGTGTTCATATGGCACGGACTCTCAGGGTGTAGATGTCACCCCAGTTTCTGTCTCTCCAGCTTCTCTCCTGTGGGATCCCTGGTCATGAGTTCCATCAGGTCACAGCTGCTGATAGCTTCCTCACTGGCCGGCAGCAGCCTTTGTCAGCTGAGGGATTCTGCCTCCAGCGCAAGCGGCTTTTTCTGCAGGGCCTTGGAGGGGCCTTCCATGTTTCCGCTCTGCGTCCACTCGGGGCCTCTGGGTGGCAGCCTCTGTTCCTGGCAGAACAATTTGGCCCTCATGAGGGTGATCCTTGGTGGAGTCTTCCCGCTCCTCTTAGCACTGTGGGTTCTTAGAGAATTTCTGCCTTCTCTGCCTGTCATTAACTCAGGATACAAGGTGACCCACAGCCGCAGGGACGCCAAGGGGCAGCGGCCCATGACAGGTGTGTGGCCTCATTCGCAGTAGGGCTCAGCTTTGCTTCTGAAGCTTTACTCTTTTTTTGTTTTGTTTCAGGGAAGGTCTGTTTCTCTAACAACTTTTTATCGAACAGCGAGGAATATCATGAGCATGTGTTTCAGCAAGGAGCCTGCACCAGCCGAAATCGAGGTGAGAGAAGCGGCCCCTCCCGTTGCCTCTCATGATGTGGGAACCACTCGGCGAGCTGGAGGACATCCTTGTCCTGCCCTGACCCCTGCAGCCCGGTGAACTGAAAGGACTCAGACGGGGCTGAGTTCATCCTCTGTGTTGAGCGTGCACCAGGGCAGCCAAATGTTTTAACTTAGGTTGATCTAAACTTGTTCACAAGCCAAAAACACTATAATGAAGGTGGGGAGTCGCTGAGTGCAGGGGGCGGGTTCTGGGCACGTCCCCTGCTCCCCGTCACCATCTCCTCCTACTTGCTCACCCAGCTGCTTCTCACCCCATCCTCTGTGTGTCTGTTATGCAAGAGAATGTTTGGAATCCCTTGAAACCACAGTTGTGCTTTTTCTTCCCTTCTATTTTTTATTTAATGGGATTGGCAGATTGCCATTTTTGTGCTTCTGCCAACTCTCTTCTTTGAGTTAGTATGAGGTTGGAAAGACAGTGAGCACTTCTGTGCCCAGACCAATTAGGGGGAGTTTTTGTGTGCGGCGCTGCAGGACAGAGACCGGATCTGTTTATTTACCTCCCCTCGGCCAGTGCCCAGCTGAGTCCGTGTGAACTTCCAGCTGCTGACGTCGGTGGGCTCTCAGCAGCGCTTGGTCGTGGAAAGGGAAAGAAACCAAACCCGGATTACTGGTTCAGGGCAGCTGCCGACCGGGGAAGAGGAGGTATTTGTTGACCACAGCCTCATCTTTTGGTGTGTGACAGGCTTTTGCTGCCTTTTTTTTTTTTTTTTCCTTTAATGCCACCTCTTTCAAATAAAATCCAGGGTCGGTTTGCCCCATGTATACATGCTGACCACTGGGGGTTCAGGTATCTTGTTTTGCCTAAGTTTTGGACATGTGACCTTCAAACCTGCTCAGACCAGGATGGCTGGTCACCCTCCCTGGGTGGTGCTTGCTGCCCCACCTCCTGAAAGCAATTGTCAGAGCTTAGGATGTCCAGCCCTGTGGCCTGACCCTGCTTTCCTAGTGTGAGGAGTTAGAGGTTTACCTTTAGCACCATCTTTATCTGTCTTAGGACTTAGGTCTCTACTTAGGTGCGGGAGCTGCCTACGCTGTGTACCTTGGGTGCGGCCACTGAACGTCACGCAGTGGCCTGACACCCGACCTGTGGCTGTGATTACTATGCTGCAGCCGCCACTGCCTCACCCATCACCAGCCACGATGTCAGCTGAACCCTGGTCTAGGACACGTGTGGCTGCCGCAGCTGCTTCCACAGCACGCGTTGTGTTTGTGGTAGAGATGTCAGGTGGAGGAAACTTGCTTTCTGGGGCTGAGCATTGGACCTGGGAAGAGGCCTTTGTTGCCAAACAACACGTGTCCTGTGGGCATCTCCCCAGAGGTGCAGAAGTTTATTACTCTCCGTAATGTGCATGAAAGCTTAGCTCATCTTACAGCCTCTTATTCAGGAATTAATTCCCTCTGAAAGTCTGGATTTTGCTCTAGCGGTTGTGTAAATATTTAAACACAAAGGAGAGATTCGCTGGAATTTAAACTTCAGGCCTGGATTGCCTAGTTTCTTGTGCTCTGTCTTCCAAAAAAGGCCAGTGGACAGCCCCTGGAGTTGGCCACCAGCTGGGAGGAGTCCCTTCCTTCCCTTCCCACATCTTTACGGACCCACCAGAAGCTGGTTGCCCTCAGTTTCAGCAAATGCATGGCAGGATTGGACACTCAGGGAGTCTGTTGAGGGAATCCAGTCGTTTAATGTGGAATTCGTTCTTGATTTGTGGAGGTCTGACTCCGCCAGGTGGACCCCCTCTTTGTGGAAGTCAACGCAGTGTTGAGGAAAGTGGTTTCGGCGTTGCTAGTAGCACTTCATTGAGCTTAACTGGACCCTATGATGTTGGGTGCTTGTAAGTTAGGCTTCTTCCCTAAATGTGGTTCCAGCTTTACCGAGGTTTGTGAGATGAGGAAAGAGGACTTAGTGCTTCTGGAGTGATCACTGAGAACAAAGTGGAAGGTGACTGCGCGGGGAAGCTTGTCTCAAGGGAGCCTGGGCACCGCTGCTTGCCTGCAGTCAAAGCATGTTCTGACCCATTCTTTGTCCCCATATTTGTTTAGATGGAACATAAGTCACTTTGGAAGCTTTTTGTAATTCGCAGTTACTGTGCTTAGCATAATGTCCTCCAGGTTCATCCATGTTGTAGCACGCGTGAGAACTGACGTCCTTTTACAAGGTCATGGTATGGAGTAGATTTTGTTCATCCATCTGCGGATGGGATACCGTGGTGGCTTCACCTTTTGGCTGTTGGGAATAACACTGCATAACATGGGTGAGACACTGCTTTCTGGCATTTGGAGGATATGCTTGGAGGTGACCTGTCATTGCTTTCTGCGTTAGTGTCCTGCTGGAGACACTCTGCAAAGAGAGCGTCTGTTCTGAGGGGCGTGTGCACCAGACATTCATGTCCCAGTTTTGTTGGGTTGAGCTGTGCTCTGTGGCTGCAGCACCTTAGGGGTGCTGACCAGCCGTTTCCTGTTCCCTGCAGCAAGAGTACTGGAGGCTAGTGGAAGAGAAGGACTGCCATGTGGCAGTGCACTGTGGCAAGGTGGACACCAACACTCATGGCAGTGGATTCCCAGTGGGAAAATCGGAGCCCTTTTCAAGGTAACCTGGGCTTCTCTTGTCCGTGTTCTTGGGGATGTGACTGCATCCTTCCCCGCCAGTCTGTAACGTCCCTCGTCTTCCCCTTTGCAGGCATGGATGGAACCTCACCGTCCTCCCCAATAACACAGGGTCCATCCTGCGTCACCTCGGTGCTGTGCCTGGTAAGCCTGACTGTGGCCACCTGCCTGTGGCAGCTGTGACCATGAGTCCTACTCACTGAGAATCAGGGCTGGGAAATCCCTTCTAAGCACTGCCAGGGAGGGATGGGGGTCTTCAGGCATACAGGACGTACATTGAAATTGATTTTTAGGCCGGGTGCGGTGGCTCAAGCCTGTAATCCCAGCACTTTGGGAGGCCGAGACGGGCGGATCACGAGGTCAGGAGATCGAGACCATCCTGGCTAACCCGGTGAAACCCCGTCTCTACTAAAAAATACAAAAAACTAGCCGGGCAAGGTGGCGGGCACCTGTAGTCCCAGCTACAGGGAGGCTGAGGCAGGAGAATGGCGTAAACCCGGGAGGCGGAGCTTGCAGTGAGCTGAGATCTGGCCACTGCACTCCAGCCTGGGCGACAGAGCGAGAGTCCGTCTCAACAAAAAAAAAAGAAAAAAAAGAAAGAAAAGAAAACAGATTTTTAGAAATGAAAGGAGTAGCATGATGGTTGGTGAAGTCAGTAGAAAAGGTGGAAAGGTGAACCACATGGCCGAGTCTAGAGCTGGGAGAAGCTTAGTGGCCAACTTTGAACTTTGAAATAGCTGCCTTCAAAGCCGAAGTCACAATTCCTAAAGGCTACTGCAGGCTGAAATCATAATTCTCAAGATGGTCAGTAGGCTCACAAGAGATGGATGGATGCTTTGCAAGCTTTAGGGAAAACCAGGGGGTCATGGAGGTTGTGGTCACTATGAATGTGAAGGCCCAGGCCTTGGGGAAGGCGGTTAGGAACCTGTCCAGGTCCTGGAACCTGACTCATTTCTGAGCTGAGCCAAGGAGCCCTGTGCCCTACTCACCCTGCTCGGAGGCCTCGCCAGCAAAGGGGCTTTCTTGCTTTCTGCCTCTGGCCCTGATGGGGGCTTTTGGGTTTGGTGCCTCTGGTCCTCAGCCTTGGGGCTTGGGGCTGCTGGTTCCTCGGCATTCCTCACCAGGTCAGGTTCCTGTGGCCGCCACCTCATGAGGCCAACGTGCTGCTACTGTTTTGAAACAGTGTTCATATTCTCCCACTTCTGTAAAGGAAGCAGGAAAGAGCAGGTACCTTCTGCTCACTGTCTTTTGTCTGACTTGGAGTCCCATTTCTTTTCCTTCTTGTTTTAGGAGAAGAGAGAGAATTTTACTTATTGTTCCTTTGAGACGTTGTTGCCTAGCTTTTAAAAACGCGCTTTTCACTCTTGCTGTTTTAGGAGTGACTATTCCCTGGCTAAATATTGGCATGGTCTTTTCTACCTCATGCTGGTCTCGAGACCAAAATCACCTTCCATACATTGACTACTTACACACTGGTGCTGACTGCATTTGGTAAGTACACGGCCGCGGGTGGGAGGGGAGGGACTGCAGAAAGTCATATTACCACATTAAGTGGGGCCTGCGGGTAACCTCTTGTCCAGGTGGTTCCACGTGCTTGAGAACTTGCTTCTCTGTGTTCAGGCCTGTCCTGCGTTCCCTGCCGAGGCCTTGGGCTGGGATCGCCTCCCTCTGTTGGAAGGTGCTGGAGAGTTGGGGTGCTGGAGAATGTTGTCACACTCTCTGATGATGTACAAAACTTTTCATATGCTTAGTGGCCATTTAAGTTCCCTTTTCTGAATTACCTGCTTAGGTCTGTTTTTGTTTGTTTGTTTTGTTTTGTTATGGATTAGTCACTTTTTCTTGTGGATTTCCAAGAGTTATTTTCACCTTAGGGTTAAGGAACAGTAGTAAAAGTGCCTCACAAAGTTAACCAGTAGTAGTGACTGTGTCATCAGCCCTCTATGAACTGAATATGAACCGTGGCATTTCATGATTGGTTGTTTTCAGCCTCTCTGTAGAGCCAGTGTTTCCTCATCTATCGGTGGCTCTGCAGGGAGTAGAGTTGACTTGGGAATCTCATTCCTTCCGTGTGGAGACGCACACGTTGTGTACCCCGCGAAGTCTGTTGCCTGGCGAGGTGTTTTGGGTCCCCACCTGTAATCCTGACTCTCACTGTACCCATCCCTGATCGAGGCTGGACTCTTGGGTGTCTTTGTTTACGGCGGCATATGGGAAATGACTAGAAATAATCAGATGTCTTGTCGTCTGATCGTTTACCGGCATGCCGTCCATGCCATGCTAACTGTGTTTATTGCCCTAATGGGGTGATTAAGCATTCTTTATTAAAATAAAGTCTTAGGACTCGTGTTCTCCCTCCGTGGAGCCAGCGTTGGCTGCAGCTGCCTGGTTTTGGCTTTTCTGGTGAGTGGTGCTGTCAACCTGAGGGAGCCCTCCCTTCCCACGTGGGTCTGCACCGTGGACGGTGAGCACGGCGTCCTGCAGGTCCACAGTGATGGGCCCGGGAAGCCCAGGCTATTGCCTGTGGAGTGGGGACTGACAGGAGCCTTGGGGCTGAGCCAGGCCCGGCCACAGCTGGGGAGGGGACAGCCAGGACAATCCCAAGAGGTGCCTTTGCCTCCGGAAGAAGTGTGGCCATTCCCTGTGGGGAGTTAACACTGGCTGTGGCTGTGCATGGCCTGCTGTTCCTGGGGTCGCCCCCAGACCGGTGACCTGAGGCCCGAGTTTCTTCCGTGTGGGTTTGCTTATGGCTTGACGTTGAGTCACAGATGGCAAAATGTGATGTCCTGTGTGGGCTTTTTGAAGACTTACCCCTGGAACCTCATTGAGGGAGAGAAAGAAAAGGCAGGGGTAGGATCAGAGGACATGATGGTGTGTAGTTGTTCTTAAAACATGTGATTTAGGTTGGAAACCCTGTATGTAAATTACCAATCAGTAACAGAATATGTTGGCATTGAAAATAACATGAGCATTTAAAAAAAATTCTTAAATGTGGCTGTTGCCTGCACTGAGCAACTGAACCCAGGATTTGGCCTCAGAGAGAAACGTTTTCGTCACAGACACTTAGGGGCCGCAGTCGCTGCCTGCTGTGCAAAGGTGGGCCCTGGACCGGGGGCGGGGGCTGTTGGGAGGGGCTGGCGGTGTTGCCCTGAGCTGCTGGCCCACGTCTTTGTTTTTAGTGGTGGCTGATGGCTTCACTGGTTTAGCATCCTGAAGATCTGTCCGGCCCCTCTCCACACTGATGTCCTCCTCTTGCCCGGGGAGGAGCCCCTCAGACAGCCTGAGACGCCCAGGAGCAGGGCAGCCATCCCTGCACCCCTGCCCTGCATGGGCCTCCCCTCACATGCCCGTCATTCATGCTGTGCGCCTGGCACCAGGGGCGTCACATGTTGTGAGTGGACGTGTGGCCCTGGTGGGCTCCTTGGGACACCGAGGATACGGGCAAAACCCCCTCCCCTCCCTGTGATTGCCGTGAGGAGGCCGCGTAGGTCACTTTCTACCTGTACCTCCCACCTTTTCTCACACTCGAGGACCCCTGCCAGCCTCACGCTTAGACCCTGGAGGGTCTGGGAGCCACCACTTCCCCAGGCCACCCTCTGACGCAGTCCTGTGTGCCCTGATCCTCCTGTGTGGGCTGGGTCCTGACACACAGAACTCCCTAGCGGGGAGCAGAGCTGGGGGCCGCTAGGTAACCCCGGAGCCCCACTTCGCCACAGTGTCTGCCAAGGAGTTGGCCTTGAGGTGGTGCATGTGCCTGAGCCTGGCTTTTTCCCAACTCTGTGCATTTGTAGAAGGCAGGGTTTACTGTCCTGGCTGGAGGGCCGAAGGAGCCACACATTCCTTGTCAGGACACTGTCATGTCCTGCTCCTGCGGCAGTCTCTGTTAACAGAAGAAGGGTGCAGTGCCGGAGCCTCCGAAGAGGCCCGTGGAGGCTGCAGTGTGTCTGGTTCTGGTTTATAGGGGTTTGTGAACATCTGTTTCTGGTTTGAAGGCTTTTTGGCTCACCAGGTGGGTCAGATCTGCGGAAAAGATGAGCACCTTGCATCGCGGTGCGCTGCGGTTTGGCTGTGTGCTAGGTGGACGTGGCGCTGCTGCCGTGGGAAATAGGAGCCAGTGGTGACCAGGCACCCGGCCAGGCCAGCGCCCTGTCCCTGCTGGCGTGGAGCAGAGCCTCTCCCGTGTGCTCGGGTCCCTGAGGGTGACGGGGGGCGGCCCAGTACATGCAGGAGGCCCTTGTCAAGTGTCTGCTTGTCTCTTGTGTCTCTCAATGACCCAGGTATTGCATTCCTGCTGAGGAGGAGAACAAGCTGGAAGACGTGGTCCACACCCTGCTGCAAGCCAATGGCACCCCAGGGCTGCAGATGCTGGAAAGCAACGTCATGGTGCGTCCACTCAGCCGCCGCCTCCAGCAGGAACTGTAGGACCTCCTAGGCACTTGAACATGGTTTCCCATGAACCTGCTTTTCAAAGGCAATGAGAACACAGCAAAACAAATCCCCAGGGTGCAAAGGGAAAGGTCCTCAGACACAAAAGCCAAACTGACCATCCATCAGATTGCACAGGGTGCTGGGGTTTTGCACGGCCTTTGCATCTGTTTTGGGGCTTGTTCATGTTGAGGGCTGCTGTGGACTCTGGGTTTTCTTGTGCCCGCTGCTCCTACCTTCTGGGCACATGAGAGGAATGAGCACAAAGGCTTCTTCACTTGTTTTCAGGAAGTCATGGGGCTGGTGAGCTCCTGGGAGGTGCTGCTTTGGGCTGTGTTCTGACCAGCTTCTCTGGCCTCTGCTGACCCTGCTGGTCCAGCCTGTCCATCTTAGAGAAGAGATGGACGGGGGACTCCTTTGTAAGCGCAGCCTGTGGGCCTGTGGCCTACTTGGCTCTGGAGATGAGCCCGGCAGCCTCCTGGTTGTGTAACCTTGTCCCGTTTCCACCCCATGGCATTGCCAGGTGGGGACAGAGGGGCCTGTGTGGTCATCATGTCCTCAGCTGTGCATGAACCTGTCATCACTCTGGGGCCAGTGCAATTTAGAACTTCTTCTTGTGTTATGAATGACATCTTTTTATTTTCCACATAAAGCAATCTTGTCTCCTTGAGAGCAGGCCTCTTAGGGTGCTCATGCCTCACCTGAAGGCTGCAGGTGTCCCGGCGCACAGGGAGGGGGTGTGCCTCAGCCTGGCCCTGTCTCCCCAGATCTCCCCGGAGGTGCTGTGCAAAGAGGGGATCAAGGTGCACAGGACCGTGCAGCAGAGTGGCCAGTTTGTCGTCTGCTTCCCGGGATCCTTTGTGTCCAAAGTGTGCTGTGGGTACAGCGTGTCTGAAACCGTGCACTTTGCTACCACCCAGTGGACAAGTATGGGCTTTGAGACCGCCAAGGTAAGCAGAGCCAGCCTCCTCCCGCTGGCTGCCCCCGCATCCGTGTGAGCGCCGTGCGTGATTGCACACAGAAGCAGCCCTGCGTGTGCGTGTCTATCTGTAGATAGTTCCTTTTGGAATATGTCTTTGAAATTCTTAGGAGGTGGTTGAAAGGTCTTCTAGGAGTGAAAAGTTAGGGATTTGTTTGTATCACAAAGAGTTTTGATCATACCGTTACTGACAGATCCCTCCAGTATTGGAAAACTACTGAAGATACTTAAGGTAATTGCTTAGAATGAATGGACAGAGAACCTCCACCCATCGTGAGGTGGTGGCAGCTGCCTCTGGGTAGTGGCGAAGTGCTGTGACTTCTCCTGGTATGTGGTGCCTTTCTCACAGGGAGGCAAAGTTTTGAAGAGTTTTTAATCCAAATGCAATTCAAGATTTAGAAATTCGGACAGCCGGCCTGCCCCTCCACCAAGAAGAACCTTGACAGCTGCCTAGTCATGAAAATCCACGCTAAAGGGATGTGACTCCTCTTTCAGGAAATGAAGCGTCGCCATATAGCTAAGCCATTCTCCATGGAGAAGTTACTCTACCAGATTGCACAAGCAGAAGCAAAGAAAGAAAACGGGCCCACTCTCAGTACCATCTCAGCCCTTCTGGACGAGCTCAGGTAACAGACTCGGGGTTCTGGGAGACCCCCAGGGCCCACGTCAGAGAGCTTGACCTGGCTGCCCTTCGGGGGCTTAGCCGGGTAGACGCCCGGGGTGAGCAGACAGCGCTGCCTGCCTGCAGCCGCAGAGCCCCTTGGCACTGCACGGCCCATGTGATGCTTTTCCAGATGGGCAGAGGCTCAGGGTGTGCTGGTTTTTATTTTAACATTTTTTTTTTTAAGAAAATAATTTCCCCTTGATGTTCGGACTCCGAACCTCCAGCACCAAGAGGTTCCTCCTCTTTGTGGGATTGACTGCAAGGGGGGCGCCCGACCCCTGACACGTACTTGCTGACCCACTGCGTCAGAGCCTGGCTCTGCACCAGTTAGGGGAAGGCGTGGATAGCTGCCCCCGGTCCTCCACCCTCCATTTTCTTGCCAACCCCTTTGTGTGTGTGTGCCGTGTGTCTGTGGTGTGCGTGTGTGGTGTGTGTGTGGTGTGTGTGTGTGTGTGCTGTGTGTCTGTGTGTGGTGTGGGGGGTGTGTGGGATGTGTGGGATGTGTGGTGTGCGTGTGTGGTGTGTGTGTGTGGGGTGTGTGTGGTGTGCGTATGTGTGGTGTGGGGGGTGTGTGTGGTGTGCGTATGTGTGGGGGGTGTGTGTGTGTGGTGTGTGTGTGGTTTGTGGGGGGTGTGTGGTGTGCGTCTGTGTGGTGTGTGTGTGTGGGGTGTGTGTGTGGGGGGTGTGTGTGTGGTGTGTGTGTGGTGTGTGTGTGGTGTGGGGGGTGTGTGGGGTGCGTATGTGGTGTGTGTGTGGGGGGGGTGTGTGTGGTGTGCGTATGTGTGTGGGGTGTGGTGTGTGCGTGTGTGGGGTGTGTGTGGTGTGCGTATGTGTGGTGTGTGGTGTGCGTATGTGTGGTGTGTGGTGTGCGTATGTGTGGTGTGTGTGTGTGGGGTGTGGGGGGGTGTGTGGGGTGTGCGTATGTGTGGTGGGTGTGTGGGGTGTGTGTAGGTGGTGTGTGTGGGGGGGTGTGTGGGGTGTGTGTGTGGGGGGTGTGCGTTATGTGTGGTGTGTGGGGTGTGTGGGGTGTGTGTGTGTGGGGTGTGCGTTATGTGTGGTGTGTGGGGTGTGTGTGGTGTGTGTGTAGGGGGTGCGTGTGTGTGTGGTGTGCGTATGGTGTGCGTATGTGTGGTGTGTGTGGTGTGTGTGTAGGGGGTGCGTGTGTGTGTGGGGTGTGTGTGTGGGGGGGTGTGTGTGGTGTGTGTGTGGGGTGTGGTGTGTGTGTGGGGGGGTGTGGGTGTGTGTGGTGTGTGTGTGGTGTCCGTATGTGTGGTGTGTGTGGTGTGTGTGTAGGTGCGTGTGTGTGGGGGGGGTGTGTGGGGTGTGTGTGTGGGGTGTGTGTGGTGGGGTGTGTGTGGGGGGTGTGGGGGTGTGGGGTGTGTGTGGTGTGTGTGTGGGGTGGGGGGTGTGTGTGTGGGGTGTGTGTGGGGAGGGGTGTGTGTGGGGAGGGGTGTGTGTGTGGGGTGTGTGTGGGGAGGGGTGTGTGTGTGGGGGGTGTGGGGTGTGTGTGGTGTGTGTGTGGGGTGGGGGGTGTGGGTGTGTGGGGTGTGTGTGTGGTGTCCGTATGTGTGGTGTGTGTGTAGGGGGTGCGTGTGTGTGTGGGGTGTGTGTGTGGGGTGTGTGTGGGGAGGGGTGTGTGTGTGGGGTGTGTGTGGGGGGTGTGGGGGGTGTGTGGTGTGTGTGTGGGGTGGGGGGTGTGGGTGTGTGGGGTGTGTGTGTGGGGTGGGGGGTGTGTGTGTGGGGTGGGGGGTGTGGGTGTGTGGGGTGTGTGTGTGGTGTCCATATGTGTGGTGTGTGTGTAGGGGGTGCGTGTGTGTGTGGGGTGTGTGTGGGGTGTGTGTGGGGTGTGTGTGTGTGGGGTGTGGGGTGTGTGGGGGTGTGTGTGTGGGGGGTGTGTGTGGGGGGGGGTGTGGGTGTGTATGTGTGTGGAGCAGGTCAGGGCGGACGCTGAGCAGAGTGGCGCCCGTGTAACCCTCTTCTCTCTTCCCTACCGTGTAGTTCTCGGTGCCTCTCCCATCCTGGAGCAAGGCTCTGGGTTGTGTTGTGAGCACATGAATTTTGAACTTTTGGTGATAGTATCTTGACTCTCTCCTGGGCTTGGGACACAGGGAGAAGCCCTTACTAGGTGGCCGTGGTTTTGCAGGCGTTGTGACGCCTGCATTACTAAGTCTGGCCACAGAGTAGCCTCATCAGCCAGGGCTGCTACTGATCTGTGGACTAAGGCACCCGGGGAGGTGAGCTGGGCTCTGAACCCTGAGCAGGCCTCACTTCTGACAGGAGGGTGTGTCTGGAGGGAGGCCGGTGTGGGAAGTGCATGTCCTGCTGCTGGTGAGCATGGCTGGCTGTCACTAAAGGCGTGGGCCGTCCCCCGTGTCTGGCAGGGATACAGAGCTGCGGCAGCGCAGGCAGCTGTTCGAGGCTGGCCTCCACTCCTCCGCGCGCTACGGCAGCCATGATGGCAGCAGCACGGTGGCGGACGGGAAGAAAAAGCCTCGAAAGTGGCTGCAGTTGGAGACGTCGGAGAGGAGGTGTCAGATCTGCCAGCACCTGTGCTATCTGTCTATGGTGAGCCCACCTGGCACGGCCGGCGCCCTTGTGTGCAGTGCTTCCCCTGAGAGCTCCAGGGTTGCCCCCAGAAGAGGGAGGGTGCTCTCTGCACAGGAGACCTGCTGTGCTCCCATCTCTGGAGCTGGCTGTGGGACCTCAGCAGAGCTTCTGACCTCTGGAGGCGGCTGCCTCACCCGCAGTGACCAGGCCACACAGAGGCTGTCCCTCTACTCTGCCCACACGTGGCCCTCTCTCGGTCCCGCGGTGCCTCCTTCCTCCTTGCGGAGCAGGTGGCCTCCCTCCCCCCCCTACTTTGTCACCCCAGCCCCCACGCACTCTGCTCTTCATACTTTTTGAGACGGTCGGGGCGGGTTTCCCACAGTGCTGGGCAGCGTCTGCCACCCCCCGCCCAGTGACCTGTGCTTGGTAGACTTGGGCCCATGGCCTGTGCCCTTTGGCTCTGTTCTTGGCTTCCTGGTTCTGCTCAGGTACATGATCTGCCTCAGCCCCCAAGGACTTGGGAATCTGTCCTTGTTGAAAGCTGATGCTCCCCCTGTCCCATCTGGGATCAGAGCTGCTTTTCTGGCACAGCCACTCCAGGCTACAGCAGACTGCATTCCTCTCGCCTTCTCGACTGTACCCTGCCGGCCTCCTTGTGACCACCTGCCTTCCCCAGCTTTGGGCTTAATAACAAACACTGCCTCCTCCCCTGCTTGCCCTGTCCTAGACCAGAGGTGGGCTCAGAAAAGCCCTTCCATGGCAACTGGACGGCTGTGGCCCTCACCATGCTTCTTCCAGTCCTCCCTTGACCTCTCAGCAGGCAGCTGTCCTGACACACTCTGGGCAGGGATGCCTGGCTGGCACTGCAGATGGCTCCACGCCACTACACACCTTAGCCTGGAACAGAGAGCATGCCCGACAGGCCTGACCTGCCTCCCTGGGCCTCTTCCCTTTCCACAGTGCCTCCCTCCTCCAGTGCAGAGGCCTAGCTAGGAGGCGCCCGCTCCATACGCCGTGGTGCCTGTGTCCCACAGGTGTCCCCTCCAGCTGCACGTTCCCCGAGGGGCCAGTGCCTCTGCGTCCCTCTGCTTGTCCACGGTGGGCCAGGACTGAGACCTGGGTCGACTCTCCTCGGCCTCCCAGTGTGACTGGGTCATGCCGCCTCACCCCAAGTCCTGGCGTGCCCTGTAGAAGAGGGAGGACACGGCCTCTCCCGGACGAGTCAGATCGGGGCTTTGTACCATTTGAAAGAGCTGAAAACTCTGTGTGTCCTCGTCTCCTCCTTACCTAAGGACACAACTCACGGTGTATCCGATAGGCCCCTTCATGGCCTCATTCGAGCCGATTTACCTCTTTAGAGGCTCCACCTCCTCCTGCAGTCACAGCTGAGGTCCTGGAGGTTCACGCTGGCATTTCATGGGGGACAAATGCAGTCCGTGACCACCCTGCCTCCCATCCTGTAGGTTTCCTTCTATCTAGTTTTTCCCCCAGACTTCTCAAAATGTATTACCTAGAGCCATTCTGTTCTTAAAATGATAAGCATTTTCTCAGATCTTCAAAGTACCTTATGAACATCACTGATAAAAGCTGCATAGCTTGGTGTGCTCTTTCTTTTCTTTTTTCCTTCTTTTTTTTTTTTGAGACAGTCTCGCTCTGTTGCCCAGGCTGGAGTGCAGTGGTGTGATCCTGTCTCACTGGAGCCTCAGCCTCCGGAGTAGCTGGGATAGCAGGTGTACCACCACGCCCGGCTAACTTTTAGTTTTGGTAGAGGTGGGGTTCTGCTATGTTACCCATAGGCTGCCTACTTCAGCCTCCCAGAGCCCTGGGATTACAGGCATGGGTCACTGTGCCCAGCTGTCCATCCTCTTGCTGGAACACTCTATTCATTGTCCATGTGTGTGAGGGCTGTATGGTGGTTACTCCTGGGGGTGAAGCTGGTCTGTCCATGTGAGGTGGCACCAGGTGGCTTCATTTTCAAGCCATCCTTCAGAAACTGCAGAGTTGTCACGTGGCATTTCCTGTCAGCCTGAAAGTTATTTTCAAAAGAATATATTGTGAGGCCGGCCATGGTAGGCTAATCCCAGTGCTCTGGGAGGCAAAGATGGGCAGATCACTCAAGGCCTGGAGTGCGAGACCAGCTTGGGTAACATAGTGAGACTCAATTTCTACAAAAAATTAACTGGGTGTGGTGGTGGGGGTATCACTTGAGCCCAGAAGTTCAAGGCTACAGTGAGCCTTTGCAGGCTGGGTGACAGAGTGACAACCTGTCTCTTTAATTTAAAAAAAAAAAAGGCCAGGCACAGTGGCTTACACTTGTAATCCCAGCACTTTGGGAGGCCGAGGCGGGCCAGTCACAGCCTGGCCAACATGGTGAAACCCCGTCTCTACTAAAAATACAAAAAAATTAGCCGGGTGTGATGGCACGCACCTGTAGTCCCAGCTCCTCTGGAGGCAGTGGTTGCAGTGAGCCAAGATCGCGCTATTGCGCTCCAGCCCAGGTGACAGTGTGAGACTTCATCTTAAAAAAAAAAAAATATATATATATATATATATATAAAAATCCATGGGCAAAAATTGGGGTCTGACTTGTGTTGACAATTTGCATTGCTTGGATTACTAATACATTTGTAAATTTTAATTAGATGTGTTTCCTATTCTTCCTGTCCTTGGCCCCAAGTGTCTCTCTAAGGTCTTGTGTCAGTAGGTGGCATTCCCACACTCCTACAACATGTTCTCTGTTTCTCGCTTAGAAACACTGCAGACGAAAACAAGTCCTTCCCCTCAAGCTTTCTGAGAAAGGCCTGTGACCCTTCTGCCTCTTGAGTATTGAGACTGAATTTTTCCTTATTTTCAAACTCAGAATTAGAATAGTACTTGGAGTCAGCGTGAAGTATGGGAGCCCTCCCACAGAAGCCAGGTGGACAGGCCCGCAGTGAGGGTCTCTGTCCCAGCAGTCTCCTGTGGCCTTAGGCAGCAAGGCATCCACAGCTGGCGGACAGCCCGCCCAGGGAGGCCGGGGCTGGTGGGTGAGCTGGTCCGCACTGCAGAGGCCAGGAATCTGTGATGTTGAGGGTGTCGGGGGAGTTTGCATGGGGTCATTGGATGCCCCTTGCTCTGTTGACTGAGCCGCTCGTGGACCACCATGAGAACCAGTTTTGCTGCTGGAAAGTCCAGGGCGTGTTTCCTGCGTGGCTGCCCGAGTTGGAGTCCTCCATGTTCCACATCTATGCCAGCACTAGGGTGGTTTCGAACCCAGGGTCTCAGCAGCCCTCAGAACTCAAGAGATTAGAAAATGTACCCCTCACTGTCTTTACCAGCCTGGTGGTGACTGAACCTCTCCCAGGAAACTCCAGCAGAAATCTGGAGGGGACATGAGGGCCACCCCAGGTCTCACTCAGAGGTCGTCCGCTCCTCACTTTCCTAGTTGAAGACCATGTTTCAGGTGGTTTGTCGGTTTTCGTTTGAGTCCATCTCCAGTGTTTCCAGGCCTCAAAGCCCTTGGCCCGGGTGGTGGGTGCCAGGGCTGCTCTGGCTGGGGCCGTGGGTGTGAGGGCTGCCTGGCTGGGCATGCGCCCACTTTACCCTCCCAGGGTGCTGTGGAGTTGTGTTCTGACCTCCGGGTGTCCTGCTCTTGCTTGCAGGTGGTACAAGAGAACGAAAACGTCGTGTTCTGTCTGGAGTGTGCTCTGCGCCATGTGGAGAAACAGAAGTCCTGCCGAGGGCTGAAGTTGATGTACCGCTACGATGAGGTCAGTCCCTGCCCGCGGGGTAGGGTGGGGTGGCAGCGTGGCGCCTTCCCTGGTCCTGGCTGGATGTAGGCCCTCCGGCCTGGCAGTTCTGTGCCTGGTGGGCAGCCAGGGCTCTGCAGGCCTGAGGTGTCCTGTTCTTAAGCCCTAAACCCACTCAGGCCCCACATTAGGATCCCGAGGGGAGCAGGGCTCCTGCATGGGCCCGGAGTGCCGTGCATTTGGATTTCAGAGATGGGCTCTCACCAGGGCTGAGGCTCTTCTTGCAGCCTCACTGACTTTCCCAGGGGCTGCACCACTGTGGTTTAGAGCCAGACCCTTTTTTGTGGTGACCTGTCCCAGGCACAGTGGGACGGTTGGCAGTGGACTCGCCAATCTCCACTCACTCGACGCCAGCCCCTCCAGGCTGAGAGAGCTGGAAGTGTCTGCAGACACTGGGGCAGGATGGGAAGTCCCAGTGCCATCCTGCAGGCGCCAGCTCTTCTGGAGGGAGAGGTCGTAACAGTGCACAGCCTGTGCAGCTGGGGGCTGCCCTGAGTGGCGGAACTGGCAGCAGTGCCTCTCCCCTGCTCTGCCCCACGTGTGCTTCCCCTGCTCTGCCCGCCTTCCCTGCGTGTGCTTCCCACGGACTCTGATGAGGCTGGTTACGAGGACGGTCACCACACTGTGGTCATTGCACAGTTGAGGCCACTGAGTGGGGCGGGTGCTGCGGGTCTGACTGTGCGGGGCCTGGTGCGTCTGGGGGCCCAAGCGGTGGGGCCAAGTGGTGGGTCTCACTCAATAAGCCTTGAGCTAAACGATTGGAGAGCTGGAAGAAGAACTCTTTGCATCTGTTTTGTTTCAAAGAGCATGCTGGGTGAAGGCAGTAAGCACCTGCTGTCCCTCCTCCACCTCAACAGCAAACGTCCAGGCACAGTCACAAACAACGAAGCCTTCGCGGCCGAGATGAGTGTGGCTCTGGCACCTTGTGCAGTGCAGGTGCTGGCACAGGAAGGCTTCCTCTGGCTGCCTGGAAAGTGCTCTGTGGATCGTGCGTTGCGCCCCTCACCAGCAGCCTGTTTCTGCAGCTGCATGTCTGACGTGACCAGATCCTGGGAAAAGAATGGCATGCAGGGGCTAAGACCTAATGGTTGGTTTTGATGAA
This sequence comes from Macaca fascicularis, assembly GCF_037993035.2. Classification (NCBI taxonomy): domain Eukaryota; kingdom Metazoa; phylum Chordata; class Mammalia; order Primates; family Cercopithecidae; genus Macaca; species Macaca fascicularis. The sequence goes on along the minus strand of NC_088378.1, from coordinate 157,431,014 downwards.
TTAGGAGGAGCAAAGGTATTTAGAAACTGCATACTCTGCAGCGGCTGATGTAGTTCAGTAAGCAAGTCTGTGCCTCTGTCCCCTGTTGAGCTGTGCATTGTGTTTTGTTTTAGAGACGGAGTCTCACTCTGTTGCCCAGACTGGAGTGCAGTGGCATGATCTCGGCTCACTGCAACCTCTGCCTCCTGGGTTCAAGTGATTCTCCTGCCTCAGCTAGGATTACAGGCATGTGCCACCATGCACCCGGCTAATTTTTCTTTTTAGTAGAGACAGGGTTTTACCATGTTGGTCAGGCTGGTCTCAAACTCCTGACCTCAGGTGATCTGCTCGCTTCGGCCTCCCAAAGTGCTGGGATTACAGGCGTGAGCCACCACATCTGACCCATTCTTTTAAATAGGAAATTTCTAGCTTGTAAACAGAGACCATTGCAAAATCTTGTTCTCAACCTCCCAGTGTGCCCAGCACACAAATCACCCATGGCTGTGCCTGCTGACCTGGGACAGTCTGCTTTAAACACCTACCTTTTGGGGGGTAGGGGACACACCTAGATTGCAAATCCCTGAATTCATGGCTTGGGTTCTCATGGATGGTGAAGCTCTCTGGGGAGTTTGGAGCCATGTGTGCCTCCGGCCCTTGCAAGCTGGCTGAGCAGGGTCCAGTGAGCAGGGTGCTGGGCTGCCTGCTACCAAGCCTGGCGTGAGGGCACTGGTCTGGGGCAGGTGCTGTCCGCCTGTTGAGCTGCATGTGGGGAGGGAACAGTGCCCTCCTGTAACCGCACGCGGCCGGCTCCTCCTCACTCGTCCTTATGGTAAGGTAGCTGTAGTCCCCTAAATGGGTGTTATGGCAGCTCAGCCACTTACTCCTTATCAGTGTTCATCATCAGTGCCTCAGGCCGCCATGACTATGGTGTTATTACAGATCCGTGCGCACCCCCCTTCCAAGGGCGCCTTTAACTTGTGATGGGAGCCAGCTGTCACTCCTTACCCTTATCTTGGGGTCTTTCCAGAGGGCTAGAGATCAGGCCCTCAGATGTTTCATTCCATGGCTGGCTTCCTCGCCTGCCGGACTCAGCGTGGTTCCCAGCCACCCCTGGCCCAGAGAGATGCTTGTGAGATGCACGTTTGCTACTCCTCCCCATGTTCTTTTTAAAAATGAGATGATTATAGGATGTACTGTGTGAAAGTTACACACGCAGTTTTGGTGCCGACAGATAAATGATTCTCTTGGGTGAATTACAAGGATATCTATAGGTGACAAGTGTTTGCATTTATTTGCATGACCAGGTTCAGTGACTGGTAGCTAAAGTGAGTCAAGTAGCTTGGGTATTTGTGTCACCATCCAGGACGTAACAAAGCCCCCAGGTCTCTCTGCTGCGTGCTCCGTGGTGGAGGCAGTGCTTGGGCTCCCCCTGCCAGCCCTGCCCTTATGAGCAGGCAAACCATGGTGGACCAGGGTATTGATGAGGATGAAAGGGCCGTGCCTGCTCTGTGGCGTCAGGAGGAGCTGGGAAAGGGAGACTCACTGCGTCTGAGCCTCTTGGGGACATTGTAAACACTGTTGGTTGGTGTGAAGGGGACGGCTACGCCGCTGCCCTCTGCCCTAAACCTGCCCCTGCGTGGCTGTCAGGGTCAGAGCTCTTGTTAATGCGGTATGCTAATTGTTAATACGGTATGCTAATTGTTAATACGGTATGTTAATTGTTAATATGGTATGCTAATTGTGCCTTCCTTTCACCCCCAAACAGGAACAGATTATCAGTCTGGTCAATCAGATCTGCGGCAAAGTGTCTGGTAAAAACGGCAGCATTGAGAACTGTCTCAGTAAACCCACACCAAAAAGAGGTCCCCGCAAGAGAGCGACAGTGGACGTGCCCCCCTCCCGGCTGTCAGCCTCCGGTTCATCCAAAAGTGCTTCGAGCTCATCATGAAGATGCCAACGCCCGTGGTCGATTTATATATATTTTTTTGTAATTATTATATTCTAGTTTGGAGTACTTGCTGTAGGATTGAAGCTGTCTTTGCACTAGCTCTAAAGAAGATTTTCTTCTGGTTTTAGAGAACTAATTTTGTTTTAGCATTAAACTGTTGAACTTTTTTTTGTACTTAGAAAACCTAGATACTGCAGTCAGATTTTGGAAACTGCCGTATAGTCACTGTTTTAAAAACCCTGCAGGGGCTGTATTAATTTGTATTGCCCCATGGCTGACAAAAGCCTTTTTTTGTTGTTGTTTTGATTTTTTTTTTTTTTTTTTTTGTAACTGTTGGGGAAAAAAAGGCTTTTTAACCCATTTTTGAAGAGGGTGAAGTTTGGAGAACAAATTTAAAAACCATCAGTCACGTGAGCAGATTTTTTAGAAGGGATAGGAGACGCGCGCGCGCGCACACACACACACACACACACAAAACTTGAAATGGCTTTGCTTTGGCTGTCGTCTTCTGCCGTGTGCCAGATGAGCTTGTGATCTGGGAAGCCGGGGCACCCCCGTTTTGTTTCTCTGGGCGGTTGTGGCAGCTGAAGGCGGACGTTGTTTCCTAACCATAGGCGGAACGAGGAGACGGGAGCGAGTGGGCTCTCCACCAGCACATCACTATGCATCTGTTCAAGGAAAGAAGAAAAGCGAGCGAGGAAGACGGAAAAGACTGCCTGCCTCGGAGGGGTCACATGAGGGAGACCTGTGCCTGATTTCATTAGGAAATCCATTCTGTTATTTTTTGGTGCTGTTGGCTACTTTATCAAAAAACCCTTCAATAGCATCCTTAAGATTTAAAAAAAAAAGAAAAAAAAAAAAACCGGAAAAAAGTGATGGAAGCCGTAAGTGCTTCTTTGTCATCGACGTGCAATCTTTCTAACATTCCATCTCCATCTCACCGCTTCTTGTTTGACACCTTCACAAGTCAGCATTAATCTTTCTTTTAAAATTTGTTTCGTTTATGATCACATAGAGAGCCACTAGGAGGCCTGCAGTTATTTTTGAATGTGAAAATGCATTTGCGTTCATCTTCTCTATTTTTTCTCTTCATGTTGTAACAAAAAGGAAAAAAGAAAAAAAAAATCCCATCCCTTTTGTACATATGCCTGTAAATTGTTTTAAATACTTGAGCCTTTTTCTCGGTGGGGGGTGGGGAGGGGGGTGAGAAGACAAGATGAAGAAAAGCCTTACATTTCAGTTTCTTCATCGGTTGGATTGGATGCTTACAGGGTTTTTCTTGTAACATTTATAAGTGCTGCTTACATCACTGAACAACAACAAAAAAATAATAATGGAGTAGCTGTTGCCCTTCTCCGGTTGTGTGTACAGTATGTGTGGAATAAAAAAGGGAAACTGTTTTCACAAGCTGTTCTTTGTTTCATAATTGGATTCATCAATCCCGTAGCTACCCATATTGCACTGAGCTTGCCAGTGGTGACTGCCAGGAACGTCCTATGATCCACTTTGTTGGTTGTTGTTGCAGAAGACTGAACTGTTTTGGAATATTTAACAATTACAGAAACAGAGTCAAGTGTTTTCCAATGTGGTTGTCCGGTTTCTATGGCCTTGCTGTGTACTTTCCCTCTTTTTGACAGTAAACTTCTGCCTATGGCTTACAGTTTGACATTTAATTTATTAGCGCTGCTCTGCACCCCTCCCTTGGGAGGGAGACTTCATGTGGTTTATTGCGAGTTTTTTGTTTACTTTTCAGGTTTGTACTACAAGGTTTAATAATAAAAACAAAGTTTTTTGGACATTTGTCTGTCTTGTGGAAGATGACTGAATGGAATGAGCTCTTTCTTTTCTCATCCACGGGCAGGGGGTAGAGAATCGCCCGTAGCCAGGGAGCAGAGCCACCCCCACGCGGCAGTCCTGCTCCCACAGCTCCCACCTGCCGCTGGGTCCCCTTCAGCATAACCTAATGGTTTCCACGTGGCCCGGCAGGCTGGGCCAGAGCTGCTCGTGGGCTGCGGCTGTCCCCCTCATTTCCCATCGAGCCGTGCCCCCTGAGCTTTCAGGATGAGCGGACACTGGGTGCATTCCGGGTGGTATGGCTGCAGACAGCCCCCCTCATCTCAGCGGGGAACTCGCTCGCCCGCTCGTTGGGCTGGAGGAGTGATGGCAGGAACATATCTCCAGGGGACCAGTTTCTTTTCATAAAGAAGAGAGGATTGCTTTGGGCTTGTTTCTGTTCTTTTGGGCCCAGGCGTATGAAAGTAGGGGTTGGACCGGTTGGCCATTGGACTGGTAATTCTGTAATGATCAAAGGAAAACCCCAAGCTTTGCCAGAGTGGTTTGGCTACAGTCAGCTCTTCTCCAGGGAGTGGCCTTTTCCACCTGTGAAATGGCAGGTCATTCCCTGCCTCATGCAGAACCGAGCCCTGTGGAGCCTCCCCTGCCTGGCCCAGACCTGCCCACATGCAACCTCCTGGGGCAGCCCCCAGTGACCTGCGCGTCCCTTCACTCTAAGGAACCCTGAGTTATAGCGACCTCAAGGACGTGTGTATTTAGAAGCCTTTTGTATAAACTAGCTCCGTGCACTCTCAGTTTACCATCCTCACGCTTTATTGTTAGCTGTTCTTTCAGTTTCTCACACATTATTGGCAATTATGTAAAAACCAAGACCCTCTATAAAACAACCTGGGTTTCCAGGTGGAATTCCGCATACAGCCAAAACCGGATTCCAGTGTGGCCAGACAACGCCCACGTCCCGTCCCAACTTAAGAGTCGCTGTCGTCACTACCATCCGGAGTGGCCTCTCTGTCAGTGTGTGATGTGGCCAGGGCAGTGTCCACCTGAACTTCCTCCTCATCAGACTGAACCACGGGGGACTCCCCACCCTCACTGATGTCCTGGGTGGCCGTGTCGGTGCAGGTGGAGGAAGAGGAAGGTGGCTTGGCTCGTAATTCTGAGGGATTTGGAACCTGGAGGGTAATCTCATTCTGACAGGTACTGGATTCAGGCCCTGCAAAATAACGTAGGGAAGAAAAAGTCCTGTCATAAAAAGATTGCGGATTAGAATTGCTGCCAACAGCTGTGGAATGTGCCCATCATGAAAGGGGTGTGTGCTTTTTGTTCCAGGGACCTGGGGCCTGCCCTGGAAGACACTGAGCTGAGTGATGCCAGAGGCAGCCTCAGGCCCTGCAGTGACCCTTCCGTCCCCTAAGGAGTCAGCCACCGGTGACAAAGATCAAGAGCTCCTAGGACTATGTAATAGTGTGTAATAGAGGCCCGAGGGCAAGTGCTGCGTGTCTTGGAGGAGCAGTCCCTGTAACCTTGATAATCTAGATGTCTTTCTTTTTACCCTTTTCAGTAATTCAGAGACACCACTGCTGAGACTGTCGGAATTATTGACCTTTCAGCAGGTCTCCAATTTTATGGAACTAAATAGGCTCTTCAAGGAATCAAAATTCTATATTCAGGTGTCACTGTTTCTAAATCTTTCCTTGACTCTGGGTGAGGGTTCATTCTGGTTTCTAGTATTCCGGCCTTCTCAGGATGGCAGCAAATGCACCCAAGCCCCTTCTCTTCCCTGGGATGACACCGTTCTGACAGATTGCCAGGAGAAGTGGGGGAGAAGTGAGTGAGAAGCAGAAACCGTGGTAATGGTAGAACCTTCTAGAGATGGCTGAGGTGCTGCCAGGAGGACTGAGCTTTGCCTTGACCCAGCTAGAAGAACTGGTCTGAAATTTGAAATGCAGCGAGCCCAGGTACAGGTCTGGCACCTCGGTCAATATTTGCTGCATGAATGTGAAACAAAATTTTGGGAAGGGATGAAAGGAACTGAAGTCCAACTAAGTTTTACAACACAGGCCAAGAGCTGAACATACACCATGGCTTTGCCCCATAGCAGGCATGCCCCTAAACGCCTGCCGCATCAAGAGGGAAGAGTTCCGTGGCAGCCACGCAGGAAAGTCTGCACCTCCCTGCAAACGCCGGTCTTTAATCACAAGGAGCAGACTCAAATGGATTTCTGGGTGGTAAAGGAGGGAAAACAAGAAAGCTCTCAGCTCACCAAAGTTACCGGAGTGGAGCATGTCAAATCTTTGAGAAGAATTCATGACGGAACCACACCACTGTTGCAGCTGCCACGCAGCCGTGTGGAACCGTGGGGTAGGGAGCCAGGAGCTGGCTGTGCGCTTGGGGGTTTGTGTGTAAGTGACTGGCAGGTTTCTCACTTCTCCCTTTGGAGGGGAGTGGCATCGGTATAGCCCCGGTTCAGCTGATGCAAGTTTGTCATCCCTACCTAAGGCGGGGGACAGCACAGTGTTCTCTTCTCCCGAGTTCAGGAAGACGTCCAGGGCCTCCTGGTCAGATATGTCCATCAGGTCCATCTGCTCCAGCATGTCCACGTTCACTTCCATGGACGACATGCTGCCTATGGGCTCTGCGGAGAGATCAGCGACACGAGGAAGGACACGTCTTCAATATTACTTTAACAGGTGATCTTCCATCGGCAATAGGCTAACTACATTGCATTTTCTAAGCTTCCTTCAAGACGGAATTTGAAGCAACATATTAGTAGATGACATATGCCAGTCTGGCACTTTAAATGCATCCTAAATCACCCTTGGCAACTATTATACCTTTTACACTTTCCTTAATCTGCTCATCCCCAGCCCTATGGGACGCTGAAGACCAATCTCCGCATCAAGCGATTTCCGGCTGTTTGGAGTAGGACCCTCCGCCTGTCTCAGAGGCCAACATTCCTGCAGCAACAGTTAGCGACCTTCCTCCCCGCCAGCCAGGGCTCTGCTTCCCGCCTACAGTTGCCCTGAACCTTCCAGGCGGGCACAGTCCTCTAATTGCAAGTGGAGTTTCCACTGCCCTTGGAACATTTCTCAGGCCTAATGGCTGAAGGGGTTTGAACATCTGTAAGCTGCCAGAGCTCCCTGCAGTGGAAGCACAGACTAGGAGAGAACAAAACCCAGCCCACCAGCAGACGGCGACCCCAGCCTGGCCAGCCTCAGCCCAGCCCTGAGCACGGGACGCCTCACAGGTCTTTCCTCAGAGGCAAACTACCTCTGTGGCCCAGAAAACCACAAGCCACATAAGTTATCCGAGCCGTGGGGATGCCTGGCAGAAGCAAATGCAAATTTTTTCTGGAATGACCCTCCCTTAACCTTGGTTTATACAAAGTCAATCCCAACCCAATCTGGCATTTGTGACACACATGAAATGAGCCACTCCGAGTGAGGGGCAGCAGAAACAAACAGGATCCTTGCTAAAGAACTTGAGATGGCTGTTCACACACTGCAGTCATAGGAAAGGTAGAGTCAAAAACAAGGTGTCGAAAATAAGGACAGACATTTGAAAGAGAGCCAAATAATGACTAGGTAGAAGAGACTGAAATCCCAAACTTGGGGCACAGTCACAGCCCCACAGAAAATAAACAAACTAGATGGCAGGATGAGTAAATCTGCAATGCAGCATAGAGGAACAAAGGGAAATGCGAGCGAGCATAAGAGGTATGTGAGACACAGAAGCGTAGCATCTGGTCACGTTTCCCCAGAGCCAAGAAGGGAAGAGAACTCTATTCAAAGCAGCTGATGATTTTCCCAAATCGATGAAAGACCTCAGGACCCAGATTTAAAAAGCAAAACATTCCAAGCGAGATCAAAGCAATCCTCACCTACATCAATTGCTTTGAAGTTGAAGAACATCAAAGACAAAGGCTCTCTAAAAAGCAGCCAGAGAGAGAGGGCAGGTTAAGAAAGAGAAGGAAATAATTAGGATGACAGGCAACTTCTGAACAACAATAATAAAAGCCAGAAGACTGTGGAGTCAGTTCAAAGAGGAGAGAGAAATGCCATCTCTAAAATGGTGTAACATTAGGTATCATTTAAGCTCCAGGAGAGGAGAAGCAGAGACTAAGAAGAAACACGTCATCACGAGCCTGCTCTCGCTGGAGGCACAGCGAAGGAAGGACTGAGTGCAAGAAAGCATGTTAAGCAAAGAGACGTGTGAGTGTGTGAGTTAATGTAAAACCTGGAATGGAACAGTCATAACAAGGAGTCACCAGGGCCAAATCACCCTCCTGAACAAAGACACGGGGCGGAGAGGAGGGTGCTCAGAGCCACAGGACATGAGATTACGGCTTCATCTGGGAGGAGAGTGAGTCTCACTATCTTCAGGCTCAGAAAATCACTGAAGTTCAGCACTCAAATGAGAGGTAAGAGTAATTCCTGTTTTCAGTTGGGGAAAAGTGTTACGGTTTAGATGGTCCCATGCTTGGCAGCAGCATCCCCACCGCTGAGCCAGCCTGCTCTGCCTTGGACTTGGCCAGGGTTGAGCTCAGCCACACGGGGACAGCAGTTCACTGGGCTTGATCTTCAGGGCTGAGTGGTCAGGGGAATTTGATGGCACCCTGGTCAGGCTTGTTCTTTTGGGGGGCACACTTCTGAGGGTTTCCTTTCTGACCTATGGAAGCCTTTCGCCAAGGCCTTTCTGTCTTTTAGATTTTGGCTTCTGACTTCAGTTTTGAAAATTTGTCTGTGCCATCTTCTTGAAAAGGGCAGGAGTATAACTTAAAACAGAAGAGAAAAAATTAGACTAAGAAGCATAGGAAAAGCTTTCAGGAAAATTCTGTAGCACCAAATAAGATGGTAATGAGTGTGTCAGTGATCACAGGAAATGTCAGTGAGCCAAACTTGCCAGTTCAAAGATTATACGACTGAAAATCCAGCTACCTTCTGTTCACAGGAGACAAATATGGAGACACAGAAACATGAAAATGTTTCTTAAAAAATGAAAAGATATAATGAGCAAACAAAGAAGAAAGCTGATACAGCTATATTAATATCAAAATAGATTTTAATGGGAAACAAAAGTAATACTGGGATAAAGAGTAGTACTTAGTGACTTTTAAATGGTTCAATTCACCAGGAAGATAATCTAAAACTTCTATTTTGGGTTACGTTTTTAAAGTTAAAAAATGGCATAATGGCAATGAAAACATGATATCCGTGATCTTGGGCGCGTGTCACTATACCTATTCGATGGCTGACATCAGCAGTCCCAAAGTTAGTAAGAGAAATCGAAATCCTATTCTCCAATCACAATGAAATTTAGTTAGAAATTGGTAACTGCGGCCGGGCGCGGTGGCTCACGCCTGTAATCCCAGCACTTTGGGAGGCCGAGATGGGCGGATCACGAGGTCAGGAGATCGAGACCATCCTGGCTAACACAGTGAAACCCCGTCTCTACTAAAAAAATACAAAAAACTAGCCGGGCGAGGTGGCGGGCACCTGTAGTCCCAGCTACTCGGGAGGCTGAGGTAGGAGAATGGCGTGAACCCGGGAGGTGGAGCTTGCAGTGAGCTGAGATCCGGCCACTGCACTCCAGCCTGGGCGACAGAGCAAGACTCCGTCTCAAAAAAAAAAAAAATACAAAAAAAAAAAAGAAATTGGTAACTGCTAGGAAAACTTTCACATATCTAATTATTTTTAAAAACATTTATAAATAGTTCACAAATCAAATATGAAATGCTAATGATAAAATTTACCCAGGAATTATTAGTGCCAAAATTTGTAGGATTCAACTAAAACGGTCCCCCTGCAAGAAATCCATAGCTTTGAATGCCTTACCAGAGAGGAACGCTGAAAATCAAGCCATTCATCAACTTGGGTTAGAAAAAAACAAATGCCCAAAGAAAGCAAAACTGAAGAGAAGTTAATGAAACAGCAGAAAGAACAAAGAAGCTGGTTAGGTTCTGGGGTAAGACTCGTCGTAAGTAGAGATGAAAGGAATAAAAGGCACATGAACAATTTTAAGAATGCAAAAGCAAACCTACCCAGGAACACAGCTGAGGGGGAGACGCGCACCATGGGCAACGTTATGCTGACACAGCGGACAACTAAAGACAAGTCCATGGAAAACTTGCCAAAATTAACGAGAAATAGGAAATCTCTATAACCATCAGAAAAAAAGAATAGGTAAAGTCACTGGTCTCAGCATCGGAGGCAAGTTGTACCCGCCATTCAGGAATGCATGAGACACGTGCGCTTGCAGAAAGATCCAATACCACTAAGAGGCCCATTGTGTCTCCATCCAGAAACTTACTGCAATTCTGCTCAAATTGTAGACAAGGTTCTTCAACAAACTTGAAACTGTGACATTTACACCAAAGGACAAGACCCCAAGAAGAGTCATGGCAACTATGAAGAAAATAAATGCGTGCAGACACGCAGGGCAGGTCGGGAAATGCGTGCAGACACGCAGGGCAGGTCAGGAAATGCGTGCGGACACGCAGGGCAGGGCGGGAAATGCGTGCGACACGCAGGGCAGAGTGGTAATGGCTCCAGCAGACTCAGGCTTCACTAGAAAACGTTTGCTCAGTCCCAGCACTCCTGACACTTTGCACCAGATCGTTCTCGGTGGTGGGGTTGTCCTGGGTAGTGTGGGATGCTTAACTGCGTCCCTGGCCTCTGCCCACTAGATACCAGTAGCACACCCTTACCCCAGGCATAACAAGCAAAATGGGTCTCCAGACATTGCCAAATGTCCCCTCGGGGGCAAAAGTGTCTCCAGCTGAGAACCAACACTTGAGATGACTAAGTATACAACAGTGTAGTTTTGGCTCAGGGACCGGCAGCAGAAGAACGCAGCCAAAGAGAGGCTTGAAGACTCCCGAATGGTGTCGTTTCATTCCAACAGATTAGCAAAAATTAAAAAATCTGACGCTACCAAGTGCCAGTAAAGATGTAATCAGAACGTGCATATGTGGCTGGGGAGACTATAAACTCGTGCAAATGTCTGGCAAGGAATTGGACAGAATCTAGTAAAATAAAAGATAGCCGTGTCATTATGTCCAGTAATTCCTCTCCCAGTTATATACCCTAAAGAAGTGATTCCCAAAGTGTGGTCCCCCTCAGCATCACCTGGGAACTTGGTTATAATGCAAATCCTCAGGCCCCACCCACACCTGCACAGTCACAAACCGTGCAGTGGGCCCAGGAAATCCATGTTGGAACCACAGACCCTCCAGGGGTCTGTGAGGCTGCTCAAGTCTGAGAACAGCTGGTCTTAAAGCAACTTACGGATGTGTACAGACACACAAATTATAAGAATGTCCAAGGCCAGGTGTGGTGGCTCACGCCTGTAATCCCAGCACTTTGGGAGGCCCAGGTGGGAGGATCACTTGGGCCCAGGAGGGTCAAGACCAGCCTGGGCCACATAGTGAGACCCTATCTCTCTAAAAAATTAAAAAATTAGCCAGGCATGGTGGCGCACACCTGTAGTCCCAGCTACTCACTCGGGAGTCTGAGGTGGTAGGACCACTTGAGCCCAGGAGTGCCAGACTGCAATGAGTTATGATTATGCCACTGCACTCCAGCCTGGGTGACAGAGCGAGACTCCGTCCTAAGAAAAAAAAGTCCGTGCTGGCATTGTTTTTATGAAAGAAGAAAACTGGAAACAAATACCCATCAATACAACAATGAACAAATTACATTTATTCAATGGAAATAACTATTTAAGAATAGAAATCAAATTAGAGGTGAATGTATCAGTATGGATGATTCTCAAAATCACAGCACTTACGTGCACTTTTGCCTGTCAATTCTATCTTTTCTAACTTTATTGTAATTTTATCACTAGCCCCAAACCTCGTTCTCTTCCCAGGGCACTGGGTCCACTCTGGAGCATCCCAGAGCTGAGTCAATCCTTCTGGAAGCAGGCGCACCCCTGGCTGCATAGGATGCCATTTTGCTGAACTACTGGTTCAGAGACACAAGAGCCTGAAATCTATGGGAATACAGAGCCAGAAAACTCAGGCACAGACCAGGACATCTCCGAGGTGATTTATTAATAAGTAACTGCAGGATACCCTGACATTCAGCAATAAAATGAAAGCAATAAAAATGCTTTTCTAAGAAAATGGCAGTCATGTCAGGCAGAAGATCAAACCTGGGCTAGGGTCTTACAAAACACCTAATGATGTCCTAATGGCACGGAGAGCTCTGCGGGGCCTGTGGTGGCACCCAGACCCCCTCTGCTGCTCAGCCCTCCCGGCACCGCCTTCAGTCCTCAAGCCTGACAGCCTCTGTGCTTGGGGGGCCATCCGGCCTCAGCACCATCCAAGTGGCACAGAAGTGCCTTCACCCCTTCCTCTGATGATTCTCTGGATAAAACTTGCCATGGCCTCGTCTTAATTAAGAAACGATGCTTCTGAAAGGGAAATTCCAACTGCTATTTCTGATTTAGTGGAATGAGTCCAAAACACCATGTTTGCTGCAGAGTTTTTAAATTTTTGATTGATTCTCCTAAATTAATACTAATCCGTGGAGATGAAGCTTCCTCCCTAAGAAAGGCGCTGTGGCTCGTCAGGCTGGGAAGTCTGAGCCGGCTCTGCACAGCCGTGCAATGGGATGTCCCATTCCCGTGTGTGGCTGTCCCTCAGCTCTAGCTGAAGAGAAAGCTAAAAAGCCCAGAGCCTCCAATTTTCTTCTTCAAAGCTTTCAAAACCATATATTGACAAGATGTGCCTGATTTTTACCTTAAAAACATGAGCCCAACATTTTCTTGAAACTTAATCTTTGAGATACTCAAAACCACGAAAATTTAACCACTTCGTATTTCCTTGCAGGTATTTGCGGCAGGTAGCTGCTAGACGCTTCCCTCTGCCAGCCCGGTGCCTTGCTAGCTGTGGAGGAGGTGCAGTGCGTGCCTGTCCCTGTCACCAGGAGCTGGTCATCAACAGAAGCTGCTCCTTCCAAGCCGGCCGCGCACCTACTACATCATCATCAGCTGTGTGTCCGTGGCTCTCCCTATAATGGGAGCTTCCTGAGAGGCACTTTCATTTCTCTGTGCTTCCTCTGGGCTCACCAGCAAGTGCTAAACTGAAGGAAGATAGAGTTAAGTTGTTCACCAATCAGAGTTTCTGTGGCTGTCCATCAGTGCATCTCTTCTATGACATGAGACATTGCTGCGATGTGTCATTATGTTCAAATTTGCGGGTCGGCCAGGGTGTATCTGTATGGATTGAATGCGTCCTCCTAAAATTTGTATGTTGAAGCCCTAACCCCCAAGATGAGGATACCTGGAGTTGGGACCGTTGGGAGGTGATTAGGTTAGATGAGGTCAGGTGGACATGGCTCCTGTGGTCGAGATTAGCCCTAATACCAAGAGACAGCAGAGGGCTCCACCCTGCTGGTGGCCACGTGCACACATAGGGAGAAGGGGGCCGCCTACGAGCCAGGAAGACAGCCCTCATCAGACACCGATCACACCGGCACCCTGATCTTGGATCTGAGGCCTCCAGAACTGAGGGAAAAGAAATGTCGACTGTTCAAGCCACCCAGTCCACATGGTTTCGTTATGGCAGCGGGGCTAAAACAGTGTCCTTCTCTGCTTCTACCCATAACGGGATAAAAATCCCTGGAGCAAACCTTCTGCTTCCTCCCAAAGGAGCCATGGAAAGCCACTCTCTACAACTCGCAGCCAACACGGAAGTAACAGAATCCTGTACATCCACTCGGAGGAACGCACAGAGGACAAAGGCAGGGTCACGGGTTACAAGAACGGCGAAGGCTGACTCTAGAGAACTTGTTAAGCTTCAAACCTACCCTGTGCGTTGGAAGGTAAACAAGCTTCTTCCTCACAACTGACTGCGTTCACCAGCACACTATGAGGTCTTCAGCTACTGCTGTTCATCTGTTTTTCTCAACATTATTTTCTTTCCTCATTCTTGGATTTCTTTTCATTTATTTATTTATTTTTTGAGATGGAGTCTCGCTGTCGCCAGGCTGGAGTGCAGTGGCGCGATCTCAGCTCACTGCAACCTCTGCCTCCCGGGTTCAAGCGATTCTCCTGCCTTAGCCTCTTGAGTAGCTGGGATTACAAGCGCGTGTCACCACGCCTGGCTAATTTTTGCATTTTTAGTAGAGACGAGGTTTCATCATGTTGGCCAGGCTGGTCTCCATCTCTTGACCTTATGATCCACCCACCTTGGTCTCCCAAAGTGCTGAGATTACAGGCATGCGCCACCGTGCCCGGCCTCATTCTTGGATTTCTTTAACTTCTCCTTGGAGGGGACATAGAACTGGATGACAAGGAAGAAACACTCCTGGAGGATGTGGTTGGGGGCAGGATAGAGAGAACAAAGGCCAGGGCCAGGCAAGCCTGGGGAGAGGATGAAGGCTGAGATTTGAGAGGTGAGGGAGGTGTCCAGGAGGTGATGAGAAATTCAGGAGAATGGGAGGGCAGGAAAACAGGGGAAGGTTTGGACGGGTCTCCCCGCTGCCTGGGGTCTGGTCCTGCCTGTGCGGCGCAGGCTGGTGGGAAAATGTGAGCTGCCCGGCGCCACTGCCCTGCTCACCCCTGCTGCACCTCCGAGTCACTGGGTTCTTCCAAAGGAAAAGCTGGGAAGGAGTTCGGTGTCTGGACGTCTGATCGGCTTGTTCCTTACAGCACTATTTACCAAGGGAAAGATTTTAAATGTTCAGCTAGGAAAACTGGTGGAATATATTAGGATACATCATGACAAAAAGATGCAGCCTTTGACACACAACCTCTCAAAGTATTTTTAACAACAGGGGGAAAGAGTCCTATATAACATGAAGAAAAGTTAGAGACAAAGCCATATATGTGTACGGTCCAGTCAGATCGCAATTAAATAAGCAGACTCGACAGAGACTAGAAAGAACGCATGAAAAGCAGTAACAGGGATTATTCTGTCCTGGAGAATTAAGGGCAATTTTCCTTTTGTCCATTTTGGTAATTTCTAGAAGCCTAATTTGTGTTTGTAATCTTTGTTTTTTTGAGACAGTCTCACTCTGCCACCCAGGCTGGAGAGCGATGGCGCGATCTCGGCTCACGGAAACCTCTGCCTCCCGGGTTCCAGCGATTCCCGTGCTTCAGCCTCCTGAGTAGCTGGGATTACAGACATGCGCCACCACGCCTGGCCACTTTTGGTATTTTAGTAGAGATGGGATTTTACCATGATGGCCAGGCTGGTCTCAAACTTCTGACCTCGGGTGATCTGCCTGCCTTGGCCTGCCAAAGTGCTGGGATTACAGGCATGAGCCACCACGCCTGGCTGTATCTGTAATCTTTAGAGGTATTAAAAAAAATATCTTCAACTAAAGCCTAGACTGATAGAAGAGGCAAAATCAGGGCAAGAGATAGGTGGCCCGACGCACACATTTTGGTTGCTGGAGTCTAATAACAGAACGGGACTTCTGAGGACTCTGCCCCATGTCCTGCTCCGGGAGAGGAGCCCATCGCCACCCCGCACAGCCAGTGAGTCCCTGCTCCAGCAGCCCCGGCCCCAACTCGCCTCGCCGCTCCGCGATCTGCAGGTAGCCGGTGGACAGGTACTGCTCCATGTCCTGCTGGAAGGCTTCCTCAAAAATCTTCTGCCGCTCCTTCAGCTTCATTTGCTGGGTGTGCTCCATTTCCAGGACCTTCTGGGCGTGCTCTGCATCTAGTTCAGCTGAGGAAACAGAATAACTGGGGTTAGGGTTTGAAAAGGGACCGAGAGAGGAAATGGGTATAAACAGCTGCTCACATCCCCCCTCCAAGTGGATGGAGTCATGCTGCATTGACAGACTTGGGCTGGTGCCCCAGCCGTCTGTACAGCTGGCCTCCTTGCCCCTCCAATCTGCTGCACTGCTCCCCCCTACCTGGGCAGTCAGGCCCGTCGTGCCACACCTTTGCATGTGCTGTTCCCTTTGCTGGAACGACCTTCCCCCCTCCCCCCGCATCGCCCATTAGTCAGTCACAAACAGCTGTTCACCTTCTAAGATTAGCTTCTCAGGTTGTCCTTCTGCTAACTCCAGTGGAGTCTGCTGCTCCATCCAGATGTTTCCACATCCCTGTGTTTAAACTTCTGCAGCTGACTTACAAATTGCAGTGCAATTGCTAAGGACTTGGAGTCCCTGCACGACTGTGACCATATATGACTCATTTCAACATGCTGTCACTCAGCTCAGTGCCTGGCACACAGTAAGTTCTCAAGGCATGTTTGTTAAAAGTATGTAACAGTGGAATACTATTCACCCTTAAAAAGAAATTCCGACACATGCTATAACATGGATGAACCTTGAGCACATACGCTAAGTGGAATAAGCCAGTTACAAACAGGCAAATGCTGTACGGTTCCACTCATATGAGGTGCCTAGCACAGTCAGGTTCATGGAGACAAGAAGAGTGGTGCTCTCAGGGCGGGGCAGAGGGCGTGGGGGCTTAGTGGTTAACGGGTATAGACTTTCCATTTTACAAGATGAAAGAGATCTGGAGATGGATGGTGGTGATGGATGTACAGCATGAATATATTTAATACCACTCAGCTGGACACTTACAAATTATATGTATACACAAAATGATAAATTTTATGTGTATTTTACCACAGTAAAAAGTCGGGAACAGGGCCGGGCGTGGTGGCTCACGCCTGTAATCCCAGCACTTTGGGAGGCCGAGGCAGGTGGATCACCTGAGGTCAGGAGTTCAAGACCAGCCTGGCCAATATGGTGAAACCCCATCTCTACTAAAAATACAAAAATTAGCCGGGCATGGTGGCAGGCGCCTATAGTCCCAGCTACTCGGGAGGCTGAGGCAGGACAATCACTTGAACCCAGGAGGCAGAGGTTGTAGTGGGCCGAGATGGCGCCACTGCACTCCACCCTAGGCGACAGAGCGAGACTCCATCCCAAAAAAAACAAAAAAAACAAAAAAAACAAAAAAAAACAAAAAAAAAAAGTTGGGAAAAAAAGTAAATATGTAGCCATCATGGTACATTACAAAGTGTTTAGTCTTGGCTTTTTAGTGTTTACTGGCCACACAACCTAATCAGTTAACCTTCTCATCTGAAAATTTGGGATAGAAATATTAACCCAATATTGACATGAAACATATAAAAGGATGTGAAATAATTTTATAACTTAAGTGACCAGTGACCCTTCAAGGTAGGCCTGAGTCAGTAATATAGAAGGCAAGAACACTAACATAATCAACTTTCACCTGGTCATTCAAGCAAGAACCCCAAATCTCCCAGCTATAAACACTTTCCAGTGGTTTAACCTTTCCTCAAGGCATGTGATATGGTTTAGCTCTGTGTCCCCGCCCAAATCTCATATCAAATTGTAATCCTCACATGTCAGGGGAGGGAAGTCATTGGGTCATGGGGACAGTCTCCCCCATGCTGTTGTCGTGATAGTGAGTAGTTCTCACTAGATCTGATGTTGTATAAGGATCTGACAGTTCCTCCTTCACATGCTCATACTCTCCGCCTTGTGAAGCAGCCCGCTTCCCCTTCCACCATGATCGTAAGTTTCCTGAGGCCTCCCAGCCACGCAGAACTGTGGGCTTATTAAACCTCCTTTGTTTATAAATTACCCAGTCTCAGGGTTTGTTGTTGTTTTGTTTTGTTTTTTGAGACGGAGTCTCACTTTCTTCCCCAGGCTGGAGGGCAGTGGTACGATCTCAGTTCACTGCAACCTCTGCCTCCTGGCTTCAAGCAATTACTATGCCTCGACCTCCCAAGTAGCTGGGATTACAGGTGCGCGCCACTATGCCCAGCTAATTTTTTGTATTTTTAGTAGAGACGGGGTTTTGCAATGTTGGTCAGGCTGGTCTCAAACTCCTACCTCAAGTGATCTGCCTGCCTCGGCCTCCCAAAGTGCTGGAATTACAGGTGTGAACCACTGCACCCGGCCTCAGGTATTTCTTTATAGCAGTGTGAACAGTGACTAATGCAGTAAATTGGTACTGGAGAGAGTGGGGTATTGATATAAAGATACTTGAAAACATGGAAGGGACTTTGGAACTGGGTAATGGGCAGAGGTTGGAACAGTCTGGAGGGCTCAGAAAAAGACAGGAAGATGTGGGAAGGTTTGGAACCTCCTAGAGATTTGTTGAATGGTTTCAACCAAAATGCTGATAGTGATGTGAACAATGAAGTCCAGACTGAGGTGGTCTCAGATGGAGACGAGGAACTTATTGGGAACTGGAGTAAAGCTCACTCATGCTATGCTTTAGCAAAGAGACTGGTAGCATTTTGCCCCTCCCCTAGAGATCTGTGGAACTTTGAACTTGAGAGAGATAATTAAGGCTATCTGGTGGAAGAAATTTCTAAGCAGCAAAGCATTCAAGACATGACCTGGATTATTGTGAAAGCATTCAATTTTATGCGTTCACAAGGAGATGGTTTGAGATTGGAGCTTATGTTTACAAGAGAAGCAGAGCATAAAAATTTGGAAATTCTGTAGCCTGATGATACACTAGAAAAGAATAACCCATTTTCTGGGGAGAAATTCAAGCCAGCTGCAAAAATTTGCATAAATAATGAGGAGTTGAATGTTAAGTGCCAAGACAATGGGGAAAATGTCTCCAGGGCATGTCAGAGATTTTGGCAGCAGCCCCTCCCATCACAGGCCCAGAGACCTAGGAAGAAAAATTGTTTTGTGGGCCAAACCCAGGGCCCAGCTGCTCTGTGCAGCCTTGGGACACGGCACCCTGCATTCCAGCCACTCTTAACTACAGCTGTGGCTACAAGGGGCCAAGGTACAGCTCGGGCTATTACTTCAGGGGGTGCAAGCCGCAAGCTTTGGCGGCTTCCACATGGTGTTAGGCTTGTGGGTGCACGGAAGTCAAGAATTGAGGTTTGGAAACCTTGGCCTAGATCTCACAGGATGTATGAAAATGCCTGGATGTCCAGGCAGAGGTCTGCTGCAGGGACAGAGCCCTCATGGAGATCTCTATTAGGGCAGTGCAAACAGTAAATATAGGGTTGGTGCCCCCACACAGAGTCCTCACTGGGGCACTGCCTAGTGGAGCTGTGAGAAGAGGGCCACCGCCCTCCAGAGCCCAGAATGGTAGATCCACTGACAGCTTGCACCATGCACCTGAAAAAGATGCAGGCACTCAATGCCAACCTGTGAAAGAGCTTGCCCAAGGCCGTGGGAGCCACCCCTTGCCTCTGTATGACCTGGATGTAAGACACAAAGTAAAAGGAGATTATTTTGGAGCTTTAAGATTTAATGACTGCCCTGCTGGATTTCAGACTTGCTTGGGGCCTGTACACCCTTTGTTTTGGCCAATTTCTCCCATTTGAAACGGGAACATTTATCCAATGCCTGTACTCTCATTGTATCTTGTAAGTAACTAACTTGCTTTTGACTTTATGTGCTCCTAGGTCAAAGAGACTTGCCTTGTGTCAGATGAGACTTTGGACTTAAGACTTCTGGGTTAGGCCGGGCACGGTGCTCACACCTGTAATCCCAGCACTTTGGGAGGTCAAAGCAGATGGATCAAGAGGTCAAGGGCTGATAACAGCAGCTCTGGGCTGACAGCAGGTGAAAGAAAAGGGGCCTCCACACTACAATCACCAGGAGCCTGAACTCTGGCAGCGACCTGAAGGGCCCTCACATAGATTCTTCTCCAGTGCCTCCAGAAAAAAACGCAACTCAACCTCATGGAACACTGGGCAGACAACCCAGTCACACCCTGCCTAGACTTCTGCCCTACAAACTGGAAGCTGATAAATTTGTTTCGTTTTAAACTATGTTTGTGGTTATCTATTACACAGCAATATGGGATTACTCCAAACAGGCTGTCTGTATGAATTCAGGTCCCTGATCAAATCTGGTTGACTGTAAATTCGAAAAAGGGCAATCTGAGTGCCTTCCCTTACGTAAACATGTCCTAACTCCTCCCCTGTGTCTGTGGCAGGCCCCTGCTCTGCTGGGTTTGGGTGCTGTTATTCCAGAAAACATGTGCAGAATGTTTCAGCTGCCCTGTGTCCTGGGACACACTGTCACAAACCATTTCACCCAAGGCATTGCTCCCTCTGGTTCAGCTCTTGGGAGTGTCAACATCTTGGGGGTGTTATCAAGATTAACAAAACAAACACAGCAGCTCTTACAATGGACAATGGTGAATGAGGTCCGTTATCTGCCTTAGTCCCGCCCACCCCCACATTCCCAGCACCACATTCTCAACTCCGGAGTCCAGCAAGCTGGTATGCATGGCAGATCTTAAAACCCAGGGATGGAGTTTATCATCTCAAATCAGGTATAGTGTCTAATACTTAGAATACTGTGGGCTTTCTTCTTATATTCTGATCTACATACATGCAAGAAACACAAACTAATGCTAACCAAAGCAACATAGGAAAAGTAATTTTCCTCATTAGCATGTAATCACATGTGTATTTCCTCTGTGCATTCTGCTCATACTGTTGCCATTACTGGGTGCCTTCTCTCCATTTCCCGCTAGCCTCGTCTCACATTGTTTATGTGGAGACGGTCTGCCACAGCGGGAAGAGCTTCTGCTCACAGGTTTCAGGTTGGGCCCAACTCGGGTCCTACACTCCTAGCGCCTCTTGGCACAGCCCTCTGGTCTACCTCTGCATTCAGCTGCAGCTATGGGAACCAGCGTTGTGTGCATTCACTGGAATGCAGAGGGTCCCACCTCACAGCCACGCCTGTGTGGCTGTGTTTTTCTGGTCAGAGTATTCTCTGAATCTCAGGAAACCCAGCCAGCACAGCCCAGAAGTTCTGTGGAATTAAGGCAGCTCTCAACCAATAGGTGACGGAGGTCAGTATCTCAGGACCCTGGTCTAACATCCTTTGGGTGGATGATCCTAGGAAGCGTTCTCAACGCTCCTCAGAGATCCTGGTACGATGGCACATACTCAATGGCTTTAGCAGCTTCCTGTTTTTAGCTTCTTCTCGACGCTGTCTCACTCTCCCTGTCCCTCGCTCCTGCATCTTGGAATCACCTCCCAAAGGACCTGCAGCTAATCCTGGTCTCAGGCTCTTTTTCCACATAACTGATTTCACCTGAGTCGCAACTTCCTCCTCCATACAGGTGCGGTAAAAACACCTACTTCATAAGGTTGTTGGCAGGATTAAATGAGGTAGCAAATACGAATCAAGCACACAGTACTGGCCAACAGCTGACAGCTAATGCTAATTCCAGCGTTATTTAAACAACAGCCTCTTGAAGAGGGAGCAACAGGAAATATTACCAAGAACCAGGATTCACTATGCACTGAAAATCACTTGCTCTGGGCCCCACTCAGATGCTTAAGAATTAGTTACCGGCCGGGCGCAGTGGCTCAAGCCTGTAATCCCAGCACTTTGGGAGGCCGAGACGGGTGGATCACGAGGTCAGGAGATCGAGACCATCCTGGCGAACACAGTGAAACCCCGTCTCTACTAAAACTACAAAAAAAACTAGCCAGGCGAGGTGGTGGGCGCCTGTAGTCCCAGCTACTAGGGAGGCTGAGGCAGGAGAATGGCGGGAACCCGGGAGGCGGAGCTTGCAGTGAGCTGAGATCCGGCCACTGCACTCCAGCCTGGGCGACAGAGCGAGACTCCGTCTCAAAAAAAAAAAAAAAAAAAAAAAAAGAATTAGTTACCTTTCAGTACTCTTAATAAATCTGCAAGGAATTTAGAGTGTACTCGTAAGAAAAAAAACTGAACTGAAGAGGATGTCTTTTCACTTGTTTCACTTCAGTTGTCAACATATCTGTTCAAATGCTTCATGACTGCCAAGTGCATTAGAGTAAGTCAACCCTAAAATACATTAAGTATGCTTCAAGTACTTCAAAGTTCAGCTAATCTTCTTTTAAAAAGTAATTCCAGAATAGGCAGCTCAAAACCAAAGATCAATGCAGAAATCATCAAAGGAGTTTTAATTAAAGCATATCTTGTTTTAACTGAATTAAGATTTTCTATAGATATATAATATAAAAACATTTTTCTCAAGACTATTTCTGCTTTAAAAGTTTGATACTCATGTTGCTGAATTATTGGCCCTTCGGTTTTTTCTATACCAGAATGAAATCCAATCATGTCTCAACCTTCACAAGGGAGGAGGGGTTAGGTTAGACAACTTAAAATGACTTTTTTTTTTTTTTTTTTTTTTTTTTTTTTTTTAAGATGGAGTCTTGCTCTGTCACCCAGGCTGGAGTGCAGTGGCGCAATCTCGGCTCACTGCAAGCTCTGTCTCTCGGGTTCACGCCATTCTCCTGCCTCAGCCTCCCCAGTAGCCAGGACTATAGGTGCACGCCACCACTTCTGGCTAATGTTTTTGTATTTTTAGTAGAGACGGGGTTTCACCATGTTAGCCAGGATGGCCTCGATCTCCTGACTTTGTGATCCACCCGCCTCGGCCTCCCAAAGTGCTGGGATTACAGATGTGAGCCACTGTACCCGGCCTTAAAATGACTTATAAAAAAATAGGAGAAAAAAATCACTGTTTTAGGTTTTAAAACATGTTCCTCACTAGGTATCTGAAACATCCCCAGCTGTCCCCGTCAGCTCCCTGCTTCATTTCAGAGCCCTTTTTGTATCTCGGGGCTGAGCACTAAGCCAGCTTCACCGAGGACCGAGCACAGTTGCACCACACCAGCCCCTATTCAGGATGACTATGAAAAAGCACAAAGCGGGCATTTAAAAATAACTTTGCTGCCCAGCAGCTAAGAGAGATTTACCCTCAGCGACGTGACTGAATGAGGATGTTCTTAATTGTGCTGTGTGTAAAATCATCAATGGGGCCTGCATCAAGAAAACCACCAAAGATGGCAGAAGTGAAATGATGCGAGGATATTTGAAGGAAAATTTTCAAATCTAGGTTTAACAGCATCTGAATTTTAGAATGAGGACTGAAAAATCTAAATTACAGAACATTTTCTGCAAGGAAAAATGACCCCTTGCTCACATTAAGGTGCCATTTATTATACTGGGGAAAGCCAGACAAATACAAAGATGTAAAGAACTTCAACAAATGGACTTCAGATTAAAAGAAAAAAAAATCAAAACAAGATGCAGTAGTTTTTCTACGTCGAGTCGGGAGTAATCATTTAACTCCATTATCAACTCAGGCCTATGTCTTTTTATTTCAACTCCTGAACATTGCTCAAGTTTTATCTGACTGCAACTTCCACTTTAGCTACCACTATCAATTTCAAATGGATAATTACTCAAAACAACAAAAAATTCCATTACCACTGAAGATGGAATAATCAATTCTCAATTATACGTTTTAATGGGGCATAAGGGTGGCACAAGATATATGAAAAAACAAAACAAAACAAAACCAAGTTCATTTCAGGAACAAATCCAACATATTCTACAACTAAGTCTTTTAACCAAGATAGGTAATAAAATACAGTGAGGTGTTAATGACCGAAAAAGGCCCCCAAACCTCTGGGAGTCATGTACAGAAAACTAGGATAAGCCTCTCTGTTAAGAGTTCAAAATGTTAAAAGAGAAACAGTAACACTTACTAAATATGAACTGAGAAAAATTCTAGTAATCTCTATATTAAAGATTAAGAGCATTGTTCATTCAAGATAAATAAGACCAACAAGACATTTTAAAAACTAACTTCAATATTTACAATTCAGGTGTTTTATATTGAGTTAGGGAATATGAGATTTGTGATATTAAAATACATGTGACATGATCAAGAGAGAACTGTGTAATCTCTGTAAATCTCTAAACAATTTTCTGAATACAAATAAAACATCTCTTCAAGCTGTTTTTTGATAAAAACAACTGCCAACAGTCTATCAAATTACATAACCACTAGAAGACATTAAATTCTGTCAATGTGACAGATTTAAAAAATTGGGGCCTATGGTTTGTTTTGTTTTGTTTTTTGTTTTTTTTTTTTAGATGGAGTCTCACTCTGTCACCAGGCTGGAGTGCAATCTTGGCTCACTGCAATCTCCACCTCCCTGGTTCAAGCCATTCTCATGCCTCAGCCTCCTGAGTAGCTAGGATTACAAGCACATGCCACCACACTCAGCTAATTTTTGTATTTTTAGTAGAGACAGGGTTTCACCATGTTTGACAGGATGGTCTTGATCTCCTGACCTTTTGATCTGCCCACCTCAGCCTCCCAAAATGCTAGGATTACAGGTGTGAGCCATCGCACCTGGCCAACTTTTTTTATGCTTCTAATTATTTGCATTTTTTTCTTTTGAGACAGAGTCTCACTGTATTGCCCAGGCTGGAGTGCAATGGCATGATCTTGGCTCAATGCAACCTCCACCTCCTGGGTTTAAGCGATTCTTGTGTCTCAGCCTCCTGAGTAGCTGAGATTACAAATGTGCACAATCGCACCTGGCTCATTTTTGTATTTCTAGTGGAGACAGGGTTCCACCATGTTGGCCAGGCTGGTCTTGAACTCCTGACCTCAGGTGATCCGCCCACCTCAGTCTCCCAAAGTGCTGGGATTACAGGCATGAGATACTGTGCCTGGCCTATTTGCATTTATTTAATAGGGTATTTTTGATGCATGAACTATGTACATTGAGGAAAATTTTTGGCCATAAAAAATTATTTATTCCACAAATAATAGGGTGAAAGTCCCTTTGTAGTCCCCATAAATAGATGACTACAACCAGCACATTTTGGTGTATATGGGATTCTCCCCCCATTAGGATGACTATATGAAATTGCAATACTCAATTTTTAAAGCTTTTTACTTTGAAATAATTACAGGTTCACAGGATGTTATCTAGAAATGTACATCCTGAATGTCCCTCGATGCTAACATCTTACATAATTCTGGTATAAGGTCAAAACCCAATAATTGACATGGGTACAATCCACAAAGCTTATTCAGATTTCACCAGTCACACGTGCACTGTGCGTGCGTGCAGATGCGCATACAGCTCCATGCATAGCCTGTGTAAGCACCACATCAACATAGTACCACCACAAGACTCCCTCAGGTTCCCTTTGTAGGATACGGTAAATTCCTCTTCAAAGTTTAGCCTGTTAACTTCCTTTAAAATTCAAGAGGGAGAAAAATTGTTAAGTACAATAAGTTCTGAGTTCTTCTTCAAAGAACCAATATGTCAGTATGTTCAGCTTCCCTGTTCTTTGTTCTCCATTTTAAAGTTTAACTTCCTCGTTCTTTACTCTCCTTGCTCCTAGTTTCAGTAAACAACCCCCTCCTAGCCTCTGTCACCTGTTCTGTCCTTAGGCATCCTTAGTCACCTGTTCTGTAACTGTCCTTTCCACCAAAATTACTCACCCTGCCACTCTGGCTCATATACTTGCTCTCTTTAAAACAG
The DNA here is from genome assembly GCF_037993035.2 of Macaca fascicularis. Lineage (NCBI taxonomy): Eukaryota > Metazoa > Chordata > Mammalia > Primates > Cercopithecidae > Macaca > Macaca fascicularis. Next base: position 157,406,013 of record NC_088378.1, on the reverse strand, counting down.
CCAATCGGAATTAGCCTAGACTGTGCAATCCAACCCTAGCCAACAGGGGAAAGACACAGCAGTAGGAGCTAGCGGCATTAGGAATAAGACCCCTTTCCCCTTCCTTGTCTGGTATGCTCTCGCCATTGTTCCATCCACAAGACGCACCCGTCTATAGCAGTAAATTGCCTTGCTGAGAAAACTTTTGCCTCAGTGCCATTGTCATTTGGCAGCACCAAGCATTTACTTCCAACACCTTTTATAACCATGCTGTCCCTCCCCAAACACTCAGCTGGACTCCAAATCTATAATTATGTTAATTCATATGTTATGTAAGTGGAATCATACACTATATATCCTTCCGAGACTGGCTTTTTTCACTCAGCATAACTGCCTTGGGGTTTCTCCAAGCTACCGCACATAATAATCTGTTCCCTTTTATTACTGAGCAGAATTTCATGGTATGGATGTACCACAGTTTGTGTAACCATTCACCCATGGAATGACTGCTTCCAACTTCTGGCTATTATGAATAAAGCTGTCATGAACATGTGTGTATGAGTTCCTACATGAAAATAAGTCATTTCTCTCACAAAATGCCCAAGAGTGCAACTGCTGGGTCATATGGTAAGTTCATTTTTCGGTTTTGAAAGGAACTGCCAAACTCTTTTCCAGAGTAGCTATTCCATTTTACATCCCCATCATCACTGGGTGAGCCAGCTAGTTTCTCTGCATCTTTGCCAGCATTTGCTGGGACCTACTAATTATAACACAGGTTGAATATCCCTGCGCTGAAATCTGAAGCTTTTTGAGCACATACCTGATTCTAACAGGAAATGCTCATGGGAGCATCTAGGATTTCAGTTTTTTGTTTTAGCCATGCTCAACCGGTAAGTGCATATGGCAAATATTCCAAAATCGGAAAAAATCCAAAACCTGAAACACTTCTAGTCCCGAGTATTTCAGATAAGGGATACATAATCTGTACAGACTGTTTCCTTTTCTCTCTCAATTTTCTCCAGAATGTGGATGTCTGTCAGAAACAAGTTTCAGCTTCCTTTTAAATATTTTCAATAATTGCTGTTTCCAAAGGTACTTCAGTTCCCTGAGCTTAGTGAAATATATTTTAGAAAAATTTTGTTCAGAAACTGAGGACTTGTTAGACAATGACAAAATACACAAGATTTCCTTGTAGTTTTAAAAACCACTTTTCCTGGACTGTTACCATTTAACAATTACATGTTTTCTTACCTCAGTTTTCAAATAAGGTATACACAACAATTTTTAAAGTCTCCCAATCTCCTGCCCCCTACTTTAACAAATCAATACAAATTTTCTCAGGCTGGATTTAAAAAAACACCTGTAAAAGTATTTTCCTGGCACTGGTTTTCTTTATACATGAATTTTTAAAGTATCAACTTCCGTGCCCTGTGTTCCTATAGTTTTAAAAAGTTTTACATCCAGCCTTCATCAATAATTAGTTTTCAAAACAGACAAAATTATTTTATACCATACATTATTTCTGTGAGTGTTCTAAAGTATTACAGAACGTTATTCCTCAGAATTGGCATTTGGAAAAATAGTTCTGTGTGTGCTAAAGTTAACACACGTTTTCAAAGGAAGTTAAATGACTTTACAGAGCTTTTCTTCACCCTTGCTCCAAAAGAGACACACGCACACCCCTTACACACATTAATCAAGTACTATACTTTTATCTTTTACATTCAACTAAGAAAAGGTGATCCTTACCTAAAACACGGTAGTTTGGAATAATGGCAGTTTTTCTGCCAACAGTCAGAATAAATAACTTTTACACAACAAAGAACTCATGGCAACTACTGAGCTGGTCACAAAATTAGGTCCTTAGGAACAGCTAGTGGAAGTGCTGTTTCCTAAAACCATGTTGCAGGAAACACTATTCTAGTATTCTGGAACACTTTTCAAATTCCTATCAATCACCTGAAGGAAATGACCACTATCTAGAGTATTAGCAAAATGAACACTGCAGGAACAAGATGTGCATGAGGCTTGCCAGAAACAGTTAAGACAGAACGCTCCACAGTACCTTAGCTTTTAAGGGAGGGGCAAGGCAGTTTAGCAGACCAGGGTCTGACTGCCGGGCGGGTCTCAGCACACCACTCACCTCTCACCACACACCCTGGAGGCCTCCGATTTCCCATCGGCAGGAGGGTGGAGCTGGCTGACATGGATCAGAAGGTCACCTCCATTTTTTTTTTTGGGGGGGGGGGGTCGGAGTCTTGCTCTGTGGCCCAGGCTGGAGTGCAATGGCACGATCTTGGCTCACTGCAACCTCCATCTCCAGGGTTCAAGCAGTTCTCCTGCCTCAGACTCCTGAGTAGCTGGGATTACAGGCGCGTACCACCACGCCTGACTACTTTTTGTATTTTTAGTAGAGACGGGGTTTCACCATATTGGTCAGGCTGGTCTCAAACTCCTGACCTTTTGATCCACCTGCCTCGACCTCCCAAAGTGCTGGCGTGAGCCACCGCGCCTGACCCCACCTCCAGTTCTTAAAAGCTAAGAACCTATTTTTATTTACTTCTGATTGGAGCAGGAAACGGTGATCCCAAAGCCTAGTTTGTTTTTAGTAATATTATATGAATATCAGATTAGCATTAAGGAATTTAAGACCTTTTGAGTTAGACAATGGCATTTCAACAAAATAAGATTTAATTATTAACAAAATCCTGAAGGTATTTTTATATTCATTTTCCTGGCCAATTAATTGATTGAAGAGTGTTAAGAACCAGAAAGCTTAAGATAAATGGATCAGTGAGAAATGCACTTAATCATAAATTACTACCCTTGTTCAAATTCATAGGCTCAGGCTAGGAGGTTAAGGGTAGGGTGTGGTGGCCTCTGCAATGAGTACAGGTAGCACCAAGACTGCTGCTTCCTGTAGGAAATCGATAAATACCTACACGGATGAGTCACAGTTCGAAGGAATGGTTCAACGCCATTTGAAAATGCTATTCAGTGATGTGTTGACAAAGATGCTTTTTACAGAAACAGTATGTTAAAATGCCGCATGAAATAGCAAGAGTGTTGATTTTTCTTTTTTCTTTTTTTTTTGGTAAGACCAAAAAGAACTTCAGTCTAGAAGCTTTGTGTTATGGATATTTAGACAAAAGCCCAATTTCTAGAATTTTTAAGCCACATCTGACATGTTCCTGAATGTTAACTATGGAATTGACCTCCTTATTAACAATTTGAGGGGAAAAATGGAAGAAGTTTAGATCACTACAGGAATCTTTTCAAAATCAAAGGCTTTTCTAAAACGCTGCATAAAAGACTTTAGAAAAAGTAGTATAAACCAACTGCCAGCGTCTGTGAGTGAAAATTATTTATTAAAGAGTCCATTCAAAAGGGTTGTAGAGACAGAAAACCAGTGGTTCTCCACATTTGGCAGCATCAAAATCATCTCCAGTACTGGTGAACAGAGATTCCTGGACCCCATGCCCAGAATCCGATTCAGTAATCCATTTGGGCCGAAGATTGCATTTCTAACCAAACCCCAGGTAATGCTGATGTTGCTTGAGAACCACTGCTCTAGATGAACTACATCTGTGCAATCACTGCATTACTTCATTTACATTTTGACTTTGTATAAATATTTATACAAAGGGAAACACAGATGAAGCAGCTGGTACAATCCATCGAAATGACAGAAATGTTATCTCCTTAACTCTTGAAAATATCTGTGAAATTATCCAAAACGGAAAAGCTCCAGCAGCAACCAAAATGCATAATCACAGACAAGAACTGCCTGTTGTCAACCTTATGGGTGACAATAACGGGTAAGCCCCTTAAGGCAGGCTTCCCTCCTTAGCATCTCTGTGTGTTCTATGGAATCCATTACCAGTCCCTGTGCTTGGTGGCTTCCACACAGCAGGAGGCAAGATCCCCTGTGACCAGATCTGTGCTTTGTCCTGAACTCCAGATATAACCAAGAGTGGGTTCTCATCCTCTCCATTTTCAGAGACAACATACAGAAGTTTTCAAGCCATCTGCATTTAATTTTCCCATAAACAATACAAAATTATATTTGTATTCAAAGCTAACAGACAAAACTCTGGCAAATAAAAATTTTAGAGAAGAAAAAATACATACAAGCAAAGTGAGATGTGAGAAACAGAATATGGCAACAAATGCTGCAGAGATGCAAAATCAATGTTAACCATAAATTTCTATGAATCAAAACTCTCAGACTCCATCAATATAACAAAGCTAATCACAATGATAACCTAAGGTATTCAAAGATTTTAAGACATTTCTGAATTATTAAAACATTTTATAGTATATTCTAACTGCTTTGAAAATTGGTCATCTTTGAAAGACTGGTAAATATCAACAGATAAAAGGTTTGAATTAACCAAAAACTTCCCAACCTTGATAACCTGGTATGTTTGTTATTCAACATAAATAATCACACATTTAAAAAGTTTTAAAAAGTTCTACCTGCTATGGATTCACGGCTGTTCAACACAATCTATGTGTTAAAATAGATCACACCCAGGATTCAGGTCAGCATTTGCTATTCTTAATCTCTAAGCTTACACACACACACACACACACGCACACACACACACACACAGTTCTTCCCATTTATAACAACATTTGGAAGGAAGGAAGGAAGGACATTTTTTTGCCAACAGAAAACTCTTAAGAACACAAAAACCAAAAGCATCCCCTTGTTTCCAACATTTTGATTTCAGTATATAAATTATGTTGATGGAATTTTCTCAGTAAGACAATTCTCATTTCTACGGTAATAGTGATTTAAATTGGCTGCGATCTTACAAAAGAATCTTGAGAAATATCTAAAAACTAAACTCATATAAAGAAAGGTTGACATAGAGGGAAAAAAAGGCAGTTAATATATCAGCACATCTAAACAAGGCAATGTTAATTTAAAAAACAAAAAAAACCTGTTGAATAGTGATTCAACATAATATTAAAATCTATGGTCTGGGTTTTGTTATTTGTTTTAATCATGAGAGAAAAATCCTTCAGATGTAAAATTTAAGTTTTCATTTCATTTCATAATTATTAAAAATGTATATTTTTCTATCTTATTCATTCAAGAATAAGCAACCACTTGACAAATGTGGACTAATTTTGGCAGTAACCCCTCACTACCAGAATGGAGAAATACACAAGCTTCAGTTGTTCTCTCACAAGCCAGACTGAAAATAAAATGCAGTTGCAAATCATATCACCTACAATTTTGTTTAACTCCAAAGATCTGAGGGTCTCTAATTTGAGCATTACAATCAGAAAAACAAAGCTGACTTTCTTCTTTTTAAAGGGAACTCGAGGCCGGGCACGGTGGCTCATACCTGTGATCCCAGCACTTTGGGAGGCTGAGGCAGGTGGATCACGAGGTCAGCAGTTCAAGACCAGCCTAGCCAACATGGTGAAACCCTGTCTCTACTAAAAATACAAAAATTAGCCAAGGGTGGCGGCGGGCACCTGTAATCCCAGCTGCTCGGGAGGCTGAGACAGGAGAATCGCTTGAACCCAAGCGGCGGAGGTTGCAGTGAGCCGAGACCACGCCATTGCACTCCAGCCTGGGCAATAGAGCGAGACTTCATCTCAAAAAAAGAAAAAAAAAAAAATAATAAGGGAACTGAAATATCACAATGCAGAAACAGGCTGGATGTGGGTGGCAGGTGCAGTGGACATGGTGTCCTGGCAGCTGCCCTTTCCGTCAGCCCTCCTTGCCACCTCTGGCACCCTGCAGCAATGCTGGGCCTCCCCTCTTGAGGCTCATTTTCCTGTCCTCGCTAGGTTGCATTATCTTTTTTTCTAGCATTTTATACTTAGCTAGCTGTCGACCAAACCCAAGCCTTGTGAAAAGTTTTAACAAGAGAAGATCCTTTCAACTCTTCAGAGCCAAGATTCAGTATTTTTAGGTTTAGTGTTTCCCCAGGACATTTGCATTTTCATAGGCCACTACAGAATCCGAAAGGCCTTTGAAGCTCAAGGAATTAAGCTACAGCGAGGAATCACTTTCAATCTTTCTGGGCAGGGCTCTTGCCCCTTGACCCAAGCCATCCCACCGCCAGAGCTAGATCCTGACTTCGCCAATCCCACCTCCACTTCAAGAACTTCCTGTCCAAAGGTGAGGGAAACTGACTACTGATACCTGCAGCTCCCCACCGTCTACCAGTGGAGCTCCAGGAAATTAAAATTGGGTTTAAAATTTACCATTAGAGTAATGATTATCAACATTAATTAGAATTCAGATGCTAGATTTCTTTGGATTTTGAATATCACTGAAGAACACTTAAAAATGTTCAAAACAATCACCTTTGGAGATGTTTCCACTCATACTGCCTTGATTTCAAATTAAGTATTCCAAAAATTCTAAACTAGGACAAGTCTCAAACCTTTTCAAGTTTAAGAATGGGTGTCCTTTTTTGGCAATTTATGAGAAAGTATGTGACAACGAAAATCTATTATGAATTCAGTAGCACTTTACCTAGCTGTGAATTTTGTTTCCCACAACATTTACATATATTTCAAATAAAATACTGCATATACTTGCAATACAAAATATTTATCCAAAGCTCAACATGCTTTTGGGTTCAAAGGCCTCTTGTTATAAATGTCCTCATGCCACCAGTTGGAAATATCCTGCCTCTAAAAGGTTCAGTGACAGCCAAATCTCAGCATGCTTGAAAGCTGATCCTATCTGCTGGAAACCTCATTATTTCCAGAAAATATTTTTGAAATGGGGACGTATCACTTTCAATTATAAGCTGTCGCAGGCTTATGAATAAGTGACTTATGAATAAATCAGTATTATGAAAAGATGCCTTGGTCCCCTCCCTCCTTCCACCAGGAGTCCTTCACTGCCAGCTAACGAGATGGGGATGAGAGGCAGATTCTGCCCCTGCCAGGCAGGCTGGTGTTGCAGCCCACAGGGATGACGGAAGATGGACCTGGAGAAGTTCCTGAGTCCACAAGCTGAGGAAGATGCTGCATGAGGAGCGCCCGAGCAGGGGAGCTGACAATGTGGGGGCAGCATGCTGAGTCATCTGAATTTTGTCACCTTTCCTGAGATTTCACCAATTAGAGATTATATGTTTTAATAAGTCCCTTTTCAGTATGAAGAGTACTATATTTGGGGGGCTCTGAGAAAACTAACCTTCAAAGCTTAACATGAATTAGTTTATCAGGCTTACCTCTCCCTTACCGCTTCTCTAAGATTAACTGCTCTGTAGATGAGGGGGGAAATGAGCAGAAAGAGAGGTCATCTGAGAGAAAAAAAAAAAAGCAGTGGGTGGGGAGACAGGACAGCCCTGCTTGGGGGCCTCAGCAGGAGCTTTTGGCAAACTTGAAAGTATCAATGCTTTAGCAGAAACGGGGACAAGGACGTGCAAAAGACAAGTATGAGACGCTGAAGATGCGCTACTTCTGATTCAAAATAGTGTTCAGAGATTTTACCCCTTGCTCTTCCTGTTATCTACTGGCTACAACTACCTTACGTTCAGTAAAGACGTGTAAGAACAGCTTTGCAACGAAACCACTATTCAGGAAGTATCCCGAGGAAGCCACTTTTCCAGCTGCAGAAGAAGGCCACACAGCCAACACCTGACGGTTCTCCAAGGAAGCCATGCCCCGACTTGTAATTGCACTGACCCTTTGCTCAGAGGCCTGCACTCAGCCGACTTCCACTCACCCTCCACACCTCAACTCGACTGCCCCCTTCTCTGACAGGCCAGGGAGACCCAGGTTCTCTTTCCTCCATGCTCCCACATAACTGGTACATGTCCACTGCTGCCACACACTTGCCCCCTATAGTTCCACTGGATGCCACGTTCCTCGAGAGCAAGCACTGTGCCTTTCAACATGGAAGCTTTAGTGCCCGTCATGGAGTTGGCACTCGACAACAGTCTGATGAAGGTACTGGCATCAATCACTAAATGGGGGCTGCACAGTAAACGCCAGATATCAGGAGCAGCCTCATGAGTGCACAGGAGTTGAAGCAGCCTTCAACTGGCTGCTTGATCGCAAAGCCGTAGCCAGCAGTCACAGCAAGCCAGACGTTTGAGGTGCAGTGATGCAGAAGACAAACAGCACACAGCTCAGGAAACAGCGGCACAGCTGACGGGAAACACCAGCATGACATTCTATGGGCTGGAAACAAACAAGTACGATCCTCATGGCTAAAAGTGGGAGCAGGAAGTGGCTACAAGGGGCTCTCAGGAACAGGCCATGGACAATGACATCAGACTGGTCCATGGAATCAGTGCAGGAGGTATCCAAAAACACCTGCACTTAAGATTCAGTTCAATAAAAAGTGACGTTACCCAAGGGCTATGGAAAAGCTGGCCAGGAAATCTGTAATGCATTAAAAATAGCATGCCAAAATAAATCACATCCAAATGATCAACAAAATACACCCTCTGAACTCTTCCCCCAAATTCATACTCACAAAATGATGCCATGAACCTTTCTTTGGGTTTGACCCCAGCTGAAAGTAGGTAGAGAAGCTGAAGGAATATTGAGGGTGTATTTAGAATAGCACACAACCTATAAGCTGATATTATCCATTCAATGAAAGGTTCAACAAATCCAAGATATTACAGGATTCTCTTACATGTACCCAATTAGTATGACAGCACAGCTGGGTGCAGTGGTTCATACCTGTAATCCCAGCACTTTGGGAGGTCAAAGCAGGAGGACTGCTTGAGGCCAGGGGTTCAAGACTAGCCTGGCCAACACAGCGAGAGCCCCTTTCTCTATTTTCTTAAAAATATGACAGGAATTCATATACAAGAAGCCTATTATTTTGTAAGAAAAGTGTAACTTATAAACTGAGCTAACATTCCTAAAATAAGACCCATATTGTTTTGAAAATTGTGATGTGATAATGTCCTTTTCATGAACTTTCCTGATAACATATGTTGATATTCCTTAGGATGAAGATTTGCCCATCAATTCAATACACAGAAATAGGTTATTTTCATGGAATACTTTGGGGTCTTTTATGTTCTAAGCACAAAGTAGGAACTCAAAAGTGATTGTGAAATGAGTGAAAAATGATTAATTAAAAAATAAGAGTGAGAGGGTATAAGATTCAGGAAATAGCTCCTTAAGGAAAAAGTTTAAGCTCAATCATTTTATTTCATTGCTTAGTTTTTTGCTGTACAATCACCAACAGGAGAGGGGAGAAAAATCCAAAAACTCTTGCCAACTTACGAGAAAAGCAGTATGCCTGAAAATCAAGTAAAACAAGTTTATGAGATGGTTTGTAAAGTATCAGGAATACTGCCCTGTTATATTTGCATTTCCTTTGTTTCTCACGAAGGGTGGCCATTCTGACAGGCTGGGAAGCACAGCCTCAGGCCAGAAGCCAGACACAAACACTTTGAGGGAGGGGAAGAGGGAACAGAAATAGCATATAAAAAAGGTCCTGGATGAAAATACAGGATTTTCAGACATTTTAAAACATAAGCTTCATATTATGAAAGATGGCACCATACAAGATAGATATTCTGTTTTAAATTCAGTTAAGATGGAACCACACAGCATTCCAGAGGGATGATAAGTGGTAAGTGACTTGATTAGCATTTTGACATAAACTGTTTTAGGCCTTCCAAAGTTCTTTATCTATCTTTCCTCACATGCAGAGGCACAACTTCATTCTATTCTTCATGTGCAAAGCAGTTCAATGCTCTTGGCAACAGGTGAGCTTTTTTTTTTTTTTTTTTTTTCCTCAGACAGCTTTGCCATTTCTTAAATTTTCTTATAAAAACACATGCAGGTTCCTCAGAAGCAGACCCAGAGCCTGAGAGTTAACTTCTTAAGTCGTTTTCATTTTTCTTTTTTCCTTCCTTTCCTAAGCCTAATTCCTTTCATTTATGATTACAGGTGACGGGGTTCAGGACAAAATACCAAAATATGGCACTGAGACATATTAGATACTTGAAGCTGAAAGAATCTGAGAAAACCGCAGAAACAGGAGGATCACTCTCACCTTCCCCTTGCCCTTCTCCCCTGAGGCAGGCATAAAACCTGGGAAAGAGCTTCTCATTTTCTCCTGAAGCAGGACATAAGATCCTCATGTGAGAGACGCCCACACTACACATAGAGAAAAAGAACGTCCTCATCTCTGAAGATGCAGGGACACAGAGAGGAATCTGAACAAACAGAACTTGCTAAGTTCCCCCTAGTTTACTGCCATTACATCATACTCTTTGTCCAGTCATATTTCTACACAACTGTCCACTCTTCATCAAGCCTAGCATGAAAATACACCAAGTTTCTGTTTCTTTGGGTCTTCATTTCTGAAGGCTCCCATGTCACATAAAACTTATATTTGTATCATCTTCTTCTTCTTCTCCTTCTTCTTCCTTCTTTCTTCTTCTTCTTCTTCTTCTTATTATTATTATTATTATTTGAGATAGAGTCTCACTATGTTGCCTAGGCTGGTCTTGAACTCTTGGTCTCAAGTGATCCTCCAGCCCCTGCCTCCCAAGAAGCTGGAATTACAGGTGCATACCACTATGCCCAGTGGCTTTTTTCTTATTAATCTGTCTTTTGCTATAGGGGTCTTAACCATGAATCTAGGATGGGTGAGGGAAAGATATTTTTCTTCCTGTCAACTGAAGAATGATGAGGTTCATAAATTCGGAAAAGAGAGCTTTATTTCTCATGAAGGGTTGCAGCCTGTAGGGTGGCCATTCTGACAAGCTGGGAAGCACAGCCTCAGGCCAGAAGCCAGACACAAACACTTTGAGGGAGGGGCAGAGGAAACAGAAATTGATGCTAAGCAGGGTGACCAAATGTACATTTTCAATAAGCTGTCCCAGGAGTCATGAATATTTATGAAAGGAGAAAGGTGCACACGTGCAATGGAGCTTCATGCTCCTTCATGGAACCCATGTACAAAAAAATGGTAGCATTAGCAAGATCCAAGGGTGGACTCCTGCCCTGTGATGTCAAAAGATGAAGACGACCAGAAAACCCTTGCTGTGCAGTCTGTGTGGACTGGCCCGAACCATTCCGTGGTTGGTGGTCTCTTACGGGAAAAAATGCTGGTCAGTTGTGTGAAAACTGCAAAAGGGAAAAGCAGTGTCAGGTGGTTGGCTAAAATCAGTGGTGGAGTCTTTTGAAAGGGCTGTTTTCTCCTTAGCCCTTAGGTGAGAAAGCCTAATCGTGGTTAGCCAGGGAGAGAGTATAAGAGGCATGTCTGACCTCCTACCCCATCATGACTGCGAACTCAGTTTTCAAGGTTACTCTGGGTCCCCTTGGCTAAGAGGAGGTCTGTTCAGTCAGTTACAGGGCTTAGGATTTTATCTTTATTTCTTACTCTGCTATGTAAATATGCACATGAGATAAAACATTTTCCACTTTGCTAGAATCCCTTAATTTTGATGGTCAAAAAGGTCCTATATTTCCTATATTTACCATTTAAGATGTTAAGACTCTAAAATGATCCAGCAATATTGTCAAAGGCATTAGAACCAGAGCAACTCCGTCTTGAATAGAGGCTGGGTAAAAGGTGGTTCAGGCCTCCTGGGCTGCATTCCCAGGATGGTTAGGCATTCTTAGTCACAGGATGAGACAGGAAGTCAGCAGGACTGTGGTATCACAAGATACAGGTAATAAAGACCCTGCTGATAAAACCGGATGTAGTAAACAAGCCGGTCAAAACTCACCAAATCCAAGATGGGGATGAAAGTGACCTCTGGTTGTCCTCACTGCTCATTATAACAGAGTTATAATGCATTAACATGCTAAAAGATACTCCCACCAACACTATGGCAGTTTACAAATGCTATGGCTATGTCCAGAAGTTACTCTATATGGTCTAAAAAGCAGAAGAACCCCCAGTTCCAGGAATCCCCACCCCTTTCCCAAAAAACTCATGAATAATCTACCCCTTATTTAGCATATGACCAAGAAATAACCATAAAAACAACCAACCAGTAGCCCTTGGGGCTGCTCTGTCTATGGAGTAGCTTTTCTTTTGTTTCTCCTCTAATGAACTTGCATTCACTTTACGAATTTGCCTTAAATTATTTCTTGAACAAGATCCAAGAACCCTTTCTTGGGGTCTGGATTGGGACCCATTTCCAGTAACATCTTCCTGGCAAACCGCCAAGAGGCGACACTGGAGGATCCCCTGGCTCAAAAGAATAGACTGCGGCACTCACTGGCCAACTCTGGGGAAGTGGGAGGGTATTTGTCCAGAGTAAAGAACAGAATTGGGTTAGAGGCCCAACTTAGCAGGGTTAGAATCCTCCTAAGAAATAAGGGGTTAAAGGTCTTTGGGTCAATCCCCAGGTGAAATGCCCAATTTAGCAGGGTTAGAGTCCCTTCTAAGAAACAGGGAGTTAAAAATCTTTTTTTTGTTTTTTTGTTTTTTGAGACGGAGTTTCGCTCTTGTTGCCAGGCTGGAGTACAGTGGCACAGTCTCAGCTCACTGCAACCTCTGCCTCCTGGGTTCAAGCAATTCTCCTGCCTCAGCCTCCTGAGTAGCTGGGATTACAGCCATACACTACCAAGCCTGGCTAATTTTTGGATTTTTAGTAGAGATGGGGTTTCACCATGTTGGCTATGCTGGTCTCGAACTCCTGACCTCGTGATCCGCCTGCCTTGACCTCCCAAAGTGCTGGGATTACAGGCATGAGCCACTGCACCTGGCCTAAAAATCTTTAGATTAACTTGCCTTGTGCTTTTTGCTGTTGGCTGTGGGTGACAGAATTAGTCATGTACAGAAGCACACAGGACATGGGGAGCTTTTTCTTCTCAAAGGAGAAAAATAAGAGCTGATGAAGATGCTGGAGATCAAGATCCTTTTGTGACTGACAAGCAGCCACCTGAACTTTTGATTCAGTGTCACTGCACTGGGTGGGTCTTTCCCTGGCCTCCCTGAGCTCCTCGCCTGCCCAGCCCCAATTCAGGCAATGCTGTTTTCCCTCCCCTCTCCTCTCTCATTCTCTCTCTCTCTTTTTTTTTTTTTTCTCTCTCTCTCTCTCACCCTTTTCCCTTTCCTATCTTTTCTGTCACTCAGGGCGACTGTCCTCTCTTCCATCCTGCCCAGGGACCACACATTGAAACTCCTAGTCAGAGGTCATTCCATCCCACTTTGAATGGATTAAATGCTTTAAGGTCATAAACTGCTTCTTTGACTTGAAAATTGTTCAACTTGACTGCTTTGGAGCCATTACATTCTAGATAAGACTTGGGGGCCTGGGGACCTGTGGAGTTGGCCATGCCCCTTGGGTATGCTGGAAAGCATCAGACCTTGTCTGTACTTCTGTCTGGTGTCCTAGGCTTCACACCTGGTACTCACCAGGATTTTTACCAAAAATAAAAGTTGCTAAGAGTTAATACTGTAACATACGTAACTGAGACTACTGAATAAACAGTTTTACACGTAAGATGTGTTAAAAGTATAATGAGTTTTTGGTAAAATATTATAAGAAGGCAGGAGGATGGGGAATTTTTTTTTTTTTTTTTTTGGCCTGGTTTAGAAGGTTAAAGGATTGTTTTAAGGTAGATACGATAAAGCTGAAGGTTTGAGCGAGTTGTGAAAGGTTTGTGAAAGACTAATCTTGTAAAAGAAATTCTGTGTGTAAACAATTTGGCTAAAGCTAAAGGGGTAACCATTCAGTTTTTACATAAATTGAATTTTTGAAATAAAAGCACCACAGGGTTTTCTTAGAATATTAATCTTTTATTTAACAGAAAATTGTAACAGTTTATAAAAGGTTTACGGGAATCTTACCTTATGGTCAAACTGACTAAGATTGGACAAATTTATCTAAGAGTTTTACTAAGAATTGGGTTTAACATTCATGGTACACTAATACAAAGGTAAAATCTGGCTTTCTCTCTCTTGAAGATTTTCATGTAATATTAAAAGATAATGAAAGATTTTTGTTTGCCTAAGCTACAGAAAAGAGGCAGGAAAAAAGGGACTGTTTGGAAAGCTAAGTTCTCCTGTATTAACAGGTAAAGGTTTTTGTCTTTTTAAAATCTTCATCATTTTGACTAAATGACTTATTATGACCTAGGATTCTTTTTATAATATCAAATGTTTTAAACCTTTGATATTTGACAAACTTTCCAAAGTAAAATTATAAATTATATCTTTTTCTTAATTAATCTTTTAGATATCAGTCTCCTAAAGTAAAAAATGACATATTTGGCTTATTTGGTATATTAAAATCATACAGGAAGCATTGTTAAATATGAAATTGTGTTTGGCTTTCTTTGGGTTGTATTTGTATAAATATATTATTGGTATGTGTTTCAAAAATACTGGAAACATCTATAATTTTGATATGGCTTAGTGTCCGTTATCAGTAATTATATTATGTTAAATTATTGTACGCCACAGAAGCAACCAAATTTCCTTGACAATTGCATCTTTGATTACTGCTGCCCAAAGACATTTTGTCATCCACAGACAATTGTCTTGTTTTGATCCTCTTCAAAAGATGGTTATAATCCACTATAAGATTCTGATGAGTACTTTTTTTTTTTTTTTTTTTTAAGATGGAGTGTCTGTCGCCAGGCTGGAGTGCAGTGGTGCAATCTCAGCTCACTGCAACCTCTGCCTCCCGGGTTCAAGTGATTCTCCTGCCTTAGCCTCCCAAGTAGCTGGGACTATAGGCACTCACCACCACGCTCAGCTAATTTTTGTATTTTTAGTAGAGGCAGGGTTTCACCATGTTGACTAGGCTGGTCTTGAACTCCTGACCTAAGGTGATCCACCCACCTAAGCCTCCCAAAGTGCTGGGATTACAGGTATGAGCCAACATGCCTGGCCTCTGATGAGTACTCTTAAATGCAGGTCTCTGATAACTTTGAAAAGTATGCCAATAAAATAGGAAAGGACTTCCAACACTCTCTTGAAAAACTAATGTACTCGTAAATGTTGAGCAAAACAGGAATTGCATAAACTGAATAAAAGACTGAAATAATCTTTTTATGACTTTCTGCTTAAAATGTTGCCCATACTTTCCATTTTGTTTTTCAGAGTCAAGGAAACTTTCCTTTTGAGCTGTTTACAGTTTTTATTAGGTTGATGCAAAAGTAATTTCGGTTTTGCATCGCTGGAATTTGCTGTTTGATATTACAGTATGTCTTAAATAAATGTGGTTATGTTATAGGTCATTTTAATGGGCATTTCTCGCTTTATGTGTTTTTGCCAATGACTTACTATTTGCTGTTTATTTTATCTTTATTTTAGACTATGGAAATGACATTAGACAAAAAGCAAATTTGAGCGATTTTCTTATTCAAGTTCGAAATGGGTCATAAAGCAGTGGAGACAACTCGCAACATCAAGAATGCATTTGGCCCAGGGACTGCTAACAAACTTACAGTGCAGTGGTGGTTCAAGAAGTTTTACAAAGGAGACAAGAACCTTGAAGATGAGGAGCACAGTGGCTAGCCATCAGAAGTTGACAACGACCAGTTGAAAGCAATCATCAAAGCTGATCCTCTTACAACTACAGGAGAAGTTGCCAACGAGCTCAACATCAACCATTCTGTGGTCATTCAGCATTTGAAGCAAATTAGAAAGGTAAAAAAGCATAATAAGTGGGTGCCTCATGAGCTGAGTGAAAATCAAAAAAATTGTCATTTTGAAGTGTCATCTTCTCCTATCCTACACAACAACAACAAACCATTTCTCAATCGGATTGTGATGTGTGATGAAAAGTAGATTTTATACAACAACCAGTGACAACCAGCTCATTGGCCAGACTTAGAAGAAGCTCCAAAGCACTTCCCAAAGCCAAATGTGAGCCACAAAAAGGTTACGGTCACTGTTTGGTGGTCTGCTGCTGGTCTGATGCACTACAGCTTTCTGAATCCCAGCAAAACCATTATACATGAGAAGTATACTCAGCAAATCAATGAGATGCCGGGAAAACTGCAACGCCAGCAGCTGGCATTGGTCAATAGAAAGGGCCCAATTCTTCTCCATGACAACGCCCAACTGCACATCACACAATGCTTCAAAAGTTGAATGACTTGGACTACAGAGTTTTGCCTCATCTGCCATTGCCACTTGACCTCTCACCAACTGACTACCACTTCTTCAAGCATCTCGACAACTTTTTTGCAGGGAAAACACTTCCACAACCAGCGGGATGCAGAAAATGGTTCCCAAAAGTTTGTCAAATCCCAAAGCATGGATTTTTATGCTACAGGAATAAATAAACTTATTTCTCATTGACCAAACTGTGTTGATTGTAATTGCTACTATTTTGATTAATAAAAATGTGTTTGAGCCTAGTTATAATGATTTAAAATTCATGGCCTGAAATTGCAACTACTTTTGCACCAATTGGGTAAAGTGTATTCCTGTTAACAAAATTTGAAGTATGTTTCTTTCTCTCTCCCTGATTTCTCCAGAATTTGGAAACTATTTGTATTTGTAACTTATGGCAATATAATTATTTGCATAAGTGCAGTAAGAATCTTTTTTCTTTTGTAACAGGGCACAGTAGGAGAAACTGGTTATTTTACCAAGGCTTTGACTGAAATGGCATGCTTTCAAATATAGACAGACTTCTTTAAGGAATCAAAGTTGACTTACAGAGTCAGTAAAAGCTCCTTGGAAAACTGGCCTCAGACCTTGTGTACACAGTCCCTGTATAGGGTTCCTGACCTGTGGTAAGTAAAGAATGTCACTTTCTGACAGGCTCAGAAGGCCCAGGTTATCTTGGGACCCTGAGAGAAGGAAACAATTTATCCAACTCACACAGGTATCTGCAAGCACAAACCCCTGGCTGGGCTCAAACCTTTAAAAAGAAGTCTAATCTAAGATTCCTTATGGAAGAAAGTTGTATCAAAGCCAATTTAAAAAGAGCCTACACAGCAAAAATTATTCTCGCTGCACTTTATACAAATAATCAGGCCAGGTATAAAGTTTATTTTGCTAACAAATCAAACCTATCATGCTTTGTCTTTAGTAAAAATGAGACACTGGGGAGAGGAAAATTATGTTTCAGTAACTATAGTACACCTGTTACTAGAATCGAGTCTTGTCTGTTGTTTTTGAGGTGTTTCCTGCAATTTAGACTGACCCAGCTTATTCCTGTGAACCAACCAGTGACGTCTGGATGCAGCTCAGAAGAAACAAGAGGGATAGGTAATGTAAAAATCTGGATCAATATTATAATTCTGGGCACATTAGGATCAGCTAGCCACTCCAAGTCAGCTTAGTTCCAACAATTGCCCAGTTCATGGAAAGCCTTCTTATTTAGTTTACTTGAGATAATTTTACTTATTTTGCTTTACTTTTATGGAATATATTGTCACTGTGCTCTTTGTGTAGGAATGCAGGATAAGTTTACTCAATATTTTCTTAAATTGAACACTTATTAGTCTTCCAAATATCACCTTTTGTCGGAACTCAGAGTTATGAACGGCCCTCACCATACGGATGCTTTCTGACCAAGCACCTCTCTACCATGAATACAAGAGACCCTAATAGTTGGGCGGGAATATCATCACCCCTATTCAGCCCAAAGAACAGAAGATGGATCTTCATCCCTCTACAACCCTTAGAATTAAAATTTCCTTGTAAAAGGGAAGGAGAAAATATGTCAGAGGTGTTTGAACCACAGCAACTCCATCTTGAATAGGGGCTGGGTAAAATGACCTGCTGGGCTGCATTCTCAGGAGGTTAGGCATTCTTAGTCATACCATGAGACAGGAGGTCGGCAAAACTGGTATCAGAAGACACAGGTCACAAAGACTCTATTGATAAAACAGGATGCAGTAAAGAAGCCAGTCAAAACCCATCAAAACCAGGATGTTGATGAAAGTGACCTCTCGTCATCCTCACTCCTCATTATACATTTATTGTAATGCATTAACATGCTAAAAGACACTTCCAGCAGTCCCATGACATTTTACAAATGCCAGGACTATGTCCAGAAGTTACTCTATATGGTCTGAAAAAGGGAGGATGCCTCGGTTCCAGGAAATCCCAACCCCTTTCCTGGAAAACTCATGAATAATCCACCCCTTGTTTAACATATGATCAAGAAATAACCATAAAAACAGCCAACCAGCCGTCCTCAGAGCTGCTATGTCTATGGTGTAGCCATTCTTTGTTTATTTACTTCTCTAACAAACTTGGGTTCACTTTATGAACTTGCCTTGAATTCTTTCTTGCACAAGATCCAAGTATCCTCTCTTGGGGTCTGGTTCAGGACCCCTTTCTGGTAACAATATCACGTTGTGCTTTTTTCACAATTTATAGCAGAATTTATTTATCTGTTTCTCTATGATCTAAACTGAGAAACCTTTGACTTTCTGTACACTTCAGAAAACTGATAAAAAGAAAACATGTTCCTAGGTATCACATGCACAGAATGGAAACACTTAGTAAACATAATAAATGTTTTAGTTTTCTGAGCAAGACACTTCTCACCATTAGCTTAGAAATCCCAAATGGATGTATGGATAACTTGCTTTCCATTTTTTCCCAAAGTCTTATGGAGGAGGAGGAAAGCACGGAAAATGTTTAAATTGCTGTGTCTAGGCTATTAAGACTATCTCTTTCTGGTGAGGAAAACTCAATGAGCAGAACAAAAGAGAGAAGTGTGCTGGGGAATGGAGTCGAAGCCATAGAAACTAGCATAATCGCCCTTATTACAATCTCCTAAATTATGCAGGCCATAATCTCTCACCACGCAGTATGCAAGGCAGGCAGACTCTCAACTGTCCCTAATATTCTCTAGTTGCGTAATTCCCCTGGGTCCCAGCTGCCATCGTTTCTCACTAACTGGCCAACAGCCTCCTACCTGGTCACTCCAAATCCATACTGGCCACCTTCCAAGCCGTTTCCACACAGCAGCCAGAGTGACTTTTCTAGAAAGCACATCTGATCATGTTTCCGTTGCTTATTAAAAGCCTTCCCTGAGACTACACTGTAGCAAGATTGCTTCACACGGCATAATTGAGTTTCACTGGGAACCAGAAGATGCACTCCACTGCAGCCTTCACAACCTGCTTCTAGCTCTTCATACTGGCCATAATCCCACCTACACATGCTCTTCCCGCTGGCTGGAATTTCTTCCCTTCCATCTTACCTCCTACTCAGCTTTCAGATCTCAGCTGAAGTACCACTTCCTCAGAAGAATTTTATGACCTTCCTAATTAAGTGAAACCCAACCTATTACAGAACCTCATTTGAAAGTTCTGAAGAAAACAGGAGAAAATCTTCATGTCCTCAGGTTAGGCAAAGGGTTCTTGAATATGAGAGCAAAAACATAATTCATAAAAAAGAAAATAAAATGGACTTCATCAAAATTAAAAATTTTTAAAGCCATCTTCACAAGGTTAACAAGAATTCTGGACAGAAATATAGTTATAATTAAGCATTAATTAGGCTGTACCTTAAGCCACTTCCTTAAAACCTAATGTCACATAACATTAGATACTGACCATCTGTATCCCCATTGTTCCTATAGACAGGATCTCTGAGGTTAGAATCATAAGGCTTTTGTTTAAGAATTCCTTAAGCAAATCCTGAATTCCAGTGGAACAGCAGAGGCCACCCAGCTTGAAGATCCCCATAGAAGAACCAAATCAACATGAGAATACAGTTTCTTCATCTCTCTGTCCCATGACTTCACTCTGCACTCTTTGACTAATCAATGATCTCTACATTTGGTGCCCTCCAAAACCCTTAAGAACCCTAGCCCCGGCTGGGCGCGGTGGCTCATGCCTGCAATCCCAGCACTTTCAGAGGTCGAGGCTGGGCTGAGGTTCCCAGGATGGAATACCTGAGGTCAGGAGTTCGAGACCAGCCTGACCAACATGGTGAAACCCCGTCTCTTCTAAAAATACAAAAATTAGCCAGGCGTGCTGGCACATGCCTGTAATCCCAGCTACTCACGAGGTTGGGGCAGGAGAATCACTTGAACTCGGGAGGTAGAGGTTGCAGTGAGCTGAGATCGTGCCACTCCAGCCTAGGCAACAAGAGTGAAACTAAGTCTCAAAAAAAAAAAAAGAACCCTAGCCCCAAACTCCTCAGGGAGACTCCTTTGAGGTTTCCTCCTCATTTAGTGGCTTCACAAGTAAACCATTTTCTGCTGTAACTCGGTGTCTCGGTATATTGACTTGCCGTGTACATCGGGCAAGGAACCTACTACTGTTACACTTTCGCCCTTCAAAATATATTGAGAAAAGGAAAATGCACAAGTTGGGAGAAAATACTGTAAATCACATATCTGATAAAGAACTTACACAAAATAAATTTTTAAAAACTCAACTCAATAATAAGACAAACCAAAAAATTTTTTCCTTTTTTTTTTTTTTTCTGTTTTTTTGACACAGGTTCTCACTCTGTTGTCCAGGTTAAAGTATAGTCGCACGATCTCCGCTCACTGCAGCCTCTACCTCATGGGTTCAAGCGATTCTCACGCCTCAGCCTTCCAAGTAGCTGGGATTACAGGTGTGCACTACCACTCCTGGCTAATTTTTGTATTTTTAGTAGAGACAGGGTTTTAACAGGTTGGCCAGGCTGGTCTTGAACTCCTGACCTCAGGTGATCTGCCCGCCTCAGACTCCCAAAGTGCTGTGATTACAAGCATGAGCCACCGTGTCCGGCCTAAGAAATAGGCAAAATATTTCAATATTTCAATAGTCATTTTACCAAAGAAGATACATAAATGGCTAAGAAACATATGAAAAAAGATGCTCAACATCATTAGTTATCACAGAAGTACAAATCAAAATCACATGGCTGGGCAAAGTGGCTCATGCCTGTAATCCTAGCACTTTGGTAGGCCAAGATGGGCAGCTCTCTTGAGCCCAAGAGTTTGAGACCAGCCTAGGCAATACAGTGAGACACCGTCTCTACAAAAAGTAAACAAAATTAGTCGGGCATGGTTGTGTGTGCCTGTAGCCCTAGCTACTCAGGAGGCTGAGGTGGGGGGATCACTTGAGCTCAGGAGGTTAAGGCTTCAGTGAGCAGAGACGGCGCAGTGCACCGTAGCCCGGGTTACAGAGCAAGACCCTGTCTCAGGCAAATAAAAAAGACAAAATTACATGGGATACCACGTCACATCCACTACAATGGCTATATTAAAAAAGACAAACAATAAGTGTAGGCAAGGATGAGGAGAAACTGAAACCCTAATACACTGCCGGAAGGAATGTAAAATTGCAAAGTCACTCTGGAAAATAGTTTGTCAATTTCTTTGAAAAGTTAAACATAAACTTATCATACAATCCAGCAATTCTACCACTAGGAACCTACGCAAGAGGATGAAAACATGTCCACACAAAGGCTTGCACAGGAATGTTTACAGTAGTACTATTCTTAATAGCCCCAAACTGAAAACAATCCAAATGTCCATCAACTGGGGAATGGATAAATACAATGTTATATATTCATACAATGGAAACCATCAGCAATAAAAAAACAATGAAGTACTGACATAGTCTATAATATGGATGAATCTAGAAAATATTATGCTACGTGAAAGAAGCCAAATATAAAAGACTACACATAACATAGGATTCTGGACATTTATATGAAATGTCTAGAAAAGGCAAATCTATAGAGACAAAGTTGGCTATGCTTGTCTGGGGTTGGGGTTGGGAGCTGGGATTGACTGAAACTTAGCAGAAAGGAATCTTTTTGGGGTGATGCAATATTCTAAAACCGGACTGTGGTGATGACTGCACAACTCCTTAAATTTACTAAAAAATCACTGAATGGTATACTTAGAATGGGAAAATTTATGGCTTATAGATTACATCTCAATAAAACTGTTTGAAAACAAAAATCTCATCTGACCACGTAGTTACTTGCTAGCACTTGTTGTGAAGTGTTAGGCATATTAAACATTCAGAGGAGAAATACGGAGTCCTCTACAAGCATTTTGCTTCTTTAATAACAGGCAGCCTCATGTAGTAGAAGGATCACAGGCTCTAAAGCCAAGACTGATACATAAAATTCTAAGCCCCCCAAATAATTGAATGGATC
Source organism: Macaca fascicularis (assembly GCF_037993035.2). Taxonomy (NCBI): domain Eukaryota; kingdom Metazoa; phylum Chordata; class Mammalia; order Primates; family Cercopithecidae; genus Macaca; species Macaca fascicularis. Next base: position 157,384,028 of record NC_088378.1, on the reverse strand, counting down.
CACCTTCTCAGCCAAGGGGATTCCAAAGAAAGCTGAAAGGCTGGTTTAGGCCACCATGGGAAGAGGGGGTCAGGCATGCCTCATCGCACCATCCTCATTCTGGAGTTCAGACAGACTGACCAGCACTAACCTTAAAACACAGATCCTAAGAGAGACAGAACAAACTTTATAGCAATAAGATACCGACTCCAACCTGACTCTAGCAGAACCTTACATGGCAGACAAAGAAGGAAATAGAATGTTTTACCCTAAAATATGTTTCTTTGATGTATTTTGAAAGGACCCTGCAAAGCCACCTTTTGCGGGGGAAAATTTGCATCTGGAATGAATCTTTTTGTTTTTGAGACGAAGTCTCTCTCTGTCATCCAGGCTTAAGCGCAGTGGCACGATCTCGGCTCACTGCAACCTACACCTCCTGGATTCAAGCAATTCCCCTGCCTCAGCCTCCTGAGTAGCTGGGATTACAGGCACCCATCACCCTGCCTAACTTTTGTATTTTTAGTACAGATGTGGTTTCGCCATGTTGGCCAGGCTGGTGTTGAACTCCTGACCTCAGGTGATTTGCCCACCTCAGCCTCCCAAAGTGCTGGGAGTACAGGTGTGAGCCACTACACCCAGCCTGAATGTATCTCTATTAACATAACAAGGTCTTTCCCCTTCCAGGCCCTCCCAATCCTGAAGAGATTAACTGAGAGTATAGCACCTTTTAAAGGTCTAAATGGAAACTTTTGCCATCTATTGTCATCTCTAAGGGTGGCCACCTATGAGTCTCCATCTAAACACTAAGAACCTTAGGCTGAGTGGGCTGAGTGCAGGGGCTCATGCCTGTAATCTCAACACTTTGGGAGGCTTAGGCCAGAGGACTGCTTGAGGCCAGGAGTTCAAAACAAGCCTGGGCAACACAGTGAGATCCCGTCTCTAAAAAAAAAAAAAAAAAAAAAAAAATTAGATGGGTATGGTGGCAAGTGCCTGTAGTCCCAGCTACTCAGGAGGCTGAGGTGGGAGGATCGCTTAAGCCCAGGAGTTTGAGGCTACAGTGAGCTATGATTACACCACTGCACTTTAGCCTGGGTGACACAGCCAGATCCTGTCTCTTAAAAAAAAATAAAAATAAAAATAAAAAAAACCCTTGGTCTCCACAACCCCTTATCTTAACCCAGATACTCCTTTAGATAATAACTCTTTCAACCAATTGCCAACCAGAAAATCGTACAATTCATGTATGACCTGTAAGCCCCCTTGCTTCACGTTGTCCCATCTTTCTGGATCAAACCAATGTACACCTCACATGTATTGACTGATGCCTTATTTTTCCCTAAAATGTATAAAATCAAGCTGTAAGCCAACCACTTTGGGCACATGTCCTCAAGACCTCTTGAGACTGTGTTTCAGGCCATGGTCACTCATATTTGGCTCAGAACAAACCTCTTAAAATATTTTATGAAGTTGGATTATTTCACCGACAAAACAATAATGTTCAAACTCCTGCTTCACCACTTACTAGCTGGGTAATTTTGGAAAGTTACTTAAAATCTCTCCAGTTCAGTAAAATAGGAACAAGAACAGTACAGGTTGCTGTGAGGATTAATGATAATATATGTATAATATTATCATTAAGCCCCTGATGGGGTTCAGGACATGCTGCCCCGAAATAAGGTACACCTTGCATTTGAGAAAACAGCAGAATCAGGAAGGCCACTCTCACCTTCTCTGCCCTTTCCCTCTGAAGCAGTCCATAAAATAATTCTCTAACTTTCCCCTAAAGTAGGTCCAAGACCCTCTTCAGAGAGGTATCTTCTGTATACCTGGAATAAAGGAATGTTCCTATCCCTGAAGAAAAGAATCTAGACAGGTCTTCCTAAGTTCCCCCTACTCCCATTTATTACTGAAAGAATTTTAGAGATAATCCTTTCATCCTCCAATCATATTTCTCCGTGAATCTCCACTCTTCATCAAAGTTAACATAAAAATACACAGGTGTCCCTGTTTATTTCTATCTTCATTTCTGAAGGTTCCCATGTCATGTAAAACTTATATTAAATAAATTTCTATGCTTTTCTTTTGTTAATCTGCTTTTGTTTTAGGAGTCTCAGCCACTTTGTCATGGAAAAGGAAAAGATACTACCGTTGACCCTTGAACATGGATTTGAGCTAGGCAGGTCCATTTATACATGAATTTTTTTTTTCAATAAAAGTTACATCAAGTGTGCCTGCCTCTCCTTCCACCTCCTCCACCTTTGCCACCCCTGAGTCAGCAAGACCAACTCCTCCTCCTCTTACTCAATGTGAAAACGATGAGGATGAAGATCTTCATAATGGTCCATTTCTGCTTAATAGTAAATTTTTTTTGTCCTTATAATTTTCTTAGTTACATTTTATTTTCTCTAGCTTGCTTTATTGTGAGAATATAGTATATTATACTTTTGACATACCAAATACATGTTAATCAGCTGCTTATGTTAATGGTAAGGCTTCTGCTCAACAGTAGGCTATCAGTAGTTAAGTTTTTGGGGAGTCAAAAGTTATGCGAACATATCCATTTGCCTTTGGGAATGGGGTCAGTCCCCTCAACCCCTGTGTTGTTCAAGAGTCAACTGTACTGTTTTCCCCTTACGAAGCTCTTTGAGATCTAGTGAAACCATCCTCACAGGCTAACAAAAATTATGTGCCAAGTTCTGGACAGAAATACTGTTATAATTAAACTTTAATCAGGCTGTACTTTGGCCCACTTCCTTGTAACCAAAAATCATACAGCACTAGACACTGACCATCTGCCTCCCCACTGTTCCTCTAAATAGGATATCTGACCTTAGAATCATAAGGCTTTTGTTTAAGAATCAATTGCATCCCCACTCTTCCCATAGACAGGATCGCTGACATCAGAATGATCAAGTTTTTAAAGAATTGCTTAAGATGTTCTTCAGACCCTGAATTACAGCGGTACAGCTGAAGTCAACTGGTTAAGACCCCCCCACAGGAACGAAAAAAGCGTAAGCATGCGGTTCCATCTCCCATCCTATGACTTCACCCTGCACTCTTCAACCAATCAATGATGCCCAGACAACAGCCCACTCCAAACCCCTTAACATCTCTAGACCCAAACTCCTCAGGGAGGCGATGTGCGGTTTCCTCCCATCTCCTCTTTCAGCTGCCCTATAATTACTAAATTCCTTCTCCACTGAAAGCCTTGGTGTCAGTGTAGTGACATGCCATGCCTTAAGCAACAGACCTGTTACAGTCACACTGGCTTCTGCTAACTTCTCCAGCCTCGCCGCATTCCAGCCACAGAGGCCTTCTTTCAGTTGTCTCACACCTGCCAAGTTCTTTGCTTCCTGAGAACCTCTGAACACACAGTTCCTTCTGCACAGACATTTCGTGCCCCTCCTTACTCCTATTGGTTGTCTCTTTTTTTGTCCTTCAGTTTCAGACTTAATAGTCACCACGTCAGGTAGTCCCTGCCCTTTCTACACTCCTTGGTAAATTATGTCCCTGTGATAATGCTGATTACTGCTTGTAAACTCCCTCTTCTCACTAGACAAAACTCCATGAAGGTGTCCGCCCACCTCACTCTTCCCTTCTCCCTCCCTCTCACCCCTTCTCTGTGTATGTGCATGCATATATATACCTGTGTGTACATACATCTATGTGTGTCTGTACACATGTTAAAATGTATACCTACTAGACAGGGATAGGCCTGCTAACCAGCACAGTGCCTGGCATACAGGGGACAATCAACACCAAATTCTATGATTTACTTTTTGTTAAGGTTTACAGAAAAAAAAATGACCATTTACCCACACTCATCAAAGTACCTTTCCCAACACTGCAAAGAGGACTGAGAGACTCATTTCTGTTCCAAAATGCACATGTATATACTCTCATTAAAGCAACTATCTTACCGTTTTTCTGTCTCTTCCTTGCAGACTGCCAGCTTCTTGAGGGTAAGAATCTTTCCAACTGCGAATCCCCAATGCTTAACAAAGGAAACAGGCACAACAGGCACAAATCCTTATTGAATCAGCAAACAGTAACTCAGACAGAAATTGTTTTTTTGTTTTTGTTTTTAGACAGGGTCTTGCTCTGCCGCCCAGGCTGGAGTGCAGTGGTCTGTCGTCGGCTCACTGCAGCTTCCAGCTCCCAGGCTCAGGCCATCCACCCACTGCAATCTCCCAGGTAGCTGGGACTACAGGTGCATGCCACCATGCCTGGCTAGTTTTTTTATTTTTTTGTAGGGATGGAGTTTCACCATGTTGCCCAGGCTAGAATTCATTTTTTAAAAACCTAATTTTCATTTGGGAAACCTTTACAGACACCAATATGTAAATAATCTGGTTTTACTTTGACACTTCAAATATACAGCGAAATTAGAAATACAAAACCGTATCACCCACAGCATCTCCAAAGAGCCTGTACTTTCTATAAAATACATTTACAACGTACGAGTAAATCCAAGTAATTAATTTTAGCTTAAAGATCTGAAAAGGAAACACACATGGCTAATGTTGAGGCTCAGAAACAATACTCCAAAGCATAGCACTCCTTTTTTTTTTTTTTTTTTTTTGAGACTTAGTCTTACTCCGTTGCCCAAGGTGGAGTGTGGTGGTGTGATCTCGACTCACTGCAACCTCTGCCTCCCAGGTTCAAGTGATTCTCCTGCCTCAGGCTCCTGAGTAGCCGGGATTACAGGTGCCCACCACCATGCCCAGCTAATTTTTGTAATTTTAGTAGAGACAGGGTTTCACTATGTCGGCTAGGATGGTCTCAATCTCTTGACCTCGTGATCCACCCACCTCGGCCCTCTAAAGTGTTGGGATTACAGGCGTCAGCCACCGTGCCTGGCCCAAAGCATAGCACTTTGACACGCTGAATACTTTACAGTGAAGGACATTGGAAGGGCCTAAGAAGCAAGTTATCTATGACCTTCTCCTGCGCTTCTGTCTCCAGCCCTTCTTCCTCCCGCAAAGCAAGTCACAGAAATCAGAATTCCTCTTCCCCAAAGCTGGTCACAGGCACTAGAACTCCTCTTCCCCCAAAGGAAGCTATAAAACCTAGAAAGGCTACTCTCTTCTTTCTCCCTTCAAGACCATTATTCCACAGGGGTCCTGCCCTATACCTGGGAGGAAGGACTGCTATATCGTGAGGCCAAGAATCTGAACAGACAGGCCTTGTGGGGTTTCATCTCTCAGTTACTACCATTAGATCATACCATTTTGTCCAATCATATTTCTACACAGCTGTCCATTCTTCATCGAAACTAAGTATAAAAATAGACAGTTTTATCTGGGTCTTTGGATCTTCATTTCTGAAAGCTCCCATGTTGTAGAAAACTCTGATTAAATATATTTGTTATGTTTTTCTTTTGCTAACCTGTCTTTTGTTATAGGACTGTTGGCCATGACCCTTATGAAGGGTGAGGAAAGTTATCACAAGTTTTCATCCCTATACTATACTCCCCATATTTTTGTGCAAATATATTTTAGCAGTGTGATCTACTCTGGTCTAGAGATTGACAAAATCAATTCCTAATTTACTGAATATAATCTTTTGGAAGAAGCTAAAAATTGAAACTGAAATTGATACAAAAGAACAACAAAAAGAACACCCACCTCCATACACAATCGCACCCTGCCAAAGACACTCTCATGAAAACAGACTTCACAGAAAGCCGGGCGTGGTGGCTCAAGCTTGTAATCCCAGCACTTTGGGAGGCTGAGGCAGGAGGATCACGAGGTCAAGAGATCGAGACCATCCTGGCTAACACACGGTGAAACTCTGTCTCTACTAAAAATACAAAAAAAATTAGCTGGACCTGGTGGCGCATGCCTGTAGTCCCAGCTACTCAGGAGGCTGAGGCAGGAGAATGGCGTGAACCTGGGAGGCGGAGCTTGCAGTGAGCCAAGATCACGCCACTGCGCTCCACACTCCAGCCTGGGCGACAGAGCAAGACTTCATCTCAAAAAAAAAAAAAAAAGAAAAGAAAAGAAAATAGACTTCATATTTTCAAATAAAGACTTAAAAGATCTGGGGTTTAATTCACTTTCTGCAAGAGCCAGTTCTATTCAATAATACATTGTGATGTACAGAATGCTTTCTTTGGGCTTTTTCATGTTTTTATTGGATGTGCTGAATAGACTATTAACCAAAATATCCCTTCCTCTTAGATCAACTGGCATGCTGTTAACATTATAGAGTTTTTAAACATTTTTTACGCCCTGACTAGAAAACAGAGATGTACAAGAAAAAAGGCAGTTTCAGATTTTATTGCACAATGCTACAAAAATGCAAATGTTTACTATAATACTGTAAAACTTTCAGAACTAATTACATTACAAGCGCAGCAGCCCAATTTTTCCTCCATTTTAAATGTAAACTTAAATTTGAGGCTGTATCTCCCGTCTCTTGCACATGTCATAAGGGTATCTTAATCTGAAAAGCCTTAGATAATTAAACCTTTTTTTTTCCATTCTGCATCCTCAAACACAGGAAGACTCAATAGAACACTGCAGTTAGAAAATCAGGTACCAAAAACCATACACAAAATAAATTTAAAAATTAAAAAAAACAGAAAACCATGTTATTAGCAGAAACAAATTAAACAAATGTATTAAAAATCAATTATACATATTTGTAGTAATAGAGGTTAATAAAAAATATTCTCAAACAGTGGAATGAGGTGTCTAAGATACCACCTAAAGAAAACTTGCAGTGTGAAGTTGGTATAGCGTTTCTGTTATACAAGGAGCAAATGTGTTTAGCGATATTTCACACTGTAACATATTAAAGCAATTCGAGATAGCAAATAGGAAACGACTGAAATTTTTGTGTAACATATATAGCCTGATTTTGAAAAATTTTAAAAATAACCAAAAACAGTTCTGCTCATTAGCCTAACCTTGCTGCTCCAGAGAACCAAAGGGGGATACAAAAGAGGAACCTGAAAATGTGTTGTTTTGTCAACTCATGTAAGAGCAATGAACTAACTACTATAATAATCCCCTATTTTTGTACCTGCCTCCCTTTTCCTCTCTGGGCAAGCACCAAAAACTCCACCTTGTAACAGAAAACTCACCGGCAGATAAAAAATTAAACCTTGGCCAAGCGTGGTGGCTCACCCCTGTAATCCCAGCACTTTGGGAGGCTGAGGCAGGCAGATCACCTGAGGTCAGGAGTTCGAGACCAGCCTGGCCAACATGGTGAAACCCCATCTCTACTAAAAACACAAAAATAACCCGGGCATGGTGGTAGGTCCCTGTAATCCCAGCTACTTGGGAGGCTGAGGCAGGAGAACCCCTTGAACCTGGAAGGCGGAGGTTGCAGTGAGCCGAGATTGTGCCATTGCACTCCAGCCTGGGGGACAAGAGGAAGACTTTGTCTCAAACAAACAAACAAATAAATAAATAAATCTTACCTCTTCCAGCAAATCCATAAGACATGCCCATTCTGTTTGCAGAGTAAACTCTTTACTTTCTTTTTTTTTTTTTTTTTTTTTTTTGAGACGGAGTCTTGCTGGGTCGCCCAGGCTAGAGTGCAGTGGCCGGATATCAGCTCACTGCAAGCTCCGCCTCCCGGGTTTACGCCATTCTCCTACCTCAGCCTCCTGAGTAGCTGGGACTACAGGCGCCCGCCACCTCGCCCGGCTAGTTTTTTGTATTTTTTTAGTAGAGACGGGGTTTCACCGTGTTAGCCAGGATGGTCTAGATCTCCTGACCTCGTGATCCGCCCGTCTCGGCCTCCCAAAGTGCTGGGACTGACTACAGGCTTGAGCCACCGCGCCCGGCCATCTTTACTTTCTAAAGTTATTAGTGTGAACAAATGTGAACCTGAAAGAGCCAATGCTTCAAGATGGATCCTAAGTACCTAATTGGGCCTACATTTAATACACAGTCAAGCGGCCGTTTGCTGACTAGCAGTCACACATGTACTCTGAGTTCTCCAAAAACCCACACCTCTGTTCAACTTTGAAACTTTCAGAGCTCACCTGAACGAACCCATCAGAACTCAGCTATATCAACCAGTTGTAACTAAGCAAGTCTGAATCCTGTATTTGCATAAATGAACCTGGCTGGGAACCAGGGTGAAACTTTTGTTATAAAACCCAAACCCCACCTTCGTTTTACAACAAAGGCTGTGTCTCCCTGTACTGCAAACTGTTCACTGCAATAAAGTCACTTTCCTTCAAATTTCTTTTCAGATAATTTTTGTTTACATCACTCTGTTCTTTCTGGGAGTGCTTAAAAATAAGCTAATTATACTCACAGCTTTTTGTAAATTTTCACTTAAAGGGGGTAAAAGTTTTTGATAAAAAATAATATTTGAATAACATTTGAATGTAAACTAAGGTGGTGTGTTAACTAAATAGTAGACAACAGGAAAATAAAGACTAATTCAAAACCACATACTTAGAAAATCAAAAATTAGTAAACTAGGTATTACAGAAATATATGGTTTAACATCTATTTCACTCATTAATCGAACAAACCTAACATTAAACTATGTTAATGGCATTAAAAATTATAATAATTATGTTATTTTTAGGAATAATAATGGCATTGTGGTTATGTTTAAAACAGTCTTATTTTGTTAGAGGTCTACATGAGATATCTGCAGAGGAAATGACATGGCACATGGAATCAGTTTTAAAATACCGAGGTGGAAAGGGCACAGGCAGAGGTCCAGAAGACCTTCCGCTGGCCATTTGTTGATTGCTGAATCTGGATGATGGGGACATGGAAGTCCATTGTACTACTTATTCTCTTTATTGTTGTACATATTTAGAAACTCCTGTAACAAAAAGGGAAAATAAAGCTTTTAACTGCCTATAGATTAAAGAAAAGATTTTGGCTGTCACAGTTCAAGTTCATTCAAAGAACTGTCAATCTCAATTAAAAGATTGAACAAGTATATCACCTGTCACATTAAACCTCACATTAATCTCTTTAAAGACCGTAAATCACAGATCCATGAAGAGTTTTCCTTCCCTCTGTTCCTCTCTCCCGCCTTCTTTTAGTTTCACTATAATAACCACTGCTCTGGGGTTTCGGTAGCCAAGTGAGATCTTTTGCAAGATACTTGCATATTCACAAGACAGATGCACAGAATTCCACAGGTTTAGTGACAAGTGACTGCAAGGATGTCCAATGCATTACCTCTAGGCACTGTTCACTTCTGGCAGGCCTCCACTGCAACCCTGTATCAGCCCAAGCAAACCCCAGGGGTCAGTTGATAGTACTGTCACTATTGACTGTCTTCCAACTGCATTGTGAACTTCTTGGGGGCTAGACACTTGGTCTTAATCTTTATATCCTGCACTTAGACTTACTAGGTACAAAATAAACCTTTGAGGAATAAGAGAACAAATCTGTAAATCTCAAAGTTAGTGCTCATCCTAAAACTAAATATTTTCAAATTTTCCCAAAAATTACTTTAATTCTACTATTGCACATTTGTTAATAAACTGTTTCTGAAACCAAAGTTTGAGTTCTGAAGCCAATTTGCATGTGAATAACTATCTTAATTTATAAGGTAATAAATTATCTTAATTTATTGTTTTCATTAAAGAAAGTGACAGCCTGTGGCTAATCAAAGATTTAGGAGTCACATAAACAGGAATTATAATTAGCATAAATTCATAATTACAAAGACCTTAAAATTTATTGATTGTATTGCTAGCACTGTTTTTTTCTCATACAAATAAGAAAAAAACCACTATTGTTCCCATTTTATAGCTGAGCAAGCAGACTTCAGAGGTTAGGTTACTTGCCGAAGGACATACAGCTATAAGTGATAAAGGTGAGTTAAACCCACCCAGGGTGTCTAACAGCTTTTCAGCAGCCTGAGTGATGCTCTTCCTTTCATGGTTGTTGTGGATTTCTCCCCTACATATGCATTATGCACAGAAAACTCAGTTCTGTAACCTGGGGAGGTTTCAACTTGATTTTTTGTTGTTCCTCTATCTTTATATATTACAAGACAAGAACCCAATGGAAAACAAGTCAGTTAACCTGTTCGGCTTGTCTCTGTAGTAATAATAGCTTACTCTTATATACAGGACTTCTACTAAATACCAGGCACAGTTCTAAACCCTTTATGTGTATCAATGCAGTCCTTACAGCAATTCAAAGATGTAGGTCTTATTAATCATTTTCATTTTTCGGAGAGGGAACTGAGGCTCAGAGAGATTAGATAACACCCACACTGGCATTTCAGCACTCCCAATCTGGCTCTGGATTCCATGTTCTTATTTTTTTCTTTTTCTAGAGACAGAATCTTGCTCTGTTGACCAGGCTGGAGGGCAGTGATGCGATCATGGCTCACTACACCTTCAACCTCCCTGACATAAGTGATCTTCCCACCTCAGCCTCTGGAGGAGCTTGGATTACAGGTGTGCACCACCACAACCAGCTAATTTTTAAATTATTTGTAGAGATGAGGTCTCACTCTGTTGCCCAGGCTGGTCTCTAACTCCTGGGCTCAGGCGATCCTCCTGCCTTGGCCTTCAAAAGTATGGGGATTACAGGTATGAGCCACCACACCTAGAATTCCATGTTCTTAATCATCTGTGACACTGCCTAATATGTACACATATATTTGGGTTAATCTAAAATACATGGTTTAATCTTTACAGTAACCAAAAGTTACTGTTTACTTACATGTTTTTTCAGGTATGTTTTATAGTCAACATCAAAATCATGAAAATTACAATGATCAACACTAGTGTACTAAAGTAGACATTGTTCTTTTCCATCTTTATCACCAGAGAAAATTTTTGATACATGATATATATTGAAAAAAACTCAAGCAAAGACCATTTTAAACTCAATAATTTGATTTATCAAATCAATAACATCTCTGGGGCTAATCAACTCTATTAAGAGATTATATAAATTACAGTAAAGAGTCCATTGGAAAATCCTTAAAAATGAACAACAGAGTACAGTCTATAAGCAATATTAACTTTAACAACAGGAACAGAGGCTCCCAGCACTACTTTCAAAGACAAAGGAGCAGCCTTTGTTTAAAAGACACGGGCGCAGGGGCTCACGTCTATAATCCCAGCACTTTGGGAGCCCGAGGCAGGTGGATCACCTGAGGTCAGGAGCTTAGCCTGGGCAACAAGAACAAAGTCCGTCTCGAAAGAAAAAAAAAGGAGAAGCTCTGCTCCTTTGCTTTTTTTGTTTTGTTTTGTTTTCGTTTGTTTGTATTTTGAGAAAAGGAGTCTTGCTCTGTTGCCCAGACTGGAGAGCAGTTGTGCGATCTTGGCTCACTGCAACCTCTGCCTCCCTGGTTGAAGCAATTCTCTGCCTCAGCCTCCGGAGCAGCTGGGATTACAGGTGCCCGTCACCACGCCTGGCTAATTGCTGCATTTTTAGTAGAGACAGGGTTTCACCATGTTGGCCAGGCTGGTCTTCAACTCCTGACTTCAATCCCAAAGTGTTGGGATTACAGGCATGAGCCACTGCACCCAGACTCTCCTTTGTTAAAAGACAGTAAATCCAGATGGTTAAGTATTTCACAGGTACAAACAGACCATGTCTTGGGAGATGCTTACATCTTCAGAATCAGAACACATACACAAACCAGAACCCCATGTGGATTCTCTGCATCACCAAAAAAAGCAAAGAGTTCCAAGGAGAAAATGCAGAGGCTTGCCAGGCGTGGTGGCTCATGCCTGTAATCCCAGCACTTTGAGAGCGTGAGGCCAGGCAGATCACGAGGTCAAGAGATCGAGACCATCCTGGCTAACACGGTGAAACCCCATCTCTACTAAAAATACAAAAAATTAGCCAGGCGTGGTGGCGGGCGCCTGTAGTCCCAGCTACTCGGGGGGGCTGAGGCAGGAGAATGGCGTGAACCCAGGGGGTGGAGCTTGCAGTGAGCCGAGATCGCGCCACTGCACTCCAGCCTGGTCACAGGGCGAGACTCTGTCCCCGCAAAAAAAAAAAAAGAAAAAGAAAAGAAAAGAAAATGCAGAGGCTCCATAAATGGATGGTTTCCACAAGCACTGACTGAGGGCCTGCTGTGTGAAAAGTGGTACAAAGCTGCTAAGGACACAAACACTGGTGGAGGTATCCTTACTCATCTCACATCCTTAGCACGGGGCACAGTAGACAGCAAGAACAGTAAACACAAGTCTCTCCTAGAGGGATCACCAGATTTCAGTACATACAGGAGTTGCCTGGGGGAAAGGAGGCTCTCCTAGACAGAGAAGAGTAAGTGAGGCTAAGCAGGGAAGGGCACACTATCACACAAGGGAGCTGTCAAGGTTCTGGCATCTAGAGGTAAACACTTACAGTACCATCCATATAATTTTAGATGCCTTGTATTCATTTATTTCAGTTCACACTGAGCATATTGTTTTCACCAAAAATTATTCAAAGTGAATCTATTGTCACGCTCTCCAGTGTGCACAGAAATAAACATCCCTCAGCACACAGAGCATTGCCCTCAGCAAGCTGTTCTGCTCAAATGCTCAAAAAATGTTTGTGGGGGAGGAAGAGGAGGATAGTGAAGTGTCTAACCATTCAAAGGAAGAGTTTCTCTGGAAGTACTTGGACATGAAAAAAACCTACTTATTAGCTGGCGGTAAGACCCTCTAATATTTCTCTCAATTAAAACAAAGTGTCCCAGCTTTCCCAATATTCTTCAATCCAACCCTAAAACAAGAGTGACAGGTTTCTGAGTACGGTCGAATGCTTTCCACCACAAAGTTATCAGTACTAATTTTTTCTGAACAGAGAGTTGAAAACAGATTTATTTCACAAACATAAACATAATTTCCTGCTATATGTTCTCTGAATACAGAGCACATGATACTGCCATACTAGCCCAAACTGTCCTACTACAGAAACCAGTGATGTTTTCAATCTGTTCCTTCTACACAAACCAAATCCACTACAGGAAAGCAAAGCTGCGTGTGACTTTCAAGAAAACCTTTTTTTTTTTTTTTTTTTTAACTTATTTGGGCTATTGCAGTGTTAAATTTGAAGGAAAAAAGGTATACAGTAATATAATATAAACCTACTTACTACAAGTCTGAGTAAACAAAACAAATGTGTTATTTAGGGTGTAATACAAGACAAAATCCTCTGAAGGTAATTATTAATGCTGAAACAAGACAATTTGGGAACAGACTGAATATGAGAGAAACTAAAAAGTAAAAAAGAAAACCAAATACCCCACTCATCCCCTACCATGTTGCCAACATTTTCCAAAATCACTTGCTATGGGCAAGAGACCACAGAACAACTTCTCTTTAATTTTATGGTAACATTTCCAGTTGTAACTGACATTTTGTCTCACAAAGGGACAAATTAATGGAATTAGCAAGAGTTGCAGTGAAAATGTCACTGCTAAAAAGTGACCCCTGGAAAAGAAGTAGCTACCAGAGCTGTGGGACCTGGTGGCCAAAACAGCTTTCAGTGTGACGTATGTTTTCTTTTTGAGTTTTATGAGAAAAACACTTTTCAAAATACTGTCTGGTCCGAGATATACTCAGCAAATTATACTCAGGAAGGGGAAAAAACACTGTGCAGATAACCACAACTTAGTATGATGACTAGATGTGGGAGGTGCGCCTCACGAGCTTTTAAGAGGACCTCCCAGAAGAGGGAGCGATGGGACAGTTTCAGAGGCAAACAGGAAATAGCCCTGTGAGGGGAAGAGGGTAAAGAAATGGACTCCATGAAGACGGGTCGGCGTGCACAAAAGCTGATGCAAGATGTGCTACGTGCCGCTGGCCCACGAGCCGTGAGACACAGAGGAGCAGGAGACACAAGCATGGCCCTCGGGACGACTTCTGTCTACTATGGTAAAGAGCTTAGACTTAATCCTGGAGCATAGTTTTTAAAACATTATAGGCAAGACAATCTAGGTGGGCAAGGGCAGTTTTATGTGTTTATGGTTGCTATTAACTTCTTTTTCCTTTTTTTTTTTTTTTTTTTTTGAGACAGAGTCTTGCTCTGTTGCCCAGGCTGGAGTACAGTGGGACAATCTCGGCTCACTGCAACCTCCATCTTCCGGGTTAAAGCGATTCTCCTGCCTCAGACTCCCGAGTAGCTGGGATTACAGGCATGTACCGCCACGTCCAACTAATTTTTGTATTTCTTAGTAAAGATGGGGTTTTGCCATGTTGGCCAGGCTGGTCTTGAACTCCTGAGCTCAGGTGATCCGCCAAAGTGCTGGGATTACAGGCAAGAGCTGCCGTGCCAGGCTTATGGTTGCAATTAATTTCTACTCATGTCAAATGATATTGGTTTTCCATTTATAATAATAAATGTATTTTCGGCTGGTAGTGGTGGCTCACGCCTGTAATCCCAGCACTTTGGGAGGCCGAGGTGGGCAGATCACTTAAGGCCAGAAGTTCGAGATCAGCCTGGCCAAAGTGGCAAAATCCCCGTCTGTACTAAAAATTAGCTAGGCATGGAGGTGTGTGCCTGTAATTCCAGCTACTCAGGAGGCTGAGGCACAAGAATAGCTTGAACCCAGGAGATGGAAGTTGCAGTGAGCTGAGATCGCACCACTGTATTCCAGCCTAAACGACAGAGCACGACTCTGTCTTTGAAAAAAAAAAAAAAAAAGGTTGTGAAAGTGAGGCTCAAATGACTGATGTTTAGGCGACACCTAAACTGTAAGAAATGGAGAGCCACTGGAAGAAAGCAAAGAGATACAACTCTGTTATAGAACTCCATCCACACAGACATTTATTGGGTGCTGTGCCAATCACTATTCTAGGCCCAACAGATAGAGCAAAGCCAGATAAATGTATGTTAGGTTTACATTTTAGACAACAAAGAGGATCCAGGTCACAAATAAAATAAACCCAGGTAAAGAGAGAGAATGATATACAACGTAAAATGTGGAGAGCCTTGAGAAAGCAGCAAAAGGGAATGAGCCAGGCCATGACCTACAGGAAGAGCAGGACAGGAGGTGGGAAAAGCTGGAGGCCTGTGGGGCCTATGGGCCTGCTGGAGGGAGTAAGATGGCTGAGGGTTGCAGCAGAGGAGCCAAGGCCAGAGAGGGAGCAAAGGGCTGGGCCCTGCAGGGCCTCGCAAGCCAGGACTTGGCGGTATTCCACATGTGATGGGAGGCCACAGAGAGTTTGGCACAAGAAGGTGATGCTGTCTCTGGAGGATGAGTGCAGAGGCAGGAAGCCCAGGGAGGAGGCCCTCATGGCAGCCCAGAGGAGAAACAACAGTGCCGGGGTAGGCAGTAGTAGGGGAGACAGGAAGAAATGGTGAGAGGCAGTTTGTGGGCAGCGCTGGCTGGATTTACAGATGAACTGGATGTGTAAGGCAAGAGCGGACTCAAGCAGCATTTTTGTTGATATCTCTTACAGCCTAAGTCTGGGGATGAACAGTGCTATCACCTAATGAAACGGAGAAGACAGAAGAGCCAACAAGCAGGGAAGATGAGACTCAAGACTGCAGATTTTGACAGGTTGAGTTTAAGATGCCTGTGAGCACCATCATAGGACTCTTGTGCGGAGAGTTGAATAAACCAGTCTAGAATTTAGGGGTGAGGCCAGGATTGGAGCCAATAGCATTGGGTGGTATTTAAAGTCTTGGAACTGAATGAGAATGCAGGAGAGAAAAGGCCCAAGCATTAAACCCAGAGGCACTTCAACATCTCCGGTGGGAAGGTAAAGAGCTTGGACTTAGTCCTGAAAGTGTAGTTTTCTGAGATATTGTAGACAAGATAATTTGGGTGATAATGTCAGTTTTATTAGTTACGTGTTTACTTTTACAGACAAAAGGGATTAAGGAAAAGAATAGTGAAGTATGTGGACAGTACGAATAACTGCTAGACGATTCTGCAGAGAAATGAGCCTGATGGTGCAGGAGAGAGAGGGCAACGCTGCCAGAGCAAAGCACTTAGGCAGGAGAGAAAGAAGGAATCCGGCGCCTATACTGAGGGCCTTGCTATGGAAGCAGGGACTGTCCCCACAGTGTCAGGGAGGAAGCCAGAGCAAGCCGACACTGGGAGGAGGGGGCGTTAGTGCGAGGAGCACAGAGCCCTTCTCTTCTGACTGCTTGTAGTTCCTCACTGAAATCAGAGGAAAGCAATTAGGAATGGGACCAGGGAGGGGACATCACAGTTCAAGAAAAGAGCATTCTCCTAGTGTGCAGAGGAGAATGTACCAGGATTGCCAGCCTGGCTCCAGGCTTTCTAGTGAATTGTGGACAACATCTGAAGTGAGAACTCAAGAAAGGATGTATGTTTTCTTCTAGCTACTCTCAGCTGCTCAGGAGCATACACCATGCAGGCAGGACAGAATTTAACCAATTACATTTTTTCCAGCAACAGAGGGAGAGAAAAGTAAGGAATTATTGCATGGTACTAGAAAAATTAATTACTTATATGGCAAAATATTGAGTGGTCATTTCATGCCATAAATCAAAATAAATTCTAGATTAAGTAAAGTGATAAGTAAACTAGAATAAAAACTGGAAGAAATAACAAGCTAATATTTATTTCTTAGGATTGGGAGAGAATCTTCCATGCAGAAAAGCAATGGAAGATATCATTTAAAAATATTCATTTGATGCCCAAAAGGTATATGAAAAAAAATGCTCAACATCACTAATCATCAGGGAAATGCAAATGAAAACCACAGTGAGATATCATCTCCTACCAGTCAGAATGACTATTATCAAAAAGACAGAGGATAAGTGTTGGTGAGGATGTGGAGAAAGGGAAACTCTTAGACACCGTTGGTCGGACTGTAAATTAGCTCAGTCGTTATGGAAAACAGTATGGAGGTTCCCCCAAAAAACTAAAAACAGAACTACCACATGATTCAGCAATCCCACTACTGGATATTTACCCAAAGAAAAGAAAATCAGTATTTTGATGAGATACTTGCACTCTCATGTTTATTGCAGCACTGTTTACAAAAGCCAAGACATGGAATCAACTAAACGTCTATCGACAGATGAATGAATAAAGAAAATGTGGTATGTATACACAATGGAATATTATTCAGCCATAAGAACGAACGAAATCCTATCATTTTCAGCAACATGGATGAGCCTGTAAAACATTAAGTGAAACAAGCTCGGCACAGAAAGACAAGTATTGCATATTCTCACTCATATATGGAAGCTAAAAAACTTGACTGCATAGAAGTAGAGTAGAAGAGTGGTTACCAGAGGCTGGGAATGGAGAGTTAGCCAGATGTTGGTTAACAAATACAAAATTACAGAAAGGAAGAATAAGTTCCTGTGTTCTATAGCACTGCAGGGTGATTATAACAATTTATTGTATATTTTCAAATAGCTATAAAAGTGGATTTTGGCCGGGTGCAGTGGCTGATGCCTGTAATCCCAGCACTTTAGGAGGCCAAGGTGGGCGGATCACCTGAGGTTAGGAGTTTGAGACCAGCCTGACCAATATGGTGAAACCCCGTCTCTACTAAAAATACAAAAATTAGCCGGGCGTGGTGGCGGGCGCCTGTAATCCCAGCTACTTGGGAGGCTGAGGCAGGAGAATCGCTTGAACCTAGGAGGCGGAGGCGGCGGTGAGCCGAGATCATGCCACTGCACTACTCCAGCCTGGGCGACAGAGTGAGACTCCCTCTCAAAAAAAAAAAAAAGGAAGAAAAAAGAGTGAATTTGGAATGTTCTCAATGCAAAGAAATATCTGAGGAGATAGATATGCTAATTATCCTGATTTAATCATTACACATTATATATATGTATCAAAACATTACACTGTACCACACAAATATGTACAATTATGTGTCCATTAAAATAATAAAAGCAAAACAATTATTTTGAATAAAAATACTAAACTTCTATGTGTAATAACCATGCAAAATTAAAAGGCAAATAATTAGTTGAAGATAAATATCTGCAATAAATATGACAATTTGAAGCCCTTAACATGTAACCCCTTCATTCAAATCTACAAGTACACTAAAACTGCAACTGAAAGCAGCCAGAAGCAAAAGCAGTTGAAAACAACAATTAAAAGCTGATAAATCACATTTTACCTCCCGCCACACTTTAAACAATAATCAAATTTGATTTTTGCTATCATATTAGAAAAGACAAGAAAAAAATACTCAGGTGAGGGTCCATGAAATAGATAAAAGTCATAGACATTGCTAATGAAAGTATAAACTGGCACAACCCTTCTAAAAAGCTAATGATGAATACACACCAAGAGCCTTAAAAAATGTAATACCCTTAGGCTGTAAAAATTTGTGGCCCTATCTTTGTACGTATAGAGATGCTTATTACAGCACAAGTTATGCTTGGCACAAAACTGGCAACTACCTAGATTTCCAACAACAGGAAAACAGTATGTTAATGACATGAGGCAATGCTCACTTCATAAGGGGAAAAAACAGGAAACAAAATTGTTTGTATGCTACTCCAATTTTGGATGATATGCCCATATATGTGTGTGTGTATATAAACCTCAAAATGCTTGAGGCTATTGCAGACTAGTGATTCAATTTTTTTCCCCAGCAGCTTTTTAAATTTTCCTGTCTTCAATGGGGATGCACTGCTTTTACAATTATTTTTAAAATAAAGACTAGGGGCACTTTCATGTTAAAAAGATCTAGGCATTGTGGTTAAACATGAGCTGACCGGCAGAAAAGGTGACTAAAAAGCTATGGTCACAGTCACCATTTCTAGAAGACTATGCAGGTACAAACACCATTTTTATATGGGGTTTTGGAAAACTAGCAAGGGTCTAGACAAGAATGACCAGGACAATAAAGCATTTATAATCAGCTACCACAAAAAGAAAAGGTCAAGGAACTACAACTCTGAAGCCTTAGAAGGCTGGTAGAGAGTGTGAACTGTCAACACACCAGATAAACACCTTCAGGACTGCTCATAAAGGGACTCTGCATGGGACGAGGTGCTAGACGACAGGACTTCAAAAGTTTTTCTAAGATACAATGGCTAGAAAGAAGTAGAAAAGGGGAGACGGCCAGAAATTCTTTTTCTGGTTTTTTTTTTTTTAGATCGAGTCTCACTCTGTAGCCTAGGCTGGAGGGCAGTGGTACCATCTTGGCTCTCTGCAACCTCTGCCACCCAGGTCCAAACAATTCTCCCGTCTCAGCCTCTCAAGTAGCTGGGATTAGGCACCTGCCACCAAGTTTGGCTAATTTCTGTATTTTTAGTAGAGACAGGGTTTCACCATCTTGGTCAGGCTGGTCTCGAACTCCTGACCTCACGATCCACCCGTCTCAGCCTCTCAAAGTGCTGGGATTACAGGTGTGAGCCACCGAGCCCGACTGTTTTTTGTTTTGTTTTGTTTTGTTTTTTGAGATGGAGTCTCACTCTGTCACCCAGGCTGGAGTGCAGTGGTGAGATCTTGGCTCACTGCAACCTCTGCCTTCCAGATTCAAGCAATTCTCCTGTCTCAGCCTCCAGAGTAGCTAGGACTACAGGAGCACACCACGCCTAATTTTTGTATTTTTAGTAGAGACGGGGTTTCACCATGTTGGCCAGGCTGTTCTTGAACTCCTGACCTCAGGTGATCCACCTGCCTTGGCCCCACAAAGTGTTGGGATTACAGGTGTGAATTCCAGGCAGGAATTCTTTTAAAATTGTTACTCAGAAATCAGCATCTGCAATAGCGAAGACTTGACTTTAAGAATGGTGAAATATTTCCTGTCCAAGGGGGACACAGTGTGGAGAGGGGAACTAGAGGCCTTACTAGTCTTTCTTCTAATCCTGTCCTGAGCTTCAACCCACACTCCAAATTCAGAGGAATCTTTCCAGGGTTCTGCAGCATAAATCAGCATCTTTTTTTTAAACACTGGGTTTTTATTCTTAGACTAGCCCTGTATTAAAGGAGCACTACACAGCAAGACCAGGAAGCAGTTCAAATACAGTTAAAGATGAAATCTCTATATGCTACTTAGCTACTCAAAGTTTGTGGTATAGAAAGAGAATAGGGGAAAGGGACTGGATATAAATGCAATACATAAAGAACACTGAACACTATGGAAAGTGAATACTTGTCTAAATTCTATTGTTTACGTTTTAGCACTTCCCAGGAATGCCTGTGGTGAAGTGAGAAAAACACAGGTTTTGAGGGCAGACGTTCCTGGGTTTAAATCCCTGCTGAAATGCTTACTAGCTGGGTGACTTAAGTTTCAATTTTCTCATCTCACAAGGTTTGTTTTGATACTATTTGAGATACTGTGGTACTAACTATGAAATGCAAAGTACAGAAGTAACACATGCACATGCTTAATAAGTAGTTTCTTTTCATTAATTCATTAGAGTTTTAATAGAAATAAGCAGAATTATACTTATATACCTTTATATACCTATAATGGTATGACTGATATTCTGTGCCACATTAATTTTACTAAATGAAAGAAAAAATCCCAGTGGTTATTTATTTTTTGATCACATCATTGCAATTACTATGGTAATTCTTATTACATATACTTTCATTTTCAGTTAAAAAGAAACATAATTAGAACTGATGAGTCATCTTCATGTAGTAAGTTTCTGACTGTTCAATTCCATTTTATCTACTGCAGTATTTATTTCATAGGTTTTCAAAACCAGAATTAGAGACTTGAAAGTGAATAACATATTAATAAGTATCCTATGCTACTCTTTTATACAAATACTTTAAATGATTCTTAAGAATACAAAAGGATATTAAATAGTTCAATATTATTCCAATGCTTCTTTAGTTATTTCCCCTATCTTAGGGTAAACACCATTTACTTTCTTAAATAAAAACAAATTAGCCAAATTTCAAATGCTTATTCATTTTATTTTATTTTAGAGACAGGGTCTGGCTCTGTTGCCCAGGCTGGAATGCAGTGGTGCCATCACAGCTCACTGCAGCCTCAAACGCCTGAGCCTCAAGTGATCCTTCCATTTCAGCCTCTCAAGTAGGTAGGGTTACAGGTGCATGTCACCATGCCTGGCTAATTTTTAAATTTTTTTGTAGAGTAGGGGGTCTCACTATGTTACCCTGGACTGGTCTCAAACTCCTGGCCTCAAGTGATCCTCCTGCCTCGGCCTTCCAAAGTGCTTGGATCACAGGTGTGAGTCACTGCTCCTACCCATATACTTATATTTATGCTATGGGCATACCTTTACAGGGAAAGCCAGATGAATATTTAAGTAGGAGTGAGAGTTTCTCAGCTCAGGTGGCCACTTGACTTCTCCCCTGCTCTAGAAGTTTATAAAAACCATTAGGCAACTACCAATCTTCTGAGAAAAGTACAAGCTCCATCACAGTTGCCTTCAACAGTTTAATCAGCAGAGCTACAAGATCCTACAGGTTATTTTCCAGCACACACCTCTAAAAAGTTAAGACAAAATCATGAAGCTCCATATGAATTCAACAAAGTCTCTTGTTAAGGCTGACAGCTAAAATTTTCAAAGATTTCTTTTTGTGGTTTTAAAATTTAGTTTTCTGAAAGGTATAATTTTTGCTGTCAAGTTATACCATGTTCCAGCAAAAAGGTAATGAAACAGAATAACTGTATTTATTCATGATACCAAACATTTATGATAGACAACAAAACGTTGTCCTGATTCACTTCTAAAACACTCTATTGCTATAATTATTGATCACACAATGGTGGTATATAATCATTACAAGAAATCCCAGAAAGGTAACATTTAAGCATCACAACCCTAATCTCGATGCTCTATTTTTATGTAGTTTAATACCTAAACAAGCTGTTAAAGTGCCAATTCCCCTTCAATATAGAACACCGTCTTAGAGAATTTCAGGTCATGCCCAGTATGACAACTTAAGACAGGGTATTAGAATAAAGAATCAGCTACGTCTTAAAAACAAACTGTCTTAGAGCCAAAATTAACAGACAAGATATAAATATTTTGGTATTACAGGACATAGATACTAACTTTATTTAAACACTGTTACATAAATATAAACCAGCTTTTAAAAAAACGAATATACACTTACACATATTGATATATGAGAAAAAGATGAGCAGACACCTCAAAAATCTTGCGAGTATTTACCAACAAATCAAGATTTTCAAGGAGTAATTTCTTAGATGAATAATCTAAAATATTAAAATTGAATATCAGATTATACCTATATGCAGATCTTTACTCTTAGAACCATTACTTAAGATAATGACTGAGAGAAAATATGTCATTTATTATACATTCCCTGTAAGTAAATACTTTAAAAATAAATGCCACAGTTCTCACTGATAAGTTTTTTCCTGAACACTTAATCATGAATAAGAATGTGGTAAAACCTCTGGTTAGAATCTGATTCCATTAATGCTCCAATTTTGTAATTAACTCCTGAGCTATTATTTTACTTCTGTTACTATGTCTGTCTAAGCTTGCAGGGTTTTGCTATGTTATACATATACAGGCGTGAGAGAGGGACACAAAGAAGGAACTTTTCTCTTAATTTAAGTTTGATATATCTTATTCAAATTTGTAATATTAAAAAGAGAATAACTTTGATAGATAGATGAGAGATAACATGTACTTCTTTCTTTTTTTTTTTTTTTTTTCATTTAAAGAGAAGTGGCTTCCACCTGACAAGGCATGATCTATATAACATGCCATAACGTATATCAACTTAAAGAAATAACAGGGAGTTTTTAAAAATGCAGTAACTATTAAAAATTATTCCTTAGTTACCACCCCCATGGATAGTACAATAAATTACTCAACAAAAATGTACAGTTATTTTTTCAGGTATTTTTTGCAGTGAGTTCCACAACTTCAACATTTTTGTATATATATTAATATATATATAAATACCACACAGAGATGTCATTAAAACCACAGCCTCTGGCTAACAGATAAGGAATACACTGAAGTTCTATAAAATTATGAAAAGAATATATATACATATATATATATTCAAACTATATGAAGCATTATGACATTTTTCAAAATTCATATTGAAAATCAGCCATTTTAAATGAACCCATATACTACCATAGAATGAATTTTAACTTTATACTATCTTTGGATATGGCTCACATATTTAACTCTATTAACTGCCTCTTGGAAAATGAACATACTAGCAGCAAGGGATGCTGAATTAGTTTTATGGTGCTGCACCGGACTTATTATTCAAATAGCTAGCATTATTTTCCTGGTATTTTATATTTATCTTTTAATACAAAGATTGCTTCATAAAAAATGTCAGTTTGATGAATTTCACCTGATGCACGAGAAGACACATATTATATAAAAAAAAAAAAGTCCTACATTTCCATGCAACATTTTAAACTTATTTTAGGTATTAATTTAGTAAGTATTACTTGTTGGTAATAGAAAGAAACTAATAATACTCTCATAAAAATGCACTGCTTGTAGGTTCAAGTCAAGTTGGAATTTAATTTCTGCTTTTTAATAATATATCATCTGCATACCATGCAAATACAGCAATGTATCCAAGCATGGAAGTAAACATTTCAAAGGAAAGCAGCAAAGGAAAAAGAAAATAAAGTTCCACCTACAGGGATCCCTCTGACTATTTTCGGTGAGTCCTGGAGATGACATGGATGTGAGACCTGAATGAGTGAACAGAAGCTCAGTGCTGGTCAAGTGAAGCCTCCAGTTACCAGGCAGCTGCCCTCACGTGCATCTTCTGGGATGTAGAACAAAGGAAGTGAGGCTGAAGCCAGAAGCAGGTTTTTCCAAAGAAACTGTAGTAAGCCTGTTAGTTTTTTGCTGATGGCTGAAGCAGACATACATTGGAATCTACTGCCTCTATAAAAGCAAAATGCAAGCTCTCAGGGGCTCTAGTGTGCAAGGATGTATGCACCGGTCTGGGACCATACCAAATGCAGCTCAAAATGGAGGGGAGGGAAGGCTGAAAATATACTAAATCCATATGAATTTATCATCTAGGTACAAAGATGCTTTAGTAACACAGCAAAAGAGAGATGAAATCTTGCTGTTTGAAAGTAGTAACATAAAAACTAAAAATATAGTTCATTTCATAACACACAAGGCATCTATAATTTTCCCCCACCTCATTTTAAATGTAGCATTAGCCTAAAGGTTTTTTCAAATTCAGCAACACTAACCAGGGGCTTGGAATGTGCTGTATATTTTTAATAAGTATCTTAAATCATCAATTCTAATAGTTACAAACACTTCTCCACAATCTTTTCCTTTTTGAAAATAGTATGGTCTAAATCCCACTCCTGCTGGTCCCCTCTGAATCACAGCTCCATCAATCAGCCACTCTCACTGTATCTTCAACCTCTCCCTCTCTACAGCTTCTGTTCCTTTTTCACAGAAATATACTCAACTTCCTCCCAAAATTAAAAAAAAAGAAATCCTTCCTTCAACCTAACTCTCTCCTCTAACTACTCTTCTTTCCTTCCTTTAGCCTTAGCTTTTGAAAGCATTGTCTCTACTTCCTCATTCATTTAAATATTTAATAAGCACCAAAGTGCCAAGCACCAGAGTCACAATGGTGAACAAGGCAGAACAGTCCACTCATTCCAATCCTCTGCCATCTGGTTTCCACCCCAGCCCCCATATACACAAAACCATGCTGCTGAAAGTGTCCTCATTAAGATCACCCATTAGCTTCTCAGGCTATATTTCAGTTTGCCTTCTCCACAACAATACGACACTGCTTCTTGACATCTCCTTGAAATGTTCTCCTTATCACATTTTCCTCTTTGCCTCTTGGCCTCCCCTATCGGCAACTAGCTCTCTTCTCGTGCCTGTCTGGTGAATGTTGGTGCTTCCTAGATTTCTATGCATTGTCATCTTTTTTTCATTCTGCCCTGTTGTTTGTGGGCAACGTCATTCAAATCCCGGGCTTCCATTCCCACCTACATGCTGGCTACTTTCAAATCTAGCTCAGATCTTTCTCCTGAGATTCAACTGCCCACTGGACACTTCCACCTATAACGTCTTACAGATACTGCAAATTTAACATGCTCCTGATGAAATTCACTCAATAAGAATGAAATATTAAGGAATAAATTGAAGATTTACATACTGAAAACAACAAAACTGCTTAGAAAAACTGAAGATGACTTAAATAAATAGGGATACATTCCATGTTCATGGATTGAAAGACTCACTATCATTAAGATGACAACTTTCCCCAAATTGATCTATACATGCAACACAACCATCCCTATTAAAGTCTCAGAAGGCTCTGTTCTTTGTTAGAATTGTCAAAATGATCCTAAAATTTATATGGAAAGACAAAGGACCTTAAATAGTCAAACCAATTTTAAAAAGAACTAGGTTGGAGGACTTAGACTTCCCAATTTCACATCTTACTACGAAGCTACAGTAGTCAAGGCAGTGTGGCATTGGCAATAAGGAACAGAGTGGAGAGTTCAGAAAAAAATTCTTACATTATGGTCACTGGTTTCCCACAAAGGTGCCAAAGCAATTCAATGGGGAAAGGAAGCTCTTTTCAAAAAATAGTTCCGAGGCTTGTGAGGGAGACTTGGGGCCTGTGCAGCCTTGAGCCCCAAGGTCTGCCAAAAAATGGTTCTGAGACAACTGAACATCGATGTGTAAAAAAATGAAGGTGGACTTTCAACTCACACGAACACAAGGCTTAACTGAAAATGGATCATAGACCTAAACATAAGAGCTAACTAGTGTTGTCAGGGATGAGGAGAAACCGCAGCCCTCACACACTGCTGACAGGAACGTAAAATGGTACAGCCATTCTAGAAAACAGTTCAGCAGTTTCTCAAAAAGTTAAACACAAAGTTGTCATATAATCCATATATTCTAGTCTTAACTATATACCCAAGATAAATAAAAATGTATGTCAACACAAAGACTTGCATAAGAAAGTTGATGGCAGCATTATTCAAAACAGGCAAAACCTGGAAACAATCCAAATGTCCATCAGCTGGTGAGTGGATAAACAAAATGGGGTCTATTCATACAATGAAGTATTAATTCAGCAATAAAAAGGAACAATATAGTGATTTTTTATTCTACTCAGTTTCTTGAATCTGTGTCTTTCTCTCCATTCTAGCAATGCCTTAATTCAAATCTAATAGTTTCCCAACTGATCTCTTTTAATCTAGACCTGCTCTTCTCTAACCTATCTCCTATACGATTCCAGAAAACTTGCTTTAAAATGCAAATCTGATCCTTCTACCCTGATTGAAACCCTCGGGGATAACCCACTCCCTGCCCAGACTCCATCAGCTACAACAATAACCTCTGAGCTCTTTTTGATCATGCACCCCTGACATAGGCATGAATTCCTGTTCTATTACATAATATACAGAAAATTGACATTTAAAAGGATGACATAAAAAAACAAAAGTTTCAGTTTCCTCTCTTCTCCTCATGCTTTGCAAGCCCACATTCCTCTTTGAAGACCACTGGCCTAAAGGGAAATGTCCAAGTTCCTGTGCACGGCACTCAAGGTTGGGTACCAGTTGTTCCTTGCCTCTCTGTCCAACTTCATCCCTCATCACTTCACCCCACACACCATATGCTTCAGCCAGGCAAATTATTTGTGGCTCCTTCAATAAATAAGAAATTAAATTTTAACTTGTATTCTTGAAATAAACGTATCTGCATCTTTACAATTGTTCTTTCCTCTTCCTGAAATGTCTTTATTATCCTTTCCAGCCCAGTGAGTCATCATTCAGATCAAGTGTAATGACCGCTCTCTGGTTGATTACTCCCACCTTAGCATAGTTATTTCTATTATTTCTATATTGTATTCAAATTATACGTTTGCCTTTCTAACCTATAAGCTTTGCCACAGTCCTTTAGCTCCCTGAGGACAGAGGACAGTAACATCATCCAACCTGAGTCACTTAAATATTGCTAAATGGCAGCTGAATAGTTTTGTCTCACATGTTAAGCAAATTCTTTAAGTGAACCAACAAACTCTCCTGAAGTTTACCATCTAGCATCATCATCCCTATCTGTAACATGCTAAGGGCTGCCAAGCCAGTAACATGCATAAGCCACATCCATGAGTCATCCAAACAAGTGAGACTCCTCAAAGACTCAGAATTCTCCAAGTCAGATGACTTGGTGCCTTCTATTTTTACTCAAATTTAGCCATCATCATCACTGGGAATTGCTCCCCTTCTAAGATTTCAAACTGAAATCTCTTCTTTGACCACAAGATCCACCTCAACCACTAAAAGTGTTCTTCCCCTTTATGGGGTACCTCACCTGTACCATTCAGCCTGCTTATTCTCATGGTCTGGTCAGGCCTCTCCTCTCCAGTGTGAACTCCACAGCCAATCATTTCAATCACAGTCTCATTAGCATCCACGGTTACCATGCCTGCTGGTCCATCTTACATGTCTTCCCATTTCCAACTCTGTATTAGCCAAAGCATATTTGTTTTGCTTTTTTATTTCTGCTTCTGAGCCTAGCCCTGAAAATTCATATTATCATTCCTTATGTGAATTCTCAAAAAATTCTTTCATCCTTCCATGTCAACTTTTCCCTATATTATTAGCCATCGTTTCCTTCTCTACGGTCTTAGGAAAAGAGATGTCCCTGGACACCCTCCAAGGATAACCTATCTGGATACCATTTCCTTCCATTTTCTTTAATATCATAATGACTCCTTCAATATCTTCAACTATACCTCCCCTCTCCTTGACCCGGATCCTATCTCGTTACATTTTCATTTTTTTCTATCCATTCATGATTGAACAATTAGTTCATGTCACCTTTATTTCCTAACTACTCATACATTTCTTTTTTTGGAGACAGAGTCTTACTCTGTTGCCAAGGCTGAAGTGCAGTGGCACAATCTCGGCTCACTGCAGCCTCTGCCTCCCAGGTTCAAGCAATTCTCATGCCCCAGCCTCCCAAGTAGCTGGGACTATAGGCACCCGCCACCACGCTGGGCTAATTTTTTTGTATTTTTAGCAGACATGGGGTTTCACCATGCTGGCCAGGCCGTTCTCGAATGCTTGACCTCAAGTGATCTGCCTGCCTCAGCCTTCCAAAGTTCTAGGATTACAGGTGTGAGCCACCATGCCTGGCCTATTCATACACTTCTGATTTTCAATTCGGATTTACCCTTTATAAACAGCTCTTTCAGGTCACCAATGACCTGTTCATTGTCAAATCCAATAGGCTCTCCCCATTCAGCTCAACTTCTCTGCATTACTTGTATAACGGATTACCACTTTTCCTCCTTTAAACTCTCTCCTCTGCAGTTTTGTGGGTTTTTTTGGTTTTTTGTTTGTTTTTTTTTTGTTTTGTCACTACATTGCCTTGGTCTTCCTGTTTCTCTGACCACTCTGGTTCTGCCTCTTCCACTGCCTCTGTTTTCCAGAGCTAAGTCTTCAATGTCTTATGTCTTTAAAGACTATGAAAGCTTACGTACTCTACATGTGCTTACAATAATGGAATGCCTTCCCACTAAAAATATAAAATAAGGACTTTTATGATCCTAACCTCCTTTTTCTGCTATTTAATATTTGAGTGACTGTCACTAAAACGTTTAAATGAATGCAGTATTTGGGGAACACAGAAAAATTTCCGACTGCCAATATTAAGACAAGAACAACTGGCTTTAATAATCTTGTAGAGATTGGCCATATGCAGCAGAAGTAAGGTGAACACAACTCATCAACCTCTATGGAGTATAGAAGGGAGAATCCAGAACTTGGTGGATGATATTAATGTACATTACTAATTTTGAAGGTTACTAATTTTGTATTTTGGTTCTCAAAAGTTAGTTTTCCCCCAATTTAGAAAAGAGCTTCTAAATATAAGTTGAATAAAGCAATTGGAGGAAGTAATACCTTTTATTTTCCTGCAACCTGAAAAGGAAAAAGGCAATATTCAAAAAATAATAAATTGCCACAGTATGTTCAAACAAATTTTTAAATGTCTTTTTCTTCACTAATACTTTGGAAGAGCTATTACATTTCTGTTTTTCTTGTTATAGGGTTTTTTTTTTTTTTTTTTTTTTTTGAGACAGGAGTCTCATTCTGTGGCTCAGGCTAGAGTGCAGTGGTGTGATCTTGGCTCACTACAACCTCCGCCTCCCGAATTCAAGTGATTCTCCTGCCTCAGCCTCCTGAGTAGCTGAGTGTACCAACACGCCTGGCTAGTTTTTGAATTTTTAGTAGAGATGGGGTTTCACCATGTTGGCCAGGCTGGTCTTGAACTCCTGACCTCAGGTGATCCACCCCCTCGGCCTCCCAAAGGAGGCCCTTCCAAAGTGCTGGGATTACAGGCGTGAGCCACCATGCCCAGGCCTCGTTTTTAAAATATTAGCAAAACACTCAAGAAGAAACAATTTTGAATGAACACTGATACTAAAAATCTTGATATAATGCAACATTCAATTTAGGGTTTGTTCACATTTGAGATCTTTAATTGGCCTGTGGGTGGATTTGATGTGCTGTTAATTGTACATAATTAGGAATTTGTGTATAAACAAGATATTTCAGCTTAAACTGAATTTTTCTATCGGGTAATATGCAACACTACCTAACCTTTTGCAAACTGCTATTCTCTTCTTTTTCTCTGAATA
The DNA here is from genome assembly GCF_037993035.2 of Macaca fascicularis. Classification (NCBI taxonomy): domain Eukaryota; kingdom Metazoa; phylum Chordata; class Mammalia; order Primates; family Cercopithecidae; genus Macaca; species Macaca fascicularis. The sequence goes on along the minus strand of NC_088378.1, from coordinate 157,354,562 downwards.
TTGTCATACTAAAAAAAGTATGCCTCAGCACTGAGATGCAAGTAAAACTGACATTTTACATAATCTGTGTCCCTGCCCTGTCTATTAATATTAACTTGATTGTTTTTTTCATCTCTTACCATTACATAAGAAGATACTAAACTAGTCAACCAAAAGAAAAGAATGAGAAGGAAAAGGCATTTTATAAGGATTTCAAATCTTATTTTAAAGCACTGATTTAAAAAAAAAAGTATACAAGTAGTGGTTTACAAATTGAATTAAGAACAATGACAGCCATGACAACACATTATATCACATGGTCATTTAACATTACCTTCAACAAACTGGCCAGGAGCTTAATCATTTACTACAGCTGTAGTAGGTCAAACAGAAATCCAGCCAAACAAGGCTGTTCAATAATAACTATAGGAGGAATATGCCTTTATACCTTTTATCTTGAGAATTTGTCATTTTTTCTAAATTCAAACAGATCAGACATATCAACAATTCAACCACAAACGATATACTTGGAAATCTTTCACCATTCAGCAAATCTAAAGGACAATGCTGGTTTATATGTGAAGTATAATAAGCATAAAACAACTAAATCAGAAGTGATTTCAAAAAGTTTTCTCAGTTATTGAAATGAGTCTCTCGAGAATAGGATTTCTAGTACTTAATTGCTCATGAGTAATTAATTGAAAAATGGCAAACTGGAAGAACCTTGAGCTGCTGGAAAGTTTGTATTTTTTTCTGTTTTCCACTAGCCTTTCTCCATGACCAGTAACGGTCAATATAACCAAGAATCATTCTCTAGTGTCCCTCCTTCAGGCATTCCCTAAACGTAAAAAGTAATGCTGGGTGCTTTTGGAATCTCGGAATATATTTCATCTGAGCCTCTAATTTTACAGATGGAAAGAGAAACTGTGCCTGAAAAGGTAAGAGACTCATCCAAAGTCACAAGACAGCAGCAGAGCAGGACCCAGCACTGAAGACCTCTCAGGAGGTTTGAGTGACTGCAAGGTCAATTGCAGGGGCACCTCTTGATCTTTGTCACCATTCCCTTTCCACGTGGCCCAGACTGCACAAGAGAAACCAGAATCTTCTTAAACTATGATTCTCAACAATCTCAAAGTTAGCACTGCACCTTCCTAACATACCATTTATAAAGGTCATTAGCAGAAACTCTCACTTGGTATATGTGCTAAAGAGAATATCAAAACCGCTTGTGATTAAACAAAACCTACAAAAACAGTATCAAGTTTTACTTTTTGTGTAAACTGATTTTAAAAAAATGAGTTCGCTGATCATTATCAAGAGAGAACATCTGACACCAATTAACTCTCAACTATTTTAAAGTGAAGAATTAACACAAAATTACCTTTGAAGGTTTCAAGTTCCTTCCTGTAGGGGGAAAAAAAAAGACAAGACAATGCAAATTTAAAATCTCTTCCCAATGAAAACTGTTCTTCCATCATAATAAAAATGTATGTACTTTAAATGCCCACAGTCGTATTTCTGGATCTTCACATATCAATTATACTTTACTGAAATGACCAGTACAATGAGCCTAAACCAACTATTTTCAGTTATTTCTGCTCTTTTCTATTAATGGCTCAAAAAAGTTCCACCAGAATCCAAATAATAATCTGAACAATTTCATCTAAACAATAAAACTATTATAACAACACAGCATTTTAATCCCAGCTATGAACCATCTCATATATATAAGAATCAGTTTATAAAATGCACTTAACACAATTTTTCCTTGATAGATAAATATTCCATACTGGATTTTTGAGATCATTAGTTAAAAATTATCCAAAATAGAAGCAGTTGTTTTCCCTTTCAACAGCAAAGGAAAAAAGGGGGAAAGCGCATATCAAAGGATGGAGGTGCACAGCTCATTCTGCCACAAAGGGCCAAGCCTCCAGGAATCTTCTGGTTTATTATTCTGTTAATGTTAAGTAAGGATGCCAAAACACAAAGGTTCCTGGGAAATGTACAGTGGGGAAAATATATATTAAAATAAACATTTTGTGACAAAGAAAGCAAAGCAAGTTGTTTTGAGGCTTTCCCTCACAATTTTGTAGTTACGTATTTTTTTCCTCATTATCAGTACTAATGAGTAATTCTGAGGAAATAAAGGCTGTTATCCCACTTAAAATATGAGACATTTATTTTTTACTTGCACTCTAGAGTTTTACTAAAAATCTAGAGATGTTTTGAATTCTTAAATCAATTTTCTACACACCTAATTACAATACCCCTCATGTTCCAAAATAGCTGACTACATTCAACAGCTGCTAGAAAGGACTGGCAAGCTGCCTACTGAAAGGCCAAGTAGATAATGTTCTTGCAACAGCCAAAGTGAAGGTTCTTAAATCAGATGGTCATCCCACTCCTTTTTTCCCTAACAATATCTACTTATAATAATTATCCAGCACCATGGTTCAAAAACTATGCAAGAATTTTCAATCCCATTTTTTCAAAAACCTGTGTGGCCGGGCACGGTGGCTCACGCCTGTAATCCCAGCACTTTGGGAGGCTGAGATGGGCAGATCACCTGAGGTCAGGAGTTCGAGATCAGCCTGGCCAACACAGTGAAACCCCATCACTACTAAAAATACAAAAAAATTAGCCAGGCGTGGTGGCAGGCGCCTGTAATCCCAGCTACTAGGGAGGCTGAGGCAGGAGAATCGCTTGAACCCAGGAAGCACAGTTTGCAATGGGCCAAGAAGGTGCCACTGCACTCCAGCCTGGGTAACAGAGCGAGACGCTGTCTCAAAAAAAAAAAAAACAAACCCTGGGTTGTTTCCCTTCAGTCAATAAAATAATCAACTTCATTCTTAAAAGCTTAACTAGGTACAAGCTACATATGCCTAAAATCTGCTTTATACCCCAATAATAAAAACCAGAATACAACGGGAAGGCAACATGTATCATAAGAGGATCTCAAAAAGATATCTTCAATCTACTTCTTAGTGACGTCCTCACATTAGCAATTCCCTGATGTGCGGAAAGTTGACAGAACACTCAGTTCAATATTCTAATGAGCAATTCTTTTTTTTCTATGATTACAATCTTTAGAGAGCTTCTAATTTTCTTCTTTTAGATTGTGTGACTGTGAGCAGAATTTCTAAAGGGCTCTCTTGTTTTAAAAAGCTGAAACTCCAGAGAGAGACTCCGTCTCAAAATAAAAAAGAATTAAAAAAAAAAAAAAAAGCTGAAACTCAGAATAATGATTTCACACACACTGTTCTTCTCCTACCCCCAAATATTAACAACCATAAAAACAAGGAATCCAGCATCTACTACTAAATACATTAATGAGTGAGTGTGCAATTGAGGAGGGTGCTTTTCCTATGGACACGTCCTGCACACCCTGTAACCGTCTGGCTGCTGCTGTGAAGAGGACAAGCCCAGCATTTTCTGGGTATCCTCTGTCACACAGTGTCATGACCCACAACTCCACAACTTCCAGTGAAATTTCCAAGAAACTTCCCTTCAGAAAGAAAATCATTCCTGTACCCAATTCCTAAAAAAGATGACTGCTTGAAGTAGTGGTGGTACAAATAATTGGTTTAAAGAAAAAAATCAGTATTATGGAACCCCTTTTTTTTTTTTCTTTTTTTTTTTTTTGAGACAGAGTCTCGCTCTGTCACCCATGCTGCAGTGCAGTGGTGTGGTCTCAGCTCACTGCAACCTCTGCCTCCCGGGTTCAAGCAATTCTCCTGCCTCAGCCTCCCGAGTAGCTGGGATTACAGCCACCCACCACCACGCCTGGCTAATTTTTGTAGTTTTAGTAGAGATGGGGTTTCACCATGTTGGCCAGATTGGTCTCAAACTCCTGACCTCAGGTGATCTGCCCGCCTCGGCCTCCCAAAGTGCTGGGATTAGAGGCATGAGTCATTGTGCCCGACCAGTATTATGGAACTTTTAAAGAACTGATGAAGTAAAGCAGCAGCACTGAAAGCCTTGAAATTTCACAATTTTTAGGGTGTACTCCACCATCTGTTAGAGGTACTCAGCATTTGGAAATACAGAAAATGTAAGAGAAGGCAGGGAAAGGCACGTCAGTCACAGGCAGCAGTGACTGTGAGGTCACAGAGGCCAAAGACGCAGGTTATATTTAGGAAACAGACTTTAGAACAGCAATACTTCAGCAAGTACTTGTCCTGAAGCAAATACTTCAGAACAGCAGGCTGAATGAAGAGAAAGTAATTCAGATAAAAAGGTAGAGTTCTCAGTGCCAGGCTAAAATATTTTGTTTTATTTTTAGCAGGAGAATAACATGAGCAAAGCTGTATTTTAGGAAGAACGTTCTAGCTGTGATGGATGGATACATTGGCAAGGGAGAGAATAAAAGCAGTGAGTAGTCAGGAAACCATGGGGGGCACGTGGGGAAGAGCTAATTAATACTTGGAAAGAGCAATGTTAAGTGGCAATGACAATGAAATGAAGGATTCCAATTTGAAAAGTATCATAAAGAAGACTCAACAGCCCAAGGCATCTGACTAAATGGGGTAAGGAGAGGAAGAAGACAAGCATGCTAACCGGGGAAGTTCTAGTCTGCATCATGAGAAGGAAAAGATTTTGGAGGGCAATGCATGAGTTCAGTTTGGGAATTGCTGAAACAGGAAGACCGAAAGCTGCAGAAGGGATTCCCATCCCCTTCAGCCTACTCGAGGATTTAACTCCTACAGATTCCTAGTCCCTTGCTTCGCATTCACTCTTGAACTCATTCCAATTTGGCTTCTGGACCCCCCACTACGCAATCAAGGCCACCAACAATCATTATGTTGCCAAATCCAGTGACCACTTCTCTATTTTCATCCTAATCCTTCAGCAGCATTTGACGCCAACTAGTGGTTTCTTGAAACAGTTCTCTCTAGTGTTCTCCTACCTCCTCAGTTTTGGGTTTTTTTGTTTGTTTGTTTGTTTTTGCTATTGTCTCCATCCTTCCAGACCACCCGATGCTGGAGTGCTACAGGCTTGGTTCTGAGCCCTCCTCTCTCCTCAGCTTACATTCACTCACAAGCCAATTTCACCCTTAGCTTTAAATGCCATCCATACGCTACTAACTTCCTGATTACATTTCCTGTCTTGCTCTCTTCTTTGAGCTCCAGACTCACATGCAAGTGCCCATTTGATAGCTTTATGCAAAAGTGGAGTAGGCTACTCAAACATCTGTAAGACAGCCTGTTCTTCTCCAGCCTAACTTATCTCAGTTAATGGCATTACCCAGCTTCTCAAGTTTTGGCTCATCCATCTCCCTCATTCTCCATCCAATTCATCAATAAATCCTGTCAATTCTATCTCAAAACATAGCCTGAATGGATCCATTTCTCTTCGTCATCACTGCCATCAACTTTATATAAATATCCATTTTCTTATACTAAATATAATCTTCGTTGAGTTCAATTATTCATTCAACAAAAATGTATTAAGCCTTAGACACTATGATAATGTATTTAGGAATAGCATTAGGAATAATGCTAGGTTTGGGATACACACGTTCCATAACTTCAAGGAGCTTTAGTGGGAGAGACAGAGAAATAAAGCAATAATTAGAAATCAGTGCCATAGATTACAGTGCTTTGGTAATGACATGCTGAGGATTCTCTAGGAATAAAGAAGAGAGGACAATTCATACACTTAGGTTTGGTAGGAAAGGCCTCCTGGAGAAGCAAGGACTGAGCTGATGAGTTTTCAAGGACAGTATAACTGATGACAATGGGCAACATTTATCGAGAACATGGCAGATATTTTACTCCTAAGCATTAAGTTATACTCTCAGTTAACCACATAAAAAAAGTATGGGTAAGCAGGAGTTTTAAGTTCTAGTCACTCTTCTTCAAACTGTGTTATTAGCATAAAAATGCTAATAATAATAATTAGTGTAAAACAGCCTTCAAGTTCATCTTTTCCAAGAAGACTTAATTGACATCCAATCAGAGATCTCTCCTTTATCAAAAATTCTATAGCACTAAACGCGATCTATGTTATACATCTCACACGCTGCCTTGTAATGTGGTTCTGTCTGTACAGGTGTCGTCTCTACAGTTACACTACAGGGTTCCTGAAGTGCAGAGACTGCATCTCTTCCATCCTGCATCATACACGTGCCCAGAGTTGGACCCAACAGTCAGCAAATCATTATTACAAAGTACTGAGGCTGCAGGATGACTAAGATCTGCTTCTTCAAAGAGGCCCTTGCTGTAACTATATTTTATTTTTGATAAAGTTTGATCAAATATTATCTCATTTGAAGCAACTTGTTTGTTGCTTGCATTTTCTAAAAATTGAGTTTATTTCCATAGTTTAATAGTATTTTCAGAAGACCAAATAAGAAGAATTGAAATGTCTCATTTTAAATGTTAACATATTTCAAATTTTACTCAATTCAGCTAGTGCCTTTACAAAATTTAGCATAACCCTAAAACTAAAACATTCAAGAAATAACACCAGGATCAAAAGCTAATCATATTCCAAAGGGTGAAACTGCTATTATTTAATCATTTTCTCTCCAGGGATTGAGTTATGAAGGAGAATAAAAATGAAAGAATCACGTTAATAAATAAGTCTATGGAATGTTACAAGAAGTATATTAAATCTATATATGAGTAGAAATCAACCAGCTCAGACTCAAGATGAAAACTTAATAGACAGAAGCTCCTGGATAAATGCCTCCATAAACACAGATAAAGCAAACTCTCTCTCTAAATACTCAACTGCCTCCCTAGGACAAATCTATGATAAAAGGCTAACACAAAATACCAACATTAAAAATGCCAACTGCAAAATCACCTACCATTTTTCTTCATATGTAGAAATGTTTAGGGGAAATTGTTTTAAGCATGATCAGCAATGTTCTTTTACAGAACACTCCTGAACCGTGTTCTTTTGCTATGGTTGATGGACAGAACCTATTACTATGACTGCTTGTTCCTGGGAAAGACCTCACAAGCCCACTTTTAAGAAAGAAGCATCTACCATTCATCATCACCAAGTCAGCGGTCTGTTGTTTCCCAGCAGTCCACAGACCTGCGGCACCACCCTACAGACTTGGTGGGGCTGCCGGTGATAGAGTCTGAGGGGGACTGGGGATGGGTGGTGGGAGGGGCCTCCTTCCAGCTTGAGATGAATTTTCTCAGGACTCTCTATACCTTAAAAGTCTCTCTTGTCATTTATTCTTATGCAAAACCAGCAAAACATTTTCAACATTATCTACAAAATAAAACCTTAAAAAGCAGCTAGTTCACTGTAAAAATGGCATTAAATCCTTATTTATTATGCTATTAATATACACTGTCTACATCTATTTTGGGCAAATACAGACAAGAAAGTAACAGGATGATAAGATTCCAGAATCTTGTATTATTTATTTATTTATTTATTTTTGGAGATGAAGTCTTGCTCTTGTCCCCCCGGTTGGAGTGCGATGGCACGATCTCGGCTCACTCCAACCTCCGCCTCCCAGGTTCAAGCAATTCTCCTGCCTCAAGCACTTCTCCTGCCTCAGCCTCCCAAGTAGCTGGGATTACAGGCATCTGCCACCATGCCCGGCTAATTTTTATATTTTTAGTAGAGACAGGGTTTCACCATGTTGGCCAGGCTGGTCTTGAACTCCTGCCCTCCGGTGATCCGCCCGCCTCGGCCTCCCAAAGTGCTGGGATTACAGGCATGAGCCACCGTGCCCAGCCCAGAATCTTGGAATTTAAAGTTGAAAACGATCTGAAGGATATGGTAACAAAGAAGACTTGGAATTTAAGAAAAATGGATTCCAAAAAAGATAATGAAGGTCTAGGCAGGTTGGCAGCACTAAGTTATATGTGGATTACATTCAATCCCACCTTGCAAGAATCACTTCCCTAAACCTGTTTTACATGAAAATCTATTTAATTTAGAAACCATGCCTGGAGAAAGAGAGGTTGAAGCAAGTAGGATAAGGAAAGATGAGATAGGGGTAAGGGATATTTATTGAGTTCCTACTGTATACCCCACATTATGCAAGGCACTTTACACACACTGTCTCCTATCACTTATAATTACCTAACTGTAGGTATCATCACCCCTCACTTAAATACATGAGGAAAATGGGGCTTGAGGATGGAAGGCCACACAGATAATAAGTGACAGAACTGGGAATAAAACCCACAGCTCTCTGACTTTGCATGTGTATCATCTTCAGCATCCAGAATATAGTTCAAGGGTCAAGTTTAGCCCTAACAGAAAGTTACTTAAGTAGATCACTAAATCTATAGAATTCCAGAGTCAGATATATGAAACTCAGAGCCACTCCAACACATCCAGGCAACATCTGGGTCTACCTAGCTCGGGGAAAGTACATTATTTTTAGGAAATGAATAAAAACTAATGTTGAAAGCCAAGATCATTGATGTATGCATGAGGTAAAATCCCCAACATAGCCCTGAAGACATCTCGTGATTTTCAAAAACAAGTCTGCAAAAAACACTTTTATTTTCACTGGTGTACTGGTGTTTAGTGACTAGCCCACAGCAACTAATTGGCTAAGAATTTTTATTATAAAACTATTTTAAAAATTTATATCAACTCTGTGTTACTGATTTTTTTACTCAAAATTCTTAGTGGCTAGCCAATTCCTTAAAGAACCATGCTGCCATTAATTATCACCAAATCAATGGCTTGTCATTTATCAGCCATCTGCAGTCAGGCCCCACCATCTGAAACTGTATCCTTACAGGCTTGTTGCCATTTATAGCTGATAGGGTAGAAGGTGGACTTTTTTTTTTTTAAAACTCATGCATCCCACATACAAATATATTCCTGATCAAGCGACATCAGGCCCTAAAATCTCTGCTTGTCCATCCTTATATTGAATCACCCACACCAGTCCATACATGCAGAGAAGCAAGGTCCTTTCCATACTCCATGACACCCAAGCACAGAGTGCAGATAGCTTTGTGTGGAGGCAGTCTACTATCAAAGATACGAGGAGACTTTAAAGTCAGGAAACATTTGGTTCTGGCCCAGCACCACTACTTCCAACTCCTGACAAGTTGTTCATCTCCCCTAATCTCTCTTTTCTTACTGGTAGAGAAGAGAGTACACCTACTCAAATGGTCATTGTGAGACCTCTACTGAGTTAATTTAGAGTGTTTAAGCAATGTCTCTGGTACATATTAAGTGTTCAATAAAGGCTATAGCTATATCACCATCATCATTTCATTTTTTATCTTGATGAGAACTCTTAATATCTGCTTTTGGGAAAAAATGAACACTCTAACAGTAATACAAATGAAGGGACACAAGACTACAGACAGGAAGACTAATTAGGAGGCTATTAGTGTAACTCAGGCTACAAAGATGTGGGCTAGAACTCCGGGAAGGATCAGTGAAGACAGAAAGGCAAGGACAGAGTCAGGAAATACTGGGCTGGACTGAGAACTGAGCAGACGGTAGGAGGAAGGAGGAGATTATGAAGACTCCCACATTTGTGGCCTGGATAAATCTGTAGTGACGGAATCTTGTTAGAACAGAAAAAGGTCAGGTTTTGCTGTGGAAGACCATTTTGGGTATGGTGCTGTTGAGAAGTCCAGGAAGAGCTGTGTAGGTGGCAACTGGTTCTGCAGGTAAGAAGAGAGACCTGCACTGAATACAGTGGTTTGATAATGATCACCTTATGGCCGGCAGATGAGCCAAGGATGCAGAAGAGCTTGCCCAAGGAGAGACTGCACAACAAGAGGAGGCAACAACCAAGACCACAGCACAAGTGAACACCAGCATTAAAGCATCTACAAAGAAAACTAAAATGAATCTGAGGCAGAGAAGAAAGAGAAGAACATTTAGGATACTGGTGTTGAAGTCAAGAGAGGACCGTATCAAGTCAGGTAAATAAAGATTGATTTGTCAAGGACCTTAGTTACTTAAAAAGCTAAGAAAAACATACGTTAAACACTTCAAGTGAATCACAGATTTGTTCTCTAACAACGTTTTCATATTACACAATGTTGATACAATCTTTCTTTTTCGACAATATTTTAACTGTGGTATGCCATGTAACTTACCCATTCATTTTAATTAAGAAATATTCTTAAAGGTTCACTATGAGGTAAAATCCTGTTTTAACTCTCCCCAAAGTAGTCCAATGTTAACAATTTTTAAAGGATACTTTTTAGCTTTTAAAAACCTATGTACAGCAGGAATATTGGGATCAACTAATAAATTCTCAAATCTACCTGAATTAATCCTTAAGAACTGTTAACTTTTATTTTCTCTTCCTCAAAAGTAACACGTTATTTTATATGATAATAATACACTTCTCTGATATAAGAATTGGTCCTAGGCCGAGGCAGATGGATCACCCGAGAATGGGAGTTCCAGACCAGCCTGACCAAGATGGAGAAACCCCATCTCTACTAAAAAAAAAAAAAAAAAACACACAAAATTAGCCAGGAGTGGTGGCACATGCCTGTAATCCCAGCTACTCGGGAGGCTGAGGCAGGAGAATCACTTGAACCTGGGAGGCGGAGGTTGTGGTGAGCCAAGATCACGCCATTGCACTCCAGCCTGGACAACAAGAGCAAAATTCCATCTCAAAATAAAAAAAGAAAAAGAAAAGGAAAAAAAATTGGGCCTAAACAGACCATAACAGGAAACTTCCAGAGAGAAAGGAAAATGTTGCTATCTTTGGGGGAAAATGTCCCTCTCTTTGAAATCTAGGATCAAACCTCTCCAGTAGCATTAGCTGGGCGCAATAGTAATAAATGAATTCTAAAACACTGAAAGTTATTACAGACTCTGTAAATTATAATGTACAAACTATAATCAATCTCACTTTGGAAAAAGGATTACCTATTTTTCAACCAAGGATAATAATAATTTTGCTTTGCTTAATTTTGAAAAACTTTTCTCAAGATTGCTACATCTTTAGTCTCCACTCCTCTCCACCTCAAAGATACACTTTAGGTTTTCTTGCCTCTTAAAAACAAAAAGCTTTATGAACCCCAGAGTGTCATTTACATAACCGGAGGGAAAGAGATAACAAAAAGAACTTTGTAAACCAGTTAGAGAAACATTTATTACTTAAAAATGGCAAACAGATACTCATTGTTCAAAATAAAGCTTTAAGAACTTAAATATCAGTCCTAAACTATATTTACTGTCAACCCAAGGATCTAATAAACTGTTAAATATTCTAGCTACATCTGTTCTCGTGACTACACATGAAGTCTGAAACTGCCAAGATTTATTCTCTAACAGACACTTCAGAGCAAAAATTTTGTTAAGTTCAATTCCTTGCCAACTCATAAGCTTAGGTTTAATTTTAAAAGAAAATGTAAGGTGTGATTACACATTTATGAAGCCAACAAATTCATAGCTCTTAGTCTGTTTTCAAGAGGTCATTGGCCTAGTATATGTGATTACATTGTAATAAATACAATAAAATAAAAATGTCAATTTACTTTCAATTAACCACCTGGGAACCATCTAAAATCTAGCATCTAATAGGGAAGGGGGAGTAAAAGGAGAAAATGGAGAAAAGAGATACAAGTTTCAGCCTTTTTTATATTTTCCATGTCTCTACTTCACTTTTTGAATAGAATAGTTACAACAACAATTTTTACTGTCCTTGTCTTCTAATTCTAATATCTGTGTCAGTTTTTAATGGCTTTGATTGACTGGTTATCTTCCTCCATATGTTCTCCTAGTAATCTTTGATTAGATACCAGACATTGTGATTTATCTTGTTTGGTGCTAGGTATTTTTATATTCCTATAAATACTCTTGAGCTTTGTTTGTAATACAGTTAATTTACTTGGAAACAGCTTGATCCTTCTGATGCTTGCTTTATGATTTGCTAAGCATGTCTGAAACAGTGCTCAGATAAGAGCCAATTACACGTCCTACTGAGGCAAGAATTCACCGAGTCCACTTCCCAACACCTCCGTAATTATGAGTTTTCCCAGTCTGACTATTGGGAAGAGGCACTGTGTAAGTGCCAGGCACTGTTAGCTCATCCTCTTGGATATTTTTTTCCCTCCTGCCTTGGATAGTCTTCTCACCTGTATTATCAGGTGAATATTCATGGACACCCTCTCAGCAACTCTCTCCTCTCTGGGACTGTGTCCTGTAAACTCCAGCTGCCTTGATCTCCCCAGATTTAACTCTTCAACTCTGAGTCTGCCAGGCTCTGCCTGGGTCCACTTCCCTGCACTGCACCCTGGAAACTCTCTCTAGGCAGGATGCAGAGGCAATCACAGGGTTCACCTCACTTGTTTCCTATCTATCAGGTACCATCACATCTCTCCTTTGTCCAAAATCTAGTGTCTTAAAAACATTCTCTCGTTTATTTTGCCTGGTTTTTCATTATATCAGGTGGGAGAATAAATCTGGTCCCTGTTACTCCATCCTGAGTGGATGCAGAAGTCCACTCTCTTTTTGTAAAGTCATTGCCTGAGGAAAAGTTCTCCTGCTCCCCTTTTCATCCAGCGTCCAAACAGACCTCCACTGCAGAACTGCAGAAGCCAGTTACCGCCCTGCTGCTTGGCTCCTTTGGAGAAGGTGCTCTGGATCTTCTCTTCTGGTTCCAGAGCCATCTTCACCCTGAAGAATGCTGTTGGTTTCTTCTCTCCCGTTCTCAGCTCAGCAAAGCTAGGCCTGAGGGCCACACTCCTGCCACATCTCCCCTTCTCCCCAACTCGCCAGTCTCTTGGCAGGTGAGCTTGAACAGTCATTTCCTGAAGCTCAGGGGGTTGGCAGGTTATTCTCTGGAACATAGACTGGTCATATACCACTACAGATACGCCATAATCTCTTAAATAAATCTGTTATGCTTTATTCTAAAGATTTTCTAAATATAGTCCATAGTCCAAATGTTACCAAAAAACAAAAGAAAAAAACACAAACAAAAAGAAGGACAGAGTCCCTTGGCATTAACTACAATAGATACATAAACATAAAGCAACAAGAATCAGGACCCTTAAAATATGCATAAGCACTAAATGTCATCAGAAGCAGCAGCGACCACAACTTCCAGGAGGTGGGTTCTAGGAGACAACCAAATTTCAAAGTCTGGATAAATCAGTGAAAAATGTTTCTGGAGTCAGTATGCCCCTAAGCAGGTTTTGAATCCAACAGAAGACTATGTTAAAATTATGAGTCACTTATAATTAACAAGAATTGCTAAAATCACTGTTCTTCAAGATGTTGCTATTTTTGGAGAAATTCTGATGGTATGCTGTGTACTGAAGGGGAATGCATAAGTACTGAAGGGGAATGCATAAGGGATCTAGAAATTTGGAAATAAGAAATATTTTAATTAAATTACACACTTATGTATGATTTCAAGTATAACTAATTATTGTGAGAGAATTTCAATAAGCACTCTAAGGATTATGGTGGCACTGGAAAGATTAAAAATCTAGAAGGTTGAGATTCTATACCTTCATTTAGCTCTAGCTCTAAACCTACCTACTGTTCATGACTCGGGGTCTTTGTTCCCACTGTTCCTTCTGTTTGGAGCTGGACAGTCCTAGATCTTCATATGGCTGCCTTTATATTCAAGCCTCTTCTCACGTATCTTCTCAGAAGGGCCTGCCCTGCTCACCCTAGCTGAAGCAGTCCCCTCCTGCCTTACCACTATACCATCACTCCATTTTATTTCCTTCAAGGTTTATATCATTGTCTGAAATTATCCTTCTTTTTTCTTTATACGTTTATCATCTTCCTCCACACCCAGAAGAATGTAAGCTGACTCTCAAATCTCAAGCCCACGTTTCTAATTGTTAGCTAGACAATTCCATGTAAATATTTTTAAGTTCTTTATTTTGACTCATATACTAAATATCAGCTCTTCTTTCTTTATGAAAAATATATTTCCTATTGGTTACAAAAGCTTCTGCCAGGGTCCATGAATTAGACTCGTAAGGCTGTGCACTCATCTTCTGAACTATCTGACAACTTAGCTACTGGTGTGAGTACCTGTCTTCACCTATAGCCATATTCTAGCCACCATACAACGTTTTGCTGTTTATCAAGGCATTGTGCATTCCTGTCTATAAAGGCACTGGTAACAGTAATATCATTTTACATGCAGAAAAATATTTAGAAAAGCAATTTACGGGTATCTTCCCCCTACAACCACACAAGTGTCTTAGATGGCACTTTTCTCAGATAATCAGCTGAAGAGAGATGTCCTTCTTTACTTCACAAATGAAGTGGATTAAACCATCTATTCAAATGTTTCTCAAGGGTAGGTAAGAGTTATCAGAACCATCCCTAGGCTGTATATTTCCCTGTCCACTGGGAGAACCACCTGACTAGGAAGCCACTGTCACATTTAGGAATGGGTCATACTCCTGTTTTTGTAGGGGCAGGAATCTATTCTCTTTGCTGGGAATGTCTGTCAAATGAATGACAAAATATCATATATCCATTTGAAACTACAGATGCACTGGTAGAAACATCTGGGACTCAATCAGTTTGTTCCAACTTAACGTCAAAAAAGAAGACACATTTGGGTTGGTGTGGTGGTGGTGTGGGAGCCTTGGACTGAAGACTCTGGTTCTGATGCTGGCCCCTAAATAGTCTGATGACTTAATGCAACTCAATCTCCTTCTCAACTCCAAAAATTGCTGCCCTGCCCACACTATAGGCTCTGGTGGGAGCTGAATGAGAAAAGCCATAGGAACCTATTGCAGAGACTATTAGCATTGGAGGAGTGTGAAAAATTATCCTTCATTCTCCCACTCTCCCCACCTTCATCCAGTGTTCTGGCCCAGATTTTTGGGAAAGCTACAGGGTGTGCAAACATTGTTTAAAAATGCATGCACATAGGCATATCACATATCCAACTTTTTCTATCACATATTATGGTTTTCTTCAGAGTAAGAAAAGTCATTAGTGTAGTATGCATGGCATCTTGTTAAAAAGGAAGAAGGTTTATTTTTAAGCGACTCATCTCTTATGAACCAGAAAATTAAAAGTTTTTCACTAGCAGTATTTGAAAATTCCTCAAATGGTGTTATGTAGAATACTAAGTCACAGAATTTTAATATGTGTTACATGCAAATTGATTCTGTGAGCAAGTAAGTTAGGAAATGCTGAGTCAAAAAAAAATTTTTTTTTTTTTTTTTTTTTTTTGAGACGGAGTCTCATTCTGTAACCCAGGCTAGAGTACAGTGGTGTGATCTCAGCTCACTGCAACCTCCCCATCCTGGGTTCAAGCAATTCTCCTGCCTCAGCCTCTTGAGTATCTGGAATTACAGGCACCTACCACCATATCCGGCTAATTTTTCTATTTTTAGTGGAGACAGGGTTTCACCATGTTGGCCCGGCTGGTCTCGAACTCCTGACTTCAGGTGATCTGCCTGTTTCAGCTGGGATTATAGGCATGAGCCACTGTGCCCGACCGAAACATTTCTTTGTTTTTTTGAGACGGAGTCTCACTCTTTGCCCAGACTGGAGGGCAGTGGCACGATCTTGGCTCACTGCAACCTCCGCCTCCTGAGTTCAAGTGATTTTCCTGCCTCAGCCTCCCAAGTAGCTAGGATTACAGGTGCGTGCCACCATGCGCAGCTAATTTTTATAGTTTTAGTAGAGACAGGGTTTCACCATGTTGGCCAGGCTGGTCTCGAACTCCTTATCTCACGTGATCCGCCCGTCCCTCGGCCTCCCAAAGTCCTGGGATTACAGGCGTGAACCACAGCACCCAGCAAAACATTTCTTTACCACCGGAATTTTCAGAACCTTTAGCATGCCAGTGCACACTGCAAAGCTCCATGGGCAAATGCAAAGTGTTTCCGGAGCTTATCTGATCACAAAACGTTTTATCAATGGTAACCTTTTCAGTCTAGTATTCCACGCAGAAGAATTCAGGGAATGTTATAGCTATTAAAAAATGTTTAATTCAATTTTTATATGTTGATAGTACATATCCATTCCCGAAGTCAAACAGCACCCAGGAGATGTATTTATAGTGAAGACAAGTAGTCCCTGCCTCAGCTCTCTCCACCTTTCTGCCCTGTTTTTCACAAGCAGCCACGTTCAATTCTTTCAGTTATTTTTCCTGGTATTTACCCCTGTTATTTCTAAATAATCTGCAAATATTAATATTTATTTTTTCTATTTTAAATATTACTTCTTGATTTCCTGCTGGAGAAGATGAGAATTAGCTATTTTAGACCTCTGCTTCCCTTCAACACAAATATGCTTCTTCTCCCCCATCTCCCCAGCAAGTTTTACCACAATTCTGCTTTTAATTATTCCAATATCACATAAATACTGTTTGTGACTGAGCCATGTAGTGTATTATTTCTCTTCTTTTAAAACTCTGTTTCCCCTCAGCATTAATATCTACCTCGTTGTTGTTCGCTTGGTTTTAAAACAAACAAACTTATCTGTAATTCCTCATTAAACCCTCCACCAGGGTTTAATAATTAAGGTTATAAATAAAGAAAGGAGTCATAAAGCTCCTCTCAATATTGCCATGCCTATCAGACAATGCATTAGCTTCATTTTTTCCCCCTTGGAAACACTACTTAGAATTCTCCAGAAGGCTTTCCTGTCCCAATATGAATTGCTCGCTAGGCTTGCTGAAGCTTCTCACCACCTCCCTGGAAATTCCCTTTGTGTCTCTTCTGAACAGAATGAATCCGCCTGGAGTGACTCACCTCTGCTTGGTGCAGGCTCTTCTTCCTCTTGGGTTATTCCCTTGTGTGTGGAGCATATCCTCCAGGAGCTTCCTGACAAAGTGTTCACATCAACCACACTGGAGCCCTTGGCTGTCTGGAAATGACTTTATTTCCTCATGCTTGATGAAAATTTTGCCCAGTAAATATTCTTAGTAACCATTTTCTACTTTCAGCATTGTTGCTGAAAAGCTGATGTTCCCTTTGATTCCTGATCCTTAATATAAAACCTTTCTGAAGGTTTTTATGATCTTTATTCCTAGTGTAGTGAAATTTACAAAAATATGTATTTGACAACAGATCTTTCTCCA
This sequence comes from Macaca fascicularis, assembly GCF_037993035.2. NCBI lineage: Eukaryota > Metazoa > Chordata > Mammalia > Primates > Cercopithecidae > Macaca > Macaca fascicularis. The sequence continues at coordinate 157,337,596 of NC_088378.1, read as the reverse complement.
CTCATTTTGTCAGACACTTCATGGGCTCTTTTAAACTCAAACACTCGTATCCTTCAATTCTGGACAATTTCCTTATGTTATTTTCTTAATAAATGTCTCTCCTCCTTCTCACTCCTTGATTTCTGAAACTCCTAGAACTCAAATACGGGACTTAGGAATGATCTTCACATTCTTAGTTTTTCCTCAGACTTTGTGTTCTTTTACAGGTTTAACATTATCTTCCCATGCTTCACTTGAAGTTTCCTACTTTTGCTAGCTTATTTCTAAAAGCTCTTTCTTGTTCCTTTTCTATAGCATCTTTTCTTGTCTCATAAAGACAAAACGGGTTCTTACAAGATGGTCCCATATATCTGAAGCTACTAATTATAATTTTTCAATTTTTCTTTTTTTTTTTTGAGACAGAGTCTCACTCTGTTGCCCAGGCTGGAGTGCAGTGGCGCGATCTCGGCTCACTGCAAGCTCTGCCTCCCGGGTTCACGCCATTCTCCTGTCTCAGCCTCCTGAGTAGCTGGGATTACAGGCGCACCCTGCCTCGCCCAGCTAGTTTTTTTGTATTTTTAGTAGAGACAGGGTTTCACCATGTTAGCCAGACTGGTCTCGATCTCCTGACCTCGTGATCCACCCACCTTGGCCTCCCAAAGTGCTGGGAGTACAGGCGTGAGCCACCACGCCCAGCCTTGTTTTTAAGTTTTCTTCTGCTCCTCAGTCTCTCATTCTTCTGCAGGTTTTAAAAAATATTGATTACTAGCTTACAGTCTATGTATTTCAGTTGTTTTCATTTTGGAAGCTTTCTTGATTGAATATGATTTCTCAGCTGTCCATTCGTATTTGAGTGAGGCACCAAAAGTTGATTCAAAGTTATACAGAGCATGAGCTCAGCATGAGAGGGTGGTAAGAGCAGACCTAGCTGTTTCACCACATACATACAACCTAAATATCCCTATCTGCAGGCCTTTTCTTGTGGACTGGTCAGGTGCAGTTTTGCAGATGAACCATCCATTCTTCTGCATTAGGGATGTGAGTTTGGCTGCCAGAGTTCTGGGACCTACTGGGGAAAGGGGCCTAAACAGTCTTATTGTTTACCATGCAGGCTTTCACTTAGTTCCTCTGTTTTCAATACAGTTGTACCTCTACCTGTCCTCGAATGTGTTAGAGTCAAGTCTGGAGACCCTCAGGTGCAATTCCACGTGGCCTGATGAGCTAGGGATGGGGTGATCACCTGGCTAAGTGGAGGATCAAGGGATCTTACTTCACGTATCTGCTTTCAACACACCTTCTCTTTCAAGATCCTGGTGCCTTCAATTCCTGAGCCCTTCTAGAATTCTGCGGTACACACCAGCACATATTTCTTGTCTGAGTTCCCCTCTCCAGGCACTCACATCCTAGCTTGGTGTCAGCCTTCTTGGCTTTGCTTATCAGTTACCACTTATTTATCTACTTTCCATCTCGTAAAAGTTAACGTCATTTCTCATCTAGTGTTATTTCTTTTCCATTCTTCTTATTCTTTTGAACTGTAACTTTAAAAGCTCTTTATTATCATTTTAGTGGATTTTCAGTAAAGATGACTGTTCAATCCATTGTGTTAAATGGAAGTTCTGCATCAGTCAAACCATTCTGGTGTAATTACACTAGCCTTCATCACATTTCCAGTTCTGATACCCCAGGAATGAGTAAGAGTAACAAAGAAGTAGTTTAAAATGTAAATGAAATATCTCTAAATAGCAAATGTTCTGCATGATTTATTTAAAATATATTTTAGTTAATCTATATTTGCCAAATGAAACTGCTCAACTCTGTTTTTTAACCAAAAATTTATTTACACTATGACCAATTATTAATCAGCCATATAAATAATCAGACTAAATAAATTACTTCTGAAGGGTTTCTTTTAATTAGATAATTCATCCTTTTGTATGCTGAATGAAATAGGCTAAGAGTTTCAGGAACATTATAGTTTATAAATAGATTTAAGCAATGTTTCATATTCAGTACTTCCACTATTTGTGTTTAGAGAAGCAAGTTAACTAGAACTAAGTTACATGTGATTCTGAGAGCTAAATAAACTGGTTCTTATTTGGCCCTTTAAGAAGAAAACTGTCTCATATTCAATAACCTTGCCAGAAATTATCATTATCTCTATTTTACAGATAAGAAAGCTGAGGATAGGTCATTTGCAAAAGGTCAAACAGGTAACAAGTGGCACAGAAGAAATTCAAGCTGAGATCTTCAAGGACTTTTCACAATAATCCAAACAAATTGTATTTCTCTTAATAACTTTGAATTAAATCAGTAATGATATCAGGATTAAAATATGCCTTTAAATCACAAGTCTAATGTCTTATGAGACAATTAGATGCAAAATTAGCATTTATTAATAAACATCTATTTTATGAAGATGCTATAAGTATTAAGAAATGTCTACATAATTTTTTAAAAATTAAATCTTGAAAAGTTAAAGTACTACTTTAAATTTCTCACCCTTGAAACTTTTCACTGAAACTCTTAGGTTTAAAAACTATTATGACATTCTACATTAATCCCTCTCATGGTATCCTTGAGAAATAGAAAATAATTTTATAATTTTAGAAAATTTGGCCTATCAGAGTATGAAATATTTACCATTATTTATAGATTTCAAGCTACTGATTATAAGCTGGTAGTTCTCAATTGGCACACTACTTTTTCTTACATATTTCAGAGCAACAGGCATTATCAACAAATCTGTTTATCACATCTAAGTTTATTTAAAAGATGCAATTTTTAAAGAAGTTTTTAAAATGCTAGTCAAGAAAGTTCCAGACTAAGCAAAGCTTTACAACAGAATAAGGTGTAAAGGAAACTGAATGGCCTGTCCAAGAGCACAGAGTTCGTTACCAACGAAGCCAGGTCCTGGGTCTTTTAACTCTAAGAAGAATGCTATTTGTACTACATAATTCTACCTCCAAAAAGACAAATATGCTGCCATTTCAATTATATAAAACACACTAAGACTCAGTAGATTTTGGTTTTTAAAGTGATGCTTTTTTTCCCAACCCTAAATTTTTGTTACTTTATTTTTAAATTTATTTTTATTTTATTTATTTATTTTGAAATAGGGTCTTGCTCTGTCACCCAGGCTGGACTGCAGCAGCATGATCATGGCTTACTGCAGACTAGACCTCCTGGGCTCAAGCAATCCTCCAGAGTACTGGGACTACAGGCATGTACCACCATGCCCAGCTAATTTTTAATTTTTTTTTTTTTTGTAGAGATGGGGTCTACGTTGTGCAGGCTGGTCTTGGACTCCTGGGCTCAAGCAATCCTCCCACCTCAGCCTCCCAAAGTGCTGGGATTACAAGCATCAGTCACCATGCCCAGGCATCATTTTATAGCACATAAATTATAATGCACTGATTAAAATATATCTAAGTCACTGGGTGAGGGTGGGAAAAAAGCAAATAAAATTTCATAGCTCCAAATCTTATTGCCTGCTTTTCTGTCTAATCATCTTAACTTGTTAAAACCTGAAATTCAATTTTATGTATTAAAGGGTGGGCATACCTCATTTTATTGCACTTATCAGATACTGCATTTTCTAAATAAATTGAAGGTTTGTGGCAACGCTGTGTTACACAAACCAGTGCCATTTTTCTAACAGCATGTGCTCACTTTATGTCTCTGTGTCACATTTTGGGAATCCTCACAGTATTCCAAACTTTTTCATTGTTTTATGTATTATGGTGATCCGTGATCTTTGATATTAATGCTGTCATTGTTTTGGGGTGCCCCAAGCCCCATAAATGTTGTATGTGTTCTGACTGCTCCCCTGACAAGCCATTCTCCAATTTCTCTCCCTCTCCTTGGACCTCTCTATTCCCTGAGACAAAACATATTGAAATTAGGCCAATTATTAATAATAACCCTACAATGGCCTCTAATTATTCAAGTGAAAGAAAGAGTCTCACATCTCTCACTTGAAATCAAAAGCTAGAAATAATCAAGCTTACTGAGGAAGGCATGTCGAAAGTCAAGACAGGCCAAAAGCTAGGCCTTTTGCACAAAATGGTTAGCTAGGTTGTGAATGCCAAGGAAAGGTTCTTAAAGGAAATTAAAAATGCTACTCCAGTGAACACATGAACGGTAAGAAAACAAACCCACCATATATGGAGAAAGTCTGAGTGGTCTGGACAGAAGATTAAACCAGCCACAACATTCCCTTCCTTAAGTTAAAACCTAATCCAGAGCAAGGTTCCAAATCTCTTCAGTTCTATGAAAGCTAAAAGAGGTGAGAAAGCTGGAGAAGAAAAGTTTGATGCTAGCAAAGGTTGGTTCATGAAATTTAAAGTAAGAAGTCATCTCCATAACAACAAAGTGCAGGGTGAAGCCGGAAGTACTGATGTAAAAGCTGCAGCAGCTTATCCAGAAGACCTAGCTACGATAACTGATGAAGGGTGGCTACGCTAAACAGCAGATTGTCAAGAGACAAAACAGACTTTTATTGGAAGAAGATGCCATCTTCTTCATAGCTAGACTTTCATAGCTAGAGAGGGGAAGTCCATGCCTGGCTTCAAAACTTCAAAGGACAGTCTCATTCTCTTGTTAAGGACTAATGGTGACTTTAAGCTGAAGCCAGTGCCTCATTTACTACTCTGAAAATCTTGGGAGGCATCCTGAAAATTCATAGAATTACGCTAAATCTTCTCTTCCTATGCTGTATAAATGCAATAACAAAGCCTGGATGAAAGCACATCTGTTTGTGGCATAGTTTACTGAATATTTTAAGCCTACTGTTCAGACCTACTGCTCAGAAAAAAAAAAATCCTTTCCAAATAATATTGCTCATTGACAATGCACCTGGTCACCCAAGAGCCCTCACGGAGATGAACAAATAGATCAATGTTGTTTCATTGTTATGAACACAACATTGATTCTGCAGCCTGTGGAATAAGGAGTCATTTCAACTTTCAAGTCTTATTATTTAAGAAATACATTTTGTAAGGCTATAGCAGCTATAGATAATGATTCCTTCAATGGATCTAGGTCAACTGAAAACCTCTGGAAAGCGTTAACCATTCCAGATGGCATTAAGAACGTTCATAATTAATGGTAGGAGGTCAAAATATCAAACATTAGCAATAATTTTGAAGAAGTGGATTCCAACCCTCATGGATGACTTTGAGAGGTTCAAGATTTCTGTGAAGGAAGTAACTACAGATGTGGTAGCAATAGCAAGAGAACTAGAATTAGAAGCGAAGCCTGAAGATATGCTTGAATTACTGCAATCTCGTGATCCAACTTAAACAGATGAGGAGTTACTTCCTATGGATGAGCAAAGGAAGTGGTTTCTTGAGAAGAAATCTACTCCTGGTGAAGATGCTGTGAACATTGTTGAAATGACAAGAAAGGACATAGAATGTTACATAAACTAGTTGATAAAGCAGCAGTAATGTTTGAGAGGATTGATTCCAATGTTGGAAGTAATTCTACTATGGGTGAAATGCTGTCAAACAGCAACACATGCTACAGAGAAATCTTTCCTGGAAGAAAGAGTCCATCGATGTAGCAAACTTCACTGTTAAGCTATTTTAACTAAGATATTGCTACAGCCATCTTAACCTTCAGCAACCACCACCTGATAAATCAGCAGCCATTACCATAGAGGCAAGACCCTCCACCATCAAAAAGACTACAACTCACTGAAGGCTGATGATCATTAGCAATAAGGTATTTTTAATTAAGGTATGTACATTGTTTTTTAAGACACAATGCTAGTGCACATTTAATAGACTACATACAGTATAGTATAAACATAACTTTTATATGCACTAGGAAAGCAAAAAAATCATGTAACTAGCTTTACTGCAGAATGCAGTGGACTGGAACAGAATCCGCAATATCTTAAGGTATTACTAGGTTTCCAACAATTAAATTTCAACACGTCTTGATAGAAAAATTACAATAGTCATATAATTCTTGTATTATGTAGCTAAAAAGCAATGGGCTATTTAAATATATAGAATACCCATCTCTTTATAGCTACACGAGTTAATAATACAAGTTAGTCAGAACTTGCAGCCACTGACAGAGCACTTAGCTGGTGCCAAGCACTATTCCAAGCACTTTACTGGTTCCCTAAAACCTTATAACGTACTGTATTGTTATTATCCCCATTTCACAGACAAGAAAACCACCTTCTAGGGTCACATGACCTGTACCCAAGCTGTCCAACCTCCTGCAAAAATTTCCTCTCAAAATTCTAAGCCTTCCTACCATGTTCCTTGAAACTCTTGTTGTATTACAAACATATTTCCATGCCTAACTTCTTTACAACAGAATGTCTCTCTAACTTTTCATTTAACAATGAAGACTAGCCTGAGCATTTCTACCTCTGCTACCTTCCTCTTAAGCAAAGTTCCTCTTTTCCCACGCCCACATATCAGACTGGAAATGCCCTGGGTCACAAGGTGCACCCACTCATTCAAAAGTCCCTTCTCCAGGCCGGGCGCGGTGGCTCACGCCTGTAATCCCAGCACTTTGGGAGGCTGAGGCTAATGGATCACCAGAGGTCAGAGGTTTGAAACCAGCCTGGCCAACGTGGTGAAACTCCATGTCTACTAAAAATACAAAAATTAGCTGGGCATGGTGGTGTGCACCTGTAATCCCAGCTACTCGGAAGACAGAAGAAATGCTTGAACCCAGTAAGCAGAGGTTGCAGTGAGCCGAGATCACGCCATTGCACTCCAACCTGGGCAACAACAGTGAAACTCTACCACAAAAAAAAAAAAAAAAAAAAAAAAAAAAAAAAAAAAAAACTCCCTTCTCTGACAAGAACTCCATTCTTTTTTTTTTTTTTTTGAGATGGAGTCTTGCTCTGTCGCCCTGGCTGGAGTGCAGTGATGCAATCGTGGCTCACTGCAAGCTCTGCCCACCGGGTTCACGCCATGCTCCTGCCTCAGCCTCCCGAGTAGCTGGGACTACAGGCGCCCGCCACCACATCCGGCTAATTTTTTGTAACTTCAGTAGAGACGGGATTTCACTGTGTCAGCCAGGATGGTCTTGATCTCCTGACCTCGTGATCCGTACGCCTCAGTCTCCCAAAGTGCTGGGGTTACAGGCGTGAGCCACTGCGCCTGGCCAACAACTCCATTGTTTATGCTGCCATATGCCCTCCTACAATCTTTGTGGGACAAATGAAATGTATAGAAAGCACCTCTGGAAAATTCACATACGTACAACCTTTTGCAAATAATCTGTTCCATGGCCTCCCTGGAACTCTTCTGAAGCTCTTACATTTACAGCCTCCACACAACCCATCTCCCATCTCTGCCCGGCAGTCTCTCAAAGTATGGTCCACAGGCCACCCATATCAGAACCACCTAGAAGGTGTGTTTAAAACCATTCTAAATTTAAACCATTCTAGAGGCTTATGGAATAAGGTGTCATTTCAACTTTCTCCACTGGAATTAACTTTAGAATGGACTCCCCAAGGACGGAGCCCAGGAAACTCCATTTTAAATACTCTCCCCAGGAGATTTTTATGGCTCATTAATATTTAGTGCCCATCTCTAAGTATATATGACCCTGATTGAGAACTTGTGTTCTAAAATACTCATTTCTATTCATTTCTGTCTCATCCCTTGGCCTCATTCTAGAAGACTTTAACATCAATACAGCAATCCACCTCACCTATGTATTAGCTTCCTTGGGGGTGGGGGGTATATTAGTGACCAGCTCCTCCTGTCCATGATAGCAACCCACTCCTGTTATTGTCACATTCTAGACCCAGAACAACCCCCTTATCAGCACTCCTAACACCAAGAGTGTACTCTGTCCAACCTATCCATCTCCCTCTCCCACCAAATCTGCTCTTGGGCCACAGCCAGACCCAATCCCATGACTTCTGCCTCCTCCCAACTAGCAAAGCCCACCTCCAGCTTCTGTTCTGGAGGTGCCCAGTACAGACAACAGTATGTCTCATGCCCTCTGAGATTGACTCCCCACAGACTTCAGAAATACCGACCCTGTACCTTCCATCTCTGAGATGCCACTGTAGGACTTGGGATGCCAGAGCTAGTCTAGCAGGTTATTACCCTTAGACTCCTTTTCCATCTCCAGTTCAGGTTGGCCTAGTGATAATAGCTATTATTATAACTAATATTTACAAAGCACTAACTGAATTAGGTAACAATTAATTCATTTAATCCTCATAACTCTATGATAGGGGTACATCATTATCCCCATCATAAACCAGTGACATTGAGGCTAAGAGAGATAACATAATTTGCCTAAGGTCCCACAAGTAGTGTGTGACTGAGCTGAGATTCGAAGCCCTCCAGCCCCTTTCCACAGCCTGAGCTCAGGTTCCTTCCCTTCTGCTCTAGTAATGGAGGAGAAGAGCAAGAAAAGAAAAGAGCAACCCAGTCATTTGCCACTTGGAGAAAACTAGCTCAGGGCTCCTATTTTTCTGGAAAACTTTGCCCTGTGCTCCACTCCTTCATCTTTATATTTGAGATTCATGTTTTACCCTCTCCTGAGCTTTTTATAACTCATCTCCAAAAGATGGCAACAGATAATGGTTTTTAAAAAAAGTTTTGGAAAGCTTATTTATCAGTTTTATGTTGAAACCTTTGTCTTTTATCTGCCGGGACTTCTAAAGAGTAGCATGTAAAGTAACATGGAAAACTTAGAGACTGAAAATGAATATGGTGGCAAAGTTTTCAAACTCACCTCTTATTTTTCTTGTAATTCTCCAGTTGCTGGGATTGCATATGTTTGCATCTTTCTAATTCACACTGCCCACATAAGTCTTCCAGATGCAGCAGGTTGTTCTCTACCTCCTCAAAACTCGCCTCTAAATGAGCTGAAAGTATATAAAAATAAACAAACTTCGAAAGTCAGAATCCTTGATCATGATGAATACAAAAAGTATCAAAAAGGTAAAAGTTTACATTGTTGAGATTGTTTTGCATTTTTAAGTACTTTTTATTAAACTTTCTTGACGCAAAAGAAAACATACTGGCCAACATTAAAACATAATTCAAATTATCTTTTTTGACATTTCAAGCATTATCAAGAAATAACTTTCCTAAATACTTATTAACCACGAAGACAAAGACATGGAGAAACATTATCTTGATTAATGTAATGCTCTATCCTAATGATCCCATATACCACATGTGAATAACCAATTTTCACATAATAAGAATATGACAAAATATAATTAACATATATTATACCTAACCTAACCTAATTATACCTATACTTAACTAACTTAATATCTGCGTTTCTAAATTACGTTAGCATTTGTTTTGCCTCCAGCACATCACATACACAAATCTTCAAGGCACAGTAGATATGCACAAATACCTGGTAAGCATGGGTTACCAGGCTACTCAGTGGTTGGGTGAGGAAGTGACTTCGCTCTGCCTGTCAGGTGACTAGTCTTTCACCACTCCACTCTGCTGCTAGGCCACAGAGCCTTGCAGCTTTATTGGAACATGAAGATCACCCACTCAAACCTTTCACTGAAAAGATTCAAGACTAAAGCTTAGAAAAACAAATACAGTGCCTTGCCCAAGCAAGCTAGTGAAGGGCCACACGGCCAGTGAAGGGCAGTCAGGAATCCAAACTGAATCCCTCTCATATTACACTGATTTCCAGTTGATAGGATGCTAAGTACACTGAGATTGTAGGGGCAAGGATTAGTTGTTTTCTCATATGAAAGAAAAGCTTTTGAGGTCAAACATTTGAGAACTCAGAGCCTCATAACTAGTTATCTATTATTCACTGATATATATATGGCAGCCACTGGGATACAAAGATGAAAAAGACAGTCCTGCAGCTCAAGGAGCTTACAGGAGAGGGGAGACATATTTCAATAGCAACAGAGCATGACAGAGTGAGGTGCCGTAGGAACTCAAAGGAGTGGCATCTAACACAGATGAGGGAAAGCTCAGCAAGAAACGATTCCCAAGCCAGGAAGTAACAGTGATCCAGCAGGGAAGGGAGGAACAAGTTGGCTCTGCGGCCTTCCAGTCTTGGGTTCATTTAAACGGCTACAATATAATTCCTTCATTTACGTACTAGCTTTTCATATGACTTTCTAAACCAGCTTTCATAGCATTTAGGTTTGAGACAAACTCCTCAAATTTCAACTGACACTTACAGGTTTACTGTGATGCAAATGTTTGCCTGTTTTTGGAAGTCCTAGAGAGAGCAATTAGGCACAAGAAAGAAATAAAGATATCCAAATAGGAAAGGAGGAAGTTGAAATGCCCGTTTGCAGATGACATGATCTTATGTAGAGAAAACTCTAAAAGTGCCAGCAAAAAAACTTTTAGAACTTGATAAATAAATTCAGTAAAGTTGCAGGATACAAAATCAACATACAAAAATCAGTAGCATTTCTATACACCAACGATGAAATTGCAGGGGGCAAGAAATCAAGAAAGCGGTCCCATTTACAATAGTTACAAAAAATTACAATACTTAAGAATAAATTTAACCAAGGGAAGGAAAGAGCCAGGTGCGGTGGCTCACACCTGTAATCTCAGCACTTTGGGAGGCTGAGGCAGGAGGATCCCTTGAGCCTAAGAGTTTGAGACCAAGGGGATGAAAGATCTCTACATGACAAACTATAAAACACTTATGAAAGAAGTCGAAGAAGACACAAAAATGAAAAGACATCCCCATGTTCAAGCATTAGAAGAATATTGTGAAAATGATCATACTGCCAAAAGTGATCTACAGATTAAATGCAATCCCTATCAAAACACCAATGACATTCCTCACAGAAATAGGAAAAAAAAAAAAATTCTAAAACTCATATGGAATCACACAAGACCCTGAATAGCCAGAGTAATCCTGAGCAAAAATAACAAAGCTGGAAGCATCAGATTGTCTGACTTCAAAATATACTACAAAAAGCTATAGTAACCAAAACAGCATGATGCTAGCATAAAAACAGACATGCTAGAACAGAACAGAGAACCCAGAAAACCCAAAAATAAATCCACATATTTATAGCCAATCAGTTTTTGACAAAGGCACAAAGAACATTCATTGGGAAATACATGGTCTCATCAATAAACGATGCTGGGTTAAGTGAATATCCATATGCAGAAGAATGAAACTAGACCCCTAACTTTCACCCTAGAAAAAAATCACCTCATAATGGATTAAAGACTTAAATGTAAGAGCTGAAACCATGAAACTACTAGAAGAAAACATACGGGAAACATTTCAGAACATTGGTTTGGATAAAGACTTTATGGAGAAGACTTCAAAGACACAAGTGACAAAAGCAAAAATAGACAAACTAGATTACATCAAACTAAAAAGCTTCTGCCTGGAAAAAAAAAAAAAATCAAGACTGAAAAGACAACCAGCAAAACGGGAGAAAATACCTGCAAACGACTCATCCCACAAGGGATTAATATCCTTTCCTTTGAATATATCCCTAGTATAGGACTGCTGGCCATATGGAGTTCTATTTTCCTTTTGTTTTGTTTCAGAGGAACCTCCATACTGTTTTTCATAAGGGCCCTACTAATTAAAATTCCCAAGAAATTCTTATACAAGGAACCCAAACAATTCAACAGCAAAAAATAAAAATTAAAAAAAAATCCTATTAAAAAACGGGCAAATGAACCGAATAGACATCTCTCAAAAGAAGGTACATGAATGGCCAACGGATATATGGAAAAATCTTCAACATCACTAATTATAAGGGAAATACAAATCAAAACCACAATGAGATAACATCTCACCCTAGTTAGAATAGCTATTGCCAGATGGAAATAACAGGCGCTAGGGACTCCAAAAAGGGGGAAGGGTGGGAAGGGACAAAGACTGAAAAACTACCTATTGGGTACGATGTTCACTATTTGGGTATTGGGTACATTACAAGCCCAATCTCTTCCAATATGCAATACAGCCAAACAACAAACAAGCACTTGTACCCCCTTACCCCCAAAAGTAATAATAAAAAAAATAGCTATTACCGAAAAGACCAAAAACAACAAATTCTGGCAAGGATGCAGAGAAAGGGGAGTTCTCATACGCTGTTGGTGGAAATTTAAATTAGTATAGCCATTATGGAAAACAGTATGGAAGTTCCTTAAAAAATCAAAAGTAGAACTACCATATGACCAGCAGTCCCACTACTATGGGGAATACAGCCCAGGGAAAGGAAATCAGTATCTGGAAGCGTTATCTGCACTCCCATGTTCATTGCAGCTCTATACACAATAGCCAAGACATGAATTCAACCTAAGCATCCATCAATAGATGAATGGATAAAGAAAATGTGTTACATATAAATGATGGAATACTATTCAGCTGTAAAAAAAGATTTAAGTACCATCATTTGCAGCAACACGGATGAGCCTCGAGGAAGGTATGTTAAGTGAAATAACCCAGGCACAGAAAGATAAATACTGTATGTTTTCACCCATATGTGGAAGCTAAACACATTGATCCCAGGGAAGTAGAGGGTAGAATAGTGCTTACTAGATGCTGCTGGGGAGATGGGCAGTAGCCAAAGTTAACAGATACAAAATTACAGCTAGATAGGAAGAATAAGTTCTAGTATTCTATAGCACTGTATGGACAGTATAACAATTTACTGTATATGTTCAAATAGCAAAAGTGGGGATTTTGAATGTCCCCAACACAAAAAAATGGTGTTTGAGATGGATGTGCTGATCACCTTGATTTATTACACACTGTGTACATGTATCAAAAAATCACACTGTGCCCTATAAATATACACAATTGTGTGTCAATTAAAAATAATAATAAAAGCAAAAAATACACAAAAACTTTAAAATTTTTAAAAGAAAAGACAAGGCAGAAACTGGGAGAAAATCTTTGTAGAACATACCTGATAAAGGACTGATATCCAAAATATTACAAAGTACTCAATTTGCAACTGAGGGACAGTCTACAAAATATCTGATCACCATGTCTCAAAAAATTGTCATGGTCATCAAAAACAAAAACGTTTGAGAAACTGTCAGAGCCAGAAGGAGCCTAAGAAGACAAGATGACTAAATTTAATGTGGTCTCCTGAATGGGATCTTGGAACTGAAAAGAATTATTAAGTTAAAAAAATTTTCTTAAAGTATGAATTTTTATTAATGAAGATTTTATTTTTAATCTTTGTTTGATCCAAACAGCTGTTAGATAATCCAGAAGTGTTGACATTTTGTCTTTTTATCCTCCTCTCAAGTATTTATCCTTTGAGTTACAAATAATCCAATTACATTTTTTATTTTAAAATATACAGTTAAGTTATTATTGGCAATAGTCACCCTACTGTGCTATCAAATAGTAGGTCTTATTCCTTCTTTTTTTTTTTTTTTTTTTGACACTTTCTAATATCCTGAATTTTAACTCTACGAAATATTTGTGCTTATAAAAACTCCCTCTCCCCTCTGCTAGGGTATAAGGCTTAAAAACATGAATATGGTGGGGGGGAATAAATTTTATTTAAAAGTGAAAATATGGTGACAAGCAGTTTAGCAGTTTTCTTCAGACATTTTAGGTACTGACTTTTATCATACTGATATATCACTGTAAACCACTGGTAAATCTGGAAACGGCTAATAATAATGTAGTTCAGGGTGGTTTTGAACCTAGCTTCAGGGACCACATCAAACAGCTACTATATGTGATTATGGAATGCTTAAATGAAACAATTTGTAAAATCTAAATTTTAGCCAATAACTATACTTAAGATTTTTAAGAATGTCACAAATGGTACATAAACAGTTTATATGGGGGAGTCAGGCAAAACGATGTACTGCCATTTACATATATATTTTTTTTTGTAGAGACGAGGCCTCGCTATGACCTGGCTGGTCTTGAACTCCTAGGCTTGAGTGATCTTCCTGCGCTGGCCTCCCAAAGTGCTGGAATTACGGGTGTGAGCCACCACACCCAGCCTACATTGTTTTTTGTTTTATTAAATGAAAAACTGACTAGGAGATTCAGCTTGGGAACTAGTACTCCCAGCACTAAAGAAGCAATACTCAGTTCATTCTATTATAACTAGTCTGACAGGGTCTTAAAATGTATAAAAGACTATCATAGCTAATAGGATTATGTAAAAGGTTGTTTCACTTTGATTAGTGATAAAAACTAGAATAGTTAAATTTAATATAGACTCCATTTAACTCTAAGCTACTTGGTGCATTCAGTATCATGCACGTATGCTTAGCATATGGGGGACTGGTTAAGAGCTAGGCTTTGAAGCACAAGCTTAAAAACCCAGCTCTGTTCCTGCCAGATGAGATGCAATGTGATATCCTCGTCTGTGAAGAGAGAGCTAACAACACATATCTTGCAAAGCTGTTAAAAGGATTAAATGAGCCAAAGTACCTAAACTTAATACTTGACAGTTAGTAAATAATTAATGTTTGAATATAAAAAAAATAGAGAAAATTTTTAGATTAGCTAAGTTTTATATTTAATAAAAGTCATTTAAAACTAATAATTTCATTGACCAGTAATGATTATGATGTAAACAAGATCTATGGATCTATTAGATCAAAATGTCAACAACATTTTCATTTTCACCTTACAAACTTACACACCTATAAGTTATTTCCCAGACTATATTCTTAGACTTAAGATCTACTGGTAAAAGGAATGAAATTTCAAATGATTTTTCTGAAAAGAAACTATGTAATGGAGCCAACAATTATTCTATGCTGGAAAATGTGTATGTTCTTTTTACCTTTTTAATCTTTATCTGGACAGATGGCAATTTCCATTTAGATTCTAGCTCTGTTGGTTGACTACAGAGCTAATGAGGCCAGGAACTTAAATGAGGTTGATCTCTAGGCAGGCCAATTAATTTCTCATGGACAGAAATTCTGTTCTAGGTACAAATTGTACTTGCTGCCCCAGTCACTCTTTTGTTAATAACGTGGGGACCAGATGAAAACATGTAAGTGGTTTATCAACCTGGAATTCCTAATGAGAAACACACTGTACATACTTCTGAATAGGACAGCATCATGCTCTTGTGCTGAATGACAAATTTAGACTAAAAATGCTTGAAATAGTCAGTGGTCATTTGACTGCTAACACCAAATTCATATTTATGTTCTTCCCTTTAAAAAGCTTCACAGGCTCCCAAACCCTTTCAAGTTAAACTCCTTATCATTCAGAGACCTACTGCTCTCTGGCCACAAACTGTGTTTACTTCACTTCTTTCCTTCACATATTCTACATTACAGCAAAACAAGATGAGTCCTGCACGTTGGTGCCTCCTCCTCCTTGCCTCTGCCTGTCCCTAACCCCGGCCTATCTTTTCAGGATTAGACCAGTGGCAGCCCGCCCTCCTCCCACAGGGCTCCCTTCCTCTTCTGTGCTTCCCCAGACCTTTCAGCCTCACACAGGACTCACATTCTGACTGGTATCATCCAACTAGTTGTGTCCTCTCATCTCTCTCAGGAATCAGTAAGGGCCTTAAAGGTGCAGACTGTATTTTTGCTTCTTTGCTATCCCCTAATAACTTGCCTGTTGAATTCAATAAAGAATAATTGCTGGTGATAGAACGATTCTATTACTCTAACATGTAAAATAACCAAGAAGGCAAATCTATTCCTGGTCATCTAGTTTAAATATTAAGAGATTATGCCAAATTTTGTAAAAGAATAAACATAAGCAAGGAACTTAGAAAACATTAAACAACATGATGATACCTTTTAGTATATTAAACCAGGTCACATTATCAGTGACTTAAAACAGAAGAAGTGATGAAAATTTTCCACTCTAACATTAGTAGACTTGAAATCAGTAATAAAATATAAAAGAATTGGTATTAAAAAAATTTTCATCCCTTCTTATATTAAAAACTTAAAAAAGCTCTTCATATAATAATGACAAGTACATACATAATGTGTATTCTGAATATTTTATGTTGAATTTAAGTCGGCAGAAATTTAATTTTCCTGTCACAGCCTGCTCATTTCCTGTTGCAAAACAAGTTGCATACATGAGTACATTTGGTAACCAACTTAGGATGCATATACATAAAATACTAGCAGGCCTCCACGGACACAAATATACCTTTACAACAAGCTCAAGTCTCACCATTTTGCTCACTATAACAACAGCATATGTCTCATTTAGTGATCAGTGGAAGAGATAGGTAGAATTTTATTGTGAAAAGCCATTTGGGAATGCCTGACAGCTGCGCAAAAAAGAGCTTCACAAATCTTTGTGAAAAGGCCGTCCCAGAGGAAAAACAATTCTGTTTGGAATTTTTCTTTGTGCCATTTGTTTCAAATACATATTATCTGTAGTGTAACCACTAATATATAAAGAATGAAGCAGCACAGTAAAATTATTTCCCACTTAATGAGTTCTTTTCTAACAAAATAATTAGCCTCATGGAACAAAGAAATCTCCTTTGGCTGCAAACCCACAGGTCACAGAGGCCAGGTACTGAAAGACCACAAGACTCTTCAAATGCTTACGTTACACTTTTATGTACTAAGGTAATAAGGTAACGATGGTATGAATAAGGAAACTTTAAGAGGTACATTAACTTGCAAAAGCCATTATGGAACAAATGAGATCTATGTAGTAGCCTAAAAGATGTCTAAGAGAATTAATGTGCCTCTCGAAGCGTCTAACCTCAGAAAGGAACCTGGACATACGATAATCTAGTTCATGAAAAACCAACAGAGCTATGATAATTTCTCTGTTAGATGCCCTTTAAAATTCTGTACAGAAGAAAGCAAAGTAATACTATATCAGGCTAGGTCAAATCAAAAGAAAAAGACAACTCAGTATATGGCTGCCATTCTCTTATATCTAAGAATTGTTATCTAAGAATTAACAGAATCTTCTGGCTGGGTACAGTGGTTCAATCCTGTAATGCCAGAGCTTTGGGAGGTTGAGGCAGGAAGATCACTTGAGTCCAGGAATAGTTTGAGGCTGCAGTGAGCTATGATCACACCACCGTGCTACAGCCTGGACAACAGAGTTAGACTCTGTCTCTAAAAAAAATTAAAATTTCAAAACAAAAACAAAACTCAGAATCTTCTGTTCTAGATGAAGGGAACAGTCTTTTTAAAATAGGTCATATAAAATAAACTAAGAAATAGAATTCAAAGACAAGGCTTTAACATTTTTGAATTTCAACAAAGGAATAGGATTATACTACCCTCTAGTGGAAGTTCAAGAGAATTCAGTATATACTTTTCAAACATATTTTTCCAGTTTTATGATTAAAAAGCACTGTGGTTTTTCACAGAATAAAAACATTCCATGTATGCTTACACACTTTCAATGTACAGAATACTAATATCACCACATTGAATGTTGTGGTTTTGCATTCTAAACTGTTTTGCAGCACAAGCTAAATTGCATAACTTCCATCCAAACCCTCCTGTCACAGAATAACGGTTTTGTAAATTCACAAAGGCTAGAGAGGTCCCCATTAGAATGTTGACATCTTGATGGCAGATACCCACCCTTGTTCACTGCTGTGTGTCCAGAGTCTGTACACAGTGTGTAGTGCGTGGCAGATGCCCAGCATGTACCAGGCACTGTGCTAAGTGGTTACGTTTATCATCTCATTTAATCCTCCAAATACCTACGAGACAGGTATGCTCATCATCATTTTGCAGACAAGCAGACTAAAGCCTGGAGTCGTTGAGAAATCTGCACAGTTCTTAAAGTGAGGAAGTTGTAGGACTGGAAGCCAAACTCAGATCTGTAAGTTCATAGCCCTTGTTTTCCAGTTCCCAGCATACCTTTATTACTTATTTTTAAAATGACATACCTTATCAGTAAGTATCAATTAAATAGGCTTCTGCAAGCTGGACTGAAACCAATATGAATGAATCATCTGCTGTAACTTAACAATTCCCAAGGGGCTAGGTACCAGGAGTCATACTAATGAAGCCATGGGATAACACAGCTAAAAGCATCATCGAAAGTCCAAATTGCTCACATAAGATACAACCTGTACCCTTCAATAAAAGCAGACCCTCTAGAGAACAAAGTAAAATCAAAAGAGTGAAACAGCCTGGAAAATGAGGGACTGACAGGATATGGTGTTACATCTGACAGTGAAAGGGCAACAAGTTCAAAGAAGTTAGGGGAACCATGTGACCAAATAAAATCGCTGTTTTCTTCTAAGTGTGTTTTTATTTTTTATTATTGCTTAACTATTTAAGCCTTGTAATATTATGTCAAGGTATTTGGGTGATAATAGGAGAGATTTTGAGGCTCAAAAAAAAAAAAAAAAACCCAGTAAATGAGTGAGCATTTAAAACACTAAATGTTTCCAAAATCTAAGAATGATACATATATACATCAAAATGAATTCACAAAGTACATTAATGGTGCAGATATATGTTTACACAACTTCATCAAATTTGGCTTCAAAGTGTTTATTTTCCTACTGTAAAGAATATCATCGCAGGCCACAGTGGCTCATGCCTGTAATCCCAGAACTTTGGGAGGCGAAGGCGGGAAGATCACGAGGTCAGGAGATCGAGACCATCCTGGCTAACATGGTGAAACCCCATCTCTACTAAAAAAAAAAATACAAAAAATTAGCCGGGCGTGGTGGCAGGTGCCTGTAGTCCCAGCTACTTGGGAGGCTGAGGCAGAAGAAGGGCGTGAACCTGGGAGGCGGAGCTTGCAGTGAGCGGAGATTGTGCCACTGCACTCCAGCCTGGGCAACAGAGAGACTCCATCTCAAAAAAAAAAAAAAAAAATATCATCAGCACTGATTCTATAAAGCTTAAATTGCTTAGCTAAAAGCCTCATGATTTTAAGACATCTCTCTCTGGGCTTATTCTAGGCCAACAAATACTAACTAGGTCTCTAAAATTCCAAGTTTTGATATACTATCTTCCACAGTCATTCATTACTAATTATAAATACCAGGCAAATAACAGCAATAGATTAAAACCCAAAGGAAGTATGCATTCCAAAGGCTAACAGATAATTCAGATTGGCAACATATGAAAAATCACCATCCAGACACACCTTCTAAAAAAATCTGAACTACCTCTCTAAAAAGAGCTCAATATCGGTTAGACACAGACGAGAGGGAAAAAAATGATTCAAATTAATTTAGAAGTTACTAACTAGAACAGTTATCAGATAATCTTTTAGCTTTCACTTGTGTTTAGTGTTAGATGTTCTCAGATTACTAAAAAAGAAAGGATTCAAGTGAACATCTAGAAGGCCTATCTCATCCATTTAAGAAGCCAAAATGCAGTTTCTGAAGAATAAGGTCATGTATCACTAAACATCAAACCTTTTTCAGGATATCAGAATCCTAATTGGGAATGAACATACACTATATTCTATGAAAGATTTATAGAGCCTGCATTTCCTAAACAGAATTGACTATGAAAATAATTAGAATTGTGGCAGATGCATTTAATCAGTAGAGTGGTATTAAGCAAACAACAACCATCTGTAAACAGATTTACTCTCAGCTGGGGAAATAAAAGAGGTTATCATAAGAGAACATGTCTGCAAAGAAGCATACAACCAATGAAAAGCAAGTGACTCAAAGAGATACAGAAAGATGAGCTGAAAGAAAGTGGCTACGAAGAATGTTCCAAACATCTTAAAGGCTATGTCCAAGGCTTGGGAAGGACCATTACTATACCGGTAAGAGGAAACCAATGCAGAGGGCAACGACAGCCATTTCACATTTCTCTAAGACCCAGAATCTCCTTTCCATGCCCTGCCTTCAGAAATAACAAAACACTGACCCTGAAAGGCGTGGCAACAGCCAGGGGACTTGAAGAATACAGTTCATCGAGACCTACTGAGAGCCCCCATCCTGCTGCCTCATCACCTCATCCTACTGCCTCATACTGATATGGAGGATATTATCAATGTGGTTGGGATCCTAGATGCATTTATAAATTTTATGATCCTGAGCAAGTTGAAACCTCTCCAAGCCTTAGTTTATCTGTAAATCGGGAATAATAAAAGCTACTTTTGTGGGGTTCTTGTGAGAATTACAGATAGTATCGTAAAGCATCTCATAATCTCTGACATAGAGTAGGTGCTATAAACAAACGATAGCTACTGCTATCAGCAACAGCACTCCAAATACTATGTATCTATTTTGTTCACATACAACAAACTGTTTTATGACTTGCAAATTACTTGCCTTGTATATCGTTGTGTTTTGCTTTGAATAAGGCAATATTAAAAACAGGAGGAGATAATAGAATATCTTCAGCTTCCCACCTAAAAGACTAAAACAGGTTATTAGCTCATACAGACAGCTCCTACCTCCTACTTTACTAAGATCTTAAGCTTGATTAGGAAACAGTAAGCTACAGTATTATCCTTAGATGTGGCATCATCAAACATAAAAGACAATTTTCTGAATATAAACCCAAGAAAAAAAGAATACCAATATAATCCATCCAAATGAACAATGCCAAAAAAATAAATTTCCAGAGTATAAATTTAGCCAAACTGGTACCCTGATTTACACTGTTGTTGTTGTTGTTGTTGTTGTTGCTGTTGTTTGAGACAAGGTCGCACTATGCTGCCCAGGCTGGATTCAAACTTCTGGGCTCAAGCAATTCTCCTGCCTCAGTCTCCAGAATAGCTGCAACTGCAGGCACACACCACCACACCCAGCACAAGTACCCTCATTTAACCAGGTTTGTTTGATCTCTAATCCGTTTGAAGAGGAAAAAAACCACTACAAGACATGAAGTTCTAGCAGATCTAAATTTTAAAAGCAACAATTTCTGGAATACATTCTACAGTCAGGACAAAGTCACCTAATCCATTTTCTACATGTATGCTTTCAAACAGAGACCAAATGTCAACAAAGACAAACCGAGTCACTTTAAGATCAACATAATTATAATTATGTGTCCTGAGCTGACCTGAGGCAGAAACAGTTAGAACTAATTTCTACGCTTTACATCATTTTCTGTCAAATGCTCAACTAATCAAAATATGAAATTAAGTAGAAATCATGATTTTCCAAAAAATCCTGTTAACCCAGAATTTCATGTGTTCCTAAAAAGCTTTGCAATTACACCAAACCCTGCCCAAGTTGTTTTCATTCCTAAGAGTAATGAATGAAAACACCGGACTTACTCAGATTTGCTGTCATGGATTCTAAGTCTGCGATTAAAGCTGGGAGCTGCTGGAGCTGCTCCTGTAGCTCCACGAGGCTTGTCCTTTTCTTCTCCCAGTGCGCAGAAAGCATGACCACTTCACTATCCACCAGCTGCAGCACACAAGAAGGGGGGCAAAGTGAAACCGGCTTTTAGGCACAAAGAAAGTACAGTTAACGTAATGAGATTTAATGTTACCTTTAACAACCCCTCTACTCAGTAGAGATTACGGTACATTCTAAAAGAGACTGAAGCTGTTTTCATTTTTAGAAAAGAACCAACTTAATATTCAGCGCAGGAAACCTCAAATTACTGCTTGTATCACTGCATCTTAACCCAGAGAAGAGAAAGTTTAAAAATGACTTTAGAAGTCACTTCTAAGTATACCCTGCTTTAAGCAGACCATATATTTGAAAATCCAAATCTAAAAAAAATTAAAACAAAAAACTACCACTAACAACCAAAAAGAAAACAAACATAAAACATAATTAACAGGTAATTACTGGCTTTACAAAAGGAAGTCCTCAAACAAAAGTTCCCTAATACATTTAGAATATATCGTGATTCAATTTACATTTAAACAGGAATACTTATTGAATAAAGTATACAAAGGAATTTTGAGGAAATCGGCCAATTCCAAAATTCCAGAAAAAGAGGAAATGATTTAAGTTAACAAGGAATTCAGCAGATGTAAAGGGTTCCTAATAGCAAGGTTGTGAAATTCCAGAGTAGCCTAAGATAATTCTAACTTCTTTTGCTAAAGACTATAAAGAAAATGATAAACATTAGTTTCTCCCAGACAATTTTGTTTTGGTCTTAACACAGTGGGAGGGACAAGGGTTTAGAAGGAGCCAGAAGATTTAGAAGGAGCAAGAAGAGGTAATCTTTTGAAAATATCAACATGAATAAGCAAGAACTGTGGAAAAAACTCCATAATCAGTACAATAAAAAATAAAGGTGACAAAACCCATTATATGACAGAAGAAAATGAATTTGAATATTCACAACAGACAATTTGTACATCTCAAGATTAAGGTTCTCTTTTTTTTTTTGAGACGAAGTTTCGCTCTTGTTGCCCAGGCTGCAGTGAAGTGGTGATATCGGCTCACCGCAACCTCCGCCTCCCAGGTTCATGTGATTCTCCTGCCTCAGACCCCCCAGTAGCTGGGACTACAGGCGCCTGCCACCACACCCGGCTAATTTTTTGTATTTTTAGTAGAGATAGAGTTTCACCAAGTTGGCCAGGCTGGTTTTGAACTCCTGGCCTCAAGCAATCCATTCACCTTGGCCTCCCAAAGTGTTAGGATTATAGGCATGAGCCACTGTGCCCAGCCAGGATTAAGGCTCTTTAAGAGTTAGAATCTGAATACAACTGATTCTTACCAAGTTCCACTTAAATATTAAGAAAGAACTTTGGAAGAATGATTATATCAAAGATACAAAATTATTTGTATGTGGTACTAGATTGTTTTTGTTTGTACATTTCACTATAGTAGGAATTCTCATTTGAAATAAGGAACTAAGCTATGATACATCTCCTTGTGGTTTCTCAGCCCACGCTGGAGGGATAAGCACATCATCTCTTCATTCAAGCCTCAACTGAGCTTGGAGGCCACACCAAGTTTCACACAAACTGCATTTCTCATTATTTTTGTGTACTTAAAAATGTCTGTTGCCAACTGGTCTTTAAAAAGATCTTTAAAAGTAGCTTAAAACACACTGAAAAAACAGCTACAATGCAATAAGGAAACCAAAGCCTGAAATAAGGATCTATGCTCACAAAATTCATTTATAATATTCCACAAACTTCCACTGACCACCCACTATTTGCTAAGCCCTATTTTGGGTACTGAAGATGTAATGACAAACAAATCAGAAAAGAAATTCCTGCCCTCTTATTGTTTATATTTTAGTGGCAGGCCTCATAAATTTTCTTAACTTCAGATTTTAAACTCTAAACAAAAAAATTCCTATATTATGATGCTATTTTGGTTAATAATTTGAAAACTCTAGAATAAATAATTCTTAGATATTAACCATTTCTTACCGAAAATTAAAGCGCAATATTTAAACATTAAAATTTATCTACAGTTTAGTTCATGCCTGCAATAAAACTGAAAACTAAATTCTGAATATAGAATATAAACATATGTAGAAAAACTGTATCAGAAAACACGAAATTATCACTTAAGTTTAAAAGAATGGAAGGGTAAACACATTCTCAGAAATTATCAATACTAAATCAGTACTAAAACATTTTGAACATTTCTAAGTACCAGACCCTGTGCTAAGCAATTTACATATGTTATCTCATTTAAACCACACAGCAACCCTATACACTAAGCAATATTATAATCTCCATTTTACAGATTTTTTAAATTGAGGTGTAATGGAAGTTAAGTTACTTCCTCAAGGGCCACAGTGGACTTAGATTCCATCCCAGGGAATTTGACAGTAAGCCTATGTTCTTAATTAACACACTAGGGATTCTGCTATAGGGGTATATAAAGGAAAGAAAAGTAAAAATCTAGCAAAAGAAAGGGTTCTGAAAAACTGTACTGTTACCTATTCATTTTATCATTGTAATTTCTTAATGATAAAAAAAGTTATCTCCAGAAGTTCCATTTTTCCACCTCAAAGTAACTCGCAATAAACCCAAATTCACCACCAGGAAATCAAGTTTAAGGAGTAAGACAAACCCATAGTGCTTTATTCCAAAATTCTTTCTGGCTGTTATTGAGGTTAGGAGAAGGAAGAAAAAGCACACCAATCATGAAAAGGTACACCAATGATGTAGAATAGGATCTTAGTATAAAACTCAGTAGTTCAGAGTTTTAAGGAAGACATCATTTTATTTGATTTCCACACAAGTTTGACAAGCAGAATAAGTAGTGTTAAGCCATGTTATAGATGAGAAAACTAAGAGAGGACATGTTATCTGCCCAAGGTCAACAGGTATTCGTGCAGCAAGGCGCAGAAACCAGGATTTCCATCACTAAATTCAGTTCACTTTCTGCCACAGGCAGAGGAAATCCACCCTGAACGCAGAGAGTGAAGCAGTCAAATTCAACTGGCTTAATGTCAAACTGTTAAGCAAAACCATGAATCTTGAAAGTTCAATTTGAAGGCAAGCTAATATTTCACAGTAACAGGAGAGGCAAAACACTGAAAGTCTGACTTTAGAAAACAGCCCTCAGAGTCTAAGCCTTAAGTAAGTATTAACTATTTATGGTATTTTTTTTTTTATACATTGCTAAAGGAGAAAAAAAAAATCAAAACCCTTGTTTAGAAAAAGCCTAGACAGGCTGGGAGCGGTAGCTCACGCCTATAATCCCAGCACTTTTGGAGGCTGAGGCTGGCAGATTATGAGGTCAAGAGATCGAGACCATCCTGGCCAACATGGTGAAACCCTGTCTCTACTAAAAAATACAAAAATTAGCTGGGCATGGTGGCACACACTTGTAGTCCCAGCTACTCGGGAGGCTGAGGCAGGAGAATCGCCTGAATCTGGGAGACAGAGGTTGCAGTCAGCCGAGATCGCACCACTGCACTCCAGCCTGGAGACAGAACGAGACTCTGTCTCAAAAAAAAAAAAAAAAGAAAGAAAAAAAGAACAAGCCTAGACAACCAAGTTACCTTTGATCACAGCTGCTTGTTTTATAAACTATCGTTCTGAATTCCAAGACTATATAGTTACAATAATTAGCTTAAAAGTAGATGAGTATAAAATAATTGGTTAAAAAGATAGAATTGTCCAAAAGTATATTTGCCCCAGGAGGTTATGCTGTTTAGGTAAAGCCCACCAAAGACACACGAGCAGGTCTGACAAAATAAATGTACAAAGTGACAAGTTTAATACCATGCATATTAAAGATATACATTTAAATATTTACATAGATCTCAATAACATCACAGAAGGCTTTAAAATAAACTTTCATTTTTAAGGTTGGGTACTGTTTCTGGAAAGCAATAGAAGTACTTTGGATGAGCTGTGGGTTTTAAAACAACCAATTATACAAAAATTTAAGATCCTAAGGTAGCATAAATTCAATAACAGATCTTACAGGAAATTCTTTCTCCTGTATATATTGTTAATGCTTCTTATAATCAAAAGAATGATTTTTGTTAAAGCTCCTCTACAGGACACAGTCTTCATTTAACATGGGATTCATTCATGTTGATATGCATAGGTGTAGTAGTTCACTAATTTTCACTGCTGTATATATTTGTTTTATGAATAATATCATACTTTTTCCTGCAGATGGACTTTGGAACTGTCCAAAGATTAAACAAAGCTTGCTACAAACATTCTGTTACAAATCTCAAGATGCATATGTGCAAGGGTTTCACAAATGAATTGCAGATGTGTCCAAGATATCTATCTCCTCATCTCTCAGGGCCTAGGGTAATGAGATACCCCTCCCCAGTCCCTGCAGGTTGGATGAATGCTCTGGAAAAATTCCTAGAAGCAGAATTGTTGCCTGAAAGGCATGTGCAACTTTAACTTCTACTTAATGCCAACTCATTTTTTCTAATGTGATTGTTCCAATTTATACTCCCAAGTTCTAGTTGTTTATCATCACGTTTCTTCTGAGGAAAGAAACAAAACTGTCATCTGCAAATAATGACCATCTGCACAGAAAGCTCAAAGCCTCTTAAATTTTCGGTAATCTAATGATTACCGAATCTAATTTGGGGTTTCAATTTGCATTTCCTTGACACCAAGCAAGGTTGAACACATTTTACTGTGTATTGGCCATTCATGTTTTCTCTTCTGCAATATGCCTGCTGATATATTTTACTCACTTTTCTCCTGGGTTATTTTAGTCTTCTTTTTATTGATTCATAGGGGTTACTCATATTTTCTGAACACTTACCCTCTGTCTTGTAAATGGTGGTGTTTGATAAAAAACTTTTGACAAAAATTATCAATATACTTATTTATGGCTGGTGCTTTTTATATCTTACTTAAGAAATCTTTCCCACTCTAAGGTCTTAAACATACTTTCTTCTACTATTTTCTAAAAAATGTACAGTTTTCCTTTTCACATTTAAGTCTAATGAAGTCAAAATGTGAACGAGGTCTTCATCTACTTTTATTTTTATTTCTATAACTAGTAGAAACTAGAGTTTCTACCCAGTATAAGAAACAGGAAAAATTAAAAGTTGTATGGCTTAGAAGGAAAGAAACAAACCTACCATCTACCCAAAACAACTCGCACCCCCAAATACAAGGTATTAGAATAAGAGAATTTAGCAAGATGGCCGAATATGGGATTAAAATACTACAAGTCAAATACTGCAGGTTTTTGGTAGATGTCAGGACAAAGAAGCTGTCTTCCATTAAAAATTTGCTAAAACTTTTTACCCTGAATAGGTATTTAATTTTATGAAATGTATTTTCTGCATCTGATGATCATTTTCGCTTTTAATATTTAACAAAGTCAATTGCATGTAAAAGATTTTCTAATGTCAAATTAACCTTTTAATCCTGGAATAAACTTGTATATTTTGCTTTTTATACATTGCTGGATCTGGTTTGCCACTATAGGCATACAATGAAGAATGTCTCCCAGGTAGAATTCCTTTTATTATCCAGTATTCATAAGACATGCAAATATCAATAGCAAGTTTTGGCTAATATTTTAAAGCTTTATATTTAAGCTTGATACACATTTTAAAACAACATGTGAGTAGATTCTCAAATTGCATTTCAAATACAATTGTTAGAACATCAGAATTGTTAGAAATTCAAATTGTCTACACACTGAAGCAGTATGAATAGTGTGTCAACAGCGAATATGCATGGCTTGTATGTGTCCAGCATGGAGACGCCAAGTTACTGCACACAAGCAACTGTTAATTAACAATTACATCTAAAATTTGATAATCAGAAAATGATGTTTTAAGCATTTTATATCCTAAAGTTTCCTACCTATGTATAGGAATTTTGCTGGTTTTTAGTACATTTAAGGAACCTGGTTGAGTGTTTGGGGTTGATATGTAATACACTGTAACTTTTCCAATTTAAAATACGGGAAATAGGTTTCTGCCTAGCATGTTTACACGGAACATATCAGTTTCAGAAACAGATCATGGAAGTTAGGCAAGAGATGATGCCTTTAATGTGTTTATAATTTTTATATATATATTCATGGACTCCAGGTTCACTTTTTCATACTTCCTTGTTGGGTTTCAGTACCAAAGTTATCCCAGCCTCATAAAATATGCTGGGCAGTTTCCTCTTTTTTCATTCACTACAAGAACTTGTAAAACGTTGAAATCATTACCACAGGTGCAGCGGCTCACACCTGTAATTCTAGCACTTTGGAAGGCTGAGGTGGGAGGATCACTTGAGCTCAGGAGTTCAAGATCAGCCTGGGCAACATAGTGAGACCGCCATCGCTAAAAAAAAAAAATTCATTTTTGCAAGGCGTGGCGGCTCACACCTGTAATCTCAGCACTTGGGAGGCCGAGGCGGGTGAATCACCTGAAGTCAGGAGTTTAAGACCAGCCTGGCCAACATGGTGAAACTCCATCTCTACTAAAAATACAAAAATTAGCCAGGCATGGTGACATGCGCCTATAGTCCCAGCTACTCAGGAGACAGAAGTAGGAGAATCACTTGAACCCGGGAGGCAGAGGTTGCAGTGAGCCAAGATTGTGCCATTGGACTCCAGCTTGGGCAATAAGAGTGAAACTCCATCTCAAAAATAAAATTTTTGTAAAAAAACATTAGATGGGCATGGTGGCACACCTGTAGTCCCAGCTACTTGGGAGGCTGAGGTGGGAGGAACACTTAAACCCAGCAGGTTGAGGCCACATTGAGCCATGATCATGCCATAGCATTCCAGCCTGGGCAATAGAACGAGACCCTGTCCCCCAAAAACAAAACAAGAAATGATAGATTTCCAGAAAGAGAGAGAGAAAAAAAAGAAAAGGATCTCCTGAAAGTTCTGAACAAGAAATGACAGACAGAAAGAAAGAAAGAAAGAAAGAAAGAAAGAAAGAAAGAAAGAAAGAAAGAAAGAAAGAAAGAAAGGAAAGAAAGGAAAGAAAGGAAAGAAAGGAAAGAAAGGAAAGAAAGGAAAGAAAGGAAAAGAAAGAAAGAAAGAAAGAAAGAAAGAAAGAAAGAAAGAAAGAAAGAAAGAAAGAAAGAAAGAAAGAAAGAAAGAAAGAAAGAGAAAGAAAGAAAGAAAGAAGCAAGAAGGAGGAATCAGGGGAAGGGGAAGAAAAGAAAAGAAAAAAGAGGGGAGGGGAGGGGAGCAGAACAGAGCGGAGCAGAGAGGAAAGAGAAAGAAGAAAAAGATTTCCTGAAAGTTCTCCTGTAAAATTCTATGGATCTGGTCCTTTCTTAGCAGAAATATTTTTAACCAGCAATACAATTTCTTTAGTGGCTATAAGACTACATGAGATTTGTATTGCTTCTAGTATTGGCATTGATAAAAAAAAAATTCTAAGATTTTGCCATTTCATCTAAGTTTTCAATTTTTTCTCTTTTTTTTTTTCTTTTTAAGAAACAGGGTCTCACACTATGTTGTCCAGGCTGGAGTACAGTGGCTATTCATAGGCACAGTCCCACTACTGATTAGCATAGGAGTTTTGACCTACTTCATTTCTGACCTGGGCCAGTTCACCCCTCCTTAGACAACCTGGTGTTCTCTTGCTCCTCAACATCACCATGTTGATGCTAAACTTAGTGTATGCACCCAATTGGCATAGCACACTACAGCTCAGAGCTTCTGGGCTCAAGAGATCCTCCTGCCTCAGCATCCCAAGTAGCTGGGACTATAGGTGTGTGACCAGATAAGTTTTCACATTTGTCATAGAGTTCATTAACTTTTATCTTTTTACTCTCTGCTACAACTATAGCTATTAATATAGTCCCTTTAATTCTTAAAAGTATATATGTTTTTTTCTTGATCAGTGTCACTAGCAACTTATTAACTAATGATTTAATTGTTAACTAAATTATTTTATTAGTCATTTATAAGAACTTTTGGCTGTATGTAGTTTCTATTACATTTTTTGTATTCTATTTCATTTACTTCTCTTACCTTTATTACTGCTTTCATTTTTTCTTCCAGATGTATTCCATTCTCTTCCCTAATTCTTAAGTTAGGTTAACTCACTGATTTTCAGTCTTTTTTTGGTTTATACAGTTTCCCTGTAGATAGATTTTAGCAAATTCTACAAGTTTATACATAGTAATTATCATTCATTTCTATTTTTAAATTTGTATTTTTTACTTCAAACCATAAAGTATTCATAACATGTATTTTAAAATTTCAAATATAGTTTTCAAAATTGGTTTCTTATATTAACTTTCAGCTTTACTTGCACTGGAATCAGAGAATATATTCTACATGACTTCATTTATATGAAACTTGCTGAGATTTGTGCTGTGGCCCTGTATGTAGTCAATTTTTATGAGTGTTCCAGATATGCTTTAAAAAAATTTATATTCTCTATGTGCTGGAGTAGCATTCTACATTTGTCCATGAGGCCAAATTTGTTAATCACATTAGTCCAATCATCTATATCCATACTTATTGCATCTGTTTTTATTTTTTCCTATCACTTAAAAGGAATGTATTAAAACTCTCTCATTTTGATTGTGGATTTAGCTGTTTTTTTCCTTGTAATTATATTTGTGCTTTATCTATTTTAATACTTTTATTAGGTATACACAGTTTAGACTTTTTTCCCCCGAGGGAATTGAATCTTATTAAGGATCCTCTTCATTTTTCATTTTAAGTCTATTTCACCGATATTAACACATCAGTTTTCCATTGGTTAGTACTTGTCCGGTATATGTTTTCCCTTCAATTACAGGCATATCTTGATTTACTGCACTTCATTTATATTGTGCTTTGCAGATATTGCATTTTTTACAAATTGCAGGTTTGTGGCAACCCTGCATCAAGCAAGTCTATCAGCATCATTTCTCCAACAGCACATGCTCACCTCATGTCTCTGTGTCACATTTTGGTAATTCTGAAAATATTTCAAACTTTTTCATTATTATTACATCTGCTATGATGATTTGTAATCAGTGATCTTTGATGCTACCATTGTCATTGTTTTGGGGCACCACAAAGTGCACTCATTTGTAAGATGGTGAATTTAATTAATACATGTTATGTGTGTTCTGACTATTCCACCAACAGGCCATTTCTCTCTCCATTCTCAGACCTCCCTCCTCAGAACTCCCTATTCCCTAAGATAATAATTCCCTACAAATAGCTTCTACATATTCAAGTAAAAGAGTCACACATTTCTTACTTGAAATAAAAAATCAGAAATGATTAAGCTTAGTGAGAAAGGAATGTCAAAAGCAAAGACAGGCCAAGAGCATCATGCACTAAACACCCAAACTGTGATTGCAAAGAAACAGTTATTGAAGAAAATTAAAAATGCCACTCCAGTGAACACATGAATGATAAGAAAGCAAAAACAGGCTGGACATAATGGCTCAACCCTGTAATCTCACTTTGGGAGGCCAAGGTAGGAGGATCACTTGAGCTCAGAAGCTCAAGGCCAGCCTGGGCAACATAGCTCCATCTCTACAAAAAGTTAAAAAACTACCTGGGCATGGTGGCTCACATCTGTAGTCCCAGCTACTAGGGAGGCTGGGATAGGAGGATCTGCTTGAGCCCAGGAGTTGGAGGCTGCAAGTGAGCCATGATGGCACCACTGCACAGCAGCCTGGGTGACAAAGCAAGACTTTAAAAAAAAAAAAAAAAAAAAGAGAGAGAGAGAGAGAAGAGAAAAGAAGAGAAGAGAAGAAGAGAAGCAAAACAGCCTGATTGCTGATACAGAGGAAGTTTGACTGGTCTGGATAGATCAAACCAGCCAGAATATTCCCTTAAGCCAAAGCCCAAATTTATAACAAGGCCCTAACTCTCAATTCTATAAATGGATTCAGAGAGGTGAGGAAGCTGCAGCAAAAGTCTGATGACAGCAGAGGTTGGTTTATCAAATTTAAGGAAAGACATCGTCTTCATAATATAAAAGTGCAAGGTGAAGGAGCAAGAGCTGATGTAGAAGTGTTAGCAAGTTATCCAGATCTAGCTAAGATCATTGATGAAAGTGGCTACCTTGAACAACAAATTTTCAAGTATACAAAACAGTCTTCTGTTGGAAGAAGATGGTATCTAGGACTTTCATAGTTAGAGAGGAGAAGTTAATTCCTGGCCTCAAAGTTTCAAAGGACATGCTGACTATCTTGACAGGGACTAATGCAGCTGGGGACTTTAAGCTGAAGCCAACACTTCATTTACCATTCTGAAAATTCTGGGGCCCTTGAGAATTACGCTAAATCTACTCTGCCTGTGCTGTATAAATGTAACAACAAAGGCTGGATGACAGCACATCCGATGACAGCATGGTTTAGTGAATGTTAATACTTTATGCTTACTGTTGGGACCTACTGCTCAGACAAAAATATTCCTTTCCAAATAATACCACTCATTGACAATGCACCTGGTCATCCAAGAGCTCTCATGGAGATATACAAGATCAACGTTGTTTTCATGCCTGCTAACACAACATCCATTCTGTAGCCTGTGAATTAAGGAGTCATATCAACTTTTAAGTATTATTGTTTAAGAAATACATTTTATAAGGCTACAGCTGCCATAGATAGACGTTCCCTCAACTGATCTGAGCAAAGTAAATTGAAAACCTCCTGGAAAGAATTCACTATTCTAGGTGCCATTACGAAACCTTCATGATTCATGGGAGGAAGTCAAAATACTAACATTAACAGGAATTTGGAAGAAATTGATTCCAATCCTCATGAATGGCTTTGAGGGGTTCAAGGCTTCAGAAGTAACTCTAAATGCAGTAAAAATAGCAAGAGAACTCGAACTAGAAGTGGAGCTTGAAGATGTGACTGAATTGCCGCAATCTCATGATCAAATACGAATGGATGAGATGCTGACCGACTCCAATTCTGAAAGAAGTTCTACTATGGGTAAAATGCTATCAAACAGCCTTGTATGCTACAGAGAAATCTTTTGTGAAAGGAAGAGTCAATAGATGCAGCAAACTTCATTGCTGTCTTATTCAAGAAATTGCCACAGCCACCCCAACCTTCAGAAACCACCACCCTGATCTGCAGGGTGCAATATGCAACTATAAGCATAAAACAAAAAACCTCTCAACCAGCAAAAAGGTTATGATTCGCTGAAGGCTCAGGTGATTGTGAGCATTTTTTAAGCAATAAAGTATTTTTTAATTAAGGTATTACATTGCTTTTTAAGACATACTTAATAGACAATGGTATAGTATAGACATAATTTTTATATGCACTAAGAAACCAAAAAAAATTGTCAGACTTGCTTTCTTGCAATATTCACTTTACTGCAGTGGTCTGGAACCAAATTGACAATATTTCTGAGGTATGCCCATATATTCAATCTTTCTGTGTCTTAATGTTCTAGGTGTTCCCTTGTAAGTACCTTATAAACTATTAATAGACTTTTCCTCATCTTTCAAAATATGCCCTCTAGCAGTCTAGATTAATCATTTAAAAATACTGAGATCGTAGATATATTCACATTTACTATCGTATTCTGTTTATTCTGCTTGTTATGCGTTTTCCCCTAGTTTCTTGTCATCTTTTGCATTGACTGAATTCTTTCTCATTGTTCTAGTTTTTTTTCTACTGGTTTAGAAGAAACATTTTCTTTTTCTTTTCTTTTTTTGAGATGGAGTCTCACTCTGCTACCCAGGCTAGAGTGCAGTGGCACAATCTCAGCTCATTACAATCTCCGCCTCCCGGGTTCAAGTGATTCTCCTGTCTCAGCCTCCCAAGTAGCTGGGATTACAGGTGACCACCATCACGCCAGGCTAATTTTTTATATTTTCAGTAGAGACAGAGTTTCACCATGTTGGTCAGGCTGGTCTCAAACTCCTGACCTCAAGCGATCCACCTGCCTTGGCCTCCCAAAGTGCTGGGATTAGAGGCGTGAGCCACCGCACCCAACCACTTTCTATTTTTTGTGTGTGCGGTTACCCTTGAAATTCTGCCCTCCATATTTAACTTTTAAAAGTGAGGTTAATCAATATTGATATATTTCCCCCAAATAATACAAAAGTCTTAGAATGCTTGAACGCTGATAATCTGCCTTCCATCTTATATGCTTTGTTATCTAGCATTATTATTCTATCATTTTAACCCCACAAATTAGACAACTGATATATATGTCCCCACTGTTTGTTTAGATTTATCTATGTTTACCATTTTCTCTGCTCACTATTTCTTCCTACATCTCAGACCTATCTTCTAAAATTAGTTTCCTTTTTTCCTGAATTACGTTCTTTAGTAGTTCTTTTATTAGACGATTACTGACAGAAAAATCTGTTTTTATCTGAGTATGTCTTGTTTTTACTCTAATTCTTGACAACAGTTTGAAAAGTGTGCTGTGGAACTCATTCATTTATAAGTGATCTGTCTTCTCTCTAGTTATTTTAAGATCTTCTCCTCTCCTTTAGGATTCTGTAGTTTTTGTTGTTGTTGTCGTTTTAGACAGAATCTTGCTGTTGCCCAGGCTGGAGTGCAGGGGCATGATCTTGGCTCACTGTAACCTCCACCTCCCCAGCTCAAGATATTCTCCTACCTCAGCCTCCTGAGTAGGTGGGACTACAGGCACATGCCACCATGCTCAGCTAATTTTTGTATTTTTAGGAGAGACAGGGTTTCACCATGTTGGCCAGGCTGGTCTTAAACTCCTGACCTCAGGTGATCCACCCACCTTGGCCTACCAAAGTGCTGGGATTACAGGTGTGAGCCACTGTGCCCAACTGGGTTCTGTAGCTTCAGCATGAGGTGTCTAGGAATGGATTATTATATTGTTGTTTGTTGTATTTTCTGGATCTGAGGATTTGCACATCTCATTTATGGAAAATTCTCAGACATTTTTCTTTTCCTACATTGTCTTTCCCTCATGCTCTTTCTAGAACTGTCTAGGTTTACTGGATATGTTGGGCTAACTCATACAAAACTGCAATTTTACAGATCAAAATTCATCAAATATTAGCAATCTCACCTGGTTCAACCTAAAGACATTTTTATAGGTGTTCTCTGCCTATCAATTCCTCTTTCATATTTTCCATTTTCTTTCTGAGATCCTTGCTGTGTACTCTTTGACTCTCTCTTCTACTTCACTCTTTCTTTCTTCGGCTGCCTCAAATTGCCGTTGAGCACATCTTTTGGGTTTGTAATTTCAATGACTTTAAAATATTTGATAGTGCCTTCTTCTTTACTCATATTTAAGTCCATTTTCTATCTCTTGAAAGATTTTATATATAACTACCTAACAGTCAATGTTCAATAGTGCAGTACCTACAGTCCTTTGTGGGTCTAAATCTCGCTCTTTGGTTCTGGTGACTCAAACTTTTGGTGTTTTACTTGTGTGCTTGCTAATA
Organism: Macaca fascicularis; assembly: GCF_037993035.2. NCBI lineage: Eukaryota > Metazoa > Chordata > Mammalia > Primates > Cercopithecidae > Macaca > Macaca fascicularis. Next base: position 157,303,043 of record NC_088378.1, on the reverse strand, counting down.
TTTTGAGGACAGGGAGCCTGATTTAATCTGTGGAAATCTGAGGGACCTACGTTTAGACCGTTTCATCCATGGAGAATTTGCATTTGTTTTTGTTGGGTGTCAAATTTTTTTTTTTTTAAGACAGAGTTTCACTCTGTCGCCCAGGCTGGAGTGCAGTGGCGCAACCTCAGCTCACAGTAACCTCCGCCTCTCAGGTTGAAGCGATTCTTCTGCCTCAACCTCCTGAGTAGTTGGGATTACAGGCATGCGCCACCATGCCCGGCTAAGTTTTGTATTTTTATTAGAGATGGGGTTTCACCATGTTGGCCAGGCTGGTCTCGAACTCCCGACCTCAGGTGATCCACCCGCCTCGGCCTCCCAAAGTGCTGGGATTACAGGTGTGAGCCACTGTGCCCGGCCAACTTTTTTATTTCTTAACTTAGAGGTTCCTTGATCATGCAGGAAATATAACTTAGAACCCCATACTCCTATGAAGCCAATACAATGGTAACAAATCAAGAAAGGAGGCTATGCCAACTTGTTAGGAAGACAGACAAGTTTCCTTGTTGACTTCTTTAGCCAATAGGTACATTTCTTCCCCCAGCTTAAGCTTTCACCGAGGGGATGTAGCCACCTCAAAGTCCGAAGAGCTTTATCAAAAGTCTCAGATTCAGATCCCCACAGACAAAGTCTCCTACTCCCACAAATCTCCAAAGCTTTTGTTTTAGTATTTTGATCCCAACTGCCATGTTTTGTTTTGTTGTTTTAATGACTCTGATTTAAGTTCCCTGTTCTGTTTTGTTGTGTTGTTGGCCCTTTATGTTTCCCTTAATTTTTGTGAGCTTAATGTATATTAAAGAACTTTTAAAAAACATATCCAACATTTAAGTGTTTTATAGCTGTAGGGCTTTTCAAAGTGTCTATTCTGCCTTACTATCAGAAACCTACATTTTCTTCTTCTCAGTAAGTTCTAAGAGAAATGCTAGTGTCTACATTTCATCATATATATTCCTGTGTTGTATATAATTATTACAGCTTCACTAATTTAGGTAAATGGTAAAGATAATCAGTCTAAATTTATTTAAAGTCAGAATTACAGAAATCATTTCAGAAAAAAATGAAGTTTGATTGACATCAACACCACCGAGGAGAGTATTTGATCTTGGCTAAGTACGTTTACCAAGTCATTTAAATTACAAGACACTAGCGCTTAAAAATACTTTGTTCTTCTAAGTGAACTGAGGATGACCCCTGAAATTTTTGTATTTATTTGTTAGGCAAATTAATAATTTTGGATAGACTGAGCAAAGTTAAGTTTTTTTGACCAAATAATAAGGAATTCTTAAATAGTGTGGAAAGAGATGTCTTATAAAGGGTAGAAAAAGATGTCTTATAATTTACATATATTGCAAATTCATCAGACTAAAATTCAGAGCATTATATCTACATAAAACGTGTATTTACCTGTCCTTAGAATAAAAGTTGTAAACCCTCTAGTTCAACTAAACTAAATTACTTGACAGAGAAATGATAAAAAGGTGCTTTATTCAGGGAGTTTCATAATCAACAACTAGATTCAATTTCAGATATCCTGCAAAACATTTTGACACAAACAATTATAAATTCAATTTTTAAAAAATGCCATTTAGCACTGAAAAAGGAAAGTTTGTCACGAGTATAAGATTAGCCAATTCTTTACCTCTCCAGCACTTGCACATTCTTTGGCTCTTCTGTGAAGTGCAGCCCATGTATCCTCATACCTAAAAAAAAAAGCAAAAAAATAATTTGAAATGCAAACCACACATTAAAAGGAAATACTATCTAAAGATGAATGTGGAATATCCTACGGTGCTAGAAAGGAAACACTCAAAAAATAATGGGGACATGTTGCAAGGACACATACGTCAACTTGATGGAGCTTCCAGTGGCCAAATCTGTGACAATTTGAGCAACAAAATACATAATGGTAGTAATGGATTATAACTCAAAGAATAAAACAAATATCCCTGAATCCATGGTGATGTAAATAATTGAATAAATAATGAGAAAGAAGAGAAAGCCTTTTCCTTATAATAGAAACACAATTAGTAATTTTTTTTGTTTTTTTTGAGACGGAGTTTTACTCTGTCACCCAGGTTGGAGTGCAGTGGTGTGATCTCGGCTCACTGCAACCTCCACCTCCCGAGTTCAAGCAATTCTCCTGTCTCAGCCTCCCGAGTAGCTGGGATTACAGGTGTATGCCATCACGCCTGGCTAATTCTTGTATTTTTAGTAGAGACAGGATTTCACCACATTGGCCAGGCTGCTCTCGAACTCCTGACCTCAAGTGATCGGCCTGCCTCGGCCTCCCAAAGTGCTGGGATTACAAGTGTGAGCCACCGCGCCCAGCCCCAATTAGTAATTTTAAAAGAAATTTTGAGAAAAAAAAAAAACTCTAATTGGTAAACACAATAGTAATAATTGTTTTAAAAAGAATTTTAATGGATGATAAAATTAGTGGGTAAAAGCACAAAAAGAAATAGGATATTTACACAGTCTCAAAGTATCTCCCCATAGGATAATCATTAACTAAAAGTGAGAAAACAGTGTTAACTGAGGAGAAACCTGGCAGACACATCCTTAATAAAGTGATCAAAATCAACGTCAACAGTAATGAGACACATCAACATTATGTGACTCCTGATGTGATGCACTGGGAAGGATATAATATTACTCCTCTGGTATTCTTGCCAAAACAGTACTAACTTACAGTTAATTACAAGGAAATAGAAAAATCCAAATTTATAGACATTTTGAAACATAATTGGCCAGTACTTTTTTTTTTTTTTTTTGAGACAGGGTCTCACTCTGTCACCCAGGCTGGAGTGGTGTGATCACCCAGGCTGGAGTGGTTGAGCTCACTGCAGACTCAACCTCTTGGACTCAAGTGATCCACCCACCTCAGTCTCCCAAAGTGATGAAATTACAGACATGAGCGACACTATGCCCAGCCTTGGCAAGTACTCTTCGAAAGTATTGAGGTCATGAAAGACAAAGACTAAAGAATTGTTCCACGTTAAAGAAGACAACGGAGACATTTTGACTAAATATGATGTGTGATCCTGGATTGGATCCTAGTCCAGAAAAAAGGACACTGCTGGGATAATTGATGGAATTTGAATAAGGCCTATGGATTAAAGTACTTACTAATGTTAATTTTCTGGTTTGATCATTGTACTGTGGTTATATGAAATGTTAACATTGGGAAAGCTGAAATTGCTTGTTCTATTTTTGCAATTTTTTTGTAAACCTGAAATTATTTCAAAATGAGAAGTTAAAAAATAAAACTTCTAAACTACAATTCATTTGATTGCTGATGTAAAACCTGAATTCCCAATCTAAAATTCTAGCTATCCAGCCAATATTTCTCCAAACAGGAATACGTATTTAATGAGTTCATATTGCCTCCCCTCATAGTCAGATTCACAATTTTTCTATTGAATTTAAGTAGGAAAATCAATCCGAATAATCCAGGTGATACTAGAGTCTACATGTGATGAAAATTAAGGTGGAAGGTCACAAAAATAATACAGTCCTGCTCTCATGTTGAATAACAGAAAGCTAGATTTTCTTGGATGTATAAGATTATGTAAGTATCAATTAAAATAAACAAGTATTTACTGAATGCCAAGCACTGTTAGGCACCAGAACTGCTGAGATAAATTTTACTTTTGCATCTTTGTTGTCCTGGTACTTAGCACAGAACCTAACACAGAAGAGACACATTAAATGTCTGTTGAGTAAAGAAACAGACTAATTATAAAATGAAAATTTAGGACTTCGTGGTAAAATTTTCTATCATTTTCTTAACTCAGTGGGAAAGAGAAAATTAATCCTTACTTGCCAAATTTAGACTCCAGATCATTCTTTTCATAATATCTCACTATTTCCTTTTCTCCCCATTATTATGTATGCTTTTCACATCCATCTTGCCATTACACAACACCCTCCCTCATTTCTACTTTCCTAGTTCAGCAACTAGTTCATTCATGACTTTCCTACCGTTTTCAGCATTCTCTAAACCTAGACTACCCCAACCACTCAAGTTCTCTGCTCTACTTTTATGCCATGAAGCAGTTTGAATAAATGCATTAAATCCATTACAATGCATGCTATCCAACCTCCCATGGGCCTTCGCTGCCAATCAGCATGTAAAAAAAGAAAATTTATTGCTATTAGATTGTTCCCTGAAGTACACACAGCGGGTATTACACATCTCATGCCGCCTTGAAACTTACCCCATCCAATCACTTTCAACAGACATATGAACTTACTCCATTTTACTGAGATAAAGACACTGGATGTAAACTTCAATTTTTCTGTGTTCAAACTCAAACATCTTTAAAAATCACAAGTCAATGATGACGAAATGAAGAAGCCACATTCATAATGTGTAAATCTCACATTCAAATCGTTATTGAATATATTCTATGTATACTATGGGAAGACTAGTGGAAGAGTTCACAATACAGTTAGGAAGATGAACACACATGTAAATAATTACCTTACTTGGTAGACAAAGGAAAGGGCTAATTATATAGCATTAGAGCCATAGGAACATAGGAAAGTAACTGTCGACTGTGTTGTACTACACTCTTTGAAACATTATGATTTAGGAAATAGAAGATGTCAGAGTTAGAAGCATCTAGAATCTACCACCCTACCTAGACCACAATCACATTGGCAGAATCTGTCTGATGTAACTATTTTGGGACTCTAGAATCTATTAAAGGCTTGCAACTTCCAGGGGAAGGTCTAGAGAGTAAATTGAGGTTCATTTCAGTCGACTTCAGGTTTTAGCACAATGGCAGCTACTCATCCACCACCCCAATCCCTGGACAGGCAGCCATGCACTTGTTCCTGAAGTAGCTTATACATGGCTTATGAAAGTCAAGGTGGGCCAATAAGGACCCTGTGCTCCAAACATCAGGGAGTCTGTGCTCTGATCACAATTGCTGCTTCTAATCAGGGAGATGCAGACACAGAGGCAGCTACTGTTGAAAACCCCTCCTGCTCTGGCTAGCAATTTTCAGAGGATTTAAAAGGCCAACGTCTGGTTTTGTCCCCTTTCTTTGTTCTCTTTTCCCTTTTGGAGAGCCAGATACTTAAAGACTAGGACATTCAATAACAGACTAAATTGTTTTTTGTTTTGTGGTTTTTTTTTTTTTGTTGTTGTTGTTGTTGTTGTTGTTTGTCCCAAGATGGCTTACTAGGGACATCAAAAGCCAGTTTTTCTCAAAAAATGGATAAAAGTTACTGGTGAGTGGACAAATTCTAGACAGAAAACTGAGGGAAGGGAGGCAGGACCTGTCAGAGTGCCCATGGGAAGAAGCTGGGGTGCAGAAAAGGAAAGCAGCAAGAGTCTGGCAGAGATCGACCCTCAAGGACCTTTGAGCCCTGTGGAAAGGGTAGGTGGGAGTAGTTCTCTGCTCCCCTCACTCCTCCAACCATCTCCTGACCAACAAACTGTTGGAGAGTGCTCCTCTGCCCTTGTGACCCAGAGCAACACTACTGGTGGCGATGTGAAAACCTCCTGGGGCTGGAGAATCTGGCGGCCAACTCGTGTGTACAGGCGTGTCCACACTCCCCTCAGGTGCCAGATACCATACTCGTCGCGCACTGGCGGTGGGATGCTGCCCTGCCCAGGGATTCTCTGCCCTTGAGTCACCACACCACCAGATTCCCTGTAAACACACCCCACAAACCACTCTAACTTTGGCAAGCACAGGGAACCAGCAGTTCCCCAGGTAACTGTGAGATCTCTGGAGATCTAACCCCCTGCATGGGCCATCCCTAAGTGGAAGAGAGTGCAGCCCACCAAAAGCACCCCACGGGACAAAGGAAATGCAGGCACAGTGCCAACTACTGCAAGAGGCAGTATCATCACCCAGGAATGGATGTGGGGAAGGGGTCATCTCCTGCATCCCCCTACACTGTTGCTGATGTAGCAGTGTTCTCCCTGCCAGGGGCCAGTACATGCACTTGGACACACAACATTATTTCATGCTTCTCGTGGCGGCTCTACTTCTACTGAAAGTGAGCCCTGCACAGCTCAAGCTTTCAGGAAGAGTGGGGCCCAACTCCCCTTCCCTACACAGAGCAGTAACATCCCGACAAGGGAAGACAAGTTACAGAGCTGCCTGCTCCCATCTGGAGGAAGAGACTCTCCCTGAGCCCATTTTGGTGGCAGCCCTCAGAGGAGTGAACCCGCAACCCACAGACAGGAACCAAAGGAAAAACTCTTTATGAAATGAAGGTTGGGAGCCTTGTGATGGGGGCATGATAGGAAGTGGATCACGTTCTTGCCAGCACAGAATGAGGAGTGGGTGTACCCACTCACCTTCTCCCCCAAGACGTCAGCACACCCCACTGGACCTCTTCCCGCCACCATCCCCTGCCCGCTCAGGGCAGGTGCTTCCACCCAACGCCAGCTCTTACTCTTAAGTGCCATCTACTGGACTGCAACCCGCACTGCGCCACCAAATAAAAATCTGCTACAAAAAGGGCTTAGTGCTAGTCCACAAGATGAGCCCCCTGGGATCTCCACACCCTCAGTTCCACAGGAGATAAGGTGTTAGGTGTCAGCTCTTAGAGCCAATTCATCACTACAATAAGCATCATCTGAGAAAGCCACTGCATAGAAGCTATCCATAACCAAGGAACCCATATAGCATTTTGGCTCTCTGGAAGCACCCGGAAACAAAGGCAAATGATAATACACAACATATACCACAGTCATACCCTTAAGGAAAGAAAAAAAAAGTCACATCCAAATGATGGCAAAGTCAAAATAAAAAGAGACAGCTTCCTCAAATGAGAAGGAATCAGTGTAAGAACTCTGGCAGTACAAAAAGCCAGAGTGTTCTGGCACCTCAAAGGATCACATTAGCTCTCTAGCAATGGATCCTAACCAGACTGAAATGTATAGGATGGCAGATAAAGAATTAAAAATATGTATTGCAACTAAACTCAACAAGATTCAAGAAAAAAGTTGAAATCCAATACAAAGAAACCAGAAAACTGACTCAGCATATGATAGACAAGATAGCTATATTAAGAGAGAAACAAATAGAACTGCTCGAATTCTAAAATTTACTAAAGGAATTTTAAAATATAGTTAATAGGCTAGACAAAGCAGAAGAAAGAATTACAGAGCTTGTAACCAGTCATTCAAATTAACCAAGTCAGACAAAAATAAAGAAAATGGAATTTCTAAAAAATGAACAAAGCCTTCAAGAAATATGGGATCATGTAAAGCAAACAAACCTTTCACTTACTAGCATTCCTGAGAGAGAAGAAAAAGTAAGTAACTTGGAAAACATATTTGAGGGAATAATCCAGGAAAATTTCCCCAATCTTGATAGAGAAGTTGAGATCTAGAATTAAGAAATTCAGAGACTCCTGTGAGATATCACATAAGATGACATCCCCAAGACATATAGTCATCAGACTAAGGTCAACATGAAAGCAAAAATCATAAAGAAAGCTAGACAAAAGGGCCATATTACCTATAGAGGAAAACCCATCAGGCTAACAGTGGACTTCTCAGCTGAAGCTTTACACTCAGAAGAGACTGGGGGCCTATTTTTAGCCTCCTTAAAAAAAAAAATTGCCAGCCAAGAATTTTATATCCTGTTCATCTAAGCTTCATAAATATAGAAGAAATGAAATCTTTCCCAGACAAGCAAACACAAAGGGAATTTATCACCATCAGACTGGACCTACAGGAAATGCTCAACGGAGTTCTAAACATGGAAATGAAAGAATGATATCTGCTACCATAAAAGCACACATAAGTACAAAGCTCAGACCCTACAAAGCAATCACACAATCAAGATTACAAAGCAACTAGCTAACAACACTATTAAAGGAACAAAACTTCACATATCAATATTAACCTTGAAAGGAAACAGCCTAAATCCCCCACTTAAAAGATACATAGTGGCAAGTTGGATTAAAAAAACAAGATCCAACCTCTGCTACCTTCAAGACACTTATCTCACATGTAATGACACCCATAGGCTCAGAATAAAGGGATGGAAAATGGAAATGGAAAACAAAAAAGAGCAGAGGTTGCTACTCTTGTATCAGATAAAAACAACTTTAAACCAAGAACAGTAAAAAAAAAAAAAAGAAGGGTACAACATAATGATAAAGAGCTCGATTCAATATGAAGATATCGTATCCTAAATACATATGTACCCAACATCGCAGGATCCAGATTTATAAACTACTACTAGAACCTAAAAAAAGAGATAGCCATACAACAACAGTGGGGGACTTCAACACCCTACCAGCAGCACTAGACAGATCACGGCACAAAACTAACAAAGATTTGGACATAAATTAGACTGTCAACCTAATGGACCTAATGGACATCTACAGAATACTCCACCCAACTATAATATATACATTCTTCTCATCTGTGCATTGAACAGTCTGTAAAATTGACCACATGCTCAACCATAAGCAGGTCCCAATAAATTCAAAACACTCAAAATCATATCAAGCATCTTATCAGACCACAGTGGAATAAAATCAAAATAAATACCAAGAGGAACCCTAAGAACCACACAAATACATGGAAACTAAACAACCGGCTCCTGAATGACTTCTGGGTAAACAATGAAATTAAGGCAGAGATCAAAAAAATTAATTGAATCAAATGAAAATAAACACACAACATACCAAAACCTCTGAGATACAGCAAAAGCAGTATTAAGAAGAAAATTTACAGTGCTCAATGCCTACACCAAAACACACAAAGATCTCAAATTAACAACCTAACACCACACTTAAAAGAACTAGAAAGACAAGAATTAAACCCAAAGCTAGCAGAAGAAATAATTATGATCAGAGCAGAACTAAATGAAATAGAGACCAAAAAACCATACAAAGTATCAACAACACAAAAAGTTGATTATTTGAAAAGATAAACAAGATTGACAGACTGCTGGCTAGATTAACCAAGAAAAAAAGGAAAGAGATTCAAATAAGCACTATCAGAAATGACAAAAATGACATAACTGACACCACAGAAAGACAAAAGATGAGAGACTACCAATAACATCTCTATGTGCACAAATTAGAAGACCTAGAGGAAACAGATTAATTCCAGAAACACATCACCTTCCAGAATGAACCAGAAAGAAATTGAAATTCTGAACAGACCAATAACAAGTTACAAAATTCAATCAGTAATAATAAAAAAAAAATCTACCAACCAAAAAAAGCCCTAGATCAGATGGATTTACAGCTAAATTCCACCAGATATGCAAAGAACTGGTACCGATCTTAGTGAAACTATTCCAAAAAAACAGAAGAGTGGGGATTTCTCCTTCACCTCATTCTATGCAACTAGTATTATTCTGATTCTAAAACCTAGCAATGAGGAAGGAAAACTACAGGTCAACATCCCTGATAAACACAGACACAGAAATCCTCAACAAAATGCTATCAAACCAAATCCAACAGCACATCCAAGAGACAGTTCACCATGATCAAGTGGGTTTTATCCCTGGGATGCAAGGATAGTTCGACAAACACAAATCAATAAATGTGATTTACCACATAAACAGAGTTAAAAGCAAAAATAACATGATCTCAATAGACACAGAAAAGGCATTTGATAAAATTCAAAATCCCTTCATAATGAAAATCCTCAACAAACAAGGCATCGAAGGAACATACCTGAAAATAATAAGAACCATATATGACAAACCCACAGCCAACATAATACTGAACAGGCAATAGTTGAAAGCATTCCCCCTAAGAACTGGAACAAGACAAGGATGTCCACTCCCACCACTCCTATTCAACATAATACTGGAAGTCCTAGCTGGAGCAATCAAGCATGAGAAAGAAATATAAGGTATCTAAATAGGAAAAGACGAAGACAAATTAATTATCTGTTTGCTGACAACATGACTACATATCGAGAAAACCCTAAAGAATCCTCCAAAAGACTCACAGACCTGATAAATAACTTCAGTAACTTTTCAGCATACAAAAGCAATGTACAAAAATCCATAGCATCAACTCATTTGAGAAACTAAAAAATAAAAATTAAAAAATAAATAAAAATAAAATCACAGCATTTTTACACACCAACAACATTCAATCTGAGAACCAGATCAAGAACTCAATCTCATTTACAACAGATATATACACACACACACACACACACACACACATATACATATACAATACCTAGTATATATAACCAAGGAAGTGAAAGATCTCTACAAAGAGAACTGTAAGACACTGATGAAAGAAATCATAGATGATACAAATGGAAAAACATTCCATGCTCATGGATTAGAAGAATCGATATCATTAAAATGACCACATTACCCAAAGCAATCTACAGATTCAATGCAATTCCCATCAAATTACCAATGTCATTTTCCACAAAATCAGAAATAAAAAATCTAAAATTCATATGGAACCAAAAAAAGAGCCTGAATAGCCAAAGCAAACCAAAGCAAAAAGAGCAAACTTAGAAGCATCACATTACCTGACTTCAAACCATACTACAAGGCTATAGAAACCAAAACATCATAGTACTAGTATAAAAATAGACACGCAGATCAATGGAACAGGACAGAGAACCCAGAAATAAAGTCACACAGCTACAACTAACTGATCTTCAACAACGTCAACAAAAATAAACAATGGGGAAAGGACATCCTAGTCAATAAATGGCGCAAGGAAAACTGGCTAGCCATTTATGGATAAACTAAACTGGACCCCTACCTCTTACCATTTACAAAATTAGCTCAAGATTAAAGACTTACGTGCAAGACCTCAAAGTATAAAAACTCTAGAAGAAAACCCAGAAAAAAACCCTTCTGGGCATTGGCCTCAGCAAAGAATTTATGACTAAGACCTCAAAAACAACTGCGACAAAAATTGACAAATGGGACTTAAACTAAATAGCTTCTGCACAGCAAAAGAAACAACACAATAAACAGACAACCTACAGAATGAGAGAAAGTATTTGCAAACTATGCATCCAACAAAAGATTAATATCCAGAATCTATAAGGAACTTAAAACAAATGAACAAGAAAAAACCCCATTAAAAAGTGAGCAAAGGATATGAATAGACTCTTCTCAAATGAAGACATACGAGCAGCCAACAAAGATGAAAAAAATGCTCAACATCACTAATAATCAGAGCAATGCAAATTAAAACCACAATGAGATACACACAATCTCATGCCAGTCAGAGGTGAAAAATGATACAGGAACAAAATGATAACATCAATACCGTTACCATTTATATCTACCAGTGGTAGATATAAAACAGAAAGGAACCAATAAGAAATTCTGGAGATTAAAAGTCTAATAACTGAAATGAATAATTCACTGGAGGAGTTCCAAAGCACATTTGAGGAGAAGAAAGAATCAACATGATTGAAGATAAAACAATTTAAATTATCAAAATTAACAAATGCTTACCTAGATTGACTAAGAAAAAAAAAGATTCAAGTTACTAAAACTATAATGAAGTGGGACTATTACTACGAATCTTACAGAAATAAAAAGGATTATAAGAGAGTGCTATGAACAATGTATGCTAACAAACTGGATAACCTAGCTGAAGTGGACAAATTCCCACAAGCACAAAACATACCAAGACTGAATCCTGAAGAAATGGGAAATTTAATTAGTAATAAAAAACCTTAAGATGAAAAAACCTGGACTTGATTGCTTCACTGGTGAATTCTACCAAACATTTAAAAAAGAACCAACATCAACCATTCTGAAATTCTTTTAAAAAAGAAAATGAAGAGGAAGGAATAAATCCTAACTCATTCTATAAGCCAGCATTACTCTGATACCAAAGCCAAAGGTATACAAGAAAAGGAAACTACAGACCAATACTCCTTAAGAATACTAACGCAAAAATCCTCAACAAAATACTGGCAAACTAAATTCTGCAGCATGTTAAAAACATTATACACAATTTCCAAGTGGAATTTATTCCTGGAATGCAAGAATGGCTCAAAATATGAAAATCTGTCAATGTAATAATATACCAGATTGGTAGAACGAAAGGAAAAAAACACATGGTCATCCTAATTCAAGCAGAAAAATTATTTTAAAAAATTCAACATCCTTTCATGATAAAAACATTAAAACTAGAAGTAGAAGGGAACAATATCAACATAATAAAAATTCATAGTTGACATTATACTCAATGTTGAAGGACTGAAAGCTTTTCCTGTAAGATCAGGATCAAGAGAAGGAACAAGACAAGGATGCCTGCTCTTTCCACTTCGACTCAACACAGTACTGGACGGTCTAGCCAGAGCAATTAGGCAAGGAAAAGAAATAAAAGGCATTCAAATTGGAATGAATGAAGTAAAATGATCTCTATTCATAAATGATGCGATCTTATATGCAGAAAACCCTGAAAGTTCCACACAAAAAACTATCAGGATAAAGGAACTCAGCAAAGTACGATACTAAATCAACACACAAGTCAGTTGTTTCTATGTACTACCAATAAATAATTCAAAAAAGCAATTAAGAAAACAATTTCATATGTGATAGCAACAAAAAAAAATACTTGGGAATTAACAAAGATGATGAAAGACTCACACAATGAAAACTACAAAACAATATTGAAAGAAATTAAAGAATACATCACTAAATAGAAAAAGCACTCCATGTTAATGGATTGGAATACTTAACACTGTTATCTGTAATAAGCAAAATGACCACAGATTCAATTTAATCCCAATCGAAATCCCAATGACGTTCTTTGCAAACAACAGAAAATACATCTTAAAATTCATATGAAATCTCAAATGACCTTCAACAGCCAAAACAATCTTGACAAGAAAAACTCTTAGAAGAAAACACAGGGGAAAATCCTCACACTCATTAGAGTAGCTATAATAAAAAACAAGAAAATAGCGAGCATTGGTGAGGATAGGAAGAAATTAGAACCTTTATACAATACTGATGGGAAAGTAAAATGATACAGTCACTATGGAAAACAGTATGGTGTTTCCAGAAAGAATAAAACACAGAATTACCATATGATCCAATAATTCTACAGCTGGGTATATACCCAAAGGAACTGAAAGCAAGGTGCCAAAAAGATACTTGTCACTCATGTTCCTAGCAGCATTATTTAGAACAGCCAAAAAGTGGAAGCAACTCAAGTGTCCATCAACAGATGAATAAACAAAATATGGTACCTACTTACAACAGAACATTCAGCTTTTCAAAGAAAGAAAATTTTGACACATGCTACAACATAAACTTTGAAAATATTATGGTAAATGAAATAAGCTGGTCACACACAAAAGTACTTTATATGATGTTCCTAGAATAGTCAAATTCACAGAGAAAGAAAATAGAATGATGGTTGCCTGGGATGGAGAGGAGGGAGTAGAAATGAGAGTTGTCGGTTAATAGGTACAGAGTTTCCATTTTGCAAGACGGAAAGAGTTTTTGGGATTGGATGCACAACCATGTGAATGTACTCAGCACTACTCAATTTAAGAATGGTTAAGACAAATTTTATGTTATGTATACTGCATTTTTAAAATTAATAGGATTTAAATATTTGCTATTTAAAATGGTCTTTCCCACATTCAATTTTTGTTCCAACGGGAAAAGACTGTTTCAGTGCAATGTACGGACCCATTATTGAAACCCTCCTATAGATGTAAATTTCCCACATTGACTCCCAAAATGCAACGCCATCCCCAAAAAAATACCACACAAAAAATCGATAGCTCTAACATAAATTTCTCAGTAAAATGAAGCTATTTCAACTAAGTTTCTAGAGAGAAAATAAAGATAAAATGTAAATAGTAAACAATATGTTACTGATTAATTTGTACTACACTGCCTTTCATGTTCATTTCTGTTCTTCACGCAACAAAACAAAGGAAGAAAATATCATATTAAGTACTTTTCACTTCAGAGAAGGAAAATCTCTAGATTTAGCAACCATAAAAAGAAACCCAATGAAGAACCAGAAAGGAGAAAGGAAAATGTAGGTATTAGAGATTGTGTCATAACAAATACAGATAAGGAAAAGCAGTACACCCTCTCCCACACACATCTTTACCACACACATCCGTCAAATGGCACATTAGTAAGCACAGAACTATGTATAACGACATACTTTAACCATATACTGTATTTATTTATTTATTTAGTTATTTAGTTATTGAGATGGAGTTTCGCTCTTGTTGCCCAGGCTGGAGAATAATGGCACGATCTCAGCTCACCGCAACCTCTGCCGAGATGACGCCATGGCACTCCAGTGATTCTCCTGCCTCAGAAGAGATTCTCCTGCCTCAGCCCCCTGAGTAGCTAGGATTACAGGCACGCACCACCAGGCCCAGCTAATTTTTGTATCTTTAGTAAGAGACAGGGTTTCACTATGTTGGCCAGGCTGGTCTCAAACTCCTGACCTCAAGTGATCTGCCTGCCTCAACTTCCCAAAGCGCTGGGATTACAGGCATGAGCAACTGTGACCTCATTGTAGTTTTGATTTGCATTTCCCTGAAGACTAACAACGTTGAGCATCTTTCCATGTGCTTATTGGTCATTTGCATATCTTCTTTTGAGAAATGTCTATTCAAATTTTTGTCTATTTCTTCATGGGGTTATTTGTCTTTTTATTGTTAAGTTACCAAAGTTCTTTATATATTCTGGATACAGGTCGTTCCTCATATATATGATCTGCAAATATTTTCTCACATTCTATGTTTTGTCACTTCACTATCTTGATGGCGTTGATGCACAAAAGTACTTAATTTTGACCAAGTCCATTGTGTCTAATTTTTATCTTCTTTGTGCTTTTGATGTTATATCTAAAAAGACCACATATTTTAATATTAACCTCCACGTCAATGAAAGAATGGACTGGAAAAAGAAATGACATTAAGAATCAAAGTGAAAAAACAAAATTATCAGGGCCTCAAATCCAGAATCATTTTTCTTGTAACAAAGAAGCGATACATATTATCAACAAACATAGTAAAGTATTGACTTGTAAATACCATACTGATCTGTCTGCTCAAAGTTTGAATGGACTTTGTACTAATGAGTGAAAAGTGAAAGCTTTCAAGGAAAATAATACACAAATAATTTCCAATCACTGCATTAAGGTAAAATTTAGCTATTTTAAGGTTTTTAACCTATAAAAGTAAAAGATACTTTTGGTCAGTAAAACAGTCAGAAGTATAACCTTCCTCTACAAATGAAAACACTTACCTGCTAAGTAATTCTAATCCAGCAGAGTACTTTGGCAAAAATGGAACAGTCCTGCCCAAAAGAAACACTTATTAAAACTGTTCTTGATTTAGCCAACTGAAAAAAAAAAAAGGTACATACAAGAATTTTGACATTGTCAATTGTAATATATTTTAAAATCACTAATGACAATTATTAAACTTTTAGAGAAATGTGTTTTATTTCAGAGTTAATGTACTGTAACACACTATCAACCATCATTTTGCCCCAGAGATTGTCTTCAGCATACAATACAATAAATGATTTAATATAATGTTGGATAAGAACAAATACATAAGATCAAAGTTCATCTCTAGGCTGAAAATGAAATCTGGTCACACGCTTTACTTTATTTAAAAAATGGACAAACAGCACAATCCTGGTGTTTTCATATAAAACAGGTAACACAGCTAAAGAGGCTCATTTGCCAAGTAGTATTTCATTATTAATTTGCTTTACAATAATTCAGGACTTTTAATTTTGCTCTTACACAAATTAAAAATGACTAATTTTCATCAAATAATAATCACTGATTGTCAGAGTAAAACAATTATACTTTATCATTTTTTCAACCATTTCACAATTTTACTGGAAAATTTTCCGTTACAAAATTTAGAAAGAACCAATAAATTATTTTGTAGTCAGATGCACTCAACAAATCTAAGGTTCATTAATATAATTACACAATTACGAACACAACCAAACGTATGAAATTTAAGTCACAGTAACTTAAAATCTTAGCACAAGCTTACCTGGGTTTGCTTTTCACTTTTGCTTCTCTTGACTTGTCACTTAAAGTCTTCAGCCTATAATTCAATATAAAATGTAATATTTTTACAAGTCAAGAGATGATGATGATGATGATGATTATTATTATTATTAGAGACAAGGTCTCACTCCTCCCACCTCATCCTCCTGAGTAGCTGGGACTATAGTCACCTGCCACCACGTCTGGGTAATTTCTTTTTTTATTTAGTGGAGATAGAGTCTTGCTATGTTGCCCAAGCTGGTCTCAAACCTCTTGCCTCAAATGATCCTCCTGCCTCAGCCTCTCAAAATGCTGGGATTACAGGCATGAGCCACCTCACCCAGCCCAGAGATTTTTCAACCACAAATTTTCACACGTTAAAATTTTAGGTCAGATAAGCTACTTTTTTTTTTTTTAAGCAAGAATTAAGTACCTCAAAAGACAACAAATATTTGAGTGTTTACTATATGTTAGATACCACAAATGGAAAATCTGTAGCATATATATATATATATTTTTTAAGAGATGGTCTCACTCTGTTGCCCAGGCTAGAGTATAGCAGTGCGATTATAGCTTACTATAACCTCAAACTTTTGGGCTCAAGTAATCCTCCCACCTCAGCCTCCTGGGTAACAAGGACTACAGGTATGTGCCACCATGCCCAGCTATTTGTTTCACTTTTATTTTGGTCTCACTATGGTGCCCAGTCTGTTCTCTTAACTCCTGTCCTCAAGTGATCTTCCCACCTCAGCCCCCGCAAAGAGCTGGGATTACAGGTGTGCACTACCACGCCAGGCCTTATTTTCATATTCTTACTTACCTCAAGTCCCTTTTTTAGAAACAAAGATTCCTAAATGTGATCAGACCACAGAAACATAATTTATCTGGCATCTTTAGAAACAGTAATGTTCCACATAGGAGAAATCGATAGGTAACAAAGATATCTAAGCAGCACACTTCATTAAGTAGATGCTACCCAGGCATTCAAATCTCTTTAAGCGCCCACAGTATTTGAAATTTTAGTGGAGAAAAAGCTTTTTAAAATATATCACAAACTTCTTTCATTAAAGAGGATTTGGCATATCTCGTTTAACATTTTGGGATAACTCAGGATCAATATTAAGAACATCATTGACTACATTTTGCAGCAAAACAGTACTCTCCCCTGATACTTCTGAGCTAGAAATGCATCTTCGTCTATTAAGCTGAAACCAATCTATGGTAGCTTTGTGTCTGTTTGGGCTCTTATGTTTACCTTTCCTAAATTTTCTTTCTCTACCATTGGCCACCTGGCTGTCAGCTCTCACTCACTGCTTCTGCTAGCTATTTAACTCTAGCAGTCTCCTCCCCTCTACTTGCTGCTTTTAAATTATTGCACTGGAAAACAGATAAATGGGCTAGAGCTGCATATATAGAATTAACAGGCTCTTTTAAATGTAAAATATGATGTTCATAAACTATACAATTTATTTTCACTTCACTGGTCCAGTTTTACTTTATTTTGGCTGTGGGCTCTGTAACAGATAACTGAGGTTGCCAATAAGTGAGAGCTATAGTATGTGGTAATATGTAATGAGATATCATGTACACATTCTTCTCAATCACTTCAACAAATATTCATTTGTAAATAGAAACTGAAAATATAGGCCATAGTACTACTGCTAGCCCCTATAGGTGTTCCTTCCTCCAGACACTTTACTACCATCAGCCAGAAACTGTCCTAATATACAAGTTGACTCTTGCACGAATAACTCAACTCAATAACAGTGTACAACCTGCACAACTAAGCATGCTGGTTCTGAAACAGGATTCCATCTTTTCTGTCTATAATGTCTGATTAAGCACCATATGCAGACTTCTGATAAAGTGCATTTTTTTAAACCAAAAACTAGAATGCCAATGTCATACAAAGAGTTTCATATTACTCTATGATCTTTTTCAAAAAATAAAATATTGACAAGATCAATTCCTCTGCAACATTCAAAAGATTAAACAATCTCTTTAATACAAAAGTAATTTGCATATCTCTCTAGATAAGTCTAGGATATTATGTAAAAGTCTAACATAAATTTCTAAGCTTATCTTGGAAACCAGTAAATCTGGTTTAAATCAAGATTAAGCAAAAGCTAAGGAAAACAATTTTTATGGCCATGCTCTACTATTTGCACTATAAAATTTGATCAAAATACTTAGAACATCTCAGGCAAAATTATCCTAGTTATATACAGCAGTACATCATACTCAAAATGATTCTCGCATTATTTTTAGTGATTCAGGACAATTCTCTACAGTTGAGGGTGAAAGGGAATTCCTAAGATCCTCTTTGGACTACTCTAATTATATGATCTAGCAAATCTCTAAGTTGGTATTTCAACTATTTATTTCTAAAACAAACTTTTAATTTCTTAATTGTAATATGCCAAGTTTGGGATTCTCTTCTCTGTCCCCCCATCTCCTCCCCACCACCCACAAAAAGAAAAGACTAGTTTGAAATGAAAGGGGAAAAAGGAGTGTTACAGGAAACAGAAAGTAAAATTGTTGGAAGATTCAATAAAAGCTTTCCCATGTGGTTCTTTAACAGTCATGTTTTAAAAATTGGTCTTTAACCAAATTTAATGTGTGAAACTTATCTGATCTGGATTTGAACAAACCAACTGTAAAAAGTCATTTCTAAGAAGAAAACATCTGATTATGGACTGCATAATTGATAATATCAAAGAATTCGTGTTAATTTTATTAGCTATGATATCGGCATTGCATTTATGTAATGTGTTTCTTTTAGTGATGCAAGCTGACATATCACAGGTATAGTAGGCAAGTCTGACATTTACATTACAAATAAAGCGAGAGACAAGGCAAACATGGGAATATCTGAAAATTATTGAATCTGAGTTACCGATATATGTGGTTCATTGTGTTATTCTATGTGTCTGTGTGTGCTTGAAACTTTGTAAAAAACAATTTTTTTTGAGACAGGGTCTTGCTGCGTCACCTAGACTGGAGTGCAATGGAGCAATCATAGCTCACTGCAGTCTCAAGCTCCTGGCCTCAAGCGATCCTCCCACCTTAGCCTCTCGAATAGCTGGGACTACAGGCTCACACCACCACACTCAGCTAGCTTTTAAAAATCCTTTGTAGAGACAGGGGTCTATGTTGCCCAGGCTGGTCTTGAACTCTTGGGCTCAAGCTATCCTCCCACCTCAGCCTCCCCAAGTGCTGGGATTAGAAGCATGAACCACCATACCCAGCCAAAAAACATTTTTAATAACAAAAACAATCTTTTAGGTATTCATCTTTTCTCACTACATCTTCTCCAAATAAATTGCCAATGTGCCAAAATGCAGAAAAGAAGCTGTTGAAGAAAACAAAGTAGCCGTAGGAAAGCTGGAAATAGTCATCTTTTTCCCTGCTAAAAAACAAACAAAGTAAAAAACAAAGTAGCTATAGGAAAGTAAAACAAAGTTAAAAAAAAAAAAAGTAAAAAAAAAAAAAGCAGCTATAGGAAAGTTGAAAATAGTCATCTTTTTGCCTGCTAAACTTTCTTGTTTCCAACTATTGAGATGAAAAATATGAAAGATCAGATATACTTAAGAAAGTAACAAAAAACCAAAAAGGTATTTTCTGAAATAACATCCTCAAAACGCAGAATTCACCTGAAATTAGCCCACTATTTTTATTTTGGGCTAACTCCAGTTTCTCCGGAGAACTTATTCTGTCCTGGAAACAACCCACTCATAAAGTCTGTTTAATGTCCTACAATATCATGACATGCTGTGAAGGGAATATCGATCCGGGGGAATATTCCAGTTTCCTCAAATGTAAAATGGTAGTATTATATTCAACCATAAAGATGTGCCAAAATAATTCAACAACATTCCAAATGTGACGTTGGTGGCATTCTGGAAACTATAGAGCTAACTTCAAATGAAAGTTATAATAAAGGTGATCCCCATCAAGAAAGTTGAGAAACCAGTGTACTACATTACTGGGCTAAGGTGAAATAAAGTAGAGGTTCCCAATGTGCCTACAAAAGGCTTGCCCAGCCCTATTCTTGGTCTTCTCCCAAGTACCATACACCCATGAACACATAACTGCTGTGTGAGCATATTAATATAGAGACTAAGTGAGCCATCTGACAATTATTTTCTACTGACAACTTTCAAGTTCAAAGCACTAAACCTCAAATTCGTCATAATGTTCAATAATTTTATTTTTAGATCTCTCCAACAACTTCACCTTAATTTGACACCAGCATATTTATGTCTTTGATCTTTGTAGAAAATACTAAAATGGAGGCTTCTTACTGAAAAAGGGGGGTGATTCACAAAACTGCTTAGACAAAAAGTGTAAAAAGATGTAGATAAGCCTGGGCAACATGGTAAAATCCTGTCTCTACCAAATATACACAAATTAGCCAGGCGTGGTGGTGTATGCCTGTAGTCCCAGCTACTTGGAAGGCTGAGGTGGGAGGATTGCTTGAACCCAGGAGGTTGAGGCTGCAGTGAGCCACGAGCATACCACAGCACTCCAGCCTGGGTGACAGAGTGAGACCCTGTCTCGGAGCAAAAAAGAAATGAAAAAGATGTACATAAACAGAATGATGCATTGAGTACTACAACGGCTGATGAGATCTGCCGGTGACCCAACAGGGTGGGGAACCTGCACGACGCTTCATTTATTTGTACCTCAATTTCCAACTGTCTACATCATTGGCTATTAGGAAAGGTAAGGACGATTGCTTTAAAGCACCACAGAAATATATGAATTAGCATATTTTGTCATAAGGCACATCCAATCTATTACATTTTCACATCAGTGTTCATCAATTTTTTCTCTCTCTTAAGCAAGATCGGGGAAAAGACAAAGCCTCAATCACACTTAAAGCTGTAAATGACCTAAGGTCCAAAGCCTAAGAAATTCACACAAAAGCTGCTCAGACTCAGGAAAGAAAGATGAATTTAAACTATCTTCATCCTAATGCCTTTATCCTAAATTCCAAATACATGGCTTCAAGTTCTCACCTCTCACCTGAGCGCATCTGAAATTTCCAACTGCTTCTCAGCTGTCAAGCACTTAGCTCACCACAAATTCACCGTTAACTGTTCCTTCTCTCTCAAACCTATTCTTAAATTCTTTAATGTTGGCATATGATACCATTTATCTAAGATACCTCCAAATTCACATTCTCAATTTCTGCACCTTTTTCATCTCCCACTGCTGTCTAATCCGACCAGAGCCTAACACATCCATTCCCTCCTTTAAACTTCTATCAGCACTGGCTTACCCTCTCACCTGGACCTTCATTACAGCCTCCTAAATAATCTCCCTCTACCCCATCCCCAATCTTCCCATCACACGGCTTCTCACATTAATCTCCCTCTACCCCATCCCCAATCTTCCTATCACAAGGCCTCTCACGTTATTCTTCCAGAAATACAGAAATATTTTTCCAGAACTACAGGTAGGCCATCTTCTCCTCAGCCTGATTTTTAGCCACAGAACTTACGGCCTTCTAGATATTCTAGACCTTCTGCTACTAGAACGAGAGTAAGGATCTTCCTTGCTATCTGGTTTGTTCTCTGCTATATCCCCAGTACCTGAAATAGTGCCTGCTACACAGTAAGCACTCAATAAATATTTGACAAATTAATTAAGCAAAGCATTTAAGATACTCTATTGTCAGGCACTAAACTTCCTTTCCAGCTTCATCTCCCAGGACTGCTTCCATCTCTGAAATGCGCTTATCCAAATCTATTGCAATTTCTCCTAATTCTTCAAGGCCTAGTTTTAGAAACCCCCTCCTCTTTGAAGCCTTCTGTAAATGTATCCTAACTAATGACTCTTCCTTCAGACTCACATACCACACTATTTGTATATTTAACATTCTGTTCATTCTGCTTTGCTTTACATCAGCACCAGTCTAGGGCATCTGGTGGGCAGAGACTGTTTTAATCACCTTTGTACCTGCAGGATCTGGCCCAATATATAGACACTGCTTAGGAAAGACTAGGAAAAACTGAGCATATGGGCTCTCAAATCTTTTTTTAGCTTCCAAGAAAAAGCACACTTTGAGTGCCCAGTCTAGTGTCTGGCACTGGCACTTAATAGGAACTCAGTAGATCTTTATTAAATCTATTAAATCAAGTTGAATATTAAGATTCTTTTCATTTTATTAAGAAGATGGTTAATCCTGGAAAAGTCAACATTTCAAGCAACACTTCACCATTTAACACATGGTGGTTTAGATGACTGGCTCCTCCCATTTTGTGCAGGTTTTGGTAGACACTACAAGGACAGAAGAAGAGAGAATGAGGACACCTCGCAAGGGTGGAGGTGGGGGGCAGGGGCGGAGATGGGGGGCGGGGGCAGTGAGGGCTTTGAGGGAGAAACACCCACTGTCTAGTTGCAACAGTAGCAGGTTTTTTATCCCTAACCACAGGAACCCAGTGCATCACAAACAGGAAACACCAGCCTGTGACAGCCAGCTGTAAACCCATCAGTAAATCCGATTTTCAGTTCCCTGAAGGGTTTGCATGTCAAATACCTCAATCCTGAGGCCTTTGGTCATAACAGCTCAAAAGGTAAAAGTCAAAGACCAGAGTGGCTTCGAAGCATGTACTTCGGTATGTCCAAAAGTCTCCCCGAGAGCTCAAGCCAATCTCTGTAAAAAGGGATATTTTATGTGAACTCTCCAAAAAGCTCCAAGAATTCTGACTCAGTTAAAGCAAATTACAACTCACTTTAGGTGAGGGGAAAAGATCTTTGAGTGAAGCTCAGAACCAGTCTTCTTCAGTCTGTAGCCTTCAGCTGGCCTACCACCCAATTAAGGCAGAAAGAATGTGATGTAATCACGAGTTGTTCTCAATGTTGACATAATTGTTACTATGCATAAAAATTTACAAAAAAGGCCATAAGTCCATGGACAACCTAGAGTTCCTCCCAAACCACCAGTAATCTCTACACTGCCCTTAAAGAATAATGACCTTAAGCTGTACTTTTTCTAAGTTTGAACGGAATGTAGAAATTCATTCTCATTGGACATGATTTCACCACCAAGCTGACATTCTCTTATGAGACTGATAAGGAATCGTCCTATTTTACTAAAAATGAAAAAAAGTAAGTTTGTCTAGAGTTAGGGCCTTCATATGAGTTTTCAGAAAGTGAAAATGATCAGAGAAGCTCTGAAGAGAGGATACTGCTCTGGGTGACAGCGGGCGGCTGGAGCTGCACCGGCCACATTGAAGGAGCCCAGAAATGCCTGAGGCCTTCCATTCAGTCCCTGGGCCAACCTGCACACCTGGCGTTTCCAATTATTTTAGAAGGCAGCTGCTCTGGTTTCCACACACTTGCTCTGCCACCAAGTGTTCTACAGAAACGCCAGGTCCAATGAGATAGCTCTGGGTGGCCGGGGTCATGTCTTTGTCATTTTTTTCTTTCTTTTTTAAGAGATGGGGTTTCTTTTTTTTTTTTTTTTTTTTTTTTGAGACGGAGTCTTGCTCTGTCGTCCAGTCTGGAGTGCAGTGGTGTGATCTCAGCTCACTGCAATCTCCGCCTCCTGGATTCAAGACACTCTCCTGCCTCAGCCTCCCAAGTAGCTGGGATTACAGACGCGCGCCACCATGGCCAGCTAATTTTTATATTTTTTAGTAGAGACGGGGTTTCACCACATTGGCCAGGCTGGTCTTGAACTCCTGACCTCGTGATCTGCCCGCTTCGGCCTCCCAAAGTGCTGAGATTACAGGCGTGAGTCACCATGCCCAGACAAGAGATGGGGTTTCTTTGTGTTGCCCAGGCTTGTCTTGAACTCCTGGGCTTAAGGGAGCCTCCTGCCTCAGCCTCCCAAGTAGCTGGGACAACAAAATTGTTAGAAGATTCAATAAAGCTTCCCCATGTGGCTCTTTAACAGTCATCTGTTTCAAAAATTGGTTTTTAAACAAAATTAATGTGTGAAACTTATCTGATCTGGATTTGAACAAACCAACTGCAAAAAGTCATTTCTAAAAACAAAAGAAATCTGATTATGGACTGCATAATTGATAATATAAAAGAATTAGTGTTAATTTTATTAGCTGTGATATCAGCATTGCATTTATGTAATGTGTTTCTTTTTTAGCGATGCAGGTCATGCCTCTTTAATCTTTGAATTCCACATTACCAACATATAATAAACACATGAATCCTGTGTTTAGTGTCATCGTTTCTCCTCATGGCAAAAATATTCAGTTATGTAAAGTAGGTCAATCTCAAGCTGAATATGGAAAAGTTTAATCGAACAGATTAGGTGTAGGAAATCGAGGACCTGAAGAAAGTGAACATCAGGCACTAGAGGTACGGGTCTACTGGGAGACTGACATCACTTGGAGATGAGTTATTTCTCCACCAGGTGACAGGCTAATGGCACAGACAGTCCAGTGGTTTGTCAGCTGAAAGTGACGTGTACAGGAGAAAGCCAACAAAGGACCTAATGAAGCCCTCTCAGGATGTCTAGCTCCAAAATGGCCCCAGACTACGGCATCTTGAAGAAGTCAAGTCAGTTTCCAAGGGGTTCTAACCAGATCCCTTTGGCTTGTCTCTCCCTAACTAAACTCTAAACGTTTAGGGTTACCCTGATCTCCCAGGATGGTTTGTGCCCCGGCAGTCCAGAGCCCAGTCCAGAATCTACATTCCTGGGTAAAATGCCTTCTTACAAAGGTCAGGAGCATGAATGCTTCTGAGGCAACCATGTGACTTACAGAGTTATAGTAACTACAAGATGGGCTGTTATGCCATCAAGCAATTCCATGAAGTACTAACAGGTCACTCTCATGCTACAAATGGGCCATTTCAGCATCACACCAAAAGGTTTTCAATACAATAATTTACCCTCTGAAAAGAAGGTACTTTTACTAAATAGGAGAACAAAATGTAAGCATGCAAGCACACCCATCAGTGAATGACTCTGAGCATCCATAACTAACTTTCTAAACACCAAAATAACAAAAATGATTGACGGGTGTTAAGTGCTCAAGCGTTTGACAGTTTGCTGTTATTCAACGCCCAATACGCAAATAGTATTAACATTCTTGTCCAATAAGATAAAATTTTGGCTAACAATCTTTCTCATTAGAAATTCCAAACAAGGCTGGGAGCAGTGACTGATACCTATAATCCCACCACTTTAGGAAGCCTAGGAGGGAGGATCGCTTGCACCCAGGAGTTGGGGGCTGCAGTGAGCTATGATAGATAGCGCCACTGCACTCCAGCGTGGGCGACAGGGGGATACCTTGTCACTTTAAAAAAAAAAGGGGGGGGGGAGGGGTGGGCCGGGTACGTTGGCTCACGCCTGTAATCCCAGCACTTTGGGAGGCCGAGGCAAGCAGATCACAAGGTCAGGAGTTCGAGACCAGCCTGGCCAACACTGCGAAACCCGTCTCTACTAAAAAATACAAAAAATTAGCCAGGCGTGGGGGCGGGTGCCTGTAGTCCCAGCTACTCGGGAGGTGGAGGCAGGAGAATTGCTTGAATCCGGGAGGCAGCGGTTGCAGTGAGCTGAGATCAGGCCACTGCACTTTGAGACAGAGCAAGGCTCCATCTCAAAAAAAAGGGGGGGGGTGGGGAGGTGGGGGGATAGAAATTTAAAACAGTATGAGTGAAAATGCCTCACATTCAGTGCATCCTCCAACAGGATTTGTAAGCTAAAGTTGAAAGATCTTTTTCAAAGATCCTTTTCATTTTAAAGGAATGAAAAAATTAAAACGAATTACGCACTAAGTAACACTACTGACATAATGCTTACTTCGTGTTTTACATGTTAATTCATTAATCCTTGTAATAACCTTTTAAGTACCATCATTATCCCCATTTTGCAGTAGCGGAAACAGTACACTGAGGCAAGGCAGCTGAGTAACTACGTTTGGTTTAGTGGTTGAGCCAGGATGCCTAGGCAATGTGACGCCGGAGTCTCGGTCTGTGGTTCCCAGGCGTTGGTGCCCATTGGAATCCCCTGGGGATCTTTAAAACGCCGTCTCCAGGCACTATGGTTAACAGGTATGGGGTGAGACCTGGGCATCAGAACTCTGAAAGTTTCCCAGGTGATTCTAAGCAAAGTTTGGGAACCGCTGGGTATTAAAAGCATTCCTAGAGTTCTGTTGCTTTTCCTGCTTAAGAGTTCCTTCGCCGAGGCGCTGAGCTCACGGCAAAGGTAGAGAAAGAAAGCTAACGGGGAGGGGCGGCCAGCTTTGCCAAGGGTTAGGCCGCGGAGCCGAGCGTGAAAGCCGAGACGCGGCGCGGCGCGGAAGGCTCGGGCCGCAGGGTGCGCGCTGTTGCGCGGAGCGATCCGATCCAGGGAGGGCAGCGGGCTCAGCTCCAGGTGCGCACGAGCAGGTGTCAGCTGGGCCAAGGGGCGCAGGTCACTGTGCCGCGGGGACGGAAGCGGTGAGGCGCGCTGGCTTCTCACATGACTCCCCTCCAGGGCCCGGCTGATGCTGCCAGGAGGGGACCGCAGGGTCCCACACCCCCCGGGAGCTCCGCTACGCCGCCAAGCGCCTCCCGGTCCTGGGGGTGCGCGTCAGAGGCGGCCCGCAGGGACCTAAGTTACTTTGCGCCACCCAACGCAAGAACGCCGGGAAGTTCGTTACTTTCCTCGGCGGGGCGGGGCGGGGCCCGGACCGAGGCGCGGGGAAGGCAGCGAGGCAGGGGCATCCCAGGCGCGGCCCGGCCCCCTCAGGTCCCTTTTCGTCGCCCACCGTATACCCACCCGGAGGTGAAATCCTGCTGCACGCTCAGCAGCCGCTCACGCAGGGTCTCCAGCATTGCCACCGCCGCCGGTCTCCTCTCCTCAGGCCTCGGGCTCCTGCTGCCTCTGTCGCCCCCCTGGGTCCCACGCCGCCCGCCCCGCGCCCCGCACTCCCACTGCCGGCCCCGCCCCCGGTCTGCTCCTCGCCTCCGCGCCGCAGCCCCAGCCCCTTCCGCGTTCCCGCCCCGCGCGCGCCAGGCTCGCGCAGCCGCAGTGGACTGCGCCCGGCTCGGGCTGCGGAAAAGGGGCGGGTCTTCCCCCGGCAGAGAGGGCCAGTACCTGCTCCGCTCCTTCCTAGCCCGCACCAGGCCTTCTCGTTTTTGTTTTGTTTTGTTTTGTTTCTTTAAAATGGAAGCGGCATCATGAAAGGATGCTTTAGCTCGAAGCCTCCTTTGAGGGAAGTGTTGGCTTTTACGGTTTGGAAGAGAATTGGATCTATCTCTTGCATAGGCGATGTGCACAAATCATTGCATGGATTCTAGGTCCAGGATCTTGGATCTTCACCTTGGATGAGTTAGTCAAATATTGAGCCTCGGTTTCTTCATTCATAAAGTGGCAGTAATAGTCGACTGTCTCGACATTCTTACTTTCCACTCTCTCTTTACCCCCTCAGGCTTTTGTGCTCTACACACCAAAGGTGATCGTCTTTCGCGAGGCACCAGTGACTTCCATGTTGCTGGTGCCTTTTATTACTTCTCTGTCCTGATTTTTTCTCTACCTCTCAGTGGCTCTCAACGCAGTTTATCATCCCATCCTTAAAACACATTCTTCTCTTGCTAAGCACTCCATACTTCCTCTCTCCCTTCCCCTCCACCCCTTCTCCTATTTTAATAGCCACTCCCAAGGCTACATGCCCAGCCTCCCAGCTCTTTTCCAGATGTGTTGTTCCATAGGTGAGTCTATCCATTACCATGCTGTAACTTCTGTCAAGGAATCGATGACTCCCACATCTCTATTCTCTGCCCTGTACTTCCTCCCTCTCCGTCAATTCATACCAGTTGCTTACTCATGTAAGCATGTATACAACATGTATCCAAAAGGCATCTCAGACCAACCTACACAAAATTGAAAATTTCATTCATTGCACGTTCACCTTTAATCTGCTCATCCTGTATTTTCCATTTCAGGAAATGACACCACCATCCACCAAGTTGCTCAAGGTAAGACACTTGAAATCACCTCTGGTTCCCCTCTTTTCCTCATTCCCCATATTAACCCATCAAATCCAATCAACTCTACTCCTGACATATTTCTGGAACCTGCTCCTCTTTCTATATCTTCACTATATTTATTCTGGTCGAAGTCACCATCCTTTTTCAGTAGGAACACTGACAATTCTTCCAGATGCTACTGTTTTGCCGTGCACACCCCTATAATCCATCCTTGACACAGCAGCCCGAGAGAGTTATTTAAAAGATCAATTGGATCACGTTGCTCCCCTGCTTAAAATCTTCCAATTGCCTCCCGGGCACTTGGAATAAAATTCAAACTCCTTACCCCCTTAGCCCTAAAATTTGAACCTTTTCTGGCACTCTATCCAAATTGATTACTAGTCACCTATCATGTCCTTGACAATTAAGACATAATAGCCTCTTTTTTTTTTTTTTTTTTTTTTTGGTATGTTCTTTGAAAATTCCAGGTTTATTTCCACCTGTAGTGTTTTCACAAACTTTTCTCCAAACTGTCCCTTGTCTGGCTCCTTATAAGAGTCACATCCTAAATAGCATCACATTAGATAGATTTTTCCTTACCATTCAAGTTACACACCCAGTCACTTCCTATCATGTAGCCTGTTTCTCAACTTAGTACACATTAGAAAATTTATTCAATAATTATTTGTTATTAATTTAGTTGTTTACAAATTTATTTTAAAGCCAAGACAAGGCATTCACCTCAGGTACAAAATTTACAGGAGCCAAAAAGCTCAGTAATCAAGATAAGTAATATTTTAATACGATATTTTAAAACTTCAAAATTAATGAAAAAAATCTGTGATGAACAAAATATCAAAATTTTAAATGCACAGGATCTGTTAGGGCTGGGATTGGATGAGGCCAGTAAGGTGGGTAGCACAAGTACAGGCCCTGATGTAAACTGCTGTCTTATTAAGCTTTGCATCCCCAGCATTGAAAACAGTGAATGGCACATAACAGACACCCAGTAAATGTTGTTTTGTTGCAGGAGTTAAATAAGATAAAGGACTTAGCTTGTAGCTGGGGAACTACCTCTTCCGCACTCTTGATGTTTTCTTCCGTGGGAAGGGAGCTCTTCTGCTAACATAAAGAAATACCCAGCCTTTCCTGGTGGGGAAAAGGTGACTATGATGATTAGTGAGCTAGGAAGTCAGAAGCTTGGTCTCATCGTCCTTTCTTTTTGTTGAGTGAAAACTTCCAACAAAGAGCATTCATTCTGCTACCTAAGGACAGGCTTGAAGGGCAACCCCATGCTTTTTGTGACTGGGCACTAGAAGTTCTGCTTGCCCATGAATATAAGCCATGTGTTCCATCAGTCTTCCTAGAAATAAAAGTGATGTTTTGGCCTCTTTATGGTGACTCTATTGTTTTATTTCTCAGTTTGCTCAGACAAATAAGAAAGAGGAGTGCTGTTTATTGAGCCTTCTTCTACCTTTCAGAAACAGTGCCTGGTACAAAGCAAGTGATCAAATGATCAGAGACAGGTCCGTTATTATCTAATAGATTTGAAAACCACAAGTACTGGGAAATATAACGTATTTTTTCTTTTATTTAATTAAACTCTACACATAAGCTTTCAATTTACTAAGTTTCATACATTCCAACAAAGCACCAAATCCACTCAAAAAGACTCTTGCCTGTCACTAAAAAATAGCTTTACTGGTTGTGACTGATCATTTCTGTCTTGACCAATGCATTGTTTATTAGTCTGTGGCATGTTTGTGTTTGAGGTGCTTTCTGAACATTCTTAATCCCATCATGTCTATTAAATTCAAAAACAGTGAAAGTTTTAAAAGTGCTAATAAAAAGATAATTTATGATTTAAAAAGTAAATGTTAAAAAAAAATTAGAAAATAACTACTGTTGTAAATGAGTTGCTCAGGAGGAATGATTAAGGACCAAGAGTTGAAGCAAATGACATGTCGTGTTTACATAAGTAACCTAGTTTCAGTCAGAAACTAGGAAGATGGATTGGCAAAATGAAAAAAAAAAAAAAAAAAGAAAAAGAAAAGCTTTTAAGTACAGTTTGAGAACCAACATCAATATGGAAGCTATTGACCTAATCTTAATTCAGGAATTGGTTGAGAGTTGATTGTTGTTTGTTTGGGGTTTGTTTGTTTTGTTTTAAGACGGAGTCTGCCTCTGTCACCCAGGCTGGAGCACAGTGGTGCAATCTTGGCTCACTGCAGCCTCCACCTCCTGGGTTCAAGCGATTCTCCTGCCTCAACCTCCTGGGTAGCTGGGATTACAGGCTCCCGCCACCACGCCTGGCTAATTTTTGTATTTTTAGTAGAGACAGGGTTTCACTATGTTGGCCAGACTGGTCTCGAACTCCTGACCTCAAGTGATCTGCCTGCCTCGGCCTCCCAAAATGCTGAGATTACAGGCATGAGCCACCGCGCCCAGCCGAGAGTTGATTTTTTGAGACCATATTAGTTGAGCCTAAGGAAATCTTTGGTGATACAACGTATGGGGCGAGCACCAAAGCTGCTAAGAAGTTCCCTGAAATAGTGTTTCCCTGACCAGCAGCAGCCGCATCATCTGGGAGCTGCTTGCAAAGGTAGAATCGTAGGCCCCAGCCGACCCTACTGAATCAGAATCTGAGTTTTATTAAGACCCCCCCAGGTGATTTTTATTCATGTTAACATTTGCGAAGCCCTACTCCCTGAGGAAAGGAAGTTTCCTGTCTCAACAGATTCTTGTTAGACACAAAGTGATAAATGAGGGTTTGGTGGAATTAGAACCACAGAGGAAGATGCTATTAAAGAAGGTGCTATAGAACCCAGAAAAGCGCATACCGTTTCATTGGCAGAGGTCTTTTAGAGTAATTGGAAAGGCACTATGGTTAATTGCTTTGCAGGAACCTGATTTAGATTTGTAAAGATATTTACAGTGTGTTGTTATCATTTGTGATTTTTTTAAAAAGCCAACATGTAAATATTTTTGATATCTTTGCTTTTCAAGAGTTTAATGGTTACAGAAGAATCCACGTGAGAGCTGTAAATGTTTCTTGTGAAGCAATGAGTATTTCTAAGAATGGGGTAAGCTAGACAAAGCTGGAAAGGTGATATCAGCATGGCATTTTGAAAAGAAAAGCAGAGACAGAAATCAGGGAGGTGAGGGAGGGGAATTCCAACCCGAGAGAGCAAAGATTAGAACGCAGCTGAAGAACAGGAGAAAAGTGGGCAGTTAGAGGATATCAAGGTCGGAAGACAGAAGCTATAATAATAGATTTAGACGGCAATCACTGTCGGGAGTGACAGCAAGGTTGAAAATGAGTATTTCACCTGAGCTGAGCGGAAAGAGCAGTAAAAGGATCTCAGCTGCATCTATTTGTGTTCCAAAATTGCATCCCACTGTCATAAAATGACTGAGGACCTAACCTTGTCTTTTCGCTCAGATGAAAAAAGAAGGCACTACACCATTGCATTAAAGGAGGAAAACGTTTATTTTTTAATATGTGTTTAGATCTATATGATCTATAAAGATACATTAGAGGAGGAAAACTTTTATTTTTTGTTAATCTGTGGTTGGATCTATATGGTCTATAAAATATCCATAAACAACCAAGTGACTCCATTCATCAAAGTGTAGGGACTCTCCATGAGTAAAGGCAACCAGGTTCTGCACTTTTACAAATAGATGGTTCCCCTAGAGAGAATATATTTCAGTAATCACATCTTCTGAACCACTATGCCATAGAAATATCTTTGTGTGGTAAAACTTAATAACAAACTGAAACTCTTTAGTAAGAATTAGTGGCCAAAAAAAAAAAAAAAGGTTTGAGACAATGACTACCTATAGCTAACTCTCAGGTCAATACATGCTGGTGGGGGAGCTGTAATAATTGATCATTATTAGGTTAAAATAATTGATGATTATAATTGCAGTTAAGTGATAGTTCTCAAGCCTGGGTGCACCTTCAAATCACATGGGGAGCATTTTAGAAGTACCAGTGCCTGGCCTCAACTCCCCCCAGAGCATCTGGTTTAACTGGTCTGAGGTGACCAGTCTCCTTCATATGGTTTAAAAGCTTCCCTGGTGATTCTAATGTGCAGGCAGGGCTGGGAACCACGGAGCTAAGCAGAGAGACTTAAGCTGCCCTGCAGGGGGAAGGCAACAATGACTTCAGCATCCGTGAACTTCAGGAGTCCAGGCTGTAGTTTGTCCTCACCTTTCCCAGCTCATTGAAACAGGCACTAGCTCCATCACTTCATTGTACCCAAGCCCCTGCAGCCTCCACTTCTGCTGGCTGATTCTGAAGGCAACAGTGTGAGGCAGGGGCAGAGGAGAAAGCTAAACTAGGCCTGGATAAGCAAGGCAGTAGCTGAGATGTGCTCGGGCTTCCCCAGGGGTTGTGTTTTGTTCTTTGTTTTTTTTGTTTTGTTTTGGTTTGGTTTTTTTCAAAAATACCTACTCAGCAAAGAGAGGAAATCCAAGGACCAACTGTGCCTGGAGACTTAGCCAGGCCTCCTGGAAATGGAAGACTCTTGTTGCCAGTGATGGGGTTCAGAACATACTACTCCAAAATATGGTACCTGGGCATTTGAGAAAACCACAGAAGCAGGTTTTGTCTGACACACGTCCCTTTCTCCCCTGAAGTAGGTCGTAAAACCCCAGACAGGATTTCCCGTCCTTGCCCTGTAGCAGGTCACATGAGCACTAGTACCCCATGTGAAAGTACCCCTCATTATACTTGGAAGAAAAGAGCCAAAGACCAAGAGATGCCAAGAAGAGTCTGAACAAACAAGTCTTGCTAAGTTTCCCTCTGTTTGTTACCACTAAGCCATACCTTTGTGTCTTCCTAGCAAACCTCTCCATGACTGTCCATTTTTCATCAAACCTAAGCATAAAAATACACAAGATTGCCTGTTCCTTTGGGTCTTCATTTCCTTATGAAGGCTCCCGTGTCACATTAAACTTAATAAATTTGTATGCTTTGCTCTTGTTCATCTTTTTGTTATAGGGGCCCCAGCCATGAACCTGAGATGGGAAGGAAAGCCATTTCTTCTCCCCTGTACCATTGGGAAAACAACAAAGCCTCTAGTATCCTAACAGGAGCTTTGGTAGCTGTCATTCAGAGAAGCTGTCTTGTTTCCTCTCCGAGTGACTCCTCCAGTCCCATTTATCTTTCTGACTCTCCCTGCTTCTACTTTTTCCTCTTTCTACTCTGCTTTCCCATATAACATCGGCCACCTCATAGCTTCAGCTTAACAACTCCTCTCTCCAAGTCTCTTGGTTTCTGCCACTGCTACTGACTCTGCCCCTCCCTGGGCGATCAGAAGAAGGCTCTGAATGCTTTCCCCAGTCCCCTTCTACCCCAGAATGCCTCACATAAGCAAAATCCTTGTACCAGGCCCCTTCATGCTGTGCATGTCTGCCTGTATGCCAAGCACCACTCCCTGGCCAAGTCTACTGTGACCAGGGTTGCAGGGTCAAACCGTACAAAACACGGGCAAGAAGTGCTTTTGGCCTTTTTTCTCGCTTAGAAGGGGACTCTGAGGGGCTGTTTCTGCAAACTTGCAAGGGGGTGAATAAACCTATGATGGCTAGGTTTATACATTCGAGATAATGTATTCAGTGTATTACCTGGTAATGTTTTCACTTGTGTTGCTTCAATTCAGAGGTTTAGACAAAATAAATGGGAAGTTTTCAAACATTGCCTTTGTGATCTGCTGAGAATCTCAACAATGGAAGGAGGGAAGTAAAGTAGTTCTTATGTACAGAAATATTGGGTTCCGTTGCTTCTATGTATTATCTCTGTTTATACACAAATAGAAGTGAACAGATGTACCTGTTGTCTTAATAAACCATTTTTTATGCCAATGAGGAGTTTGTGGCATATACTGGATAGTCTAGTCCTCTGCTACCAGAATTCTGTTCTTGAAATGAGTCTGATTACTTTCCTCGTGCAACCCAAATTAGCACCACTCACCACCCACTGCTACCTAGGGAGGAAGCATGGCAATGAGGGGGAATTAGCTGATCGATGGAGGACTTTTAATAAAACCTCAACTTTTGAAAATAGTGGAGATGTCAAAGGTGAAACAGTATCTAAAAGCAGGATGCTCATCCTTCCTCCTACCCCCTTGTTCCACCTGGAGGCTGCAGTGAAGAGAAAACACGAGGCCATTAAGCAGAGCATGACAGGGAAAGGGAAGGGAAGAACACAGGCGCACACCCCATCTCCTGATTTCCCATTGCTTCCTATTGTTCATCCCTCTGTCAGGCAAGGCTTTTCTCCTTACGGTTTTCTACAGTGTCACCTACTCAACAAAACCACATAGTTAAGGCCCCACCTATGCTGGGTACTCTACTAGATGCTGACATAGTAATGGTATTAATATAGTATTAAATTATTATTATACTAATGATGATGGCTATTATTTACTGAGACCTCCATAGTGCCAAACAGGATTCTAAGCACTCTGCACATATCATTTATCCCCTTTTACAGATTAGGAAATAAGGTCCTGCAAAACACATACCAATAAGGTACTGAAGAGCTTCTGATCTAGAGGTGAGACAATATCCACAAGGTGATTAGTGTTTTAAATATGGCTGTGACGAGCTGGGTGTGGTGGCATGTGCCTGTAGTTCTAGCTACTTGGGAGGCTGAGGTGGGACAATTGCTTGAGCCAGGGACGTCAAGGCTGCAATGAGCCATGATCATGCCACACATGATCTAGCCTGGGCAACACAGCGAGACCCTGTCTCAAAAAACATGAATAAATATGTCTGTGACTGCCCAGATGAAGAGTGACTCACCTTGTCTTTGCTTTGGAAGAAAGAGTCATCAAAGGGAGTCCATTGCTGGGACAGCCTTCAGAAATGTAAGTATCTCAGCACACACTCCTGGAAGGTGCCTGCAACTGGTATGGTGAGGTTTGGGCATCTGGGCCGGCCTCCAAAGCCAGCTAATGCCACCTGGTTATGTGAAAGTCAAGGCAGCTGAGCCAGTTCAGCCCCTCAAGCCTTTAGGAGGGTTAGCCAGGGCATCGCCTCCCTCACAGACTGGCAAGACCCTGAGGAAGGGGAGACAGAGAAGACAAAGAGTCCACCAGAGCAAGGCAAGAGTGGGCGATGCCCATGCCAGGCAACTAAGCCAGGTGCTCTGCCTCCTGGAAGAGAGTTGGGAGAGGGTTACATAGCCCTTGGCTGGAATCCAGCTGTGGAGACTGAGGGGGAGGTGGGCAGGGGACTCCCTTTCATGGGAGCAAGAGGCTTCCCAGGGTGCATGGGAATCAAAGACATGGGTGCGTGGAGGGTGAGCAGCCCTGGCTCTGAATGTGAAGAGGAGACAGGCTCTGGCTGGGAAATCTGTGTACCTGTTGGCCAATCTGAATACCCTGCTTCTCATTTAGTCATAGACATCACCACCAAATCCTCACCCAGCCTCACTTCCTCAAATCAGAGGACTAAGGCAGTGCCTGTCTGTCAACTGTTGAAACAGGATAAATTTCATCTTGTAGGTTAGCCGTGGAGGAGTGGCAAGTCAGAAATGTGTTACTGTCCCCATGCCATCTTGCTCATACTCCAGCAGGGTAGTCTGGGAAGTGTGGGTCATGCCATTTTCTCTTCTTAAAATGCCTTGTCTATTCATAAGGAACCATAAACCATCCTGTCTTCATCTTTTAATATAGAATATTGCCACTAAATGTTTGTAATACTTTATTGCATTTTCATGATTGCAGCTCTAAATCAAATCAAATCTGGGAGCTTGTGCCACAGACCAAATGATATTCAGCTAAAGATCAGAGATCCAGCCTTCAAATTGGTCCCTCTTTCCCTCCTCACTGTCATTTCTTTATGTTCTTTTTGCATTTGAGGCAAATGCATTTCACCCAAACCTGAGGATGCATTCTGAGAGGGATGCGAGTTTCCATTAACTCCCTATTTAACATCCATCACTACATTTAACCTCTCATATAAAGTCCCCAGTTCTTTGCCCTAAAAATAGCTAGGGGCTGAAATGGGAATCAAAATGAGGATTAGTGTCAGCTGTGGTTTCAAGTATCAGAAATCCACTGATGGTAAATGCCAGTCAATTCCCCTTACTCTCCTTCTGCTTGCCTTCACATTCACCCTGCGGGGCTGCGTCCAGACACCTCCCCAGTCTTCCTAACCAGGATTCACCCACATTAATGAACACTAGATAGAAAAACCTCAGTGGAGTGCTACTTACCCTTTAAAAATTTCTGGAAAATTGGTCAATTTTCCTTTGGAAATTTGACCTTGCACAAATCTTTTGTAAAATAAAATTATAGGCTTCCTGTCAACAAACCCGATACAATGTGCCTTACCAACTCTTAATATAAATGCAAAACTGCAATGATTTAGGCTACATATATCCTGATGAAATGAAACTTTAAGTTCTAGCAATTTAAAATAACACACCAAAGTCTTTTGTTCATTTCTCACAAAATCTAAACACATAGACACACACATTCACACCACACATTATTTAAAGAAGTAGAAAGAAGTGGGTTGCAATAGAATTCTCTGCATTGGTATTCACATCTTTTTATTTAAACTTAATGGGGTCATGGCAATGTGGATTTTTTTAAACTTAGTTTATTGCGACCTACTGATACTTGAGTTCTACGTCTTCTATTTTGCCCAGCAGTGAAATTAAGCTTTTCATTTCCAGATGGTAAATGAATGGCACAGTTCTTAGTTGTGAACTTTAGCTTCTGTGTTCATTTGACTAGAATAAATGAATCCAGAGAACTCCACTGTTAGTAGCCAATTAGTCATTAAGCAACACACAAACTCAAGTAAGTCGCTATAATACCAGATGGTGACCCCATGGTACATTTGCTCTCTTAGCCTGGAGGTCGGCATTTGGGAAACTGCCATGCTTCTTAGTGGCATTAAGTTTCATAGAGTTCAGAGCTAGAAGGCCATGTAGAGATGAATTAATCCTCTCATTTCACAGCTGAGACTATTGCTTCTGCACATTGGGTGCATAGATGCCAGCTGCCAAAAATAACTCTTCATTTTTACTCTGTTTTTAAAATCTACATTGTTTGCCAATAAGGAAAAGTGAGGTACAGAAAGATTAATGCCATAAAGTGGACATTTAAAAAATTCGCAATCTGGCTGGGCACGATGGCTCACTCTTGTAATCCCAGCACTTTGGGAGGCTGAGGTGGGTGTATCATTTGAAGTCAGGGGTCCGAGGCCAGCCTGGCCAACATGGTAAAACCTCACCTCTACTAAATATACAAAAATTAGCCAGGCGTGGTGGCAGGCGCCTGTAATCCCAGCTACTTGGGAGGCTGAGGCAGGATAATGGCTTGAACCCAGGAGGCAGAGGTTGTAGTGAGCTGAGATCACGCCATTGCATTCCAGTCTGGGAGACAAGAGTGAGGCTGCATTTAAAACAAAACAAAACAAAACAAAAAACTCAATCTGCAAAGCTGGAGTAATTTTGGGTTTAAATTCCAACAGTCATCTTGGTTTTCTAACAGTCCTTAACCTCATGATTAGCCATATAGATGATTTAAGATCAAAATACCATCAGGCTATAATCTCACTTTTTATATTAATAGAGACAGCAATAAGATACATTCACGGAAGGGGACATGCAGTTCCATTTTTTACATTGAAAAGTCATCATGTTACAGTTTTGCAAATGTGCTCACACACATGCACACACGGAGTCCAGTTTGATTTAAAGCTCCAGCCTGGTTTCCTTCCCTTCAGAGGCTCAGGCCTGACCTAGGCTTTCTCAACCCTCCATGGAGAGGAGGACTACAGTAGAACTGGCCTGTGCTTTCACTTTTGTTCTTCTTCCCTCTTCTGGTTTTAGCTTCTCTCAGTGTGGCAGGGAAGGAGAGGACACACTGTGGAAAACAGAAAGAAGTTTTGCCTAACTGGGCGTGTGGTAGCCTCTGCAGAGAGCCCCGAGGTGACTCCCTATCTCACTCCCATCTGCAGTTTCCTGGCCTAGGTAATCTGACCCCTCTCTTACCCCCTTAGCCTCTAGTTACTGAGGTGCCCTTGACCAGCAGACAGCCTTCTGATAGGAATACCTCAGAGGAGCTGCCAGTCGCTCATTGCCCCCAGGAGAGGGTAAGGTATCCTTGAGTTTGTTTATGAGCCCTGGTGAAACCCTTGTTTATCTGTACCCCACGGAGACACGGGATTGGAGCCAGTCAGTTAGTAAATCAGTCAGACTAAATAAAGACACAGAGACAGACATGATAAAAGCCAGTGGGCATCATTAAGGGCTTAACCAAATTACATGTGTGTGAGATGAATCTTGGCTTGATGATGGAACTGCCCAAGCCAGATTGCTTAGAATCAATCCAACTAGCAGGATCTCAGAGTATAAATGATGCATTTTGCACAGTGTACAATCTATGAGAAAGTGGGGCTCCCAAGTTTCTTGTCAGGGTTTAGGGACCCAAGATGCATTTTCCCCCAAGCAACAAAGTTATAAATGGTGATTCAGGAGCAAGGCCTCTTCTACAGAAGGCTGTTTCACCCCTAATGTGGCTGAATGACCATAGGAGCCTGAGTTCTAGGCCTAGAAGTTGGGGACCATGTCCTTCCTGGAGAGATTGAGAAGAAAGTGCTCCTCCCCTTTACTACAGCCAAGGTCAGCTTTAATTGTTTTCCTCCACTCCAGGGGCTCTGAACCTTCATTTCTCCTAAGCTCTTGCACTTCCCCTGGGTCAGCCCTGACTTCTCTAGAGTTCCAAAATCATCAGCTTTCTTCATTTCCTTATTCAAACCCTGTTGCCTCACTGAGACCAACAGGAAACCAAACAGAATTAATTAGTTCAAACTAACATTTGATTTTCTAGTAGCCTTTTCCTTTCTATAAGTGCTTAGGTCTTTGTAAAAGGGTGCTTCTGTGTTTGAAATATTACCTGGCTATAGAGGTTTGGAGGATTCAAATGGGCTACAAGATAACAATAAATCTATTATTCCCAAGTGTTGTCTCAGACTATAATTATGCCTCTGTCTCAACTGCCTCTTAGCTTCTTGGGGCAAAGCAAGCTCAATTCTGGTTTATCAGGCAATACAGCAGCATACTACCATCCACATACCTGCTGATTTCCGCCACAGAGGCAGGATGCTTCATTTCACCACTGCGGTTAGTGTTCTTGCATGTTGATACTAACTTATGTCACAGATGCATGTTGCTTTCAGTAGTCCATCACCCTTTAACTTTCTTAGGGCAAAGCACTCATTTGGAGGAATTACCTCTCTCCCATTGGATTATATTCCAGTGGAATTTTCAATCATGGTGCTCATTCTTTCTGTAGCCAATGGTCAGGCAAACCACTAGGGTAATTGCTATTTTCTTCCTTGAACTGAATGATGCAAAGACTGAAAATCTAGTGGGGATGTCCAGACAAGACCGTTGGGTCATTCCTGCCATTGGGAACTTCCAGAGATGCCTGGGCCTGTCCTTTTTGAATCCATCTTTTTTTTTTTTTTTGATCCTTCTGTGCCCCATGTCCTTCCCAAAGAATTCCTTCTTGTTGAAGTTAGCCAGAATTGGTTTCCATTGCTTGATACAAATAACACTAACTGATACAGTCCTCTGCTTCCTCTGTTACTCTGTCTGTACTTGAACATAGGGACAAGATCTCAAAAAGAAAGACATACTTTATATTCCACAGAGGGACCTCACTCCTACCCCAAGCTCTATCTCAATACTCCAACCCCAAAGCCAAACCTAGGAAGCCCTCGGAATGCTTTGGTGTTTTTCTTGTTTGATTTCTAAAGGTTTGTTGGACCCTCAGTGGAGTGTGGTTTGCCTTTTCTCTGTGAATGATGAGATTGGAATCTTCCATCTCCTCCCAGCAATCTTAGGAGCCACTCTCCCCACATTCCACTCATTTCTAGCCAGCCATGTTTCCCCAGAATTTACTTAGCAGATTGTATTGTATTTGTCTGCAAAGCTTTGGTTATACTTGTTCACCCAAATAAATCTGTTGTTGGTTGAATTCCTAACAGTGTAATAAAATGAACTGAAAAACTTCAGGCTAAGTAGAATGCTTCTTTGCATCATTTCTCAATGAAGCAGAAGACAAAATTGTTTAGAGATGCTACAAATCTAAATAAGTGCAAGTTTCATTAGGCTCTGTCCATAAACATGCTTGCTAGAAGCCTGCCATTTATTCAATATATTCACATTACTAATTACATTACCTTTGTATTTTGAAACTAGTGTCAACTGCCTAGAATCCCTGGGTGAGGTTAAGGTGTTTCCTGACTGGAATATCTTTTTGCGGTTACAGGCAAAATTCTCTTGATGAGTAGACCAAGCATCTACATTCAAAAATTGTAACATTTATTGAGCACATACTATGTACTAGGCAGTATCTGCATTTTTATGGAAATCATCTCATTTTGTCTTTAGCAGACCTATGAATAATGTCCGTCCTATTTCGCAGCTGAGGAACCAGAGAGATGACAAAACCAGCCCATGTTCAAGAAGACTGAAGGGTGAAGTCAAGAGTCAAAATCAAGCAGTCTGATGTTAGTGCTACACCGCTTTTCCAAGAAGGAAGGGAACGGATGTTTTCATACTGACCTTTGTCGGCTTACAATAGGAGATTACCCACTTGACCCAGGCTCTCGATTCTTCAGCAAAATTAACTGTAAAGTATAACCAAACATTTCTAAGTTTCCAAAAAAGAGAAAATGTTTTGGGGTGAGTTGAGTTGGCTATGTGATAGGTGATGTCCAAAGGTGGTCCCCCAATCAGCTGTGTACCCCAGTTTTCACCCCCTGGTGCAGTCTCCTCCTACTGAACCTGAGCTGGCCCTACGGCTTGCCTTTTAACTTGCCAAAGTGATGCCTGTGTAACTTCTGAAGCTACTTTATAAGGAGCCCGGCAGCTTCTATGTGAGTCTCTTGAAAAGCTCACTCTGAGGAAGAAGTCTGAGACCACCATACTAGGAGGAAGCCTAAACCAGTCACATAGAAAGATCACATGGAGAGAGAGAGAGCGCGAGAGAGAGAGAGAGAGAGAGAGAGACAGTTATGTGGCCAACCATCTGCTCTTCCATCCATCCCAGCTGAGGCAGATTGCAGCTGAGCTTTTAGATGACTCTAGCCTCAGATGCCATCTTACTGCAGTCACATGAGAGAACCCAAGTGAGAACTGGTTGGCTGAGCTCAGTCAAGCATTAAACCACTAGAGATAATCATCGCCATTTTAAGACATTCAGTTTCGGCATAGTTTGTCATGCAGCAATAGATGTCTGGAACAGTTGTCGAATGGAAGACAGACACACACGTTGAGACTATACTTTGTGTCAGATCTGGTGCCATTTTCTTTACATATATCATGGGGTAAAATGATGAACATAAAATGTTGGCACATTTTCTACCACATCACCTTCCTGTATTGACAAGGAAAACCCCATAATTTCCAGTTTAATTAAAACTCCCTTCTCTGCCAAACTTTATCCTCCCAAATAAACCATTGGTCTTTCTCTCTCAGAATGGTTTCTGTATACTTGGGATGCAGATTGACCATAAAAAAACAGACTCCCAGAGACTAGAATTGAAGACAAAGGACTTCCCTAAAGAGGCAAAAATCACCTTTGTCATAAAGACAAGAAAGAGATGGAATGGATAGATGGGGAGTGGGTCGGGAGTGGCAGAAAAAGCAAGGAAGGGTGGAGAATGTTCTCTGATAGTAAGGTAGATAAGGAACTCATGCTGACATGAGTGAACTTGGTGACGAAAAAACAGCAATGAGGAATATTGCAGTTGATTATGAATTGGGTTTTCTTCAGTGCGGAGAAACTTGAATAAAACTGGAATTGTTTCCCCCTGATTGGTTGCCTGAAAAGTCTGTGTTTCTCTGGGACTGGACTACACAGGTTGTGGCTTCAGTTAGGCTTAGATGCATTATCATGTCACGTAACCTTTCAATAATATCACGAAGCATGTCTTCTTGCCCTTGTTTGACAGATTCAGAAACTGAGGTTGAGACAGGTTAAGTACCTTGTTTAAGGTCATACAGTAACATGCAGTACGGCCAATTTTTTTTTTTTTTTTTTTTGAGGCAGAGTCTCGCTCTGTCACCCAGGCTGGAGTGCAGTGGCGCGATCTTGGCTCACTGCAAGCTCCACCTCCCGGGTTCACGCCATTCTCCTGCCTCAGCCTCCTGAGTAGCTGGGACTACCGGCGTCCGCCACCACGCCCAGCTAATTTTTTGTACTTTTTAGTAGAGACAAGGTTTCACCATGTTAACCAGGATGGTCTCCATCTCCTGACTTCGTGATCCGCCTGCCTTGGCCTCCCAAGCCAGTAATTTTAACCTAGGTTTGTTGACTCCAAAGTCCATGATTTCCCACTTCACCATTCCAGAGTAACTTCCCTGACATTATAACCTTTGTTCACAGTATCATTCTTTCTTCTATTGCTGAACTCACTTCATCTCGCATAAAGGCAGTGTCATTGGAGGAGGGGTGAGTGGGGCAGCAATGGCCCATTTATATGAATTTTTT
The DNA here is from genome assembly GCF_037993035.2 of Macaca fascicularis. Taxonomy (NCBI): domain Eukaryota; kingdom Metazoa; phylum Chordata; class Mammalia; order Primates; family Cercopithecidae; genus Macaca; species Macaca fascicularis. The sequence continues at coordinate 157,260,558 of NC_088378.1, read as the reverse complement.
TTTTTTTTTGAGACGGAGTTTTGCTCTGTTGCCCAGGCTGGAGTGCAGTGGTGCCAAGTGCAGCTCATTGAAACCTCCGCCTCCCAGGCGCAAGGTGATTCTTCTGCCTCAGCCTCCTGAGTAGCTGGGATTGCAGGCACCCACCACAACACCCAGCTAGTTTTTGTATTTTTAGTGGAGATGAGGTTTCACCATGTTGGCCAGGCTGGTCTCAAACTTTTGACCTCAAGCGATCTGCCCACCTTGGCCTCCCAAAGTACTGAAATTACAGATGCGAGCCCCTGTGCCCGGACTATATGAATCTTATATGTGCCATTCCCTGAATTTTCTAAGTTTCTACAAGCGGGTTTTAAAAAATGGCACATACGAATGTCAGATGACGTAATTTCTTAAAAGTCTGTTATGCGTCCTTTATCATATGCAGTTCTATTATGATGTATTAAGTGTTAAAGCAACTCATTTGATGGCACCTACAAAGAAGATAACATCCTAAGGTTATCTTGGAATGATACCTTTTAACAATAAGAGCTGCTGCTTCTGTTTATTATAAACCTAGATTAAAAAAAGACTTGACAATAAAAGATTGGGTTTTGATTCCTTCTCTCTTTTTGGTGACAGCAGTTGCTCACGAACCTTTTCCCATCAGTTTCCTATCTATTTCCGTTTAAAAGGGAACAAAACTGTTTAGCATTCTCCTGGCACATTTGTGTCAGAATGCAGGTATGCTGCGCGGAAGGACATGCAATATCTTAGTCTGTTATCATAAAAATATTCATCCTGAATTTCCATGACAAAAAAGTACAACTTTATTTCTAACTGATCGTATGCATTTCCTATTTAACATATAAAATTATGAAATCTGAAATTTGCTGCTCAAACAGTAGCATATATACAACAGCAAATCATGATTATACAGAAATGCATACCTGGTGTGTCCTCACAGTCACCTTCTGGCAGTTTCACCTCCAGCAACACAGGCCAGATAGTAGCAGGGAATTTCACACCAGCCAATCGGACTAGATAACAGTTCTGATTTTCTAATTAAAGATTTGGGAGAAATGCTAAAATAAGAATTGGCAGTTATTTGTGAATCTCAGCTATTTGTGTTTTCCCTATACCCCATCTCTAAGCTTTTTAGACAGATGTCAGTATTTAAAAAAAATAACAGGAAGAAAGGTAGTACAGAGGCGGTAAGAGAAAATGGGCTTTGGTTGACCCTGGATCTCTCTTTTACTGGACAACTGACTTTGGGCATTTCCTGAATATCTTTGAGGTTCTGTTTCGCTACCTCTAAAATGGAGGTAAATGTGCTTATTGTGAGTGTTCAAATGATGCAATGGGTGATGCTATGTGTCTGGTACCAGCAACATAGGAGGAGGACAAGAATCCAAAGCTTGCTTCCTCTGCAACATCTGAAGCAGAAAGATGAGGCTATTCATTCCATCCTGCAGTCTTAAGGGTTATATCTATCACTTTCTTAAATTTACTAGTAAATAAGCCTCTTCAAGCACACAAAAGCCCGCTAGATGTAGGACCAGAGAACAGCACTTAATTTCAGGGTCCAGTTAGGGACTCATTGACTTTTCCAGACATCAGTCACCCCAGGAAAGAAAATATGAACAGCAATATTCGGCCTGAAAGTAGTTGTAGGGCCGGGTGCGGTGGCTCATGCCTGTAATCCCAGCACTTTTGCCCAGGCTGAGGCAGGCGGATCACTTGAGGTCAGGAGTTCAAGACTAGCCTGGTCAACATCTCTACTAAAAATACAAAAAAAATTAGCCAGGCATTGTGGCATGTACATGTAATCCCAGATACTCAGGAGGCTGAGGCAGGAGAATTCCTTGAACTTGGGAGGCGGAGGTTGCAGTGAGCCAAGATTGCACCACCGCACTCCAGCCTGGGCAACAAAGCAAGATTCCAAAAAAAAAAAAAAAAAAAGAAAGAAAGAAAAAAGAAGAAGGTACTTATAGGGCTGTTGTAAATATTAATGTACAATCAGTGATCTTTAAGTGCTTTGAAGAATTGTTCCATGTAATAACAAAGCATCTATCATTATATACAGAAAGAATGCTTATAAGGTGTGAGAGGTTTCTTTTTTTTTTTCTTTTTTGAGACGGAGTCTTACTCTGTCACCTAGGCTGGAGTGCAGTGGTGTGATCTCGGCTCCCTGCAACCTCCTTCTCCTGGGTTCAAGCGATTCTCCTGCTTCAGCCTCCTGAGTAGCTGGGATTAGGTGCCCGTCACCATACCCAGCTCATTTTTGCATTTTTAGTAGAGAACAGGGTTTCACCCTGTTGGTCAGACTGATCTTGAACTCCTGACCTCAGGTGATCTGCCCACCTCGGCCTCCCAAAGTGCAGGGATTACAGGCTTGAGTCACTGTGCCCGGCCGAGAGATTTCTTCTGCAACAGTCCACTGAGGTCTGCAGTATTGTTACAATCGTATTGTCCAGTGACATTTGACACAGGCCACAACCTTCTGAGAAAACAGTTTCATTAAAAAGAGGAAATGACTTTCTTTTAATTTCCAACTTTTATTTCAAGTTCGGGGTACATATACAGGATGTGCAGGTTTGTTACACAGGTAAACAAACATGTGCCGTGGTGGTTTGCTGCACACATCATCCCATTGAGGAAATGACTTTCATGTGGGCATACACTTTGTGGTCATATCTGTTTGCTGTTGGGAATCAGGGTTTTTTGCTCATTCAAACTGGTAAACTTACTGAGGCTTGTTCTCTGCTTGGATGACAGGACAGCACGAAAGACAGCTTTAATTTTATTCACCTATGTTAGGGAAGACTTTCAACCTTTCTGCCGAGTTGTGGAGCTCTGGTTCAATCTTAGAGAAAGGCAGCATGGTGGAGTGGGGCTTGGAGCCAAGGTGACTTGAATTTCCCACAGGCTCCATCACCCATGAGCTGTGTGACCTCAGGCAAGTCAATGAACCACTCTGAGCCTGTTTCTTCAACTGTAAAACAGAGATAACAACATAGCATCTTGCAGGAGTTGTGTGAAGATGAAAGCTTTAGGTACATGAAGATACAACATACAGAAGAGTTTGGCACATAATAGGTCCTCATAAATGTCCAGGAGTGCACAGAATAGTTATGTATAAATATTTGTTTTTGAAATTAAAAAATCAGAAGATAAATTATGCTAATGCTAACCTGCCCACATTATGGATGATTAGTTTGGATTCAGGATCAGATTTGGAACATGTTTTGAAACATATGCAGGGCAGAGAAATTAACATTTGAGTGCCTGGAGAATCTTAAATTTTCTAATCCCTGACTTCTGGTATAAAATTTGCAATACAGTGTAAATTTTTGGTATGCTCCCTTTTCTTTTGAACTTACTTACTTTTAATGAACAAACAAACCCACAGCATCATCTACAGTATTGGTAATTACAGCTACTAGGAGATGGAACAATAAAAATGAATCAGGAACTCTAGTTAGCAGAGGGAAGCCTAAGTCCAGAAGCTGACATAGTGAAGCTTCTAAAGATGACATAGGTGACTGATGTTGCTGCAGTGTGATTAAATGTTTATTTAGTCTGAAGGAAGTGGACATCAGCCAAAAAGGAAGGATGGCATAGTTATCTCACCCATTTGCTAAATCAAAATTAAAGAAATTATCTAGGGCATTCAGCTATTCTCTTGAGAACATAACTATTTCTTAATTACCTAACTAGAAAACTCATGTGTCTCTGGAGAATTCTTAGGAAACATTACAGAGAGTTTATGTGAACTGCAGCCTCTGGTGGCAAATGCCCCAGAGTGATTCTCTCACTTGAAATGAGTTCTCAGGTTCTGATGCAGCCGATCATCCCCTGGCAGCTTTTCCCTCCTTCCTGTCCCTTTCTACTACCACTAATCTAAGCAACTTCCCAGTTAGCTCCTGCCCCCAGCCTCTCCAGAATTACCTTCATGAAGCACAGCTCTAATCACATCAGTCTGGCTCAGACACTTTTAGCGGCTCCCCATGCCCCACATGACAAAGTACAAACTCCTTCAAACGATATTTAAGGTCTTCCATGATCTGACCTCAATGTACATTGAAACCTCATCTCATAGGTCTCCTTTATCACAGCCCTTATTCTTATCCTCATTACTAACCTCATGCATTCATTCAACAAACATTTTTAAAGTGCCACAAATCCAGCATCGTGATGGAGGATGAGCAAGACACAGCCTCTGCTCCAGGGAACTCAGAGTCTGGTGACGGGTTGGACAAGCAGAAGAGTGTTACTGAATAAAGTGCTGTTATACTTATTTGCTGAACATGCAATGAATATTTAACAAGTACCTTTGATGTGCCAGTAACACACAAGCACACAGGGCAGGGGTGTCTAACTTTTCTTAGAGTCAGCGAAAGCTTAAAAGAGGAAGTGGCATTAACCGAATCTGGAGAGAATTTCAATCAGGGACAAAGTCCACATACGGGAAAAAAGGGCTTGAGGGAGCGAAGCACGCATGATCTTGCTGAATGGCTCTTGTGGCTACAGCATAGCTGTAACATCGTTTGAAGAAAACCTCTCTTCCTGATATCAATGCTGAGCGTGTCCCCTTGATATCCCTTTAACTCAATTCGTCCCTCAGGCTTGGAGGTCACTTACTCAGGGAAGTCTCTCTTGTTGGTTCAGACAATGTTAGTCCTCAGTTATTTATTCTAAGAATGTCTTGTACTTTTTCTTTCAAACACACATAATTATAAGTAAATAATTGTCTAGGTAATTATTGAATGCCTATCTCTCCTCCCCTCATCAACCATCAAACTTTTAAGGACAGAGAGGGCAGAATCATGTCTGATCAGTTCACCTTACATGCACCGTGCCAGTTACACAGTAAATGACCTAAATATTTTTGAATGATGTATATTTGTGGCCGTTTTTCCTTTTTAGAGCTTCACCACATTACTTTTAGATATTGTACAAAACATTCCAGAATCTGGAATGTATTCTCTAGCTCCACGGGGGCTGTTCCTCACTTTGCCTGACGGCCAATAACATGCGCTGGACTCCTTTATTCCTGCCTCAACAGGAGTGTGTGCACACACAGACACACACACACACTCACGCACTCACATCCCTCTATTTATTTCTACATTTGCATCCAGAAGTAAATACGTATCAAGGGGATGTTGACCTGGTTAGAAAATCCTACTCTGGCAGAATCTTGAATATTTGCTACATAAATCCATCAGTGCAAGGGCAGACTTTATACTTAGAAACATTCAGAATTGCCATGGTTCCAAAACTTAAAAAGGCATGCAAAATTAAAAAAAAAAATCAAAATGTCTTAAAATGCTAAATATAGAGAATAACTATGGATACCAAGCCCCTTGATAATCTTACAGATAGCTCATCTAGACTCATGGCTTCAAAATATTACTTATGTGTTTGTCTTAGGGTGGGTGACCCAGAAGCCGAGCCTGATTTGTGAGCACGTGATTTCTTAAGGAAATACTCCCCAGACTGGTGAGGGAGCGGGGATGCGAACAGAGGAGAGGAAGCCCAGCAAAGGAATACTCTCAGGCAGTCTTTGGAGAGGGTGGTTTTAGCCCAATCCTGGGCGTAAAGAAACCCTGGGGCTTAAGGTGTGCCCAGAGATTTTCAGAGACAAGAGAAGTAGCCTTCCACACACCTTCCGCTCTGCACCCTTTGCCTGTCTGTCACTGGTCAAGGATTGTCCTACAACAGGAGTTCCCAGGCCCTAGGCCATGAACCGGTACTGGTCTGTGGCCTGTTAGGAACTGAGCTGTACAGCAGGAGGTGAGTGGTAGGTGAGCAAGCAAGCAAAGCTTCATCTGTATTTACAGTCACTCCCTATTACCACTTGCATTACCACCTGAGCTCACCTCCTGACATATGACACAGGGGTCCGCAACCCCCCGACCAAGGACCAGTACCAGTCCGTGGCCTGTTAGGAACTGGGCTGCACACCAGAAGATGAGCGGCGGGTAAGAGAGTGAAGCTGAGCTGCACCTCCTGTCAGAGCAGCATTAGATTCTCACAGAAGCAGGAACCCTATTGTGAACTGCATATTCGAGGGATGTAGGTTGCACGCCCCTTATGCGAATCTAGTGCCTAATGATCTGTCACTGACTCCCATCACCCTCAGATGGGACCATCTAGTTGCAGGAAAACAAGCTCAGGGTTCCTGCTGATTCTACATTATGGGGAGTTGTATTATGATTTCATTATATATTTCAATGTAATAATAATAGAAATAAAGTGCACAATAAATGTAATGTGCTTAAATCATCTCAAAACCATCCCTCTACACCACCCGGTCCATGGAAAAACTGTCTTCCATGAAACCGGTCCCCGGTGGCAAAAATGCTGGGAACCACTGTCTTAGAGAGAAGTACATTTCCAGGTATATCTTGTTCTCTAGTTGTGGGGGCCAAAGCAGCTCTAAAAGCCCAAGCCAAGGCTCCGAAGAGACACAGGTGCTGGGTGTTAGAATCAAAAGCATGAGTGGGGCTCTCAAAAAAGAAAACAAGTTACTTCAGGGAGTCCGGGTGGAGCAGTTGACTGTGTCCACTCCAGTCCTTACTGCTCTCAAAATTTCCTCCAGCTTGCACTTTTCACCTGAATTTCAGAGCCATGCATCCAACTGCCTACTTGACATCTGTGCTTGGATATCTGTGTCAGTTACTTATTGTCACAATAACGTTGTATAACACACAACCACAAAACCTTAGGTGCATATAATCACAAACTATTATATTTGCTTACAGTCTGTGGGCCAGCTGAGCAGTTCAGATTATTTGAACTGAGCTTGGAGAAGCTCGTTTCTGCATCTCTTGTCTGCTGTGGGTTTGCTGAGTGGCTTGACTAGTCTTCTTCGGGCTTTCTCAAATGTATGGGGCCTCAGCTGGGACAACTGAGCTGATTCCGCTCTGCTGCACATGTCTCATCCTCCAGCGGGATAGCCTAGGAGAGAGGGAGGGAGAAAGGAAGAAGAGAGAGAGAGAGAGAAATCGCGCGCGCGAGCGCCCTACTTTGCAAGGTAGGCAAGCAGCATTTACAGACAGAAAACAGAAGTGAGGTACCGAAACAGCTTGATTGGTTACGGCTCAGTAACCAATCAGCAGACACCATATTTGAACCTGGTCTGATCAGTTGGCCACCTGTGACCGACTGACGCTCAGCTGCTGTGATTGGCTGGGACTCAGCTATTACAAAAGTCTGCTCATGAGTTCTGCTTTCATTTAATTTAAATCTACGTTAGATTGCAGTTTGTTACATAGGGACTCAAAGTATGGAGGCAACCCCAGGTGGAATTTGGCTTCACTTAGCAAGGCTTACACCCAGAACTGGCCACTGTTCCTATCACCACATTCTATCACCAAAAGAGAGTCACTGGTTAGTTCAAACGGTGGAGAAATGACTTCACCTTTGACGGAGGAGCTTTAGAGTCCATTTCTGTAATCAGCCTACCAAATGTCTAACAGGCATCTGCTTTATTGGTGGCAGTTGAGCAGAGTTCCATTGTTAAAGATTTACAGGACACCAAATGACAGTGCTGACTGATCTACAGTTTACTACAGGAAAAGGATACGATATAGCAGCAGCATTGAAATAGGGGCGTGCATCACAACCAAGGGTTGTGCCACAGCAAGGGGTCTAGAAAGGCCAGGTGCAAGCTCCAGTTATCCTCCCTCTGTAAGGGCCGTGCTTGACATGCCCTCTCCCAGATCAGGAACAACTGATGTATGCACAGAACACCTCACAACCGGGGAGCCCCAAATGGAGTCTTATCTAGGGTCTCTGGTTTTTGTTTTGCTTTGGTTTGTTTTTTGAGACAGATTCTCGCTCCGTCGCCCACGCGGAGTGCAGTAGCGTGATCTCGGCTCACTACAAGCTCTGCCTCCCAGGTTCATGCCATTCTCCTGTGTCAGCCTCTCCAGTAGCTGGGACTACAGGCACCCGCCACCACGCCTGGCTAATTTTTTTTTTTGAGACGGAGTCTCGCTCTGTCGCCCAGGCTGGAGTGCAGTGGCCGGATCTCGGCTCACTGCAAGCTCCCCCTCCCGGGTTCACGCCATTCTCCTGCCTCAGCCTCCCGAGTAGCTGGGACTACAGGCGCCCGCCACCTCGCCCGGGTAGTTTTTTGTATTTTTTAGTAGAGATGGGGTTTCACCGTGTTAGCCAGGATGGTCTCGATCTCCTGACCTCGTGATCCACCCGACTCGGCCTCCCAAAGTGCTGGGATTACAGGCTTGAGCCACCACGCCCGGCCTTTTTTTTTTTTTTTTTTTTGAGGCAGAGTCTTACTTTGTCACCCAGGCTGGAGTGCGGTGGCGCAAGCTCAGCTCACTACAAGCTCCGCCTCCTGGGTTCACCCCATTCTCCTGCCTCAGCCTCCCAAATAGCTGGGACTACAGGTGCCAACCACCATGACTGGCTAATTTTTTGTATTTTCAGTAGAGACAGGGTTTCACCGTGTTAGCCAGGATGGTCTCGATCTCCTGACCTCATGACCCGCCCACCTCGGCCTCCCAAAGTGTTGGGATTACAGGCGTGAGCCACCACGCCCTGCCCCCCGCTAATTTTATTTTTGTATTTTTAGTAGAGACGGGTTTTCGCCATGTTAACCAGGATGGTCTCGATCTCCTGACCTCGAGATCCGTCCACCTTGGCCTCCCAAAGTGTTGGGATTACAGGCGTGAGCCACTGCACCTGGCCAGCAAAGATATTACTCTCTATCATGTTTGTGTATACATATACACCCACATATGAAAAGTAAAACATGAATGAAACAAACTGGTTAAGCATTCCTAAAACTTCTACACATTCCAAATCCAACTATTCAGAACCATTTTTTGACATTGACTCACAACGTCTATGTTTTAAAATCAAGAATGTTCTTGAAACAGTGCTCCACTCTTGTCTCTGGAATTCTTCCCCAGGTTCCCGACACGATTTAGCACTTTTGGATGAACAAACACAGGCAATGACAGCTACATCGTGATGGCTGCCTGGTCTCAGTGACTGTAACAGGCACCTGATTTCAACAATGTCAAAATATAAAAAAAAAAATTTGCATCTGAGAGTCAGTGACACAATGAGATACCCATTTCCAAAGGTCTTAATGATTTTTTTTTAAAACCAATTCTAATTTGTTTCTCTTTCTACTGCAGTAGAATAGGTCAATTTTATTAACCACAGCAATCACGTGCAGCACGTGCAGTCAAAGAAAGCCTTTCACTAAAGTGTATCCTCATTATTTGCACAATGATAATCATAAGTCATTAAAGTGAATTGCAGCAGTCATAAAATTATTAAAGGTTGGTAATTATTTAGATACATCCAATTGAAGAAAAATAGTCCTTTAAACTTTGATTATAGTCAGTCTTTTATATAACTGTTTGGAAGACATTTTGGCATAGTATTTACATGTAACCTACACACAGCCTCTTGCATACTTTAAGTCATATCTAGTTACTTGTAATGCCAACTATAACGTAATGCTATGTTAATAGTTGTTATATGGTATTTTTAAAAATTTGGATTATTTTTTATTGTTGTGGTATTTTTTTCAGAATATTTTCAATCTACTGTTGGTTGAGTCTTTGGATGTGAAACTCCTAAAGAGGTGGGACTGGCTGTAACTTTAATCCAAAAGAAACATTTAGGTTGCGACTGGGCACGGTGGCTCACGCCTGTAATCCCAGCACTTTGGGAGGCTGAGGTGGGCAGATCACCTGAGGTCAGGAGTTTGACCTGGTCAACATGGTGAAACCCCGCCTCTACTAAAAATAGAAGAATTAGCTGGGTGTGGTGGCAGGCACCTGTAATCCCAGCTACTTAGGAGGCTAAGGCATGAGAATTGCTTGAACCCAGGAAGCGGAGATTGCAGTGAGCCGAGATCGCGCCATTGCACTCCAGTCTCAGGGACAGAGTGAGACTTTGTCGCAAAAAAAAAAAAAAAAAGGGGGCGGGGGCGCCGGGCGCGGTGGCTCACGCCTGTAACCCCAGCACTTTGGGAGGCCGAGGCGGGTGGATCATGAGGTCAGGAGATCGAGACCATCCTGGCTAACATGGTGAAACCCCGTCTCTACTAAAAATACAAAAAATTAGCCGGGCGTGGTGGCGGGCGCCTGTAGTTCCAGTTACTCAGGAGGCTGAGGCAGGATAATGGTGTGAACCTGGGAGGCGGAGCTTGCAGTGAGCCGAGATTGTACCACTGCACTCCAGCCTGGGCGACAGAGCCAGACTCCGTCTCAAAAAAAAAAAAAGTTATTTAGATTGCAATATCTTTTTATTATCTCGTTAGCAACTGGTTATTAAAGTGACTAGTTATCAAATATATTTTAAATATTAAACATTTTTTTATTGAGGTAAAGTTCACAGAACAGAAACTTCTTAATTTAAGAGTAAATAAACCCGTCTCTACAAAAAATAAACAAATTAGCTGGGTGTAGTGGCACATACCTGTAGTCCCAGCTACTTGGGAGGCTGAAGTGGGAGAGGGGCTTGAGCCTGGAAGGTCAAGGTTGCAGTGAGCCAAGATGGCACCATGGCACTCCATCCTGGGCAACAGAATGAGATCCTGCCTCAAAACAACAACAACAAAAAGAGTGTATAATTCACAATATTGTACAACCATCACTTTCATATAGTTCTAAAACATCTTCATTGCCCCAAAAGGGAACCCTTACCCTTTAGGCAGTCTGTTCCCCTTCCCCCTGCTCTCAGTCCTTGGCAACCACTAATCTTTGTCTCTATAGACTTTTTAGTTCATGTAAGTGAAATCATGTAATATGTGACCATTTGTGTCTGGCTTCTTTTACTGAGCATGTTTTCAAGTTTCATCCACCTCATAGCACATATCAGTACTTCATTCTTGTTTATGGCTCAGTAATATTCCACTGTATGAATATACCACAATTTCTTTAAGCACTTACCAGTTGATGGACATACGGGTTGTTTCCATTTTTGGCTATTGTAAATAGTGCTGCTGTGAGCACTGGTGTACTGTATCAGCTTTTGTTTGAATACCTCTTTTTCAGTTCTTTTAGGAATACACCTAGGAGCGGAGTTGCTGAGTCATATGGTAATTCTATATTTAACTTTTTTTTTTTTTTTAGACAGAGTCTCACTCTGTCCCCCAGGCTGGAGTGCAGTGGTGAGATCTCGGCTCACTGCAAGCTCCGCTCCCGAGTTCATGCCATTCTCCTGCCTCAGTCTCCCGAGCAGCTGGGACTACAGGCGCCCACCACCACGCCTGGCTAATTTTTTGTATTTTTTTTAGTAGAGACAGGGTTTCACCATGTTAGCCAGGATGGTCTAGATCTCCCGACCTCGTGATCCACCCACCTTGGCCTTCCAAAGTGCTGGGATTACAGGCGTGAGCCACTGCAACCGGCCCTAAATTTAACTTTTTAAGGAACTGCCAAAGTGATTTCCACAGAGGTTGCATCATTTCATATTCCCACTAAAAATGCACCAGGGTTTCAATTTCTCTATGTCCTCACCAAACATCATTAAATATATTATTGCAAACAGTTTTTCTGGAACTGTAATACAGAATTTATGAAAATCTAAATTTACAGAACTGTTTGGAGGGCATTTTGGCACACGGCTTGGCATTTTTAAGTTGTTAACAGTGCAAAGTATTTGGTGCTTCCCTGCACTCAGAGCTCCTGGTTATTCTGGGAGCCACCTGGCACTTGACCTCACAGTTAGTTTTAAGGTTCTGTTCCCTTGCTCACTCCGTGGTGTAGAACATTCCCATTTCTCATGGGCCTTTATTTCTGGATTTTCTTTCTGCATCGCACAAAGCCTTCCTCTGTACCCCCCACCCAGTAACTCCTCCCAACCCCCCAGTCTCATTAATATCCCAGCCTGTAGGGAAAACCATCAAAGGAGCTAACGCCTGCCCACACATCCCCCATTGCAGTCTGATAATATCTCATGAGACTTTCCAAGGCTCACCTTCAGTGTGACAAACACCAATTCTCCCTGCTGGATTCCTGCTGTTCCTGTCCCCAGTCCAACACCTCCCTGTTAAGAAAACCGGGCAGTTTTTCAATTAAGCAGATTGCACATGTCTTTCCAGAAATCTCAGGATCCTGGTGTGGTGAAAAGGACAGAATATCTGGGCTTTAGGCCCCATCTGTCATCCATGACCTTTGTTTTTTTCAGCAATTCCTACTGAGTTTCTACCAGCTGCAAGATGCTGTATTATACAGCGGACAGATCACTGGTCCTGCCTAGGTCTCAAATCTGTAACATGGAGAGGAGACACCTTATCTTCCCTGGATCTGAACGAGCCTGGACATCCATTCCACCTGAAAGTAATTCTGTGCTTATGAATTTGAAAGACTGTCTTGATGGGAGGGAACAGTGGTACTTTTTCTTGGTACTATAAATGGTACTATTTCTTCTTTTTTTTTTTTTTTTTGAGACAGAGTCTCGCTCTGTCCCCCAGGCTGGAGTGCAGTGGCCGGATCTCAGCTCACTGCAAGCTCCACCTCCCGGGTTCACGCCATTCTCCTGCCTCAGCCTCCCGAGTAGCTGGGACTACAGGCGCCCGCCACCGCTCCCGGCTAATTTTTGTATTTTTTTAGTAGAGACGGGGTTTCACGTGTTAGCCAGGATGGTCTCGATCTCCTGACCTCGTGATCCACCCACCTCGGCCTCCCAAAGTGCTGGGATTACAGGCTTGAGCCACCGCGCCCGGCCTATTTCTTCTTTTATCGAGTCTAGAAGTAGGCGTGTAACAAAGGAGTAAACGTTCCCAAGTATCTGGGAGAGGACATGAGACATTGAAAGAAAATTGAGACTTGACGACACTTTCACAAAGCCCCCCAAATTCAGCCCAACAAAAATCTCAGAATGAAAGGCAATCCTCGAACTTAAATGCATTTTTACATTGTGTATTAGCCTTATTTTTCCAATTTCTAGGGAACCTCAGGCTTAGAGGAGAGAATCCAAAGAGGCAGAAACCCACTCTCCCGTTGACGTCTCAACAATGTGCCGTCTGAACGATTTCTCATTTCTCTGTCTCCCTAGTTTCTTTTTCAGTTAAGTAACTCAAAAGTTTTCACTGACCCGTTTGAGCATTTTCGAAGTGTAACTAGCGTCTGCAGCCACTAGAGGGCAGACCGCAGCCTGAGATCCGGTCCTGAGGCTGCAGAACCGTCACCCCATTGCATTTTCCCTGCGTGCCTCCAGAGGGCGCTGCAGCTCGCGTCAATCTTGTTGCCAGCGCCGATGCTCCTGGAACTGAGCTCCTGTTTGGAGCAGGTAGGGAGAGTCTACCGCGTCTGTGAGGGAAACTGAGGAAGGGGGGCGCCTGCCTTCCTGGAGACCCTGCCCTGCATCAGAAGCCCAGGAGGAGCTTTCTTCGTGTTTAAATTCTGTAACTTGAATTCATCATTGGCATAAAAAATATGTATAAAGTCCCTCGGCAGCGTCGGAGGCTGCTGGGCGTGGAATCAGCAGAGCTGCCCCGTCAGGGTTGAGCGACCCGTCAGAAATACGGAGGAACATTCTCCTGTCAGTTTCTTCAGGGACAACAGGGCGCTTTCTCCTTTCCCTCCCTCTAAAAAGACAGGCAGGCTATCATCTTTGCAGTCTTAGCATTCTCACACACAATGTTCTCAGTTCGTCCTGAACCTTGAGAGGGAGGTATTCTATTTCTCCCAGTTTCATTTTTATTTTAAAACTAGATCTCGGGTTTCAAAAATCTGTTTGAACGGTTTTAAACCTTTTCTTTTCTTTTCGAGACGGAGTCTCGCTCTGTCGCCCAGGCTGGAGTGCAGTGGCGCGATCTCGGCTCACTGCAACTTCCACCTCCTGGGTTCAAGCGAGTTTGTTGCCTCAGTTTCCCCAGTAGCTGGGACTACAGGCGCCCACCACCACGCCTAGCTAATTTTTTGTATTGTTAGTAGAGACGGGGTTTCACCGTATTAGCCAGGATGGTCTCCATCTCCTGACCTCGTGATCTGCCCTCATTGGCCTCCCAAAGTGCTGGGATTACAGGCGTGAGCCACCGCGCCCTGCCCGATTTTAAACTTTTCAAAACAAAGTTGATGTTAAAAACATGAAATACCAAGAAAGAGCTTGTCATGAGAAGGAACATTCCCAGTCTATTGCTTCCCACAGGCCACCCCTGGTTCTACAGCTAAAGGCAGCCTTAAGGAACTTTTAACAGTTTCTATTTTCAGGATTTCTTGGGGGTCACCTCCAGATCTTTAAGTGATGTGCCCATGGTACTATTTCTTGTTTTATCTAGTCTAGATTATAAACAATCTATTGAGTTTCTCTTATAACAGATGAGGATTTAGCCTTTTTGAGGAAGTCTCTTGTGATTCCTGTTTTGAAGATGAGAAAACTGAAGCTCAGGAGGAGTGAGGTGTCCAAGGTCACATAACCAAGAGCCGATGGGGTGGGAATTAGGACCCAGGTTTCCTAACTCTAGGATCCTTGCAATTTCCACCCCACATTGTGGGGGACTGAACCTGCCTTTGCAAAAATTATAACTGAGAAAATTATGACAGTGAAAGAGACCTGACCTAACCAACTCCATGTTGCTTCTAACCTCCAAGCTGTCCTTGTTCATTCCCGGGCAGAGAATGAACTAACTTTGGGAGGAGCTTAGTTTATAGTTTAACTTTGAAACAAAGATGACAACAGCCCTTTCCCAAAACAAACCCCCTTCCTGCTTAGGACTAGACTGCCTTTACAGGACTAACAGATTAGCCACAAGATTAGAAATTATGGTTTAGGAGTCACGTAGCTGGAGCCTGTAAGACTCTGAACCGGCCAGTCAAGGTGGCTCACGACTGTAATTCCAGCACTTTGGGAGGCTGTGGTGGGTGGTCAGGAGTTCAAGACCTGGCGAAGACGGTGAAACCCTGTCTCTACTAAAAATACAAAAAAATTAGCCAGGCGTGGTGGCACACGCCTATAATCCCAGCTACTTGGGAGGCTGAGGCAGAGAATCGCTTAAACCCGGGAGGCCGAGGTTGCAGTGAGCCAAGATCACACCACTGCTTCCAGCCTGGGCAACAGGGAGATATTCCATCTCAAAAATAAAAAATAAAAAAGATTCTGAACCTCCTCAAATTACTCCTGGGGATAAATCACCATTGTAAAATGTAAGATCAGTGTTTGAGATATTTTGCAGACTCTGTGCTAGATGTATCAGCTGTCACTACCCGGATCGATAAACTGGCTCCTCTGGCCTTATGGCCCCCACCCAGGGACTGCCAGACAGCACAAGAGGACAGCTTCGACTTACTATGATTTCATCTCCAACCCAATCATCAGCACTCCTTACTTATGGCCCCCTACCCACCAGATTATCCTTAAAAACTCTGATCCCTGAATTCTCAGAGAGACTGATTTGAGTAATAATAAAATTCCGGTCTCCTATACAGCCAGCTCTGCATGAATTAAATTCTTTCTGTGTTGCAATTCCCCCATCTTGATGGCTCTGTCTAGGCAGCGGGCAAGGAGAACCCACTGGACAGTTACAGCACCACTTCAAGGCTTACCCGCCAGGGTAATTACCTTCTAGGGTTGTGTTCAGGTGTCAAAACTGATGTAGCGGCCAGGCGTGGTGGCTCACATCTGTAATCCTGGCATTTTGGGAGGCCAAGGCGGGCAGAAAACCTGGAGTCAGGGGTTCGAGACCAGCTTGACCAGCATGACGAAACCTCTTCTCTACTAAAAATACAAAAATTAGCCAGGCCCGGTGGCGCGTACCTGCAATGGCAGCTACTCGGGAGGCTGAGACAGGAGAATCGCTTGAACCCAGGAAGCAGAGCTTGCAGTGAACCAGAGATTGCACCATTGCACTCCAGCCTGAGTGAGAGAGTGAGACTCTGTCTCAGAAAACAAAACAAAACAAAACAAAACAGACTAATGTTGTAAGACTCCTTAAAACGGGCCTGACAGATAAAATACAGGATGCCCAGTTAGATATGAATTTCAGACAAAGAACAAATGCTTTTTAGTACGAATATGCCCTAAATATTGCATGGGGCATACCCACTAGAATATGCATGGGACATACTTGCTTTTATTTGCTAAATCTGGCAATTATAGGAGAGAAAATAGTTCTTTCCCCACTGATTACTAGGTTCATGTTTGAAACTCCTATAATAAGAGATAGGTTAACAAGAGAAGAGTTTAACAAATTTATTTGAAATAAGTTTTATGTGACGGGGGCTGGGTGCAGTGGCTCATACCTGTAATCCCAGCACTTTTGGAGGCTGAGGAAGGATGATTGCCTGAGCCCAGAAGTTCAAGACTAGCCTGCATAACATAGTGAGACCCCCATCTCTACAAAAAGTTCAAAATGAGCTTGGTATGGTGGCGTGCACCTGTATTTCCAGCTACTTGGGAGGCTAAGGTGGGAGGATTGCTTGGGAAGATCCTCAGTGGGAGGAGGTCAAAGCTGCAGTGAGCCGTGAACATACCACTGCACTCCAGCCTGGCTGACAGAGTGAGACCTTGTTTCAAACAAAACAAAACAAAACAAGTTTTATGTGACCCGGGAACTTTCAGAAATGAAGACCCAAAGAAACAGGGAAAACTATGTATGCTTATGAACAGTCAAGCGGAAGTATGATTGGATAAAATGGTATAAGCTAATGGTTATAAACAGAAGGGAACTTAGCAAGGCCTGTTCAGATTCTTCTTGGTGTCTCTGTGTCTTCAGACGGGGACATTGCTTTCCTCCAGGTATATGGTGGGCCACCCTGGAGTGAGAGATTTACAACCTGTGTCAGAGGAGAAGGAACAAGGGGAAGAAAGTGAGGGAGAACTTCCTGCTTCTGTTGCCTTCTCAAATGCCAAGGTGCCCTGTTTTGGGTTAGTGTGTGCTGAACTCCATCACAATTCTACTTTAAGACTATGAATCTAGGCTTATACTTATGCTGGTTTCTAGAACTGCAGGTACAGTAACAGGCCTGTGGTTTATTCATGACAAAGGAATTTTTCTGAGAAAGACAGGCACTATTTATGATTTCCATACAGATAAAATATAAAACAGGCAAAGTTAAAACATATAACGTTTACAGATACAACATGTAAAGTAAGATGACAAAGAAACGCAAGTGAATTGGTAACACAAAATTTAGGAGAGTGGTTACATGGTGTGTGTGGGATATGTCATGAGGAAAAGAACACCAGGGGCTTCTAAGCTCCAGGGAAATGGCTAGGGAAATGGTGTGCATTTTATTTTTTGATGTAGTATATTTCTATGCACTCTTTGTGTATATATTTTCTTTTTTTTTTTTTTAAAGGCTGGG
Source organism: Macaca fascicularis (assembly GCF_037993035.2). NCBI lineage: Eukaryota > Metazoa > Chordata > Mammalia > Primates > Cercopithecidae > Macaca > Macaca fascicularis. The sequence goes on along the minus strand of NC_088378.1, from coordinate 157,243,279 downwards.
TGCAGCGGCTTACGCCTGTAATCCCAGCACTTTGGGAGGCTGAGGTGGGTGGATCACTTGAGGTCAGGAGTTCAAGACCAGCCTGGCTAACAGAGTGAAACCCTATCTCTACTAAAAATACAAAAAAAAATTTAGCTCAATGTGGTGGTGCACGCCTGTAATACCAGCTACTCAGGAGGCTGAGGCAGAGAATTGCTTGAACCTGGGAGGTGGAGGTTGCCATGAGCTGAGATCATGCCATTGCACTCCAGCCTGGACAACAGAGTGAGATTCTATCTCAAAAAAAAAAAAAAAAAAAAAAGAAAAGAAGCATTCCTAGATTCTGAATGACACAGACCAAGGTTGTAAACCTAGCTCTAGCATCTCTGAGCTTTCGTTTCTTTATCTATAGAATGGGAATAATAATACTTAGTTGGCAGCACTGTTGTGTGTTGTAAAAATAATATATGTAAAGAACATATATGCATCTAGGATGTCTTTAGGAAATGCTACTGTCAATCAAGTCTATGTTGGAGTGAAGTAGAGATTGTGCCAGAACTTCCGCCATCCTACTAGGTAAGCCGTGGTCAGATACTGTCTTTGCTTCTGTTGGCTGTTGCCTTCTTACCTAAACTCTTTCTTTTGTTAGTGTATATTGAAATTCTGAAGAAATCACACTTCACAGAATTTTGAATGTTGAACTGCTTCTTAAAAATAAAACTGTAGCCCTTTAAAACATAGATTTGTGAGTGAATGAGCGATGTTTGTAAAGAGAAGAGCCAAAAAGGAAAGTCAATTCCCTGTTAATGTTAAGTTCTAGCTTCAAAGCACAGGAGACATGCAGAGAAATCAATGAGGAAAAGTCTCCTGATTGGAACAGGCAATCATTTGCCATGGACATGCAAAAAGCAAATTATTTTCCTTAATTTTACACTCTCAGTCTCCCCACTGGAGAAAGAGATTTTTAGCAAACTTCTAAAATGTGATTTTTTTTTTTTTTTTTTGCATTTTCCCGTGTTCTGTATATTTCTATACAGAATTACTAATATACTTAAGTCTTTTGGCTATAAAAAAGAGAACCAACTTCCCTTGGCTGAAGAATTCACTTTAAGCCATAATTTAATGTTAAACAAAGTCTTTAAAAAAATAAGGTAAAGGGAAACTTCAAATTAAGAATGCTAATTGAAGAATTTTTCATTTAAGTATTCAGAATTGGCTGAAAGGAGGATTCACTATGTCAATTTAGAAGGCAATATTCTATAAAAGTTCATTTTTATACATTTTGCATCAAGTTAAAATATCCTGAGAGTAAAATGTTCAAACTCACTAGTAATACAATAGCATAAATCAAAATAATATTGAGAAATCATTTCACCCTCAGAAATATGAACACTCAGTGCTGCCACAGGCATGGTGTACAGTGAAGTGGGCTTTCTTGCACTTTGCTACTGGAGTGTAAACTGGGACAATCTGGAAAGCAGTTTGTTAGTATCTATTAAGAGCTCTAAACATGTCTAGATTCTTTGATCTTTGTAACTCTGCACTAGTTCCTTAAAATCTCAGAGACGTAGCCTTGGTCAATAAGGAAACCACCCACCCTTCATCAGAGGTCTGGGTTCCAGTTCATAGAATAAATGTGTGTGCATGTGATTGTTGGGGTCCGCGTGTTTCCTAAACAAAGGAATGAACACACAAGACAATACAAGACAAGACAAACATGGCGGCCGCCTCGAATCGCACGCTCTGCTTTATTTTATACAGTCGTTTGTGGAATGTTACCAAGTCACAAGACACATTGTTGTTTTTCTGACCTTTCCCTGACTTCTTTTGCAAGAGCAGGACTTATGGGGAACGCCCTGCTTCGTTTGCAAGAGCAGGACTTATTGGGAACGCCCTGCTTCGTTTGCAAGAGCAGGACTTATCAGGAACACACTGTTTGCGAGCACGTAGTCCTCTACTTTTCTTTGATCTTGTAACTCTGCACTATTTCCTTAAAATCTCAGAGACGTAGCCTTGGTCAATAAGGAAACCACCCACCCTTCATCAGAGGTCTGGGTTCCAGTTCATAGAATAAATGTGTGTGCATGTGATCATTATATTTTTGATAATGGTGGAAAAGTGAGCTATCTAAACGTTCATCAACAGGGGAATGGTGAGGTAACTTAGTGTGCACTCATACTGCGGCAGATGCACCCATTACAAGTACATTTACCAAGATGTTAATGAAAAGATAAAATGCTTACAAGTTTACATTAGATGAAAAAAGCAGTATGAAAATAGCACAAAATTATCTCAACTATGCAAAATACACACTTATAAAAATATTGGAATAAGAGAAATCAAACTACTAACAAGTAGTAATTTTAGGATTGAGGGATTGTGATTCTTATTTCCTTCTTTACGTTTTCCCATTTTCCAAATTTTCTACAATGAGCAATATTACCGTTATAATAAGAACAAAAAATATTTTTAAAAATTCTGAGGCAGTGGCATATTTCTCTATTGGTTATACACAAATTGACTCCTGTTCAGGGGAGAAAAAAAGCTGATGACACAGGTACAATATACCACTTCACTTCCTCAAGGCAGGGTTAAAATGGCATTTTCTCAACATGTGTTTGCTTCAAAGAGTGTGTGCAGCATACATTACCAGTAAGTTGCAGGATTTCACTCTATTTCTAGAACTCCAGTGCCTGAGTTAAACAAAAGTCATGTTTTTCCCATTGGTATGTGAAATGACATACATCTCTAGTTCCTCGGGAGAGCATGCAGTTTGTGATGCCGATTATTTTCATGTTATGAAACCCATCTCTATCATTACTAGGCAGAAGGCGTAATGAAGTTGGCTGATTACAAAGGAAGGGAAAGCTGAGTGCTTCCAGCTCTCTGATGTTTTCTGGTGACAGCCATCATTTAGAGTAGTGTTATTTTGAAGCAATTTTACTGAGAACGGAATATGTTTATAGAACATTCATTGAGTTTATTGCTTAAGAGCTTTACATTTCATGATTTGGGCATTGGTCTCTCTCTCCAGGATTTCAGAGTGTGTCTTAATATGTTTAGTGTTGCTGTAACTGAACACCAGAGACTGAGTAGTTTATAAAGATAAAAGGTTCTTTGACTCATCATTCTGGTGGCTGGAAAGTCCAAGATTGGGCATTGGTATCTGGTGAAAGCCTCAGGTTGCTTCAACTCACAGTGGAATGGAGCCAGTATGTGCAAAAAGATAGGGAGAGAGGAGGCAAGGGTTGGGGGTGGGGGGTACCAGGCTCTTTTTAACCACCAGATCTCATGGGACTTAACAGAATGAGAATTCACTCACCCTGAGGGAGGGCATTAATCTATCCATGAGGGATCTGCCTCCATGATCCAAACACCTCCCACCGGGCCCACTCCAACACTGCCACATTGGGGCTCAAATTTCAACATGAGCTTTAGAGGGGATAAACAGGCAGAGCATAGTATAGCATGGTGGGAATAGGATAAAGCAGGAATCCATTGTTACATTTTACTTACAATCAATGTTCTAAGTCTTCTTGGATAGATTCTTCTTTAAATATATATAATTCTTAAATTGAAAGGGTCAGTTCTAGAGTGACATTGCATATATTGTTGTTTACAATGCAATGCTCTTTGCAAAAACAGGTTTAGGTTAAAGAAAGGCCAGTGGCCAGGCTGACTGGCAACAAAGGAAAGGCCATAAAAACTTGAACTTTACAAAGCTGTTCTTCACCATTTTGCTGTGTGGTATTTATTATTCCAAAAACTAAGGAACAGCGATATTCATTGAAATGTTCATAAAGTCATCAAGTTTATATACCTCCTCTTAAATATATCATTTGAGAGGTGGGAGGATCGCTTGAGCCCAGGAGTTCAAGACCATCCTGGGCAACATAGCGAGACCCCATCTCTAAATTTTAAAAAGTAAAAATAAAAATATCATTTGATCCTGGAAGTCTCACAGATTATAAAGGAAATATTTAAATAAGCCTCTTCAGGTTACTTGAAAAACTCTTCGGCTTAGCTTAGCTGAAATGAACTGAGTATTGTTTCATGTTGGAGAATAGTACTTTGTTTGCTAATATATAATATTATGTATATACTACTGTTTCATGAATTAATTGTTTCATGGATGTTGGTTTATAGCCCCAACTAGATTAAACACAGCTGTGGGCAGGAGCTGTGTCTTATATTCCTTTTATATTCCCCATGGCATCAAACACAATGCTGAAAATAAGGGTGCATTTGGAAAGAAGCAGGAAAACATAAAACTAGTGAGACAGAAAGCACCTGAAAATAAAAATCTGAAATGAGACTAGGGATGCAACAGCCTAAAAGAACAATCTAGGGCTGGACTTTAAGGTCTGTGGTCCGGAGACCCTGCAACACATCCCATTTCAAAAGAAGAAGCTGTTGCATGCTGGGCTCTGTTGGACTTTCAGAAGGATTTTTGCTGGGCATGACCCCTCACATTAAGTGAGGCTTTAAAAAATTTTTGTACTGATGCATTCATATTTGAAATGCAGTCTAATGTTCTTATTGAGTATATAAAAAGGAAATAGCCCTATTTTGTGTTCTTAATCCCTTGGAGCTTTTTTATTTTTTAACTTGATCAAATCAACTAAGTGCAGAGATGCTATGAGCTGCCTTACAAAGCACTCAAATGATTTATGGCATCACTTCCCAAGTATTTGTAAAGGATTATTTCAGAAATAATCAATTATATCTTTCTCTCTGTCTCTCTCTTTTTTTTTTTTTTTTTTTTTTTTTTGAGATGGCGTTTCGCTCTGTCACCCAGGCTGCAGTGCAGTGGTGCAATCTTGGTTCACTGTAACCTCTGCCTCCTGGGTTCACGCCATTCTCGTGCCTCAGCCTCCTGAGTAGCTGGGACTACAGGCACCCACAACCACGCCTGGTTTTAGTAGAGATGGGGTTTCATCCTGTTAGCCAGGATGGTCTCGATCTCCTGACCTCGTGATCTGCCCTCCTCGGCCTCCCAAAGTGTTAGGATTACAGGCGTGAACCACTGTGCCCTGCCTCAATTATATCTTACATTATCACCCACAAAAATCATCATCTTTAGCTACCATTACATGTGGACCAAAAGAGTGAACATCTTAAAATTCCTCCAGAATAAATAATCTGTGCTAACTCTCATCATTTCCTCAGGCAAGGTTTCGCTTTGCTAGGTCTTAAAGTTTGAATCTGGCCGGACACAGTGGTGTATGCCTGTAATCTCAGCACTTTGGGAGGCCTAGGCTGGCGAATCCCTTGAGTCCAGGAGTTTGAGACCAGTTGAGGCAACATGGTGAAACCCTGTCTGTAAAAAAATGCAAAAATTAGCTAGGTGTGGTGGTGCACACCTGTAGTCCCAGCTACTTGAGAGGCTGGGCTGAGAGGATTACTTGAGCTCAGAAAGTCAAGGCTGCAGTGAGGCGTGGTCACACCACTGGGCAACTGAGCAAGACCCTGTGTCAAAAAAAAAAGTTTGAATCTAATAGCATGCAACTTTTTGCTGCTTCTATTTAGTTAATAGTTTATTTGATAAGTATACTCCATGAGAGGCATTCCAAATGGATTTTGGGGATAAACTTCTTCGTGTTTATGGACATAAGCATGAACAGAAGGAAGGAAACAATCGTGAATGATACATTTTACTATAATCATGTATATGTAGACTACAACACATCAAACTATATCTTATGTTAAGAAAGACAGTTGGAATTTAAGTGCTTCCGGTGTGTTATTTGTTAAGCTAGTGTCTCTCAGCTTTGAACCTAGAGTTCCATATCCTGTTTTGTGATGCAGGCACTCTGCAAACCTTTCTCTTTGTTGGTTGGTTTCTTTAGGCTCTGCCAATTGGGCACTAGAGAGAGACTGTGGGGTTGGAGGGGGAAGACAAGGTGCTCTCTTTTCTGTTTGCGTCCGAGTCACCTCAGCTATACTACTTCACTTGGCAGCAGCAGTTCCCTCCAGAAGCAGCGTGATTCCAATTTGCTGACTTACTAAAACATAGAACACCAGCCTTATCATGCCCTCCCAGAGATATGGCCTCAGTGAACAGGGAACCCCCTCCCTTCCTTACAGGTCTGGGTCTCAGCTCCCAATGACCCTCTCCCAGATTTCTGAAGCACCAGCATTATCTGAGCAATGGTCGCTCCTCAGAGGTCTGACTTCCAGTCTGTAGGGACCCATTCTTCAAGCCTGTGAGTTTCAATAATTCCAACCTTTTTCTTTAGTTCCTCAGTCCTAGTGGGGATAGCTGTATCCTATGGATGTGGTAAGGCGTCTCTGAGATACCTTACTGTTCCTTTATTGCCTTTTTAGTTGTTCCATATCTGGCTAGCAAGTCTTGAGTATTACATTCTCTCTGTTAAACTAACTGGGGTGGTTTCTGTCTTCTTACTGGATCCTGACCAATACAGCTTCCTCAAACAATAAGATTGGAGGGAAAATGTTAATGTTCATAAAATGCACGTGGCTGGTTGCTGAAAATTTTGGGCAGATAAGAGGGAGAAATTACTTTTTTAGTCACAGATCTGGGAGCTTTCCTAATAGTCCAGTGGACCAGGCTATATAGAAATAAATTTAAAAGTACACATATTAAAAAAATATGTATTTTTTTCCTTTGTTGCCTAAAAGTTTCTTGTAGAACCTGTCATTCCTAAAAATCATGTGATGCATCTAGACATTCTATAAGATTCTTTTCTTTTTTTGTGTTTAGAGATGGAGTCTTGCTCTGTCACCCAGGCTAAAGTTCAGTGGCACAATCATAGCTCACTGTAGCCTCGAACTCCTGGGCTCAAGTGATCCTCCTGCCTCAAGTGATCCTCCTGCCTCAGCCTCCCAAAGAGCTGGGATTACAGGTGCCAGCCACCACAGCTAGGTTAAGCATTCTGTATGTCTTCTTAAAGAAATCTTTGCCAAACTCAAGATCACTAAATTATCCTATCTATTGTATTCCCTTAGAAATTTTATAGTTTTGGCTCTTAACATTTAAGGATTCATTTTGAGTCAAATTTAGTGTATATTGTAAGACAAAGATTTGTTTTGTTTTTATTTTTTGTTTTTGTTTGTTTGTTTGTTTTTTGTAAATGACGCTATAATTCTTTCAGAATCATTTGTTGGAAAGATCATCTCTACCCCATTGAATTGCCTTGGCATCGTTGTCAAAAGTCTACTGGTTCCATGTGTGTGTATTTTATTTCTAGAGTCTCTATTCTGTTCCGTTGATTTATATGTCTCTCTTGATACCAATACAACACTATTTTGATTACTGTAGCTTAACAGAAAGTCTTGAAATCAGGTAGTAAGTTCTTCAATTTCTTTTTTAAAATTGCTTTGGCTACTCTAGTTTCCTTGCATCTCCACATCAATGTTAAAACTAGCTTGTCACGTTTATAAAAATAAAGTCTGTTGGGATTTTAATTGGAATTTCCTTAGTTCTACACACCAATTTGGGTGATAGCAATAAATGTTTTATGATTTGTAACATCAAAATACATAGATCTATCTTGTGGTTTGAATGAATTTTACCATACATGATTTTGTGACACCATGTATTGGTCATTTGCAAAATATCAGATCACTGACTCATGCAAAACTTCCAAATGTTTACAAATTATATTATATTATATATTTAAAAATCATATTCATTAATATCACTATCTATCTCATTGGAATAGTCTTTAAGTATCAGGGAGCTTTCAAGCTCACAGTGGCACATACATGTTTCTAAAAATTCTGACTTTTGCATGGAAAGCTCTAATTTTATCATTGGCAATATATGCTTTCAGTTGTTTTCCTTAAAGTGTCAGCCTCACTTTTGGTTCCTTTTACAGAAAAAAATCTGCCAAAAACTCAAGTATGAATCTTAGTTTGTCTGTCAGTTGCTCTTAAAAAAAATGATGTTAAAAGACAGGGATTGTCAGAGTAGATCAAGAAACAAGACCCAATTATATGTTGCCTACAAGAAACTCCCTTTCACAATGGGACCAATTTGAGGGTAGAGGGTGGTAGGAGGGTGAGGACTGAAAAACTACCTTTTGGATACTATGCTGATTACCTGAGTGACAAAATTGTCTGTACACCAATCCCCAAAGACATGAAATTTACCCACGTAACAAACCTGCATGTGTCACCCTTGAAACTAAAAGTTGGAAAGGAAAAAAAACCTCATGTTAAATATAAAGGCACATATGGATTAAAAGTGAAAGGATGGAGAAATATATACCATGCTAACACTAATCAAAAGAGAGCAGGAGTAGCTATATTCACTTTAGACAGAGCGGGCTTCAGGCCGAGGAAAGGTAGTGGGGATAAAGAGACATAATAACCCTTAATTGTGTATGTCCCTTACAACAGAGCATGAAACTATTTGACACAGTAACTGATAGAATTGTAAGGATCCATCATTATATTTGGAGACTTTAAACAACCTTTATTGGTAATTAATAGATTCAGCTAGCAGAAAATCAAATAAAAATGGTGTTCTATGAAACAAAACCAAACAATGGTTAGCACAGCTGGCAACTCAAACACAGATGCTTTGTCTTGAGACAACCATTGCGTCGCTGACCCAGGAACAACATGGGTTTGAACTGAGCAGGTCCACTTATGCACAGATTTTTTTTCCATAAATATATTGAAAATTGTTTTGGAGATTTGCAATAATTTGAAAAAACTCACAGACAAACCAAGTAGCCTAGAAATATCAAAAAATTAAGAAAAACATATGCCATAAATGCATAAAATATATGTAGATACTAGTTTATCATTTACATCATAAAATATACACAAATTAGTGATAAAAAGTTAAAATGTATCAAAAGTTATAAACACAAACACTTACAGACCATATGTGTTCCCATTCCCAGTCAACAGAAATGTAAACAAAAGCAGTAAAGATGCAGTGTTAAATCATAACTGCATAAAATTAACTGTAGTATATACCATACTACTGTAATAATTTTGTAGCCACCTCCTGTTGCTATTCAGTGAGCACAAGTGTTGTGAGTATCCACTTAAAATGTCACAAGAGCAGTTTGTCTCTCTGGTAAATTTCGTATCACAGTAAAAAGTGGTCTCTCGTTCTCACATATTTTTCATCATGTGTAGTGCAATACCATAAACCTTGAATAACATTATGGGACTCATATAAACTGCCACCAGTAATGCTGGAAGTGCTCCCAAGAGAAGCAGAGAAAAGTCATGATAGTAAAAGAAAAAGTGGGATGTTTCGGCCAGGCATGGTGGCTCACGCCTGTAATCCCAGCACTTTGGGAGGCCAACAGGGGTGGATCACCGGAGGTCGGGAGTTCAAGACCTGCCTGGCCAACATGGTGAAACCCCGTCTCTACTAAAAATACAAAAATTAGCCGGGCATGGTGGCATGCCCCTGTAGTTCCAGCTATTTGGGAGGCTGAGGCAGGGGAATCACTTGAACCCAGGAGGCAGAGGTTGCGGTGAGCCAAGATCATGCCACTGCACTCCAGTCTGAGTGACAGAGCGAGACTGGGTCTCAAAAAAAAAAAAAGGAAAGAAAGAAAAGAAACATGGGATCATGTGTGCCATGGTCTGAAGTCTGCAGCTGTGGCTGCCCAACATTTCAAGATAAATGAATCCAGTGTTCATTGTTAAAAAAAAAAAAAAGAAAGAAAAAAGAGGAAAGGACATTCGTAACAGTGTCACTGCAGTTACACGAGCAGGCATGAAAACATTGCACTTTTTGCAAATATCTTGTTCCCTGTATTAAAAATGCAGCTTTTATGTGGGTGCAGGATTTCTATAAGAAACACATACCTAAAGACCCCAATATTATTTGAGAAAAACCAAGCCATTATATAACAACTTAAAGCAAAGGGAAGATGAAAGATCTAAAGCTGAAGAATTGAATGCTGGTAAAGGATGGTTTGATAATTTTAGGAAGAGGTTTAGCTTAAAAAATGTCAAGATAACGGAGAAGCAGCTTTTGTCTATCAAGATGAGCAACAGATGAGTTCCCAGATGCCATTAAGAAAACCAGTAAAGAGAAAAGTTATCTGCCTGAATAGGTTTTTAGTGCCAACAAAAGTGCCCTATTATGGAAAAAATATAGCACAAAGGACATTTATTAGTAAGGAAGGGCAATCTGAGCACCAGGATTTAAGGCAGGAAGGGATAGGCTAACTGTACTGTTCTGTGCAAATTCAGATAGGTTGATGATCAGGACGGTGCTTATCCATAAAGCTGCCAACCCCAGAGGCTTACAAGAAATGCTTTGTACCTGAAGTCAGAAAGTACCTTGCCAGTAAGGAACAGCCTTTTAAAGTTCTTTTGATATTGGACAATGCCCTTGGACACCCAGAACCCCATGAGTTCAACACTGAAGGTGTCACTTGCCCCAAACCCAGCATCTCTAATTCAGTCTCTAGATCAGGGGTTCGTTAGGACCTTCAAGCCTCATTACACATGGTACTCTATGGAAAGGATTGCCAAATGCTATAAAAGAGAACCTCAACAGAGAGAACATCATAAAAGTCTGAAAGGATTACACCACTGAAGACACTATTGTTGTTACAGAAAAAGCCATGAAGGCCATCAAGCTCATAGTAATAAGCTCCTGATGGAGAAAACTATATACAGCTGTTGCGCATAACTTCACAGGCTTAAAAAGAGAGCCAATCAAGGAAATCATGAAAAAGATTGTGGATTTGGCAGAAAAGATGGGGACTAGGGAGCATGAAGGGTTTCAAGATACAGATCTTGGAGAAATTAAGAGCTAATAAATACCATGCCAGAGGAATTAAAAGAAAATGAAGATGGAGATGAGTGCTTTTGAACCAGTGCCAGACAATGAGGAAGAAGATGTAGAAGAAACAGTGCCAGAAAACAAATTGACATTAGACATCTGCTAGATGAGTTCGAATTATCCTGGACTGCTTTTGACTTCTTTTATGACATGGGCCCTTCTATGTTATATGCACTGAAACTAAAACAAATGGTGGAATAATTGGTACCATATAGAAATATTTTTTAGAGAAATGAAAAAGTAAAAAGTCAGACAGAAGGAATGATGTAGTACTGTAAAGTTATACCAAGTGTGCCTATCTTCCCTCTCCTTCCACCTCCTCCACCTCTTCCGCCTCTGCCACTCCTCCTCTCCCTCCTCCTCCTCAGCCTACTCAACATGAAGACAATGAGAATGAAGACCTTTATGATGATCCACTTCCACGTAATAAACAGTAGACTCCCCAAAAACTTAAGTACTAATAGCCTACTGTTGACTAGAAGCCTTACCAATGACATAAACAGTTCGCTAACACATTTTTTTTAAAGTTATATGTATTACATACTGTATTCTCACAATAAGGTTAAGCTAGAGAAAAAGCAAATGTTATTAAGGTGGCTCATCCCTGTAATGCCAACACTTTGGAAGGTTGAGGTGGAGGATGGCTTGAGTCTAGGAGTTCAAGACCAGCCTGGGCAATATAGTGAGACTCTATCTCTACAAAAAACAACAAACAAAACCAAAACAAAATGGAACAACTTATATGTGGATTTTTGACTGTGTAGGGAAAACTCTGCGTTGTAGTTTGGTAGGCAGCAGAAGTGCTTTGTGTGTGCTTCCTATTTCATCATGTAGAATAATCAAAAAGTCATGGATTTAAAGGTTGAGATTAAATAAAATCAATAATCTTTACTGCTGCAAGGACATTAAGTACAACTGTTTTTTCTTAGTATTATTATTTTTAGTTTTTTGCAAGTGTGTAATGGTAAGTAATACAGTGACTACTAGTGTAGTTTGGTGCCCTGCCTTGGTTTGTGTTAAGATGACTTTAGTTTTACTCACCATTGCTTTTGCATTATCATTACTGATGTCAATACAGTGGATAAGGCAAATAACATGTTAGTATTATTATAAATACACTTTTGACTTTGCAGACCCTTTGTAATAGCTTCAGGGAACTCTCCTAGAGCTCCATGAATCACACTTTAAGAACCACTGCTTCGGCCAGGCGTGGTGGCTCGCGCCTGTAATCCCAGCACTTTGGGAGGCTGAGGTGAGCAGATCACTTGAGGTCACTTGAGATCATGAATTCAAGCCATGAAAGTCATCAAGCCCATAATAATAAACTCCTGATGGGTAAAACTATGTACAATTTTTGTGCATAACTTCACAGGCTTAACAACAGAGCCAATCAAGGGAATCATGAAATTGCCCATGCCTGGGCAACATGGCAAAACCCTGTCTCTACTAAAAATACAAAAAATTAGCCTGGCATGGTGGCATGCACCTGTAGTCCCAGCTACTCTGGAGGCTGAGGTACTGGAATCACTTGAACCTGGGAGGCAGAGGTTGCAGTGAGCCCAGATCACGCCACTGCACTCCAGCCTGGGCGACAGAGCAAAACCTTGTCAAAAAAAAAAAGAAGAACCACTACTTTAGGAGCACAAAAGGGCATTTACTACAACCTGCAAGAATTCTGGAGGCTGTGTTGAGAGAGGGAGGCCTGAGCTGAAGCTCTATGGACACATATGTAAGAAAGGATTGGCTGTCTAGACAAAGAGAACAGCAAGAGCAAAGCACAAGGTATGAACAGGGCTCCCTTCCTTGGTTTTGGTTAAACAAAAGATGCAGTGAGGGCAAGGGCAGGAACTGAGATGCCAAGAGATCCAGAGGGCCTTGGATGCATCAAAGAAGCTGAGACTTTTTATCCTTCAGGTGATGGGGAACTTTTGAAGATTTCAGAGCATGGGAGTGACAGAATTAGAGTCGTCTGTTAGCTCTAGCACTCTTAAAAGGATATGTTGAATGGATTTTGGAGGTTTGCATTGGAAAAAAGGAACTCGGTTAGAAGCCTGTGCAAAGTAAGAGATGATTTAATAGAACAGATGGTCAACTAATTAAGCACTCAAAACCCCCATCCATTAATTCAGTCAGAGTATTCTAACTGATGCACAGTTAGACTCAGGGGACACAACTTGACATCACAGTTAATCCATGGATGCAGCCTCAAATAATAAAATGAAAGAAGTCTTAAAGATCATGTTTCTATTATTGGTGTCCTTCTAGACCCTCAAAATAAAATTCCCATGGCCCCTGCTCAGCTTAATCATTTCCTACAATGATTAGAAAACCGAGAGCAAAGAACAGGGGTAGGAAAGGGTCTGCAAGCTATGTTTGTTTTTCACAAGAGCATAATTGGTACAGTACTATAGAGATCTGAGATCATAGAATCAGTTAATTTTTAGGGATTAACTATTCTGTGTATGTGCATGCATGCATATGTGTCCATATATTTACAGTCATATGCCACACAATGATGTTTCCGTTAACAGCAGACCACATATATGACAGTGGTCCCATAAGATTATAAGACCTTATTTTTGCTGTATCTTTTCTATGTTTAGATTCCTAAATCCTTACCCTTGTGTCACAATTGTCTACAGTATTCAGTTGAGTAACATGCTATACAGGTTTGTAGCTTAGGGGCAATAGACTACACCATCTAGCCTAGGTGTGTAGTACACTACACCATCTAGGTTTGTGTAAGTACACTTGATGATGTTCATACAACAATAAAATTACCTAACAACACATTTCACAGAAAGTATCCCCATTGTTAAGCAACATGTAACTGAATTTACAGATTCCGACATTTGAACTATGCTGCTACAGCCCAATCTAAATCTCCATCAACTTTTTTTTTTCTTTTTTTATTGAGACAGAATTTTGCTCTTGTCACCAAGGCTGGAGTGCAATGGCACCATCTCAGCACACTGCAACCTCTGACTTCTGGTTTCAAGTGATTCTCCTGCCTCAGCCTCCCGAGTAGCTGGGATTACAGGCGACCGCCATGACGCCTGGCTAATTTTTTGTATTTTTAGTGGAGATGGGGTTTCGCCATGTTGGGCAGGCTGGTCTTGAACTCTGACCTCAGGTGATCTGCCCGCCTTGGCCTCCCAAAGTTCTGGGATTACAGGCATGAGCAACCATCCCTGACCTCCATCAACTCTTGTCTGGACTTCTGTGATGACCCCTAACTAGTCTCCTTGCTTCCTACCCTTCTTCAATCCATTTTATGTACAGCATCTACAGTGATCTTTTAAAAATATAAATCAGATCATATAATATGTCTGCTTTTAATCCTCCAGTGACTGCCTATTCGACTTAGAAAAAAATCCAAAATCCTTATGCTGTTTTGCAAAGCTTTACATAACTGGACCTGCCTGCCTGCCTCTCTGACCTCTTCTATCATTGCTTGCCTTGCTCCACAAAGTCTAGTCATGCCAACCTTGGTGTGTTCCTATCTTGGTGCCTTTGCACTAGCTATCGTTGCTGTAAGGGATACTATTTCTCCAGAGCCTCACATGAATTTTAGGTTCTATCAAATTATGAGGAACCCCTAGGGTAGCCTCTCTGTCAACCCCCACCTCTTGCTCTGCTTCCTGTTCCTTATAGTCTAGCTGGAGCAGCACCTGGGACATTGCCTGGTATGCAATAGGTTCTCAATCAATATTTGTGGGATAAATGAATGGAAGGATCATAGGTACATTTTCTCTTCTTGTTGTTACTTTTAATGGTTTTCACAAAACTCTAAGAGCAAATAATTTCAAGTTTAGAATTAGTTTAGCACCATCTTTTGAGTGCCAGTTAGCCTGCTGGTCCCCCTCCCCTTCCTGTTCCCCCCCTTCCCCTTCCCTTCCCCTCCCTCCTTTCCTCTCCTTCCTTTCCTTCCCCTCCCTCCCTCCCTCCCTTCCTTCCTTCCTTCCTTCCTTCCTTCCTTCCTTCCTTCCTTCCTTCCTTCCTTCCTTCCTTCCTTCCTTCCTTCCTATTGGTCAGGGTTTTATTCCTTCTAAAATCATGTAGTAGAAATTAAAATTACTTAGAAAGGACGTAAATGACTTTCCTTTAACTAGTGTTATGGGATGAAATGTGTCTATCCCCAAATTCACATGGTGAAGTCCTAACTCTCAGTACCTCAGAATGTGGCTTTATTTTAAAATAAGATTGTTGCAGATATAATTGGTTAAGATGAGGTCATAGTGGAGTAGGTTGAGCCCCTAATCCAATACGACTGGTGTTCTTATAAAAAAGAGGGACATTTGGACACAGACACACACACAGGGTGGGGGTGCCATGTGGAGATGAAGGCAGACATTGGGGTGATGCACCTATAAGCCAAGGAACATCAAAGATTGCCACCAAACCACCAGAAGCTATGGGGGAGGCATGAAATAGGTTCTTCTTCACAGCGTCAGAAGAAAGTAACTGCTGACACTTCGATTTTGGACTTCTGATTTCTAGAACTGTGAGACAATAAATTGTTGTTTAAACCATCCACTTATCAGTATGTTGTTATAAAAGCTCTGGGAAACTAATACAACCTGTTAGAGGCATCAGTTATGGTTATAGAGCAAGAGAATTCATCTGTATGTTTACAAGATAGCAATGTTTCCCTCTTTCTTTTTTTTTTTGTTTTTGAGATAGGGCTTCACTCCTGTCACCCAGGCTGGAGTGCAGTGGTGCAATCTTGGCTCACTGCAACCTCCACCTCCTGGGCTGAATCAATTCTCCTGCCTCAGCCTCCTAAGTAGCTGGGACCACAGGCATGCACCACCACACTTGGCTAATTTTGTATTTTTTTGTAGAGACTGGGTTTCACCATGTTGGGCTGGTGTCAAACTCCTGGTCTCAAGTGATCCGCCCACCTTGGCCTTCCAAAGTGCTGGGATTATAGGTGTGAGCCACCACATCTGGCCACATCAATGTCTCCCCCTTTAGAGAAAGATGGGAAGAATAAATCATAAAAATCTTGCAATCTGGGAGACACAAATATATAAACAAATTATTACAAAATATGACAAAAACCGTAATCAAGGCACAAAGTGCCATGAGAACACAGTGGCAGGGGCTGCTTTCTGTGCCCAAGGAAGTCAAGGAAAGTTTCAGAAAAGAGATGGCAGTTCATATGGGTCATAAAGGATGAGGAGTTTTCTTTTTTTTTATGAGACAGAGTCTCCTTCTGCCCCCCAGGCTGGAGTGCAGAGGCGCCATCATAGCTCACTGCAGCCTTGGCTTCCCAGGCTCAGTGACCCTCTCACCTCAGCCTCCCACGTAGCTGGGACTACAGGCTCCTGCAACCACACCCAGCTAATTTTTTTTACTTTTTGTAGAGACAAGGTCTTGCTGTGTTGCCCAGGCTAGTCTCAAACTCCTGGGCTTAAGTGATCCACCCGCCTTGCCTCCCAAGGTGTTGGGATTACAGGCATGAGCCACCACACCCAGCCAGGACAAGGAACTTTCTAAGTAGAGATGGAAAGAAAAGGTACCGCAGGCACATGGAACAGATTACAGAAAGCCACAGATGTATAGGAAAACATGTAGAGGGAAGTAAGTATCATGTAGAAAACATCTTTTCCCTCCAGTCACCCACACATCAAGAGTTTAGGTTTTCTAGTATTCCTCCAACCATTTTGAAACTATTAATGCAGTAGGATCATTTTCCCCCTAAAAGAAATCTTATCTACCCCAATGTATAAAACAACCTCTTTGGGTGAGGAAGGCCTAGGAGTTTCTGCAGTGGTTCTTGACTTCTCTGTGTGAAGTGATGGGCCACTTTGGGAACCAGTGCTTTAAAAAAAAAAAAAAAAAAACAATTTGAAAGCTGCTGGCTTTTACTCTTTTGAAGCAGATTTAGGTGGAAGCTGTGGGGGCTATGAAAATGACACAGTCAATTCTGCTGCAGGGAGCAGGAGTGACAGATGGGAATCCCCTCTAGCACTTGCTTGAGTCTACACTCCCCTGGGCTGCTCAACTAAGTGCCACAGGGCTGCTAATGCAGGGCTTCTCTGGGGGACTTCTCTGGTGGGCAACTTTGGCTCAAAGACTTCCCATCAACCTGGCTGAAATTTTCTTGGAACTGTGCTACCATCTGAGACTGCCTATCCAGCACCCCTTATTACATCCTTCTCATCCTTCCCAGCTCCCCTCACTTCCTGAAGCTCCCTCTCCTTTTTCCCTCCTTGGCATTTCCCTCAATAAATCTCCTGCCTGTCTAATCCAGACTTGGCATCTGCAGAGGACCTGATCTAAGGAAATTAAACAAGAGGTCTGTATTATCCCTACAATTGCGTATTTCCAGATTAGCTAACCTAAGAGTTCCAAAGTGCACTGATACTGTTGCGATACCAATAAAACCCAATAGGGAGGAGGAGAGGATTCAGAAAGGAACACCTAGGCATTCTGTTGTGTTCTCAAAGCTTGCAAATTGATCATGAATGACATCCAAAATCTAAGACTGGGCAGATGGAAATACTTGAACAGATATTAAATAGCCAAAGTAGAATTAAAGAATAGTTACTGGAGGCTGTTTTTACACCCACACAACCTGGCAGATCACTGCTATACAGTCTTTGTTGCAAAAAATACTACAGAAATATGGTTCTTTGAAAACATCTTCTGTGCCTGTATAAATGACATAGGATCCGGAGGCATTTCTGCAAATAATATGTTTTCCTGTGCCAGTGTATAAATAGCTGTAGAGTATTGAGAGTAAGAGAAAGTTGCCAAGACTATTGCTACACTGACAAGAGAAGCAGCCGACTTGGAGCTTGCTCCATTATTTGCTGCTAGGCCTAAAGTTCAATGAGACTGAACACAAATGTTGTTTTCACATGACCAGATAAGAGGGCAGATGCTGCCATCTCTGACTACATAGAAAAGGCCAGAATAGGGCCTTTGCAATGTATCTGCCCTTTTGGTGAGGTTTCCCTTCCAGACAAGTGCTTTCCTTCTAGAGAAAAATGTTGCCTTTTAAAATGATGATCAAATTCAGGCCTCTACAGCTTTTAATGCCATAGTGTCCTGGTGATTTTCCTGGGCCGAACTGTCCTCTCTTGGCCAAAGATACCTCAGTTTTTCCTTTCTACCTTCAGGCAAGACTTACAAAAGGGAGAGAGGAATCTACAGAAAATAGAAAATCTAGGATGTCCTGGCATTCCCTGGAGATCTGAATCACTAAATATACAGAATCCCTGACATGCCCACAGTGGCCGTTGCTATCAGTTTGGACTTTGCCTGTGTCATTTACTATTGTCTGGATGTCTCCCCAAATTCTTTTTTTTTGACACGTAATCCTCATTGTGGTGGTATTGAGAGGTGGGACCATTTGGGAAGAGAGTAAGTCACGAGGATAAAAGGGGCTGGAGGGAACCAGTTTAGGCCCCCTTTTTCCCCCTCTGTTCCTTCTATCATGCGAGGGCACAGTGTTCAAGATGCCTTCTTGGAAGGAGACACCAGGGCCCTCACAAGACACTGAACCTCCCTGTGGCTTGAACTCGTACTTCCCAGCCTCCAGAACTATGAGGAACGAAATTTCTGTTCTTTATATAATAAATTACCCAGTCTCAGGTATTTTGTTATAGCAGCACACTAATGGATGGAGACATCATTCCTTCATTCATACTTTAATTCATATAATAAACATTTTTTTTGTTAGTTTACTGTGTGCAGGCAAGATGCAGTGTACTGAGGATAGCAATGAACGTGACTGGCAAACACCCTTGCTCTCTGGTAGCACATGCTCGTGGTGGGAAGGAAGGTGGTAAATATACAATATAATGGAAATCTGAGTGATGAGAGGGAGTGACTGGGAGGAGAGTGGCTATTTTTGATAGGGTGGTCAGGGATGACCTGTCTGAGAAGCTGGTCATGGGAAGACTATGGAGAATAGGTAAAATCAAGTGCAGACACTTAGTTGGATATGAACTTGGTCTCTCCATTGGAAAGAAGGTTGATAGGGCTGGATCATAGTGAGCACAAGAGTACAGTGGGAGATGAAGTCAGTGTGAAAGGCTGGGCCCAGTAAGGTAGGGCTTTACAGGCCCAGCATGGTTAGGAGTATGGGCTTATTCTAAGTGTAGGGGGGGCGTTCACTGGAGTTGTTAGTTCTTTTGTTTTGCTTTTTGTTTGTTTTCAGATATAGATATTTTAAATGTGAGATGTTTCTGTCAAGGATCTGAGCGCTTATATTTTTTGAATCATCAATTGCCCTGGTTTGTTATGGGACTTGCTTCCTCTTAGAATGTGTCTTTGTGTCCTCAAAATCTAGCACATCACTTACCTAGTGTGTGTGAGTGCTCAATAAGCACTGATTAAATGAAATTGTTATTGAGTATGAGAAGGACGAGGCTTTGGTTAAAAAATAATTAATGTGAAATATGAGTATTTAATAGGTTAGCAGAAGATGGAACCCAAAGGGAAGAAAGCAGAGAAGTTCTTATGTTATGACAAATTCCTAGTGAAGACATGTGAATTGACTACTAAAGTTAATGGAGGAGCTTCAGAAAGCTGGGATTCAAAGTGAGACCCAGGAAACAGGAAGAGTTGTAAAAGTGTTTCAGTGACCTCAAGAATGTGTACCATATTTGTCTTCTCACTGGCTGTGATTTCGTCTCCTTACTGGGGAGGCAAAGGAACCTGAACCTCTCTCCCTGTTCTGGCTCATTAGAAGGCAAGGTGAACACTTGTCCTTCTTCATGGCCATCCAGTATCTGAAACCTTTTCCTATGTTTGGATTTTCCCACCTTGTGTCAGTGAAATACAGAATGTACCTTCTACTATAGAAACAGAAGGCTCAGGTACTTGCTTACTCAGTCTCCTCTGCGTACAGGTGTGAGTCATGGACTCCACTCATGAAATGAAGTCATGAAGTCAGGGAACCATAAGAAACTCTCCAGTGTCTCAGGATCAAAGGCAGCAGAATGATCAAGCTTGGTAGTAGCAGTGCCAGAGGGGCTGGAAGAGCCCAGTGTCCAGTTAGGTTGTTGCCTATGCAACTGTCTCTGAATGAGTACTTTTCCTGGCTGCCTAGCCACACACTTGACTCATCAGCCTTCTTAGTGATTCTGTGAGCTACGTGATAGTCATTCACAAATTCATTTTCTGCTTCAATCAGACAAAGTTTTTTTTTCCTAGTTTTTGAAATTAAGAACTCTGAATGATCCAGGAATTAGAACCAGAAATGGAATGGTTGCAGGCCATAGGGCCTTAGAGAAACATAGGATGTATACGGAAATATGGGACTGTTGTTATCTGGCCTGATTGAGGTTGAAGGCAAAGACAATGCAGCTGGTGTGATTAAGGGTTCTTGTCATGATCTAGAGAACCAGTTAATCAAATTGTCACCTGTGTGCACCTAGACTGAATTGTCCATTGAAGGCAAAGCTTTGGGGAACTAAGAGATCAATTCTATTGAATAATATGAAGGACACAAGGAGTTCAATAACTATGGGATGAGATGGCTTCTCCTAATTGTAATGGGTAGCTTCAATAAAAAGAAAAACCTACTCAAATTCCTAACTTCTCAGTTCAAAGTATGTGCTAAAATCCAGAGGCTTCCCTGGGATCATTATAAGAACATCTTATCTTTTGCTGTTGAAATGTGGAGAAAGTCAAATACAAAATGCACAGTTTGATCTCCAAAATTTCTGAATTAAAAAGAGTTGAATTCACATCCTCACGTGGTCTCTTAGGAGAAAGTTGAAGCACTGACTGCGGGGAGAGTGGGCCTGGAGAATTTGAATGGGAAGATATAGATGATTCATGTAGGCCATGGCCAGGCATGCCTCAATTAAACCTTGAGAAGACCCGGTTACCTAATTCAAAAATAGAATGCAGCAGTGTATAATTGTGGAACATAGGAATTTTCTTATATAGTAATGAGATGGACACTTGAATGCAAATGTATTCCTCCATACCTCCAAGAGCGTAAGACAATATAAATGGCAGATCAAAAACCTTATTTCACGAGGGCTACTGAGACTACCAAACTTTTGGCAAATTTTAAAATTTTGTTCTTTTGCACTCCTGTTTGCTGGTTTAAAAATAAAACTAAGCTAAAATAACTTAAGTCAAATCTGAATAACCATTATTACCAGTTTTCAAACATATACCAGCCTTTGTGGTCTAACCCAGTTTACTCAGAATATCCTGAATCTTGAATCCCCACTGAGTATCTTTGCTTTTTCTCTCTATCCCTGTAAGTGGCGGACATAGGGAGTTTGTTTTCATCTGGCAGAGTAAACAATGTACTTTCCCCACAATGCTTTAGGGTTATGCCTGTTTTCTGACTTTATCTCAAATTTAGTACACGGAATGTGGAGCTGGTTCACTATACTAATCACATTGTATTGATAAACTTGGAAACAGGAAGCAACATGCAGACTAGGTGCCTCAGAGAATCCTGTGTATCAGAAGGTGGCAAATAAATCTCATGAAATTATGGGGCCTGTTACCTTAGTAAAATTCCAAGTGTGTGCGTGTGTGTGCGTGTGTGTGTGTAAGAGAGACAGAGCATGCATGTGTGTGAGAGTGCCTGGGGAATGTTGGAATAGTTCCTACAAAATGAAGGAAAAGTAGCTGTCCATTGTGCTTCTTGCCACTGATAAAGAGAGAGACCATCTTTTATAGGTGTTTTTGAATTTTGGAAATAATATATACCACGTTTGGATCCTATGGCAGACAACTACTAACTGTCTACCAATATGGATTTCTCCTTTTTAACAGAACCCCAAATCTGTTTGGGCAGCAGTATATCCAGTTAAAAATATTAGACTCCCTTGCAGCTAGGAATCAACAAGTATCAAAGTCTGGTTACCGTGACATGCTCTCTAGATTTCTGGAAAAGATGCCATCTCTTTTTGTCTCCCTCCCTTCTCCTATCTGGAGCTGGGGTAGCCATCCTGTGACCATGAACATGAAGAAATGAGCTGAGCACAAATCGTAAGTGCAGGATGATAGAGCAGAAAGATAGAAGGACACTGACACACTGTTGCAATCTACCTCCAGACTCCTTAGTATGAAACAAAAATCAACCTCTATTTGGTTAAACTATTATGCCTGGATTTGTTGCTCCTTATACAAAGGTATTATACGGGCTCATTTATTGGGTGACCAGCAAGGCTGTTAGCTTTGAGTGGGGCCCACAGCAAATCTCTCCAACTTGTCAAGGCGTTGATACAAAGCAGTTTTGCCCCTTGCCCCTTATTATCAGAGGATCCAATGAGGCTCAAAGTGCTTGTAGCAGAAAATATATTGTACGGACCCTTTGGTAAAATCTATTAGGAAAATTATGGGGAAGGTCCTTTGGGTTTTAAAGAAAGTGACATTCCACTGGGCAAGTAATAATTATGGAGAAAAAGCTTGTAACTTGATAATGAGTTCTGTTTCTGGGCTCTATTCCATTAGTCTGTCTATCTCTAAGCCAATACTATACTGTCTTGGTTTTCTACACTTATTAAGTTCTTGTTATTTGGTGGAGCTATCCTTTCACTTTGTTCTTCAAGAGGATTTTAACTATTCTTGGCCCTTTGTGTTTTTATATAAATTTTAGAGTCAACTTGTTGAGTTTCATTAAAAAAAAAAAAGATCTGTTGGAGTTTTGACTGAGATTGCCCCAAATCTATTAAATTGGGGAGAACTGGCATGTGTATTCCAGTCTATGAGAATACTTTGTCTCTCTATTTGCATAGTTAAGTCCTCTAAAAAATGTTATAGTTTTCTCCATAATGATCTTGCATATTTTCTGGTAGATTACTCCTTGACATCTAATATTTTTAATGCTACTACAAATAAGAAATTAAAAATTGTTTATTTTCTAACTATTTGGTGGCTGGTATTTAGAAATAAGATTCATTATACAGACAATAATTTTGTATAAAGCAAATTTGCTAAACTCTCTAATTCTTATAATTTCTCTGTGGGTTCTTTTCAATTTCTCTAGATATAATTTTCTTATGTGAAAAATAATGAAAGTCTTTTCTGACAATTCTTAAAACTTTCCCTTATAAATTAGCTGGGTGTGGGGGCAGGTGGCTGTAGTCCCAGCTACTCAAGAGGCTGAGGCAGGAGAACCGCTTGAACCCAGGAGGCAGAGGTTGCTGTGAGCGAGATTGCGCCACTGCACTCCGGCCTCGGCGACAGAGTGAGACTCCGTCTCAAAACAAAAACAAAAACACAACCAAAAAAACTTTCCCTTATTTAACCTGCTCTTACTAGGATCTGGATTAATGCTAATTAGAGAAGTATTACCAGAAATCTTCGTTTTGTTTTTGATCTCAAAGGGAGTGCTTTCAAAATTTTACCATTAAATATGAGGTTTTCTTTGTTCCCCTATATACCAAAAAGAGGTGTGTGTGTGTGTGTGTGTGTGTGTGTGTGTGCATGTACATGTATATTTAAATGTAATAGATGTTGCCCAATTACTATGAAATAATTAACATTTCTATCAATTAGCATTTTTGCCAGTGATAGGCATTATAATTCTTTAAAACATTTGCCATTCTGTTGGGAATAAAATGATATCTTATAATTTTATTTTAATTTGCATTTTCTCAATGGCTAGGAAGTTTTATCTTCTCATATGTTGCTGGCCATTTGAATTTGCCCTCTTATGAACAGTCTCTTCATGTCCTTTGCCTAAGTTTTTGTTTATTTCTTACTTTTAATTTGAAATAAATTTTTGCATGGTATAAGTAACTTCATATGCCTTCTGAATTGCAAGTACTTGTTCAAGCTTATAAATCTTTACTTTTTTTTTTTTATTTCCAAGACGGAGTTTCACTCTTGTTGCCCAGGCTGGGGTGCAATGGCGCGATCTCGGCTCACTGCAACCTCTGACTCCTGGGTTCAAGTGATTCTCTTGCCTCAGCCTCCCGAGTAGCTGTGATTACAGGTATATGCTACCATGTCTGGCTAAGTTTGTATTTTTAGTAGAGACAGGGTTTCTCCATGTTGGTCAGGCTGGTCTTGAACTCCTGACCTCAGGTGATCGAGCTCAGCCTCCTGAAGTGCTGGGATTACAAGCATGAGCCACCGCACCTGGCCCTTATGTTTTTAAGCTATAAAATAGTTTTAAATTTGTGATAAAATCTCTATTTTTTCTTTTGTGTCATCTATTTTTCCAATCTTGTCCAGATGTTGTCTCCTAAATTTTCTTGTAGAATTTTAAGTTTTTAATATTCTACATTTAAGTCTTTTAGCCATTTAGGCTGAAATTTATCTTCATATATGGTAAAACAAAGAGATCTAATTTAATTTTCTTCCACTTAGATTATTTGTATTACCACCATTTATTAAATAATGCATTATTTTCTCACTGAGTTAAAACATCATCCTTATCATATATTAAATTCTCGTATGTAACTGGACTTAACTTTCAGATTGTCCTGTTAAATTTTGTGTTCAATGCCAATAAAATGTTTATTAAAGCATATTATTGTATGTTCTTATAATTACTGAAGCATGTCCTCACCCCCTTCACTAACCTTCTTTTTCATATTTTTTCATGGTTATTCTGAGATACTTATCCCCTGGTATAAACTCTAAGATCATTTATTTAATTATTCTTTCCTCCTTTCTTCCCCTTTGCCAAGAAAGAACCCTGTTGGAATTCTAATTTGAATTTTATTAAGTTTACATATTAATTTGAGAGATTGACATTTTTATATTAACATTTTTTCCATCCAAAGTCATAGTTTGCTTTTCTATTTGTGCATATCTTAGTTTATATCAAGATTTTCATAATTTCCTATGCTCTGATTTTTAAAATTTATTCCTAAGCATTTTAAAGTTTTTACCTTTATTGTGAATGAATTTCTCTCATATCCATTTTTAAATTTATTTCCAGGACAGAGAAAGGTTACTAGTTTTTGTACACTTATCTTTTATCCAGCCACCTTACCTAGTTCTCTTGTTAAGCCCAATAATATTTTTGTAATAGATTCCCTTGGATTTTCTATTTCTACCTTTTCTTTTCCAACGTTTATGTTATTTCACTTTTTAATCTTTTTTCAATTGCTAAAATTCCCAAGACAATGTTAAATAATGCTAATCTAGTTTCTGATTTTAATAGAAATAGTTATAGTCTTTTATCATTTAGTATAGTATTCAGTTTTATTTTTTGGCAATTAGTCTTTATTATACATATTTCCTTCTTTCTCTGTCTGACTTTGATTTTTTACAAAGATTAAGTGATACATTTTATCAAATGACCTTTTCCATCTATTGACATAAGCATTTGCCTTTTTCCCTTTAGTTTACTCATGTAATAATGTTAATAGATGTTTGATACTCATTCACATGTTAATTTACATGGTAAGTCTTGATTTATTATTTTTAATTTTAAAATATACTGTTTTGTTTCTTTCAATGTTGCTGGATTTATTTGTTAAGGTTTTATTTAGAATTCATGATTTCTGGATTCAGTCCTGTTATCCTGCTCCTTAAAAAAAGAATAATTTCTATACACATGAGATTAATCCCAAATTTTATTGTTGTGTTATAATTTTCATGGTTTAGTATTAAAGTTATTTAGTCTTCATAATAAATTGGAGGAGTTTTCATCTTTTTATAAGGACTGGAATATTTTAGATGCCATTGGAATAACCTGTTCTTAAAAGGTTAAAGCTCAGCTGTGAAACCATCTGAAGGGGTGCTTTGTTTGTCCAGTGATAGATCTATAATTATTTTCCAATATCTGCTATGGTAACTGGTTCTTTTCAAGCTTTCTTCTTATTACTGGGTTTTCTAATTTTATTTTTGCTAGAAAATTATTTCTCTTAGATTTAAAAATGTTTCGTCATAGAGCTGCATGTAATATTTATTTATAATATGTTTAATCTCTCCTGTGTCTATGGTTTTAGAGGTGTTTATCATTCCTTTCAAAGAACTAGCTTTTGGACTTATCTGTTTTTGTTTATTTTTATTTTTATAAATTTCTGCTTTTTCTTCTTTATCAAATCATTCTTTCTAGTTTTTAAAACTTTTTAAATGTAATTTGGAAAGTTTCTTAAGATCTGAATAATCTATTAATAAGTTTTTTTTTTGTTGGTCAAATACACCAAGATTAATTTTTATTGTTTAGAACTAGAATCCATAGTTCTAGTTGTCAAAAAGTGTTTAAGTAGGATGAAAGGATTAATACATGAAGAAAGCCAGGAAGAAAACTTCATAAGCGAAGTGAAAAATTCTACTGGTGTAAATGTATCAAGGAGGTGAAAGGCAAGAAGAAAGTATGCTTTATCCTTTGGGGCAATGTTTCTCCACTTAAAAAAAAATTATTATTTCCCCTTAAGGAGAAAAATTAAATCAATGAATTACTGAAGTTTCAAATTAAATGCAATTTCTCTCCAACAACAGAAATTAAATACTAAGGAATAAAATGTTTTCAGATAGGGTTGAGCTTTGGAGGATTTCCAAACTTTTATAAAAATCTACATTTTTTTTCCCCTGTTCTTCCCTCCCCACCAAGAACAATTTTTTCCCTCTTGGAGGCAATGTTACCTCTGCTGAGAATTCATGCTTCGAGGTATAGGTATAAGACATAAGGAAACTTTGCCCCATAGTGGGTTATTTCAGATATCCAGAAAGTGAGTAATACCTAAGGTTCTGGAGAAACTTAAAGATTCTTCAGGACTAGCAGATTTCAGAAATCCCCTTCAGACCCCCACAAGAATAAATAAGGTCTCTGGTGTTTGCTAATAGATCTGGAGGCAACCAAATGTTGATCTGTGTTAGTTCAACAGAGGTTGGGGTGTTTATCTGAGACTTAATGGAAAGCCAATAGAGACTCAGATGGAATAACTTGACCATTAGAAGTAATGTGGAATATATCTTCAACAACTCTGATGCCCTTGCTAGGAAACTAAAGAAGTTAATGGATCACAGGTGGTGGTTATACTTCTTTCTTTTTTTTTTTCTTTTTCATTGAAGGTCTTGAATGTGCATAATATATGAAGATGTTGGAAGTAAACATTTGCCATAGAAATGGTATAAAAGAATAAGATTTAACTTTGTGTATGGAGTTTGGGTTTTGAACACCAATAATTTGGCTGGTGGTTATGGCTGATAAAGTAATGTCATATTGAAATTTGAGGTGTGAGAACCAAAAATCTACAATTATGAATATGACAAAGGAAGACTAGTAGTAAAAGAAGTTTCTGTAACTCCAGTAAGGAAACAAGAGATGTTTTGGGGAGATATCTACACCCTCCTGTGTATACCAATACACACACTAGAGACAAAAAAAGTGAGCTTGAAATTCAACCACTAGGTAAAATTCTATTTTACTAGTACTACTAAATTTAACAGGTATATCTGTAAAGAGGTCATATTAGTCTGTTCTCATGCTGCTAATAAAGACATACCTGAGACTGGGTAGTTTATAAAGGAAAGACGTTTAACTGACTCACGGTTCATCATGGCTGGGGAGGCCTCAGGAAACTTACAATCATGGTGGAAGGGGGAGCAAATATATCCTTCTTCACGTGGTGGCAGGGGGGAGAAGAATGAGGGAAGGAGAAGAAAGCCCTTTATAAAACCATCAATCTCCTGAGAACTCACTGTCATGAGAATAGCCCTCACGATTCAATTACCTCCCATTGGGTGCCTCCTAAGACATGTGGGCATTATGGGAACCACAAGATGAGATTTGGGTGGGGACACATCCAAACCATATCACTGGTATAACTTTTCAAAGTCATAATCTAGGAGAAGAGACAGGAAGTAGCACTGTATGTCGACAGGGAATGCAACTATGCTCACCTGGGGCTTGTTTGCTTTTTGATTAACCTCTTGCTTTCCCCCAGCTCTGCTCTATAATACAAGGGCCGAATCCCACAGCTTGTGCCTCTCAGGCTCTCACGTTTCCCAATTAGGTTTGTCCACTGGGAGGTACTGGCAGGGAGATTGGAAGATAGGAAAAAGGGAGAAGCTAAGGTATTTTTTTTCTCCTGTCTTTGCCATGGCTGTGTATTTCCTGTGGTTCCAACTCCTACTGAATGCTGGCTCACTATAAGTTCAGCTATCAGTGGGCTATCCTAGCCTCTGGACTCTGGTAACATGACCTCCTCCCTTTGTTCTTCCAGCCTATGGGTATTAATGGCTTCCATCTCTAATGTCTCACTTGCCTCACAGTTCCCTATTGTCTTCTCAGTTCTCCCACCATCTGTGTAACTGATTCCCTACAATGACTATCCTGTTTTTAGATGCTCAGACCCTGACAGATAGAGCAACTAATTGGAAGACCCCCAAATTTAGCATGGATGCATACTGGAAAGCATTTTTGATCAATGAAAGAAGAGACAAAAGTGATTGTAATTATAGAAGTTTATTTCAGACTGCTTAGCCAGGGTGAGGGGACAGACAATAGCTTACCCTTTGAAATCATAAACAAGTGCATCCACAATACTTTGCTTATGTCTTAGTCTATGTTGTCATGCATACTATTAGTTTATACATTTGATTCCCTTAGTAGGCAATGAGGGTAGGTACAGAGTTGTATTGAACTTTCATATACCAAGTACTAAGCTCAATGCCTAGCACTTAGCAGGTGCTCATAAATGTATGTAGAAAAAACGAAGGATCATGCAGGTCTTCAAGTCTTAAATTATTTTTAAGATTCAGTCTCTTTATATAAGTTCCTAGCCTGGGGTCCATAAAGAGATCTCAGGGAGCCCACAAACTAGGATGAGAAAAAATTATATCCTTTTTTTTGAGACAGAGTCTCACTGTGTCACCCAGACTGGAGTGCAGTGGTGTGATCTCAGCTAACTGCAAGCTCCACCTCCTGGGTTCACGCCATTCTCCTGCCTCAGCCTCCCGAGTAGCTAGGACTACTGGTGCCTGCCACCATGCCCAGCTAATATTTTTTTTTTTTTGTATTTTTAGTAGATATGGGGTTTCACCATGTTAGCCAGGATGGTCTCAATCCCCTGACCTTGTGATCTGCCTGCCTTGGCCTCCCAAAGTGCTGGGATTACAGGCGTGAGCCACCATGCCTTTTTTTTTTTTTTTTTGAAATGGAGTCTCACTCTGTTGCCCAGGCTGGATTGCAGTGGCTCGATCTCACCTCACTGCAACCTCCGCCTCCTGGGTTCAAGCAGTTCTCCTGCCTCAGACTCCCAAGTAGCTGGGATTACAGGCACTCTCTACCACACTCAGTTAATTTTTGTGTTTTTAGTGGAGATGGGGTTTCACCGTGTTGGCTAGGCTGGTCTCAAACTCCTGACCTCAAATGATCCACTCGCCTTGGCCTCCCAAAGCACTGGGATTACAGGTGTGAGCCACCATGCCCAGCCAGGAAAAATTACATTTTTATTTCCCCTAACTTTTAAGGAGAAATTTAGCATTTTCTTCAGTTATGAATGCAGGACACTATCCCCAGTAGTTTTTGGAGTACCCATCACCAGCAGAATTTGCAGATACTTTTGTAGCACATTTTGTTTGTTGCAACTATCTCGAAATGTATTGTTTATACCCACAAACTGTCATCATATCTTGCTATTCAATGTGTTAATAACATTACTGTATCACATGTTTGTTTTTTAAATCATTCTGA
Source organism: Macaca fascicularis (assembly GCF_037993035.2). Classification (NCBI taxonomy): domain Eukaryota; kingdom Metazoa; phylum Chordata; class Mammalia; order Primates; family Cercopithecidae; genus Macaca; species Macaca fascicularis. Next base: position 157,213,919 of record NC_088378.1, on the reverse strand, counting down.
TAACTGTATTTCAATATGATTGTTTCCTTTGTAATTTCTATTTTTTTTTCATTTAAAAACATGAATCTGAGAGGAGGAGCATAAGCTTCATGAGACTACTAAAGAGGTCTATGGCTCAAAAAAGGTTGGAATGCCCTGCAAACTTTATTAATTGGACTCTGCTGTTAGATTCCCAATTCTGCTTCTTAACAAGTTGCATCTGCTTGGGCTAAGCACCAGTTCCTCATTTGTGAAGTGGGGTAACAATAGCAACTAACTCTGAGGAATGTTGCATGTCATTAAATGGCAAGTGTGTAGTTTCATACCTGGCACAATTAGTATTACCTATCTAGGCATATAAACTATAAGTCACACAAGAAAAAAAGTAGAGTGTTTGGCGAAGAATGGCTTGTCAAGCTAGGGTCTTAATTTGAAGACTGTGAAAGGAGGACTCATGCATAGGTTGACAAAATAGGCCAAGTCTGCTGGACCACTTAAAACAATGGGGTTTAACATCCCTGATATTTGTCACTACATCTATAGGGAACACATTAATGAAGCAATTAATTACAAAAAGGATTTTACTTCTTTGTAAGAAAATATTCTTTCAGGGCTTTTTTAGAACTCTAAAAGTCAGGAGGCACTTAAAGCTTGCTGTTCTCCTGGTCTGGTCCCAACACACTGTGGATCAGTTGGGTCTGCCAGGTGCCCCCAGTTGGGAGTGACTTGCTGGAAATAAGCTGTAAGAACAAAACTTAAAGCAACCAAGTGATAAAAGGAAAACAACGAACAAATCCAAAAAGCTGAGTAATGAATCAGAAAAGCCTAAGAGACTTCCAGGCGGCGATTTCAGCACCAGGCTGCGTTGCTGCAGGGTATTTATACCTTTTCCAAAGGCTGAGAGTTCTGGAGGTGTGGCAGGTGCGCAGGAGGCAGAGATAGTTTATGTGACAACATGGCCAGGGCGAGGACAGGGGCAGGACGTTTCTATGTTATCCACCATTTCACTGTGGGTTAAAAACACAGCCTAGCCCCTGTGATTAGGAGGAACATCTATCACAACTGACCCTTAACACAGACTTGAAATACACAGGTCCGCTGACATGTGGATTTTCTTCAAGCAAAGTTACACCAAGTGTGCCTGCCTCTACTGCTTCCCCTTCCACCTCCTCTACCTCTTCTGCCTCTGCCGCCCCTGAAACATCAAGACCAACCCTGCTCTTCCTCTTCCTCCTCTTCCTCTTCCTCCTCCTCCTCTTCCTCAGCCTCCTCAACATGAAGACAATGTGGATAAAGACTTTTACAATGATCCACTTCCACTCAAGGAACAAACACATGGTCTCCTCCTTATGATTTTCTTAATAATGTTTTCTCTAGCTTACTTTACTGTGAGAATAGAGTCTATCATAAATATAACATGCAAAATATGTGTTAATCAAGTGTATATATTATCAGTAAGGCTTCCCAGTCAACAGTAGGCTATTAGTAGTTAAGTTTGGGGGGGAGGTAAAAATTATATAAGGCTTTTCAACCGTGCAGAGGGGCTGGCACACCTCACTCCTGCATTATTTGAGGGCCAGCCTTAATATTTTCTTCTTAAATGTTTATATGCTAGATACGTTACACATTCCTCACAACAGTCTAAGAGGTAGGTATTATTACTCCCACCCTCTTCTTTAACAGGTGGGAAAACCAACGCTTAGAGAATGTGGTTAACCTATCTGAAGTCATGTAGATTACAAGAGATCTTGCAGGGATTCAAAAATTGCAAAATACGGAGAAGTTGAGGGAATTGTAGAGTGAATACCTGCAATTCACACTGAAAGCCTGCCTGTCTCTTAGGTCTTTTATATCCATATCACCCGACCAGAAGTCACCAGATTTACTAGCAAAGGAATTTTGCCAGGAGAAAACAGAAATCTGAAAACATCTGTGATTCTAGACTAATGAACAGAGTTCTTAGCTTCAAAGTTAATCACCCTTAATGAAAAGTCCATCTCTCCTTTTCGGAGTTTCCTAAGCTTCCTTCAGTGTTTTTCAGGTTTCCTTTGGGCCGGCAAATTCAATCAGAATAATACATAATCTTGCCTGGTATTAGGGCTCTGTCCCTTTCAAAGATGCTGTGATAGGGGATGAAGCTCTCTTGTTGCTGCCATTGGTGATCCTTGGGAGTCTCCCTTCCCTCTCCCGCAGAGCTCAGTGAGAGGCAGCCTTAGGCAAAGTTCAGCTCAGTACATAGTCAACGTCTGGTGAAGCAGAGAGAGAGGGAGAGAGAGTGAGAAGCTGGGGACATCTCTGATGGGTAGGATAGAGGGACATCTCTATCCTACCCATCTCTGGGACCAAACATTTGTCAGATCCCATAAAATCGTCAACCTTAAACCTGGAAGGGATCGCAAAAATGATGCAGTTATACCCCATTTCACCTCTTAAGAAATAGAGGCCTAACAAGGCTTCCAACAGCCATATAACTGGCTAATGGCAGAGCTCACAATCCATTGCTCTTCTCCCTGCACCACAATGTCATTCACAGCCATTCAGCGATGCATCATTACTTTAGAGGACACTTAATACTATCAGGTATGATTTGAGAGGCCGGAGTTATATTGACTCCTTCTCTGCCCATGAGGGGCTTACAATCAAGTGAAAATGATAGGCCTATTTATTGAACAACTTCCGATGCCTCAAATACATTACTTACTCCACCCAACATTTCAAGTTGTGTTATTATATGTTCAGAGAGGTTAGTGTGTACAAAGGTGAATGTGCCCACAGCATTCATTGGTAGGGCTGGGATTTGAGCCCCTGTCCATTTGACTCTAAATCCTAGGCTTATTCCACTGTGTAACTCTGCCTCCCTAATATTAACAAATGTGTGGGAGAAGCATATCTATGACCCCTCTACCATGCTGGCTCAGATATCTGTGTGTTTCTAGAAGATTAAGAAGTTATTATTCTGGTACCTTTCTTACAGGGAAAAGATGGGGTGAAGTAATGCAGAACATGGAAATGACTTTCTAAAAAGGATTTGAAACAGCTGAGAGGAATATAAACAGCAGGTTAAAAGATGAAACAAATACATAAGTAATGGGGGAAATGAGGGCAAAGCAACAACAAAGGATAAAGAGGAAGCCAGGGGTGAAGGAGGGACATAAAATGCCTACCATGGGGTCCAGGAAACCTGCTAGCAGGAGTCAAAGGACTGAGCTGCATTTTGATGAAATCGTTCTCGAAAATGCTAATCTGTTCTCATATACAGTCTGTCCATTAATACTAGAAAACAGAAGGAATAGAGAGACAGAATACAAAGCTGTTAGAGTTTCAGCCTCTCTATTCAATGGATTTTAGAGGACTCAATTTGATTCAAACTTCACGTTACACAGACTCTATTAGATACTGTCTTAAACCACCAAATAAACTTTACACTAGTATAGCAGAATATAACTTTGTTTGAAAGCAATATCTTTTGCTGGCAAGGCCCAGTTTTCAAAAGGTACATGTGCAAGGCATGTTTAACTGTATGTTGAATACACCAACATTTAGCTGGGGTTGGGAGACAGAAGACTGAGGCTTCAATGCATTTGAGCCCTGTGGTCTAGTCAAGTTATTCTCCGTCTCCAGGTCAGTTTCCTAATTCACAGAATGAGGATGAGGTCTGCTTTATCAAATGTTTGTGAGAGTTAACTGAAGTAATAGAGGGGAAGTGCCTGGCAATTTCATGTCATGGATGCTGCTGATGAGGTAAAAACTTGTGATCTTTCTCCTTTGCTATGAGCTTATTCTCGGTCCAGTTTTGTTTTGGTGTTGTCTCCTTACCAGAGAGGTTAGTGGTAATCATTGTTAGTGATAACAGACCAGCATCTGGAGATGATAAAGAAGACAGCGGATCATGCTAATACCCTTTCACTTTTCCAAATAAACACTCTGTCACAGGGTGGGTCCCCCAGAGTTTAGCGTGCAGGGTGTTGATTAAGGACTGCCCCTCAGGATCAACATCTGTGGAAGGTGTGGGCAGAAGAAGCTGAGCTGTCATGCGGGCCTCACAAAAGCCCCAGCCTATGGGGCACACTGGAGTGGAAATGGCCCTTCAGAAGTGTCCCAAGGTGGGCTGAGATGGCCCGGCCTTTTTACTCCATCAATCAGTCATAGCATGTAGGGGGCGACCTTGGTCAAGGGGGTTCTCCACAGCCGAGAAATCCCTGACAGGGCATGTCCTTCATGAAGTGGGGGGTTGAGGGGGGGTGAGCATCTGGACAGCGCCCCACTGCCTATGCTGCACATACTCATAGGTTCTCTTTCTTTGGTGGCCTTCCTGCCTTTCCAGACACAGAGAATGTCAACATTCCTTCTAATTCTTTTATTAGAGGTTCCTAGGGTAGATTGAGAGAGATCTGAATCAAAGGTACACAGTGGTTTCCAAAGGAGAGGGACCGCTTTATGTTCTCAGTTGAAGAGCAACTCTGACTTCTTCTGAATGAATTCGTCAGGGGCGAAGGGCAGAATGCAGACAGGCGTCACACAGCCCCGTCAAAAGAACCTGAACAAAGGCTGAGGGAGGCTGATTGGGGACATGTACAAAAAGCACAACCTCTGAGAGATCTGAAGTCCATCAAGTTCTACAGGCATGACCATATCCCAGCCATATCCTTAAGATAATGAGGGCAAATAAGAGTGTAGCAGGTGCATGGTAGCTTAGGAGTTCAGAGTCCAGCTTTGAATATAGAAATTAAGTCCCTAAATGGCATAATGCAAATGGCAGCACCTTCTTGTTGAAAGCTTTTTTAAAAAGGTGGAGGAGGGGGTGCTATGTTCTCTAAACGTTCTCTTAAGAAGGAAACTCAGAAAAGTTTAATCTCCATAGATATTACTAATGAAATGTACCTATTTTCTTTGTCTTAAATCAAGTGAGGAGGCCAAGAATTGTCCAAATAACTACAGTCTTCCATGAAATTCATCTCCTTATATCAACAGAAAGAAGGAAATATAAATTTTCTGCAGGGTATTACACCCAATAAGAGAGAGAGCATTGTGTTCTTGCAGAGAGACTACTAAATAATACTTCAGTGATTATAAAGAGGATGGATGTCTTTCTTCTAGTAAAACAGAGAGGGTCATCAAATCTGCTTTGCCAAGTATTTATTTGAATCTCCATTTCAAGGCTGAGGGATCAATAATACACCAGAGGAAAGAAAAAGAATTAAACTACATTAAAATCACCTTATGAAATAAAATACCATGAAATAACTTATGCACATGCGGCTAGAGTCTTTTCTAGAACTTGTTAATTTTGGCTTCTGACAATCACCTCTGGCCAACAAATCTACCTATTATACTAGCTTGCCATCTGTACCTTTGTAGCTATTCGGAGAGGGCTGAAGAGAAAAACAGTGAAGTCCTGCTAACCAAATAAAATGGCACCTGTCAAAACATCAATTTGTGTGAAATGGCAAAAGAACATCTAATAGATAGAGTTGGCCAATGAACATCTAAATAATAGTGCTAAATAATAGTGCTTTTATCAGCAACGTCTGTGCTTGAGTTTACGTTTAAAGTACGCAATACAGGAACTCAGAAGTCATGCAGGTTGAGTTAGAGCTACCACCGATGTTTCATATTTGAGCTCCACCTCATGACAGGCTAATGGTGCATTTAAAGCATTGTTTATCCTGAACAGACAGAAAAGAGAGACGGAGACCCTGCTTTATAGACTACCTGTAATTATGGGTGTGCATTAAAAGCAAAGAAAAAAAGCCATGGATCCCATTTACAAGCACAACAGTTCAAAGCCTTTGAGAGTGAAAAGTGTGTGGCCGTGTGAGGGGATTTTCTTACAAAAAGTTATCAAAGGCATTATTGTTGTGTTTCTATTCCCAAACTCATATGAGCTCCTCTGAAGAAAAAATACCTGGCCAGGTGCAGTGGCTCTTGCCTGTAATCTCAGCCCTTTGGGAGGCGAGGTGGGTGGATCACTCGAGGTCAGGAGTTTGAAACCAGCCTGGCCAACATGGTGAAACCCCGTCTCTATTAAAAATACAAAAATTAGCTGGGCATGGTGGCACATGCTTGTAATCCCAGCTACTTGGGAGGCTGAGGCGGGAGGATCACTTGAACCCAAGAGGGGGAGGTTGCAGTTAGCTGAGATTGTGCCACTGTACTTTAGCCTGGGTGACAGAGCAAGACTTCATCTCAAAAACAAAAATAAAAACAAAATCAAAGCATGATGTGGACAGACCCTTAGGAAAGTTAGTGACATCTGTGCAGGCTTGTGACTTCACTCAGCCAGAGAGAAAGACACTGAAGTACAGGAGAATATTAGACCAGTGCTGGAACAGTGTCTACCTCATGATATACTGGATCACGGAAGAAGATGTATACTGATATACGGAAAGAAGATGCAGGGAATTAACACATCTTCCCTCTCAAGAGAAGGATGAGGGGTCATAGGAAGTGAAGCAAATCCTGGAAAATCTCACTAATTGCGATTTCCAGATTTGTAGAGATGAGTGTTAGAGGCATGGGTGGGTTTCAGAAAACATCACATGGCCATTTACTTTTTTCTCCCGCTCTCTCAACTTAAAGCCCTTTGTAAATGCAATCTGTGGAATGGTTTCATCTCAGTTCTACCTCATTCTTTATGAGGTATTTCTCTTTGAGAAACTATATTAAGACAATCACTTTGTGATATTCAAGAGATTTTCCTGATAATGTCTTTGTATTGCTTTCCTTCATTTTCATTCTGTTATATCCACCTCAGTTTCCTTAAACTATTCTAAAGAAATTTCCCACTGTCAGGTTAGGGATTTAATAATGTGGTAAAATAATTGTAGAACCATTTGAATTACCAGTGAAAGAAAGAAGGTAGACAAGTCTCACACACACACACACACACATACACACACACTGGTTCCCTGCCATATCCAAGCAGCAGTTTTCATCTGTTGAGCCCAAGTCTGCCAGGACTGTCAACACCCCAAATCCTTTCAACTGTGAGAATGCAGCAAAAAACTCCCTCACACATTTCCAAGGGAGACTCCCAAACCCTTGTAGTATTGTGTGCCTTTCAGCTTCACTGCTGCGTGCACTCAAAACATGACAGCCTCTTTCTCCACAGAATACACACACGGGCAGTGAAAGATCTAAGAAGAACTTACAAGCAGGGGGAGGTTGAGCTACATTCAGAAATAAATTGCTTTTCAGAGAACCATTTTCAAGAAAGAATCACCACCATTTGCTGCTAAATAAACCCAAAGAACTTGAGAGGGACTGAAACAGGCTGGCTGGCTGTTTGAACCTGGTATTTCTTTAGAGCTGGACCTTTCTTTTTTAGAACTATGATTTCATGCTTCAGTTTTTGGTGAAAGGCAAAGGTGTAGGAGAGGTGCATAGTAAAACAGCCTGCCAGAAGCATAGCACTGAGGTGATGCTTCCAAGGGGATGACACACTCCTGGTTTCAGACCTCTGGATCCACGGGATAGTTTCTTTTTTCTCTGAAACAAGCCTACCATAAAGACTTTTCTATCTACATCTACCTCTACAGTTGTAGACAGACATGTGGATATTACAGCAGGAAGTTCTCTTAAATACCAACTATTCCAGTGTTTAGCCATGGAAGCATTTCTTAAATTGGTGGAGTATCGCTAGAAATGCAGATAAAACTGTTCTGGTTGACATAAGGGAAGGGCTGGCCACCCCACATCCCCACAGAGCCTTCACAGTAGCGCTATGGAACCTTAGGTAGACTTATTTTGAAAACTCGAAAGAGTGTCAAACTGCTGCGTTTCGGGCCATAGCACTGGCTCAGAGGCGTCTTCGGTTTGGTTCTCCCAATGTTTTAAACGTTGTTGTATTAGTTTCCATACTCAGAATCAGTAGATTTTTGCATAAAGACAAGGATGCCAAGCTCCTGGCAGAAAATCTGAAGATAAAGAGTAAACGTGCCTGCATTGCCTCTTGGCCATGGTGTTTTGGGTCGAGTTGCTGCTTGCTACTGCTTCCACCGGGTCTGGATACTATGAGGTCACATGCCCCACCATTTTGGATTTGCAGCCTCTTCTGAGCTCTGATCTAGACTTTCTCCTTTTACAGATGAGGCAACAATAATGACCTGGCTGGGTAGTGGCGAAGGCAGGACCAGAATTGGTTTCCTAAGTTCAGGTTTGGAGTTGCCTTTTCTACCATGCATCAGCATTTCTTAAACTGGGGGCACGTAGATGTGGTCTTCATGATCAACAGGAATATTTTTTCCTTAAAAATATGTCTGTACTTGACTCACATTTGAGAAATCCCATGCTACACCCAGTTACCAGTGGAACACCCAAACTTTCCCAACCATATATTCAGTTGTTTCTGCTTTGTTATCTGTCTTGGAATAGCGGGACTCCTTGTGGCACAGCTTATTATTGTCCAAATTTGTATATGCTGCTAACCAGATATTTCACCTGAAACTTAATAGTTAGACAAAGAAAAGGCGTTTGTTGTTGTTGTTGTTGTTTGTTGTTGTTGTTGTTTGTTTGTTTGTTTGTTTTGAGACAGAGTTTCGCTCTGTAGCCCAAGCTGGAGTGCAGTGGTGCAGTCTGGGTTCACTACAACCTCCGCCTCCTGGGTTCAAGTGATTCTCCCTCCTCAGCCTCCCAAGTGGCTAGGACTACAGGCATGCCACTCAGCTAATTTTTTTGTAGAGATGGGGGTTTCACCGTGTTGGCCAGGCTGGTCTCGAACTCCTGACCTTAAGTGATCTGCCCACCTCAGCTTCCCTAAGTGCTAGAATTACAGGTGTGAGCCACTCTGCCCAGCCAGAAAAGACATTTTAAAGCAGTAAATAGTTCTGATTCCTCCAAGGTAACCTCACAAAGGGATCCACAGTTAAAGATACAGAAAGGAAGTGTCACAGGAGAGAGCCCATGGCAACAGCACTGCCTTCCACCCCGGAGAGGCCAGGGCAGGAGCAGCTGCAGCCTCAGCTTCTAACAGTGATTTGAGTCTGCCATACTGGGAAGTAGCACAGGACAGTTGGTAAGTGAGTAGGCTCAGCTGCCAGATGGCCTGGGTTCAAATCCCAGGTCCACCATTTACTGCTGGCATTATGTTTAAGCAAGATATTTAGGTTCTCTGTGCTTCAGCATAGTCATCTGTCATGGGAATAATATTTACCTTGTGAGAATTCAATGAGATAAGCCACATAGAGCTCAGTGCTTAGCACATAATGAATAATGCTATTATTAGCACAGCAGGTTTACAGTTTATAAACCACACTGACATCATTTCCTCCCATTTTTTCCACGTAACAAATCTATGAGATAAGTAGGATGGATCGGATCCTGTTTTAACAAAGACTCTTAAAAGGTTGAGTCATCCAAGATCGGGTAACAAATACTCAAATCCAGGCTTTCTGCCTCAAGATCCTAGGTTGCTTCTACTATCCACAATGCCTGTGGGACCCTCTAAGGAATAAGAATGATTTTCCAAGACTATTCGGAGGCTTAGCTATCAACATGTGTTCAGATATAGTGGGAGCAAATCACTTAAGAGTTAGGGCTTTGAAGGCAAGCAGCAGAGGTGGGCGGAAAACCAGAGAGGGTTTATATAGATAAATGAAAAACTGCAGCACACCAAGGAAATTTCTCATTTGAAATTTTGAAAACCCTGGAAGGGGATGGTGCTCAAATTACCTGCAGTTTTCAGGCAGCAGCAGGAGATTCCATGTGGTGCTAACGGGGCCTTCAAGGGCACTCTGGTCAATGTGAGTGGTTGGTCTGCTGCTCTCGTCGGGGGTGGATGGAGTGCAGTATGGGGACCGGGCAGGAGACTAGGATGGGAGACAGAAAAGAGAAAGGTCCCAGTCAGGGAGCATGAGTGATTCTGCACATTGCTGGTGAGAAAGTCTATAGGAGGCAGCAGTCCCATTTCCCATGCAAAGGAAACCGGTCAGATTACAGGATTTTCACTGGGTGCTTTTTATGGTGTTTCCTAAATTATTGCTTTGGATTCCAGAAATTTTGTATTAGGACTTGGCACTGCAGCAAGCTTGTTGGAAATCTTGAGTAGTCTGTTTAGACTACTGCTTGGTCCTAGAGGCAGTAATAGGAAATTGGCTCTAGCCTGGACAGGTACATTTTCAGCTTTATAAGAATCCAAATGGGCCCACGATTTTATTTCCTTTAAGGCCAATGTGGAAGAAATGCGGGTCTCTTTACCATCCTATGGTACCGTGGGCACTTTCTTCTCCTCTGGCACTCCTAGACCCCCATCTCCCCTGCCCCCCTGCCTCCTCCTCCCCCTCCCCCTCCCCCTAGGTCTTGCTGAAGTGGGCCAGGCTGAGGCGAAAGCTGTGCTAAATATCTTCCGAAATAATTTAATGGGTTTCATTTCCTGCAGCCTCTTTCTATCCTCTGAGGGAGACATTTTCCATCTAGCAGGCCATAGTAGGAATGTTGAAAAGAAGAATATAGTGTGGAGTGGGAAAAATAATTTTTGTGTCTTGGTACCTGAGAAGGTGTCCTGCGAGCTCCCTTCCCAAGACGCAGGGGCCCTGGGTGCAGCTCATCAACATATTGCATTCTTTCCCCATAGGGTTGCCAGAGAAACTACAGAAAGCCCAGTTAAATGTGAATTTCAGGGAAGAGAAAACCAATTTTTTAATATAAGCATGTCCCAAATACTGCGTGGAACATATTGTTAATAACACTATAAAAAGATTGTTGCATATCTGAAATTCAGATTCGACCATGTGTCTGTGTTATTTTCTGCTAAATTGGGCTACCCTATTTCCCTAGGAAAGTATCTACGTAAGCCTAGTGAATGGTAAAGAAAAGAAGGCAGGTAATTTGAAGGTCTTCTGAAAACTGAAGAACATAATAAAAAGATTAAAGGTAATATTTTCAAAAAAAAGAAAAAACAGTGCATAATACTAACCATTTCAAACAATAAATTAATTTTCATTTTGCATATTCTGTTCACATTTCTGTCCCTGAACATTTCTATTTTTTACAAACGTAATGCTGCATAATTTATATTGCGCTTCATTGTTTTAAACATTGTCTCAAGTACTTCTAATAATTTTATACTATTTTATAATTATTTTTAAGGGCAATATAAAGTTCCATAGAATTGAATATAGATACCCATATTTAAAAAAAGTGTTAAAAGATTTCCATAGTTAGGCATTAAATAGTTCTGAATGTTTGAGTTTGGGGGATTATTAAAATTAATAAGGTCTCTGTATTTCTCTTAAAAATAATGTTATGCTTTTCCTGTCTTTAAGAAAAAGTGAGTATTTAAAAATGTGGGGGGACACAAAAGCGGTGTTTGATTTGACAGAGAGTCTCTCCTTGATCAAACTTTAATCAGGCTTCTCTGCTTGCGCTTCCCAGCCAGTCTCTGACTTTTGCATTTCTGTGTCCATCTTTGTATTGTTCAATGTTAATTAGAATCCTGTCGAATCAGTTTAGCCAGCGTCCTCCATCCTTGATATCTGACCAATTTCTTCACTCCCCACATCCCCCAGGTAATGTGTGATCACCCTGGTCTGCCTTCGGCAAGAATCCTATTAGGTCAATTTAGCAAAGACTTACCCTACCCTCTCAGTAATTCTCGAACCATCTACCTCCCGCACTGCTCCTTGGCTATAAATCTCTCCTTTTCCTTGTTATATTTGGAGTTAAGCCTAGTCTCTCTCATCCACCGAAAAGCCCCATTATCACAGTCCTCCTTAATAAAGTCTCCCTTATTGCTTTAACAAGTGGTGTGAATAATTTTATCTTTAACGGTTATGGTGCCGCAACTTGGATAGGACCAGATTCATTATTGGACCCCTCCAGACCAAAGGTGGGATGTTAAGTACCCACCTTTGATGCCTGTATCTTCACTCCTGACTGATTGATCAGGGATTCACTGGTGAGTCAGAGTCCTGAACCACTGCTCAGGACAAATGAAGCACAGTAAGGGCAAATTTTGATTCTTATGAGTCTGAGTATACTCTAACAGATGCATTAGAAGCCCAGATGAACAGAAGTTGGGGCCAAGTGCAGTGGCTCACGCCTGTAATCCCAGCACTTTGGGAGGCCGAGGCGGGCAGATCACTTGAGGCCAGGAGTTCAAGACCAGCCTGGCCAACATGGTGAAACCCCGTCTCTACTAAAAATATAAAAATTAGCCAGGTGGGGTGGTGCATGCCTGTAATCCCAGCTACCTGGGAGGCTGAAGCAGGAGAATGGCTTGAACCTGGGAGGCAGAGGTTGCAGTGAGCTGAGATCGTGTCACTGCACTCCAGCCTGGGTGAAAGAGCGAGACTCTGTCTCAAAAACAACAACAACGAAAACCCAGAGGTTGGGTAAGAGGCCTAGGCAAGTAGAAGCTGGGTTAGGGACCCAGGCTTCTTTGTTTGAAAGGTGCCTGCTGGGCTGGATATTTTTCTTCCTGACTCCGTCTTTGGTGAGGATAACTCCCCAACTCCCTAGGCTGGAAGTCTCTTTTCCCATTCTTTCTCTCAAGTGGGGTCTGACTTCCAAACAGTGCACTGGAAAATGTTTCCTGGCTCTGTGAGGCCTGCTTTGTTTGATCCTCTTTCTTCCATAGGAACGTCTCAGTCGGCTGAAGCCACCTTCCCTAACCCCTGCTGACTAGATGCTTTGCTAACTTTGTCCACCTCCTTCTTGTTGGCACAGTTTTACTAAAGATAATGTGGAACTTCATTGGCTTCTTTGGGAAACTTAAGATCACCCCCAGCTGGCTCCTCTAAGACCACTGTTTTCCCATTGCTTTTGCTCCTTCCCTCCCTTTACTACCTTTGATCTCCCTTCTGTCCTCTTGTAGAGGAGCACTTTGATACGCTCCTTCAAGTCCCTGCTGCTTCTGCCTTCTACCACTCCGCCAGGCCTTTCCTTTCCCACTGTAGCCTTTCAACTACCTTCAACCACTTGAGCTTTAGGCCCCTTGCCTCCAGTGGGGGCTCTTAAAGGATGCAGGGATTCCCAAACAGCAACCACCTATGGCCGAAAAGAAAAAAAAGAAAAAGAAAAAGAAAAGGCTAATTGGAAATAGACTAGACATTTTATCTGCTCAGCCAGGCTTTCGAGACGTCCAGACAGTTGACTTGGTGTCCCCTCACTCTCTTACCTAAAATGTAGTCCATAGCTTCCATAAGGTTACACACCAGGGCAAATGAAAATCTAAAGTCTCCTACAGAAATATGGGTAAAAAACATTAGCTCTCATATTGAAGGTGAATATTTGCATGTATGCCTATATATGTATGTATGTTTTGTATACATGATATTTTCTTACCTCTGGATGGTATTATGAAATTAATTTATAAAATTCCTTAAAGGAGTTTTATTCAAATTGATTAGAAATAAATGGGTGCTTACATAAATTAAACATTCCTAAAACTCCCAGAAATATAGGAACTAACTCAAAGGTGTTTCAGGTTCACATGACATGGGTACATCTTTGGTAAGTAAGATTAGTTTAAGACTATTATTGGCTTAATAAAAACAGTTGTGTGTTCTTAGTTGTTAGCATTAAACATAATATGAGCATACTTTTTATTCTACTTGGGATTACTAGCCAAATAAAGTTAAAAATAGTTAATAGGGAAATAACTTGAGATGATATATTAGTTTAATGTTATAATATGTCTGTCTGAAAATAGTTTCCAAACTCTCTTTGGTAACTTGAAACCTTAGACTTAAGCTAAATTAAGTAATACATATTTATTAAATATTAATCATTTCTAAGTAAGATAAATTACTCAAGTATTAATTACTAAGCACAGGTTAAGTTTATATATTTTTGGCTTCTTATTTTTTTTTTTTTTTTTTTTTTTTGAGACGGAGTCTGGCTCTGTCACCCAGGCTGGAGTGCAGTGGCGCGATCTCAGCTCACTGCAAGCTCCGCCTCCCGGGTTTACGCCATTCTCCTGCCTCAGCCTCCCGAGTAGCTGGGACTACAGGCGCCCGCCACCTCGCCCGGCTAGTTTTTTGTATTTTTTAGTAGAGACGGGGTTTCACCGTGTTAGCCAGGATGGTCTCGATCTCCTGACCTCGTGATCCGCCCGTCTCGGCCTCCCAAAGTGCTGGGATTACAGGCTTGAGCCACCGCGCCCGGCCGGCTTCTTATTTTTATATGGTATAAAGAAACTGAAAATATTTGGATCTGTTAATAAAAATAAAAAGTTGTTCTATAAGAAGTGTGAGATGCAGGCGGGCATGGTGGCTCACGCCTGTATTCCTAGCACTTTGGGAGGTTGATGTGGGCAGATTGCTTGAGCCCAGGAGTTTGAGACCAGCCTGGGCAACAAGGCAAAACCCCATATCTACAAAAAATGCAAAAATTAGCCAAATATGGAGGCACACACTTGTATTCCCAGTCACTAGGGAGGCTGAGGTGGGAGGATTGCTTGAGCCTGGGATGTTGAGGCTGCATTGAGCCCTGATCCTGCCACTTCACTCCAGCCTAGGCCATAGAGAGTAAGGCTCTGTCTCAAAAAAAAAAAAAAACAAAAAACAAAAAACAAAAGACATGTGAGACGGTATGTTCATAAAATTTGCTAGTGTGCTACAGAATGCTTATTTATGACAGATAACTCATAATTGTCTACCCCTTACTAACCCTTAGTTTTCTCTGTAATAGGAGGTTACTAATGATTAAAATTACAATCAGTATATGTCAATAAAACTGTTGAAAATAGTAATGGAACAATTCTGTATGAAAAGTGTACAAGGATATAGGATGTGTTTTTGATTTGTATTTTCATGGCAATATAATTATTTGCCCCAGTTCGATAAGAATCTAGTCTTCTTGTAACATGACACTATTGTGAACATTGCTTATATATTACTAAGGCTTTGACTGACATAGCATTTTTTTTTTTTTTTTTTTTTTTTTTTTTTTTTTTTTTTGAGATGGAGTCTCGCTCTGTCGCCCAGGCTGGAGTGCAGTGGCCAGATCTCAGCTCACTGCAAGCTCCGCCTCCCAGGTTCACGCCATTCTCCTGCCTCAGCCTCCCGAGTAGCTGGGACTACAGGCGCCCGCCACCTCGCCCGGCTAGTTTTTTTTGTTTTTTTTTTTTTTGTATTTTTTAGTAGAGACGGGGTTTCACCGTGTTAGCCAGGATGGTCTTGATCTCCTGACCTCGTGATCCACCCTTCTCGGCCTCCCAAAGTGCTGGGATTACAGGCTTGAGCCACCGTGCCCGGCCCGACATAGCATATTTAAGAATGATGTGCATAGGGCTGGATGTGATGGCTCACACCTGTAATCCCAGCACTTTGGGAGGCTGAGGTGGGAGGATCACATGAGCTCAGGAGTTCAAGACCAGCGTGGGCAACATAGTGAGATGCCACATCTAAAAAGAAAATAATAATAATAATAATAAAATAATTATATGCATAGAATCTGATTTAAGAAACTATGGTTGACTTTATGGAACTGATGTTTATAAAGCTGTCTTGAAAAAATCTGGCCTGGTACCCAGTTTATAGTGTTCTAGCCTTACGGGTGTCATTCCCTGGCAGACCTAACAACCTAAAGATATTTGGTGACCCCAAGAAGAGAGAAATTTACCCAATCTATTGATTTTGCAGGTGAAATTTGGTGGTGAGTTCTCCAGAGGTTTTTAATATGAGATTTGATATGAGATTCTGTATTAGTCTGTTCAAGACATTCCTGAGACCGGGTAATTTAAAAATGAAAGTGGTTCAATGAACTCACAGTTCCACATGGTCGGGGAGGCCTTACAATGATGGCAGAAAGCAAAGGAAGAGCAAAGGCACATCTTACATAGCAGCAGGCAAGAGAGTGTGTGCAGGGGAACTGCCCTTTATAAAACCATCAGATCTCGTGAGACTTATTCACTATTATGAGAACAGCACAGGAAAAACCTGCCCTGCCCCCATGATTCAATTACCTCCCACTGGGTCTCTCCCGTGACACGTGGGGATTATTACAGTTCAAGGTGGGATTTGGGTGAGGACACTGCCAAACCATATCAGATTCCTATGAGAAGTTCCAGCAAAGCAAACTCAAAAAGTTCTATGTGGTTGATTACCATCCTTGCTGCACTTATGTAAATAATCAGGCCAAATCTAATGAGACTAGACGTATTTGGTAAACAAGAATCAAGGAGTAGAGTAATTATAGAGAAAAATTTTATGTTTCAATGGAAAACAATAGTGTGCCCTGGTTGGTTCTTTCTTGTACATTTTGTCAGTCCCTAACAAATTCTCAATTCTTTTCATTTCCTCTGATCTGACTATAACTCTTCAAACTAACATTTCTAGTTTTTTTCCTACCCTCCTGGCTTGACATCATGGAGAACTAAAACTGACCTTTTCCCAAAGTCCTGAAAGCTGAAGCTAGACAACTCTATATATAAGTTTCAAAGAAATCACAATGGATCATGTCTGGACAACCTTTGCTGGCTGCTGTGAGGGCCATTCGGAAAGTTCAACTAAATGCCAAATGCCATTACCAAAGACACTGAAACTGCAAACCAGGAAACCTGTCAGATTGCTACTGCCATCCTCATTCCACCACCTAAAGATGCTCCGAGCCCTTTATTTAAAAATTTTCTTAAATGTTTGCCCTTCAGACTCAGAAACTGCACTTGTTAATTTTGGTTGGTTTTTCTTTTATTTCTGTAGAAATTGCCCTTATTTCATGCCTAAATGTTTTTATCAACGTCAGTAAATACCCTCTACTACCGAGTCTGAACAGATGGTTCCGCTGGTTGGTAAAGAACAAAAGGCGACTATAGGAGAAATGGACCTACATTGTAGATATGTTACATTCTTGTTATGTCTCTTCTTTCCTTTGAACGAGAGGATGGATTGACAAAGAATCTCCCCTTGAACAAAGTTAGGCTTCTCTGAATCCTCTTCCCAACTAGTCCTCAACTTTTGGACTTCGTGTCTATCTTTGCATCACTGAATTTTAGCAAGAATTCTGTCAAGTCAGTTTAGTCAGAGTCCTCCACCTTTGATATCTGACTAATTTCTTCATTCTCCATATCCCCCAGGAACTGCTGATTACCCTGGTCTGCCTTCAGCAAGAATCCTATTAGGTGAGTTTGACAAAGAATTATCCTACCCTCTTAGTAATTTTCCATCCACCTACCTCCCACCCAGCTCCTTGGCTATAAATCTCTCCTTTTCCTTGTATGTGGAATTGAGTCCAATCCCTTTCCCCCACTGCAAAACCCCATCGTAGTACTCCCCCTTACCATTCAAGTAAGTAGGCTGCCTTGCCATTATGCAAGTGTCACAAATAACTTTTTTCTTTAACAGAATGTAGAAAAATCAGCAATACAGACAAATACAAAGGATGTACTCCTCCCCATCCAACTCTGTGGACTCCTTGGTCTGTATCTTTTCCATTTCTTTTCTATATACGCTTCCAACAATGGGGTCATACCACAGCTACCACACTGTAACATGATTTTTCATGGCACCATGTATCATGATTTTTTTTCGTTTCAGTAGACAGATTTCTGCAATATCATTTCAAGTAGCTGCATAGTATGGAGGCTTCATGTTTTATCTGGACAATGATCTATTGTTGAACGTTTTCATTTATCATCCCAGCTTTTCTTTATTGAAAATAGTACTGACATGAATATCCTCTTGTAGCTAAATCTTCATACACATCTTTAATTATTTTCCCAAAACAAATTTCCAGAAGTGAAATTGCTGTATCAAAGGTCATGAGTATTTTAAGGTTTTGGTAAGCAGGACCAAACTGCCTTACAGAAAGTTTGCTCCAATTTACATTGCCATTCCCAGTTAAAAATGACCAATTTCTCAAGGATCTCATAAATATTGCTTATCATACAAACATATTTTTCCCATTTTGGTGGTAGAAAATGGTATCTAGTTGCTATTTTAAGTTCACTTCTTTGATTACTAAAAAAAATTGAATATTTTAATGCTTATTTGCTGTTTGTTTTCCTTTTAATTCTTTGTTCTTTGTTAGTCCTTTTTCCCCAGTGGAATGTTCTTTTTTTCTCATTAATTCATAAGAGAATATTATACTAAGAATATTTATATTTTTATATACTAAAAATATTTATATTCTTACATGTGAATAATAATATATAAAGGATATTAACATATCTTCATATGTAATATTCTTAATATATATTAATATTTTTCATATGTAATAATATTACAATATTCTTCATATATGAAGAATATTACCCTTTGGGTTTTTTATATTATAAAATTTCTTTCCTAGATTATCATGTGATATTCATTGTGAATTTTTTGAGGTACAGAAGTTTTAAAATGAATTAGTGATTGCTATATACTAATTATTTTGGTAGAGAATTATATGTTCTATAAAACATATAATTGAGAAAAGGGGAACAATCTTTGCTTAATTTCACCCAGTAGTTCTGGTATGGTTTGGCTGTGTCCTTGCCCAAATCTCACCTCGAATTGTAATCCCTGTAATCAGCACGTGTCGAGAGAAGGAGGTGATTGGATCATAGGGATCATGGGGTGGTTACCTCCATGCTGTTCCCTGACAGTGAGTTCTCACGAGATCTGATGGTTTTATAAGTGGCACTTCCCCCTTTGCTTCCTTCACAGTTTATCTTGCCTACTGCCATGTAAGACATGCCTACTTCCCCTTCCACCATGATTCTAAGTTTCCTGGCCTCCCCAGCCATCCGGAACTGTGAGTCACTTAAACCTCTTTTCTTTATATTACCCAGTCTTAGGTATTTCTTTATAGCAGTGTGAAAATGACCAATACAAGTTCTGAAGAGCGACTTAAATTTAGAATCACCTGAGATGCATTAAAGCATCAGGTGTCCTGCTGTCTGGGGTCTACACTGAAGAGATTCTAATTGGTTTGAGGTGGGGCCTGACATTGTTGTGTTTCTAAAGCTCTGCAGGTGATTCTAATTGCAGCTAGTGGACCAAGGGTAACTCTAGTTTTTCTCATGGTGTGAATAAGGTACAGAAATTTTAAGAAGCATAGTCTCTGAACTGTGGCCCTGTATAAAACCATGATGTTGTGGCAAACCTATCACAGGTTATAACATACAGTTTATTTAAGGTTTTAATGTTTTAACCAAAGAGACACATATTTCCTACCACCAGGTTTCATTTACCTCTCATAGCAAGTGACCTTCCGACGTTACAAGTATTTAGACAAAGCAAGAAGCAGAGGATGTGTTATTGGTGTGGTTAAGGGTGGTGTGGCTGTTGTTTTTTCCCTCAATATTTTGCTTGTTGACTTAAGGCCTTATTTACTTTTTCTTGTACTAGGTGCATACATCTAGAGCAATAACTAATACTAGTACTATTACTACTAACACCATTCCTGTTGCATAGATGAGAGCATCTCAAACTTTAATCTGCCTAGGAGACACCTGGAGATCTTTTAAAATGCAGATTCTGATTCTGTAGAACTGGGGCTTCCTGGGATTTTGCATTTCTAACAAGCTCCCGGTGGGTGGTGATGCTGCTGGTCCTTGGGCCATACTTTGAGCAGCCGGGTAATGATTGATGAGACTGGGTTTAGAGATTACCCACATTTCTAGGAAGTAGCAGAGTATGTATTAAAACCCAGGTTAGCCTGACTTCAAGGTCACCGTCTCGTATCTAACAAAACGATATATGCATTTGCCTTTTGACCCAGCAATCCCACTTCTAAAAATCTACCCTGAAGATTTACTTTCAAAAATACAAAAATATATAAGTAGAGGTAAGGCACTGCAGCATGATTTGTGATAGTAAAATACTGGAAACAACATGAGTGCTCATACACAGGCTGAATGTGTGGTACATTCACCTATGTCCGTACAATGAAGTACTATGCAGCTGTAACAAAGAATGAGGAAGATCTCTATGACCTGAGCTGGAGTGATGTCCAGGATCTGCTGATGAGTGAATAAAGCAAAATGAAAAAGAATACATATAGTATATACAAAAATACAATATGTGTCTCCTCATTTAGTGCAAAAGAAATACAGGAAGGATAATCCAGAAACTAAGATGGTTGATTATCTGCTGGGAATGGGATGAGAGTGGTGAGAAGACAGCAACACTTTGAGTATACCATTTTGTATAGTTCTGGCTCTTAGAAATATAATGATATTTGGCCGGGCTCGGTGGCTCACGCCTGTAGTCCCAGCACTTTCGGAGGCCAAGGTGGGCGGATCACCTGAGGTAAGGAGTTCGAGAGCAGCCTGGCCAACATGGTGAAACCCTGTCTCTACTAAAAAAAAAATACAAAAATTAATACATGCCTGTAATTCCAGCTACTACTTGAGAGACTGAGATGGGAGAATTGCTTGAACCTGGTAGGCGGAGGTTACAGTGAGACGAGATCGAGCCACTGCACTCTAGCCTGGGTGACAGAGTGAGACTCCATCTCAAAAAAAGAAATACACTGATATTTTACATACCCTCTAAAATAAATATGTAAATAAAGTTAACCAGGATGAGGAGGCACAGAGTAATATGAGGCCCAAAATGGAATACAAGCAATAACAAATGAACCTAAATGTATTACAAATGAGTAATATAACCATACAGAAGGGGAGGAAAAGAACCTAAGAAACTTTAGAAAATAAAATCTTGACTGCGTATGTAAGTACTTAAGGCTAAAGACAGAACTGTAGACAAACGTTATACTCTAGTTGGCAAATCTGTTTCCCATGGGGGTAATGGGTTAGCAAGTCTGTAACCCCGCAATGTATAGTTCGGACAAATAAGTAATCAACTCATCTTGATTGTCCTGGACTTCCCTGGTTTTAAAACAGAAAGTCCCATGTCTCAGGAGCCCTCTCAGTCCCAGGCAAACAAGAAAGGTTGAACATCCTATATACATGTGAATGTATTTTAGATCAGAAGAGCGAGACCTCATTGCTGGAGAAAAAAGAAGCTACAAATAAGAAAGGGAGAAGAAGTTAATCTTGTGGTATTAGATTGGAACTGGAGGTGTCAATATAAATTCATGGTTTTTAATGCAAAAATAAACCGTTGAGTGTGTATGTGTTAGTATACACAGACATTATTTCCTAATTCTGCTTGCTTTGAGGCCTAAGGACAATGATCCAGTAGCACAGAGATTTCAGTTTTGAAATACCATTCTAAAATACAAGAAACCAGGGCTCTTTGGAGAAGCTGATTCCAGAATGGGGCAGGGAAAATACCAGATAAGCCTGTGGTGCCAGAAGTTAAGAAAGTGCTTGAAAAGAATGGTGTGCATTAAACGGACACAAGCATCAACCTGAAGAAGCTCTTGACTGCCAAAGCTGAAACAATTTAAGCAACAGGATGGGTGTAGTGGTTCATGCCTGTAATCTCAGCACTTTGGGAGGTCGAGGTGGACAGATTGCTTGAGCCCAGGAATTTGAGACCAGCCTGGGCAACATAGTGAAACCCCATCTCTTAATTAAAAATACAAAAATTAGCAGGGTGTGACGGCGTGTGCCTGTAATCCCAGTAACTTGGGAGGCTGAGGTGAGAGGATCACTTGAGCCTGGGAGTTCCAGGCTGCAGTGAGCCGAGATCACACTACAGCACTCCAGCCTGAGTAACAGAAAGAGACCCTGTCTCAAAAAACAAACAAACAAAATAACCGTAAGCAACAAAATAAATGATGGTGTTGGATTATAACCCATAGAATAAAGTACATATCCATGAGTTCACACTGATATAAATAATTGAGTAAATAAGTAAACAGGGGAGAAGGGACGGCTTTTCTTTACAGAGGAATGCAAATGTAGAAGGACTGAGTGAAGTGAAAATCATCACTAGGTGAACATCACAGTAAACATTATTGTGGACAAAATCCACCGACGGATGCTAAAATTAGTGGGCAAAAGTTCGAAGAGAAACAACATGCTAGCCTTGTCTCAAGTATCTTCCCGAAGGTATTTATCAATTACCAAGAAGAAAATGGTAACTTTATGGTAACTTTAAAGTACAGAAACTTTCTACACACCACCTAAGCCCAGTGATCAATGTTAACATTGCCAGTAATATGACATTAACTTCATGAAACCCCCACTATGACACACTGAGGACAAAACACACTTCTGTGGTGTTCTTGCCAAAAATTGTACAAGTTCAATCTGGTCATGAGAAAACAGACAAACCCACATGGATATTTTATGAAGTAACTGGCCAGTGCTCATCAAAAAGGTCAAGGCCTTGATGGATAAAGAAGGACCAAAAAACTATCCCAGATTGGAGGATACTAAGAAAGCATGACAAATACATGCCATGTGGAATCCTGGATTGGATACTGGAACAGAAAAAGAATATTGGGGGAAAATGTGAAATGGGAATAAGGTCTATTTTTTAGTTAATAGTGTAGGCTGGGTGCAGTGGCTCATGCTTGTAATCCCAGTGCTTTGGAAGGCTGATGCTGAAGGACTACTCCCTGAGGCTGAGAGTTTGAGACCAGCCTAGGCAACAAAGTGAGACCCCATCTCTACAAAGTTTTTAAAAATAGCCAGGCATGGTGGTGCATGTCTGTAGTCCCAGCTACTCAGGAGGCTATGCTTGGAGGATCACTTGAACCCAGGAGTTTGAGGTTACAGTGAATTATGCTTGCACCAGCCTCCAGCCTGGACAACAGAGTGAAACGTTGTCTCAAAAAGAAAAAAGAGATATAGTATCAATGTTGATTTAACGATTTTATGGTTTTGATGATTATTGTATACTTTTATAATTTTTTAACATTAGAGGAAGCTGGGTCAAAGGTATATGTAGGCTCTCTATACTATTTTTGCAATTTTTACATCTAAAATTATGTCAAAATAAAACATAAAAATCTAAAAATAAAAAATAAAGTCACGGCCCTTCCCACTATGAGGCCATTTCATAGTTAGTACCTGCTTGCCGGCTGCCCCACCCCAAAGCTCTGTGACATAATGAATCTCCCTAACCTAGCTCCATCACTGAGTACAACACTGACACATCAAGGTGCTCAGGAAATGGTTGGTTTTTCCTAGCTTATCACTAGATAATAATGTACTATTTTAAGTTACTTTACTTGGTTAATGGATGTTTATTTGGTGACGAGCTGGTGGCAGGGTTCTCCCTGTTTTTTAAAGCTGGTCTAAGTCAGCATGAAACTTTCTCAGCCTGGGCATCTTGCGCTATGATCACAAGAACACAGTGAATTCTGATTTTCTTTTCCTTAGCAGATCCAACTCTATGATTAATTTTACAGTTGCAAATAATGCTAGTCAGCATTTATTATATGCCCGCTCAGAATCATATTCAAAACCAGGAAATCCACATTTGTTCCCATAGGTGCATTTTTAGACATCACATTATAAAACGTGGAATTGTAAAATTCTGTTTTCTATATGTTACCCTCCTCAATCACAGCAGAGACTTGTGACCCCCTAAAGGACAGAGGGCACAACATCCATCCCTCGGTCATCTGGATTACCCTGTTTGTTCTCTGATCTTTGGTCCTCCATTCTCTAGTTCCTGGTTTCTGCTCTTTTGGAGTCACACAACTTAGTTCTCTCACCTGGAAAAAGGGAGAAGATAATATCACAAAGCAGGGTTGTGGTGAGGGTTAGAAAACATGATGTGTAAAGAACTATGGTACAAAAGCATGCACAAGCGCTTGATAAATGCTCATGTCCTTGTTTCCTTCAGTTTCCTCTGTGCCACAGGGCCTGCCTAACCCATTAACAACATATAACAGAGTTTGGCGTTAAATAAGGTTTGATACAGTCCCCAAACTGCAAACTAGAGTGTTAACCTAAAGGCTACTGTTCCAAGGTTTATAAAAAATTATAAGATTATATAAAGTGCCCTAACTATAAGATCAGCAAACACATAAAGAATCTAAATATTCAGTATTATAAATTTGAGCAACAGAAAACACGCTGATGGCAGTAAGTATCAAATTAAACATTTTCTGGGTAGTTGTATTTGTCTCTTATAGGAAGTTTTTAAAGAGATGATTTGCATGATTCAGACCTCTTAGGAAGTTTTTAGAACATATTTGGGCTGGTGACTTCTTTTTTATCAGTTATTCAGTAGTACACAGAGAACGTATTCAGTGAAAATGTGTTATTAATCGTGATAATTAAGATGACAATGATGTTTGATACTGACAAATTTATTTTAAAGATATAATCCTCTTTTTGCCCTCTTTAACATCCTCAATCTTCTGACTTAAAATTGTAGTTGTAGTAGTAAAAATTTATTAAAACCTTACTAGATTATAGGCATTATTCTGAATCTTTTACTTGTATTAACGTATTTAATTCTCCCCAAAACCCTATTATAATGGTAACAGTTAGCGTTGCTATAGCATTTACTATGTGCCAGAAATTGTTCAAACACTTTATATGCATTAATTCACTTACATCTCACAGCAGAAATGTGATGAAATTACAGTTGTTAACTTATTCATAAGGAGAAGAAAAGTAACTTGCTGAAGACTACAAGCTCAGCATCAGGCAAAATCAAAGTACTGGGAAATAATAAATGTCAGTCTATCACTTTACTTTTGGCTGTCACAGGTCCTATTTAATTTTGTGTCTGCCAACAAAAGAACACTTTACACTGTGTCCTAATAACAGATAAACTAGACCATTGAAGATCACCATCAGAGAATTGCTAAAATGATCACAATATCCTGAAAATGCTTGATCTGTTTTCCTTTGTCATTTTTGACATTTTGCTGAATTTCTTGTCTGTGTGTGTGTGTGTGTGTGTGTGTGTGTGTGTGAGAGAGAGAGAGAGAGAGAGACAGACAGACAGACAGAGACAGAGAGAGAGCGAGCACGCGCACAAGGGAGCGCTTCTTTCCTGCCCTCCTGGCCTGGAGGAGAACCAAAACTGCCCTTTTCCCAAAGTCCTGAAAGCTGAAGTTAGACAACTCTCTATATATAAACTTCAAATAATTCATGACAGGTCATGTCTGGACAACCTTTGCTGGCTGCTATGAGGGCCATTCAGAAAGTTCAACTAAACACCAAGTGCCACTACCCAAGACACTCAAACTGCAAACCAGGAAATCTGTCAGATTGCTACATGCCTGGTACCTGAACCTACTGGAGCCATCTTGCACCCAAAGGGGAGTTAGCACACTGAGGATGACAGAGGGGAAAGAATCTGGGTCTTTGATGATACAATTGAGTAGGTGAACTAAGGGATCCTGGAATTACTATACCTCTCTTATATAAGACAATAGATTTATTGTGAAAGCAATTTTCATTTCGCGTCTCTATACTTGAAGACAAAAGCTTTCTGATACAGATATATTAACTATACTCATATTTCCCTCCATGTTTCATGTAATAGTTGTTTCATGGAGGGAAATATGAGTATAGTTAATACGTCTGTAAAAGAGTATACCTTATCTTGGTATACTCTTCAGAGATATAAACATGCAAACCACACATACACACAAACACACCAGGACGTCTCACTGCAAATCAGCGCAGTAACAATCCCCAAATCTCAGTGACTTAAAACAACAAATGTTTATTTCCTGCCATGCACGCCTGTTGCTCGTGTCTACTGTGAGTTGGCTCTGTGTCAGCCTCTCTCTGGGACCAAGACTGATGGATGGCACTGACTTGAAAAATTGCATGTCACTGCAGCAGAGGACAAAAGACATCCCATGGATCTCACACTGGCAACTGGATGCTGTAGCCCAGGAGTGACACACATCATTTCCTCTTCCAACTCACTGGCCAGAACTAGTCACACAACCCTCCCCAACCACAGGACGGCAAGGAAATGCAATGGGACCATGTGCCTGGAGTGGGAGGAGAAGTGCAACAGCACTAAGGACTACCAAAGTTTACTAAGTATTAAAGCTGCTAAATAGGGCTATTCGACAGGGGAGGGGAAATGAGGGGTGGCAGGTAAATAGGGGAAAGAGTTTTGTTGTTGTTGTTAGCATTTGGATTTTCTTAAACTTTGAAAGATTGAAGTATGACCATAGAGATAAGTGAGCAAATCATAAATGTACAGCTCAGTGAATGATCAGAAAGTGAACTCATTTGTAAAATTACCACCTAGATCAAGAAATAAAACATTACCAGTTCCCTAGAAACCTCCAATTTCTACTTCCATTCTTCCTCCCAAAGTTATCCTATAGACTGAAAATTTAAAAGAAATACACATTTTCATCCCCATCATGAGGGAAGTAGAAAGTATCATTCCTTTGGGGTTTCTCTAAACCTTGGGGAGAATGACTATATTGTTATTTTGGATAACTGAAACCTACAGGGGGTAAAGAATGGGTCTGAGTTTACTAGGAAGTAGCACAAACCAGGGAGAACTAGGTTCTCTGAGACTTGGAGGATGGAAAGTTCTGCGAATGGAGATGATACAGATACTTGCTCCCCTGCACTCCTCAAGGTGTCAGGACCTATGATGATGCTATATCTTGCTTCCTGGGAGTTAGCATTGGCCATCTCGGCTTTGGAGGCTTACAGCCCAGGCTGAGGCAGACTGGAATGCTGATGAGTTTCTCTGTGGCAGCTATGCCTGATAAACAACAGAGGGCCAAACTCAACACTGGTACTGGGAAATGACAGGAGAAAGAGAAGTGATAGCAACCAAATCGGACTAAGGCCAGGCCCTGCCCTATTTCCTGGCCAACACCCAGGATTCCTGTTCTATACAATGGGGAGGTGGTGGTGGTGGTAGTTAACTGTCCCAGTAATGACCGCTTTTGTATGTACTCCCAGCCAAGGAGGTGGAGGCACAAAGCCAGATATAATTTAGCTTAACACACAAAACAGGCCAGGCATGGTGGCTCACATCTGTAATCCCAGCACTTTGGAAGGCAGAGGTGGGTGGATCACTTGAGCTCAGGAGTTCAAGACCAGCCTGGGCAACGTGGTGAAACCCCTCTCTCTACAAAAAATACACGAATTAGCCAAGTGTGGTGGTGCATACCTCTTGTTCCAGCTACTCAGGAGGCGGAGGTGGGAGGATCGCTTGTGCCTGGGAGGTCAAGGCTACAGTGAACCCTGATCTTGCCACTGGACTCCAGCCTGGATGACAGAGTGAGACCTTGTCTCAAAAAAAAAAAAAAAAAAAAGATAAAAAAAAAAGAAGAAAAAAGAAAAACCCCCACAAAAACAGCAAACCCACCAAAATTAAACACCAATAAACAACAACAACAAAATTATGCTGTTTCTAGCCCCTGGATTTAAGGAGCAAATTTAAGTGGAGCCATGTCTGGACTCAGCAGAAAATGTTGCAGTTTGCTGGTGATGTCTACCATGGATGCATCTAAAGCGATGCTGTCTGCCATCTTTGTTGTGGAGTTTGGTAAAATCGTGTTCCTCTCCCTCTTCACTTACAGCGTAGGGTGGGTAGGGCCTCTTTCCTCAGTTGTTATCTGAGCAGAAGATAGTAATTCCATCTTCCTTCAGTGCCAGGTGGGCTGTGAATGGGAACTTGTCCTCAAAGTGCAGTTTCACCTTCCTGTTGTTGTTGGTGTCCAAGTCTGAGGTAAAGCAGCAGAGCAGAGGGCTGGCAGTGTGTGCGTTCTCTGTGAAGCCCAAGGTGTACCAGTGCCCTGACATAAACTGGGGAGGGGGAACACAATGAGTGTATCATTCTGGGTCCAACCAGAGAAGAAGATGGATATGTATATATAATTCATTTGGAAGACAATTATAGGAGCTGGCTAAGCAGCCTCCACAAGGCTGTTTCCTTGACTAATGTTTGAGCCTGAAGCCCGTGGGCAGGCAGGCAGGGAGGAGAGCTGATGACAGCAACCTAGAACCCCATCGGGCCAGACTGAAACTCATCCTTTTTTTTCCCTCTCACCTTGCTGATGAGGGTATCCTGCAGAAGTTGAGGCCCTGTGTCATGTTGCTGAACAAGTCAACACCCACCTCAGGGGTCAGAGAAGCTGTGGGAAGGTCCAGAGGGAAGGGAGGGCAGCGACAGGCCCAACCATGCTTCATGTCAACAAGGTGAGTCAGCAGATCAGCAAAGCCTGTCCATGCGCTGCAAAATGGCTGTCCCCACCATGCCTCCTTCCATCTCTCACGAGAGAATAACCCTTTAGCTCTTTCTAACCAGAAACATAGGAGAAAGAATTCTGGGAAATGTAGTCTAGCCTAGCCAAGTTAGCACATTCCAAAGCCACTGGACTAGCTATTGAGCCAAGCCTCACTAAGGCTGTGGCTCTGCCCACTTCTCAGGAAGTGAATTTGGTCTTTAAACCAATACCATGTGGCCTCCCCTGTTTCCCCAGCTGTTTTCTGCCCCTGCTGGCAGAGCCACTTATGTTAGTCCAGACCAAGGAGCAGACAACAGACTAGATTACATGTGCCAGATATTTACTAGGGGAAACACCTATGAGAGAAAACAGGGAGGAAGCCAAGAGAAGCTTGGAGAGCTTTCATACCATGATGTGAGTCCAACCCCGGGGAAGAAAGAAATGAAGGTTGGATAGAAATGACAGACTTTGATGCAATTCTAAGGAAAGTTGGGAAATGCTGCCTGTCAGAGGAGCCCTGCTTTTCCCTGAGGCAGGTCTGCTTTAGTATCCCGATGTGCTTAGGAGCAGCATTTGGGAAGTGTGGCCTGCAGGAAAACGCAGAGATGGATTTCAGAGCACAGTGTTGGGGGCCCTCGATCAATTGCTGTCTCAGCAATAGGAGGTCCAAGGGTGCCTTGTCCTGGCCACACTGCCTTGTTCTCATTTCTTGCTTTGGTCAAAACTCAGAACCAGCCCACCTTCCTCTTTTAGAGCACGAGAAGTAACTAACTAGGGCCAGGAGTCTTGCTGGCGCCTCTTTTGCCCAATGCCTGATTTCTGTTCAATCAGAAGAAGCTTTGTCAGGAGGAGATGGTGGCCATACTTGGAGGTGAGGGGGGTTCCAGAATATTCAAGGAAGATGGAATTGTTGCCTTGATCTTACAATTGGTCTAACCTTAGGTCATTTTATGAAAGTGTTTGGCTAAATATTAAACACTCCTGATGCCCTGTGATGTATTACATATTTCTTAAAGGAAAAAAAAAAAAAAAAAAAAAGAAAAACAGAACCAGTGAAGTTTTCTGCTATGAAGGGGGAATTATGGGATTTGCTAGAGATAGGGATTTGGAAAATATAGGTCAAGGCATTTTCTGCAGTCTTTTATTTCTATTCTCTTGAGAAATCAAAGGTAAGCATCTGTAACAAATGAACGTAATGAAATGGAAATAATTTTTGCCTAGGCATTGGAAAGGTAAGGATTCATTAAAATGTTAACTCCTGGAAGGCAAGCATTGCTTTTCTGAAGCTGTGTGACACCTAGCGGGTATCTGTACAAAAGAGGACTTAGTTGCTCTTTGGCAGTGAGTCTTTTGAATTTTCGGCTTTCTTTTCATCGTTGCGTAACAGCAATAATAAATAAATTCACATTGTTCCTGGGAAATGTGGGGTGGAATGCACCACAGCCTTACCAAAGCCTGCTCTTAGTATCTCGCGTTTATAGCAAACAAACTCCACTTTTGCAATAAGTGTAAATGACACTTTTGCAATTCTATTTTTTCTGTAATGCTCACTCACCAGAGATTTTTCCAATCAAGCATACAGTCCCCATCATGGTTTCTCATCTGTGCAAAGATGGAGTGTGAGTTGCTCTACTTGACCTTTGTTCTCAGTTTTCTGCCCTTAGGGTCAAATTATGTGCTTTTAATGAGAATTCGTATCATTTTTTTCAAAGAAAACACGAAGGGCTGATTGGCTAGATTGTTGAAGCCTGTACTGACAGCTAATAAATGAAAAGGATCATCAAGAAATCATCTCCCTTCCAGTGTACCTGCCTAATGGGAAAAACACAGGTAAATTGTCTTTATTCCCTGTTAAGCCCTAAAAATGGGAACAACAGTTCCATCGGATTCAAATTCCCTAGAGAGCATTCGTTTTTTCACGTTTATGGATGAATAAACCTCACACGCTCATTAGGCCCCATCGACCTCCTAATCAGCTCAGGAGACACTGAAAAGCAACCCTCTATTAGTAATTCCTGGCTAGGGCACTGACTGGAAAGAACTTGTTTTCCCCTAATTTAGAGCAGTCCCCTGGGTGTAGCAATATTTGCGGGAGCTTGGTAAACAGTCTGTCTGACACACTGCAGTTGCTGGCAGCTTCACACCTGGATCCTCATCAGGTCTAAAGACTGAGAAGTGAATTCATTACTATCTCCCAGACAAGGCCCTGCACTGGTGCAACAGTTATCAGGAACTGGGATGAAGAATGAATTGGGGCCAGGTACAGTACAGTGGCTCATGCCTGTAATCCCAGCACTTTGGGAGCCCAAGGTGGGCGGATCACTTGAGGTCAAGAGTTCAAGACCAGCCTGTCCAACATGGTGAAACCCCGTCTCTACTAAAAATACAAAAAGTTAGCTGGGCATAGTGGTGAGTGCCTGTAATCCCAGCTACATGGGAGGCTGCAGTAGGAGAATTGCTTGAACCCAAGAGGCAGAGGTTGCAGTGAGCAGAGATCATGCCACTGCACTCCAGCCTGGGCAACAGAATGAGACTCTGTCTCAAAAACAAAACAAAACAAAACAATGAATTGGAAATACGCCGAGAGCCCCAACCTTGGATTACTTAGAAAACAAGCCCGAATATCTTTTCCATTGATAACAGTGTCTCTGTTTACCCATTTTCTTGCACTTCATTCTTCATAGCCAGGCGCATCAATTTTGCCTGTAAAAAGTCTCTCATAGCTGCCTCTTTCTCTCCTTTTTTCTCCCACAATCAGGGCTTGTATTCAGCTACGTTGTAAGGTATAGGTAAAGCCATCATAGCTGGCAAATAGTCACTGGTGATTGCTTCCCCCCACCCCATTATCAGCCCTGGGCCTCTCTCCTTGGACCCAGCGCACACCAGAGCACCAGGCTGGCCAGAGCTCCAGACTGGTTAGATGATCTGCTCTGCCTAGGTCCTTACCACCTGCGATAGGCTGATAAAAGTCCCCAAAGATATCAGGTCTGTGGTCACTTACCTTAAAAATCAAACACCTGTGAATATTATTTTAAGTGGTCAAAGATGTGATTAAGTGAAGGATTTTGAGATGAGGAGATTGTACTGGATTATCTGGGTGGGCTTTAAATGCAATTACATGTATCCCTCTAAGAAGGAGGCAGAGAGAGATATGACAGCTGACACACAAAGGAGAAGGCCATGTGAATATGAACAGGGAGAGACTTGAAGATATTGGCTTGAGAATTGAAGCGTTGTAGCCATAAACTCAGGAATACCAGAGCTACCAGAAACTGTTAAGAGGCAAGTAACACATCTTCTCCTATGGTTTTTGGCAGAAGCATGGTCCTGTTGACACCTCAATTTCAGACCTCTGTGAAATCCAGAACTGTGACAGAATAAATTTCTGTTGTTGTAAGCCTCCCAGTTTGTGGTAATTTGTTATAGCAGCAAATTATAGCAGCAAATTAGTTTCTCCTAAGAAACTAATATACCACCTTGTTCCAGAATCATAGCAGCCTCCCAGCTGACTTCTTTTTTTTTCTTTTTTTTTGAGATGGAGTCTCTGTCATCCAGGCTGGAGTACAGTGGTGTGATCTCAGCTTACTGCAACCTCTGCCTCCCAGTTTCAAGCGATTCTCTTGCCTCAGTCTCCCGAGTAGCTGGGATTACAGGCGCCGGCCACCACTCCTGGCTGATTTTTTTGTTTGTTTTTAGTAGAGATAGGGTTTCACCATGTTGGCCAGGCTGGTCTCGAACTCCTGACGTCAGGTGATCCACCCACCTCAGACTCCCAAAGTGCTGGGATTATAGACATGAGCCACTGTGCCCCGCCCCAGCTGACTCTCACGGGCCAGTTCTCTCCTCCCTAACCCGCCCTGCGTACTTAATTTTCCTGAGCTCCTCTGCATGGTTTCCAAAACTTTCTATAATCTGTTCCTCTCTCTTACTGGCACAGCTTTAGTTCCCATGAATAGTAATGATAGTAATAATAATAACTTTATTGAGTGCTTTCGATGTGCTAAGCACTGTGCTGAAAGCTTTATTGCAAGTATGATATTTCATTCTTGCAACAACACATTGAGTTTAGCATTATTATGCTTTCTTTACAGAAGAGGAAACTGATGCCCAAAGAAGTTAGGTAGCTGCTCACATGAATGGCAGAGCTGCAGGTACCCTCATGCTCCCAGCCAGTGTACTGTTTTTGTTCTCCCTCCCATCTGCTTGTCAAAAACTCACCCTCATTCCAGACTCAGTGTATATACCACCTTCTCTCCAAACCAAGTTCTATTCTTCCGTAAAATATCTCAAAATATGATAAAACAAGATTTTTATAAAACGTCGAAAGTATTTTTTTTTTTTTTTTTTTTTTTTTGAGACGGCGTTTTGCTCGTCGCCTAGGCTGGAGTGCAATGGCACGATCTTGGCTCACTGCAACCTCCGCCTCCTAGGTTCAGGTGATTCTCCTGCCTCAGCCTCCTGAGTAGTTGGGATTACAGGTGCCCCCATGACGCCTGGCTAATTTTTGTATTTCTAGTAGAGATGGGGTTTTGCCATTTGGCCAGGCTGGTCTGAAACTCCTGACCTCAGGTGATCTGCCCACCTTGGTCTCCCAAAGTGCTAGGATTACAGGCGTGAACCACCGCGCCTGGTCAAAAGTACGTTCCATTCCCTATAGAAAATGTGGAAAATACAAGTAAGAAAATACGACTCCTGAGTATTTCAACCTTGGAGGGTTTTTTTCCCTAAGCGTAATTAAAAATGTAGATTTTAAAAATTAGGATTATTCTTTTTATCCTATTTTGTAATATGGTATTGGCTCAGAAACATAGCACTTCCCCAAAGTTTTTGTATTGTTCCATGCATGTTAGTTTTCTAAGTAGATTTTAAAAGTAGAAGACAGAGGTCATGATTTATACCATTTCTACATTTCTAGATACCTCAGAGTGTATAATTGGGCACACGGCACTCATTCAATAAACACTTGAATTGACCAAGAAAAATGTTTAATCAACAAATATTTATTGAGTGGGGTTAGGCGTCTCTGACCTTTTAGTTAACAATAAACTTAATTTGTGGGTTGAAAGCCCAGCTAAA
This sequence comes from Macaca fascicularis, assembly GCF_037993035.2. Taxonomy (NCBI): domain Eukaryota; kingdom Metazoa; phylum Chordata; class Mammalia; order Primates; family Cercopithecidae; genus Macaca; species Macaca fascicularis. The sequence continues at coordinate 157,180,904 of NC_088378.1, read as the reverse complement.
CAACTCACTTTAGGTTGGAATAACCTGCTGATCTTGGAGACAGAAGCTCATGCCGCTTATTAGTGTCTACACATAGGGTGAGCCATTAAAGCTCTGTCAGCCTCATTTCTCCAACTGTATAGGTGAGAAATGTGTGCTTGATTACCTTATCGACTCTCTCACCTCTTCCAGGATTATGTGAGAACCAAATGAGGTAATGTTCAAATGACATAATACACAACAGCACTCTATAAAATAAGGAGGTATGTTATCATTCTTCTTTCTAACCTTGCTATAGTAGGTGAAATATGTTCTGAATATGCTTACAATTTGTCCCCACTATTGATCACATCTACATCTTGGTAATGTGATCTAATATTATAGACTCCAAATTATTAGCATTTATATTTTAAATTATTACTTTTTTCTGGGGGGTGGGGTGGGGGCAGCGACAGAGTCTTGTTCTATTGCCCAGGCTGGAGTGCAGTGGCATGATCACAGCTCACTGTAGACTCAACTTCCCAGGCTCAAGCGACCTTCCCATTTCAGCCTCCCAAGTAGCTGGAACCATAGGCACACCACCATGCCATGTTAATTTAATTTAATTTTATATTTTATATATTTTTTTAAAATATTTTTTATTTTATTTTATTATTTTATTTTATTTTATTTTCGTAGACATGAGGTCTCCCTATGTTGAGCCTGGGCTGAAACTCCTGGGCTGAAGCGATCATCTTGCCTTGGCCTCTCAAAGTGCTTGGATTACAGGCGTGAACCACCCTGCTCTTCCTGGGATTTTAATCGTATTTATATCAATTTTTAAAACTTAGTTTTAGTGCTCGCTGCTAGTTCCCTTCAGTCACGACTTTCTTATTCAATGTTTGAATATTTCCAAGTAATTGTTTTAGAAAAAACACGAGTGGTAAATCATCCAGTTCTTTAATGTCTGGACAATGTCTGAATGTTCGTCTGTTGCCTTTATATTAGAGTCGCCAGATACAGGACACCCAGTTACGTTTGAATTTTCAGATCATCAATGAAAACATTTTAGTATAAGTATATCCCATGTAGTATTTAGGACATACTTACAGTACAAGCAGATTCATTGTTTATTTTAAATTTAAATTCAACTGGGTGTTATGTTTGTGTTTTTATTTTCTCAACTTGGTAGCTCTAAAATATATACAACAATTTGAGTATAGAATTATTGGGTTATATCCTTTTCCTCTGAAATCTTTGAAAGTGATACACCATTACCTTCTAACCACCATTGTGGAGTCTGATTTTTATTCCTCTTTCGGCAACCTTTTTTTTTGTTCTTCTGAATGCGATAGGAATTTTTATTTGTTTTTATGATATAAAGAAGTTTTAAGGACATATAGGAATTTCAGGCCTTTAATCAAGGCTTATAAGACTTTTGAGACTTTGGAAATTATATCAAGTATCTGGTAACCAACCTTCATGACTTACCTTAAACTTTTTCTCCCCCACCCTTTTTGTTTAAATACGAACTTGTTGAGGATGTCAGTTGTGTATTCGCATCTCTGAGCCTGTAATCCACAGAACAGTGAGAGAGAGTTGAAGAAATGTTGGTTGCAATATCAAATGAATGAATAGGGGCTGAACATTAGAACTAGCCACATGTTTCTCATGCATCGTGTTGTCAAATGATTGCACAATAGTTAAGTGTAACAATATGAAGATAAACTCTGAGAAAAGTTCCCCAACATAAGGAATCCCCTCAGTAATGAAGCAATGAACACTGGTTTCAAGGAATGGAGAGATTAAAACAGGTCTTGTTTTCTGGTATGGAGGATATGATGCAGAAAAAAATTTAATTACAAAAACATAGGCTATTAGGCTATTATTTTATTCAGAAGCAGAGTGAAATTCATGTTTCATTTTGTCACCCTTGCTGAGAGGCCCAGGAGCATGAGAAAATAATTTTTCCCACTTTGTAATGAATGACAACAGGGTAACCCCACTGTTGAGAAGAGCAGCATTCCAGCATTTCAAAAAGCCGAGAGGCCAGGGAGAGCTCCTTGGACTGGCTCCAGACTGTTCCTGGAGAGGGTTGTAAAGGGTGAAGACTTCTGAGGCCATCAGCATGTTGCAAAGGGAGGGAAATACCCTTTGATGTGAGATGGCAACCCTGAGTCAGAGGCCTAATTTCCAGTCTCAAACTGTCTATAAAATCAAATCACAGTCGGACTTTGCTGCGTAGCTCGTCTCTGAGGTCCTCACCCTCCAGAGAGTGAGTTCATCTTCCTTTAGTTACGAATCTCTCCCAGCTCTTCCATGATTGGAGCAAATAATGCGCATATGGCGCGCAGTTCTGCAGGTGCTGTGAGTAAGATTTTTCTCGACTGCTTGTACTTTAGCACAAATTCATTTTCTTTAGGGCAATAAAGGTAAATCTTTGAATTATCAAATCTTAGCTGCTAACCTCAGTGAGATTTAAGCTGATTCTAATTTGGATCCCATCTGCCTTGCTTTCCTTTATTGGCTTATTGTTTATTCAGTCACATAGGTTTCCCAGGGCATCTGATTTCCCATGAGGTCCTCTTCTTTAAAAATTAAGTAACAAAAATAACAACAATCAAACTCCCAGTTTTCTAGAATTCTACCTGGAGCTTTTGTCTCCAGCTGAGCTTGATCTCAGCACCACCCTGAATGCTAACCCTTGGATAGTGGCTGCTACCTCAATAAGCTCCTGAGTCTCTCTCATAATTAAAAGATTGTGTGACTTCAAGAGCCCAGAGGGAAATCCTTCTCATTCCTAGAGCTATATCACCACTGTTTCTGATAAACTATGAAAAAATCAAGTCTTGAGCAACGTCATTGCCAGCTTGTAAACCTGAGTATTGGAATGTCACACTAGGAGTTTTCTAACGGCATGTGTGTGTTTGTGGGTATGTGTAGACCTACATGTAGGCATAACATTGATAACTATGAGTTACGAATGGGTTATGCAACTGGAGAATGGATCAGACCCAGTATAGAGTCTTTTCTATTGCCTCTAGAGATTTATCTTCATCAGAATCAAAGCCTCGACATTTTTAACCATTTATTGAAACTCTATGGCTCTTTTCTTGAATTGAGATTTGATTCTTATATGAGAATCGGGAAAGGACAACAAGGGAGGCGCTGGTCTCTGTCTGCTGGCAGGTGTTTGGCAATGTTTAGGAGAACGTGCATGTAGTGTTGTATAGGATGAGGCAATGAGGCTATTTCTGGACCTTAGAACTAAGTCTTGCTTTTGTGGAACATCATCATTTCAAGTGTGCTATTTTACCACACACTTCCAGGTCATGGTGGCCTCATTGTTCTACACCTGCTATCTTGAGGGGCATGGCCTAACTGTTAATGATGCCATGAATATGCATGAAGAGAAGTCAAGCAGATAGCTCTGATATTAAGAAGTGATAAAAATCATCTTTAATCGATTTAATATAGTTACCCTAAGCAGGCATCCCAAAGTAACATAAATGCACAGGATAAAATATGCATAGATGAGTTGTATAATTCCCTTATTAAGAAGGATAAGTATTAAGTAATAAGTAATTTTTCACCCAGCTAGAACTGGGAGAGAATGTGTGCACTATTGTATGGCCCCAGACCACTTTGGCACTGACTATTCTCTTTCTTCCCATTCCATTCCCCATGATTGATCCCGTTAGGTGTAAAATACATGAGGAATAAAACACTGCTGAATCTGGGGGAAATGTCATTTGTTTTTTTAATTCTAGGCATTATTTTATACGGTACTGAAGAATCCTTTCAAGGCCAATAATGTGGATGACTCTAGTAAAGTTCATTGTTGAATCCAGGACTTGAGCAGAGAAGAGACTGGACAGGCTAAGAGGAAGGAATTGGGCTTAGGAAGGAATTGGGCTTAGTATTATCCAGACACCAGTCATCAACTGTCAGAAAATCACAATGTACCATACTGATTGTAAGGAAAGGGCTGATTAAAGGAATATGCTGTGCAATGTCTGATGTCAGACTGGGTGGAAGGACTCATATGCAAAGCAAATTCTGGATGTGCAGGTCAGGTTTGGGGTTCTGAAATATGATTTTGCACAAGGGGGATACCACAATGCCTGGGCTTGGTTCTATAGCAGAGAATACTCAGTGACATGAGGGGAAGATCTGGTGGTGGATAGCAAGGCCCTGCAAGGGACCTATAGACATATGGGTAAGAATGTTAATATGCAAGGTGCATGTTAGGAACACAGACAATAAATGCCTGGGTTGCAGAGTCAGAGCCCAGACAGAAAACACTTGAGCTCCAGGAACAGTGCCCAGACGTGGCATGCCTAGGCAAGGGGACCGAGCCTCATGACACAAAAACTGAGAAGCATCAGCAGCAAGGTGATAATGACACCAATAATGATTACAGTAATAAACATGAATAACCATAGCTCATACACACTGAGCACTTGTTATGTGCCAGGCTAAGTGCTTAACACATACATGTTTTTTATTCTCATTTAACAGGGGAGAAAATTGAGGGCTAGAGACATTAAGTACACAGTTCAAGGTGAAACAGTGCTAAGTGGCAGAGCTGGGATTTGAACCCAGCTTTGTCTCACTCCCAAGCTCCTGAGCTTCCCTCTTTTTAGGACAGATTCTGATAGAATTTCCTTCCCAAGGTTGTGATGAGGCTGGAGCCTACAGCAGGGATGGCACACAGGTACACATCAAAAGCAGATCAGTGCTGCCTCCAAAAATTAACATAAGTAAATATCAAGCCTGGTTATGCAAAAGGAATTCTAGCCTTCAAGACCTCTAAAAGGTAATCACCCCACCATGCCTAACATGGATGAAGATCTTCATGGAAATCTATTGCCTGTTTTGAGGATATAGATAATGCAATTAAAATATAAAGCAATATTGCTGGGGACTGCATGATGGGTTGGGAACTCACGTATATCATTTATTGTTTGTTGAATTATGTACCCCAGAGAGTTATGTTGAAGTACTAATCCGTGGTACCTGTGAATGTGGCCTTATTTAGAAATAGGGCCTTTGTGGATATGATCAACTTAAGATGAGATCATATTATATTAGATCAAGCCCTAAATTTTAAGATGCGTGTTCTTATAAGAGAGAGATTTGGAGACGTACAGTTACATAAGGAAAAAGGCCATGGAGGATGGAGGCAGAGATTGGAGTTATCCTGTCACAAGCCAAGGAAGGACAGGGATTACCAGCAACCAACAGAAACTTGAAGAGGCAAGGGACGATTCTTCCCCAGAGCCTTCAGAGAGAGTATGGCCCCACCAACACCTTGATTTCAGACTTTTAGCTTGTAGAACTGTGAGAGAATAAGTTTCTGTTGTTTTAAGCCATCTAGTTTATGGTAATTTTTTACAGCAGCCCTAGGAAACACATATACCATTGGTGGGCCAGTTATACCTTGATAAAATCTTCGTTTTTGTTGTTGTTGTTGCTGTTTTATTTATTTATTTATTTATTTGAGACTGAATCTCATTCTGTCGCCCAGGTTAGAGGGCAGTGGCACGATCTCAGCTCATTGCAACCTCCGACTCCGGGGTTCAAGCGATTATGTTGCCTCAGCCTCCTGAGTAGCTGGGAGGTGCCCTACCACGCCCACCTATTTTTTTGTATTTTTCCTGGAGATGGGGTTTCGCCATGTTGGCCAAGTTGGTCTTGAACTCCTGGCCTCATGTGATCTGTCCATCTCGGCCTCCGAAAGTGCTGGGATTACAGGAGTAAGCCATCGTGCCTGGCCATAAATTGATAAAATCTTCTTGAAAGCAATTCAGCAAATGCATCAAAATCTTTTTGTATTTTTTGGGTTTTATTTCTAGTAAACTATCTTTGTATGTTCCTCATAAATTGAGATACAGAAAAGCCTTATTGACAGTTGTTGCTTTATGTATAATAGTTTTTAAAAGAAAATAACCTAATAGCTAATAAGAAGAAATGATGAAATAGTCTATGATATAGCCATAGAATAAAATGTCCAGCAATCATTAAGCACTTAAAAAGAAGTTTTTGTAATGTGGGAAATATATAAGTTATAATGGTAAATGAAAAACTGGGAAATAGAATATCCAATTTAATATGATCATAACTCTGATATAATATACATGGAGGAAAACTGGAAGGAAATATATCAAAAGATTAATCGTGATGATCTTTGGGTTTGGGAACTATGGCAAACATTTTTTCTTTATGTCTTGACATTTTAAAATTATCTATAATAAGCACATATTACTTTCTATATGGGGGAAAAAAGAGCTTGTCAAGAAAACTTAGAGGAATTTTATTAGAGAGGTGAAAAGAAAATGCCTCCTGAAAAGTCATCTCTGAAGAATGTAAACCTGTCATTATTTATTTATACTCATGATAAATTAGGAGCAAATATGTTTTAATGTCAACAATGTTAGTAATGCTTATATTTGCATAGAGATTTATAGCACCTCAAAGGGCTTACACTTTGCAAAACATTTTCACCCTGTATCTATTGTCCCATTTGATTCTTAAACTAGTCTGTAAAGAGTAGGTATTGTTATCCTTATTTTACAGACACAGAATCCTGCGATGCTGGTAGAAATAAGAATAGAACAGGGATGGAGCTGAGCACTCCAGGAATTGCAGGCTGTCCACTCCTGAGAGTGGCCTAGGCTCTGCTTCTCACTAGTGCAAGCTTCTACCAGCCCTTCTGCCTGTGGGTTCCAGCTCCCTCAGCTACAAAATAAGGAAGAGGCATTACTTCCCTTGGCTTTAAAAATCATATCATCTTAAAATCTGTGAGGCCTTGAGAGATGATGAATTGCCTAGGAAGTCTTTAACTTTTTGATCCCCCTGATTTCTTCTCAGAGATGAGATAATAGTATAAATTTAAAATGCATTATCTCTTTCTTTACTTCTGCCCAAAATAGAAATCCCTGAAATATCCTCGTTCTGTCTTTTGGAATGGGAACATAAGCAGAGTTCCATGAACATTGACTTTGTATTCTTCCAGCTCACCTCTCTTATGAACACAGGCTGTGGAAACATTGACACCTTTATATGCAATGATTTATTACCCTATCTCAGGGACAGGATGCAGGTGAAATACGCTCTTGTGGACCTGACAGCAGCTCATCAGACAGCCATTCTCCCAGCCTGGCAGCTTCTTCTCTTCTGCCTCCTGTTATCCAAATAATAGAAACATAAAATCGAAAGACGGGAGGAGAGCTCTAGGATTGGGGTAAGGGTGGCTCCTAAATCACCCAACTCTCTCCCTTTATAGAGGCTCTGTTCATTTGATAATCAATTCCAGAGTCAGAGGAACAGGCATCAGAATATAAAGAAAGGTTTCCCTTTCCACATCCCACTTGCATTAGAGTATAAATTATAAAGCGCACTTTAATTCCACGTCCCAGTTTCCCGCAGTACGGAGACTCTAATGGTTTCATCTGAAATTACATTCACTCCAGCCCCGTCATTCTTACTCTGTCTCACAAGCTTGCCTGGAGGAGACTGATAAATGGCATCCTGCCAATCAGATCACTCCATGTCTTCAGAGGAAAGCTCCCAGGGCTTCTCAGGAACCTTGGTGTGCATTCATACACATTTGTTAAGCACTTACTAAGTGCAAGGCAAAATCTAGGGACTTTTGCTTTTCGTTCCTCCCTTCCTTCTTTCATGGAGAATGTTGTTTGAGCTCCTACTTAGAGTGTGACAGATGCAGTGTGGATATAATGATGAATTAGTCACTGCCAAGGAGAAGCTCATGGTCAGTGGGAGGGAGGGAGACATATACATAAACATGAGGCAGCAAGCGGGAGAGGAGAGAACACAGATGTTCAGATGTCAGAGTCAGACCAACTAGGTGTGACTCCCTGCTTGGGTCCTCATTAGCTGCATGACCTTGTGACAGGGCACATCATTTCTATGAGTTATGCCCTTATGAGTGAACTAGAGATGATTATACCCATCTCAAAGGTTGGGCATGCAGATGAAATAACATATGTAAAACATCTAATGCAAAACCCGGGTTATACTAGGTGGTCAATAAATATTAATTTCCTTCCCTCTCAGATACATATGGTATACGATGGTAAGTGCTATGCCATAATTATCTGAGTAATGCTACCCAGGGTTGTATATCCTCAGAGCAAGAGAGAAGACTCAGGCTCTGAAATTCCACCTTTTCAGGGGCACAGCGAGGGTGGTGGTGGGGTAGGTGAACCATAGAGCACTAATGTCACGGGTTTTGGGAGTTTGATGAGTTTCCTGGGGCAGAGCATGACTCCATGGAGAAATTAGGCTGCAGCTTCAGCTTTATGCTAACATATATAAACAATTCACTCATTAGGTGGTGTCCTTGAGAGACAAGGAAGTTACCCTGAGGAGAGACTCAAAATCTACAATCTTGTTTGGGCTACTGGCTAGGGATTGGCAAGGAGGGAGGTTTTTGAAGGTAGTGGTCAAACTGTCTTTTGGTTTCACTTCCTGAATGTGTCAGATTCCTCCAGAGTGGGGAAGCTGTAAGGAAGCAAACAAGCAAATTAAAGGACAAAGCTTGAATCATGAGAGACACTACTGGAAACTCCCTTTTGTGGCCTAACAAAATTTAAAGCCAGATGTGAGTCAGATGAGGACCTTGCATTCTGATACAAGTATGGTTGCAGGCTAACACCAGAGAGGTTACGGGCTGCCTCCAGGAGCCATGGCCAGGCAGGCAAAGGCAGGAGCACAGGGTCACCATCTGTATAAGGAGTGTGTCTATGCAGTGACCAGGGAGCCACAGAGCGAACATCCAGGTAACAGGGAAAGAGAGTAAATGCTACATAGTGAGGAAGTTGAGGACCATCATGGCTGCTTGGGGACACATTGTGAACACATGAGGGATTTCTCCAGACAGAAGGAAGGTGTTTGAACTTGACAAGCCATCGTAATACTTGCCATGTCTCTGGTCACTGTGACAACTCTGCTCTACAGCTTGAAACCCTTAAGACCATAACTGTTTGGAGCACCTGATCCAAGAGAGACATATTAAAGGTCTTCCAGAGGCCTCCAAGGTGGTCTGTTAATCAGAATCTCTGTTGTTGAGAATATGGATATGAGATAGAGAGAGATTTGGTGGCTGGTGGAGTGGCAGATATGGATAGACCCAGAGAGAAGCAGACATGGAAAACATAGCTGAGCTCTAGAATAAGATTCATGAACTCCAGCTGCTGATGGGACCAGAAGACAACTCAGTTTCTCAGAGCTCCCTTTGGCTCCTGAACAAATTCTCAGCCCCAGTCTCCTGACACTTTGCTATTCCACTCTTCAGTCCTTCATGGGTTTGGTTCTTTGACCTAAATGTGGCTAAGCATCATTGTCATCAGTGTCATCATTTTCTGACTTAGCCTTAAAAACGCCTGCCTAAGAGTTTTCATTCATTCTCTGCAAACTCAAATGCCTGAAACTTTTGTTGTTAGGGACTGAGAAGAGGGGATTCTCACTCTGATGATCCATATTCTTCTATTGTATCTCCAGGCTGCCAAGGCCGGGGAAAGCCTGTGTTCCATATAAACATTATTGGTGCCCAGAGAGAAGGAGATCTGCCTGTTTGAAGATTGGGAAGAAGACTCTGCAAAGGATGTTTTACTTGGATAAAGATGACAAAGGGTGCTGGTGTGGACAGGGGCGAAGAGAGAGGGGATGTGTTCTCAGCAAAGGCAAGACTCCAGCATGTGCGAAGACACAGAAGAATGAAAGTTTGAGTCATGGGAAGGAGTTGTTCTGTGTGTCTTGGGGGCATGGTGGGCAGTGAGGTAGGGAATACTAGTTGGGCCAGACTGTGAAAGGCACTGAAGCTGTCGTAAGGCTTTCTTCTGGAGGTGAGTGGTGGCTTTTAGTCAAGGGAGGTACACAACCAGTTTTATATTTGACATGGTAACTCTGGAAGTAACTACAAGTTCTGGTTAATGGTAGTCCTATCCAGCAGGCAGAAAGACCATTTGGAAGCTAATGAGACAATTCAGGTAAAAGAAAGTGAGGACCTGAACTGAGGTACTGACAGTGGAGGAGAAAGAGGAGCAAGACTGGGAGAGATTTACAAAGTCGCCATGTCTGGACCTGATGAACGACTGCATATCGTTGATGAGGGAGATGGAGGTAACGCAGGGAGGATGAGTCTAAGTTTCTATTTGTGGCAACAGGAGCATGATAGTGATATACATTGAAATAGACATCTCAGGAAGAAGAATACACTTTGGGGGAAATGTTGATCTCCATTTGGGAAACACTGAGTTTGAGATGCTTCTAGGACACTGCAGTACAGGTGCTGTCAGTAGCTGGAAATAGCATCTAGAATTCAGGGGAGAGCCAGAGTCGGAGATGTGGATTTGTGAGTATTTGGTGTATATGTGGTTTATGTTATGGGCAAACACGAGATCACCAGAGAAGAGCACCGTGATGGTGATAGAACAATAGGTCCTAGGATAAAACTGGTGAAGATCAGTGTGAGACACAGAGGCCTAAATCTAGAAGACCTATTGAGTTGAAGAAAAGTGATGAACAAAGGCAGGTTGTACTCTTTCAGCCTAGGCTTCATGAGGTTGAGTCCTTTGCTTTGCAGGTTTAGAAGTTTGTCTTTATTAGTTCACCTAAGGGATGAACTGACCAAGGTCTTGACATCTGATTCATCTAACCAAACTCCTAAGAATCTGCTTCCTAAACTAGAATGAGGTTCTATTAATTCACAGGTGGAAATACTAAGATGCACAAAACTAATCAGGTACTGATGAAAGCATATAAACTCCAAACTCATATTGCTTTGTGTGTTATCTGCTTCAAGGTAGAGCCATTTCTATTAAAAAAACTAGTATTGGCTGTCTTCAATAGTATTCAGGTGTCCTATGGAATAATACAGGCATACCTCATTTTATTGTGTTTCACTTTATTGTGCTCTGCAAATACTGCGTTTTTTTTAACAAGTTGAAGGTTTGTGGCAACCCTGAGTCAAGCAAGTCCATCAGCACCATTTTTTCCAACAACACTTGCTCATTTCATGTGTCAGTTTCAGCAATTTTTAGCAGTATAGTATTTCTAAGTTGAGGTATGTACATTATTTTTAAAGACGTAATGCTATTGCACACATAGTAGACTACAGGATAGTCTAAACATAACTTTTATATGCACTAGGAAATAAAAAAATTTATGTGACTTGTTTTACTATAATATTTGCTTTACTGGAATGGTCTGGAACCAAACCCACTATATCTCCAAGGTATGTCTGTTGTGTGACTGAAAGCCCCCAAACTAAGTGTACTATAGTTAAATAAGTTTGAGAAAACTTGAGTCCTTCTCTTGGATGTTCACAAAGTACATACGAATTAAAGACTTTAAGAACTTCTAGGCCGGGCGTGGTGGCTCACGCCTGTAATCCCAGCACTTGGGAGGCCGAGGCAGGCGGATCATGAGGTCAGGAGATAAAGATTATCCTGGCTAACACAGTGAAACCCCGTCTCTACTAAAAATACAAAAAAATTAGCCGAGCGTGGTGGCGGGCACCTGTAGTCCCAGCTACTTGGGAGGCTGAGGCAGGAGAATGGCGTGAACCCGGGAAGCAGAGCTTGCAGTGAGCAGAGATCACACCACTGCACTCCAGCCTAGGCGACAGAGCGAGACTCCATTTCAAAAGTAAGTATGTAAGTAAGTAAGTAAATAAATAAATATTTTTTAAAAAAGAACTTCTAGAGTAAAGCAACCTGTTATGCTTAACCCAGCATTTGCAAATCCCTTGATCATAGAACTTTCTCACCTATGATACCAGCCCTCATTTCTGACCTGGCATAATCTGTCTAATCAATAGCTCCTCTTGGATGTATAACAGACATTTCAACCTTAACATGTTCAGAACCAGATTCTTGAAATCTGCCTCTCCCAGCTAGTTCTCATCTCCCCCATGTTAGTAAATGATAACTTCACTTTCCAGTTGCTTGATCCCAAAATCTTGGAGGCTTTCTTTTTCTAACACTCTGCATGTAAAAATCAGCAAATCCTATTGGCTCTATGAAAACATATCCCAAATCTGGCCACTTCTCAGCAGTTTCATTTTGACCATCCTAGTCCAAACTGCTGCCGACTTCCTCGCGGACTATTACATTCGCTATGCAAGTGGTCTCCCTGCTTCCAAACTTGCTCCCCATAGTCTATTCTTCATATAGCAGCTTTTAAAACTCAAGTCAGATTGTGTCATTCCTCTGCTCAAACTCCTCCAATAGCTTCCCATCTCGGTCACAGTAAAAGTCAAAATTCTTAGAGTGGCCTATGACACCCTACCTGATCTGACCTTCCATTACTTCTCTGACTTGACCTCCCACCACTGTACCCTTGGCTCACTCTGCTGCAGGCACACTGGCTTCCTTGCTCATCCTCCTGCCTCAGGACCTTTGCACTTGCTGTTTTTTGTTGTTGTTTTTTGTTTGTTTGTTTTTTTGTTTTCTGCAAGGAATGCTCTTCTCCAGACATCAGCATGGCTCACTTCCTCATTTCGTTAGGGTCTCTGCTCAAATGATCACTCATTGTCTAACCATCTTATTTAAAATATGTCTGCTTTGTGTTTCTTCATAGCATTTATCAGCATGTCAGTGTGTATATATGTGTAAGTGTGCATATTTTGTTACTATCTGCACCCCCTGTCTCCCTCACAACTAGGATATAAACTCCTCGAGAAGGACTTTGACTTTTTCATTGCTGTATCCAGTATTTCAAAGAGTGTCTGACATGGTATATTTTGTTAAAGATCTGAATAAATGAATACCCCCATTGCTAGATGTGCAGAACACACCATGAGAAACCAGTTTAGACTTTTGGTGCCTGCTCTGGGCCGTGATATAGATTCATTTTTCCTTTTTCTTTTATTTTCTCTATTTTTGAGACAGAATCTCACTCTGTTGCCCAGGTTGGAGTGCAATGGGGTGATCTTGGCTCACTGGAACCTCCGTCTCCAGGGTTCAAGCGATTCTCCCTGCCTCAGCCTCCTGAGTAGCTGAGTTTACAGGTGCTGCCACCACACCCAGCTAATTTTTATATTTTTAGTAGAGACACGGTTTTTGCCATGTTGGCCAGGCTGTTCTCATACTCCTAACCTCAGGTGATCCACCCCCCTCAGCCTCCCAAAGTGCTTGGGATGACAGGCGTGAGCCACTGTGCCCAGTCCCTTTTTCTTTTCCATATTCCTTATCAATCATCATGTTATCATAGAAGTACTTGGAGTTGCAATTTTTCCAGACTGTATTTTATGCTGGTTTCATTTGAGATTGTTTGCAATATCATTAGAAAACAATCTGTAAGTCATAGGGATGGAAAAACTACATCTGAGATTCCTAGGATTGGCTAATCTCATCTATTTGTATTGTTTTTAAAAATAACTCATGATTTTGAAGTTCAGTTTGTTTTCAAGGGGTAAGGGTAGAAACTTGGAAAAGGCCTTAATAAAACGGAGGCTCTGAACCTAGGCCTGTAGACATGGGTGTCTTCTGTTTAAAGTATGCTGCCCTGTAAGAGGTCAAAATTTGGGGGTTTAAAATAGAAGGATGAAAAGCACCAGAGTCAACTGATCTAGCAGTCAATCAACACTTACTTTTGTTTTCAGGTGAATATCTGTATTCTTCTCAAGCAGAGCACATAGTTTTGCCTTATACTTGTTTAGCTGTTTATTGTCCGTTTCCCCAGCTAGAGTGACAGTCCCATGAGAGGAGGGGCTTGTCTTGTCCACTGCATTTCCAGTGCTTAGATGGTAACTGACATGTAGTAGGTGCTGGTTAAATACTGGTCTCTTGGTCATGCTTTGCGCATGTCCATTCTAGTCTTTTCCTGCTGCCTACTAAAGACTTATTCTTTGCTTCATGACTTACTCATTTGGTACTTTTTACTTAATGATGCTCAATATGTACTTTCATACATACTAACTCAGGAGGCTGTTAATATTTATTGAGTACATACTATGTGTTTCGAACAAAGGTACAGGAATATGTGAAGTTAGTATTCTAATAATAAGCTACTTAGTCTCTAGGGATAGCTTGTATTTTGAAGCAGGAAATGCGTATATAAAACTTTCTCCTGAAAAGAGTCGAGTCAAAAATATCTAAAAGTGCTATCTGATGCTTCCTTGCCATTTATGGAAGAGAGCAATGGAATGTATCAAATAAGGGGAAGAAATGAAGACAGAGAGAGTATTGACTTAAGTAAAACGTCACATACTTACTAAAGGAGTTGCAACACAACCCAAGCAACTCATAGCGTCTTGTAAAAGATGCGGGATTCCATCGCTTGAACCCGGGAGGTGGAGTTTGCAGTGAGCGGAGATTGTGCCACTGCACTCCAGCCTGAGCTACAGAATAAGACTCGGTCTTAAGAAAAAAAAAGTGCTGGATTCCACTTACCCTCCCCCGGTGATGATTCAAAAGCCCATTCGCCTGTTTGAACTAAGATGTAAGACAATGGCCTCAAACTCCAATCTTAATAATAGCACAAGTACTGAAGGTACCCACTGTTTCTCTAGAGTTCCCAACCACTCTTAATATAGTTTTACTTTCCATCCAATATTTTGTTCTTGATGTTTTCTGATCTTCCAATTGTACTGCACCCCTAGGAAAAAACCAAAATTGTTTTTTTTATGAGAAAGCTAATTTTCAATTAGTAAAGAAGAAAATCTTATAAACTTTCCTTCCTAAGCATATAGCTATACCCTTGAGAGAACTTGAGCTCATCGTGTGCTCATGAAAAGAACACAATATCCTGTGTGAGTCAAACCTGAAGATGCCAAATGGTGATATAAAAGCTTTTAAAGAAGGTCAGAGAACTGAGCCAACACTTCAGTTTTGTTCTTTAAGGGTAGAATACTGGGGGTTATGGGAACTGCATATTATGCAGGAGGGGTGATGGATGATGTCCTCATTATCCTTGTTTTCTAGATTTGAGCTGGTTGCAAGGTGGGGCTGGAAAGTCCCCTGCTGGTAATAATGTCAAGTGTATTGGTACTTGTGACTCAGAGGCACCATCAAAATTGATATGTAAGTGTGAAGGTAAATGCTTTATTTAAATATAGTTTCTCTTCTTATTTCTCCATAATACTCATGGGACACTTTCGATGATTTAAAGCAGAATGCTTTACTATGACTTCAATATTCTAAGGAACTCTTCTATCTACCCTTGACCTCATCTCGACTGCCATTGTTTTAGTAAGGGTTCTAGTTAGAAATCCTTTCTACCAAGGGCAGGAACTTTTTTACTATTGGGGCCCTCTGAAGTTTCACTGAAAAATCAGCTTACAGAAGGCAGGTTAATTGGAGAAAAGGTATACAAGTTTCATGTATATACACAGAAAACTTCAGAATGAAGACCTGAAGATACAAGGGAATTGTCCATTTTTATGCTTAGGTTCAACAAAGTATGGACAACCATGCAGAAATGTGATTGGAACCAGCCTGGGCAACATAGTGAGACACTGTTTCTACCAAAAAAAATGTAGCTAGACACGGGGGTGCGTGCCTGTGGTCCCAGCTATCAGGAGGCTGAGGCAGGTTGTTCTTGGCTGCTCCCAGTTTCTGGTGATGGTTAGCATTCTTTGACCTGGGGCAGCAATGCTCCAGTCTTTTCTCTGTGGCCACATTACCTTCTCCTGTAATGTCTGTGTAATTTCCCTTTGCCTCACACTTATAAAGGCACCTGTTAATGCGCTTAGGGCTCACCTGGATCATCCAGGGTGAACTCCTCATCTCAAGATCCCTAACTTCATTGCATCTGAAAAGACTCTTTTCACACATAAGATCGCATTCATAGATTCCAGGCATTAAGGCATGGGCATGTCTTTGGGAGGGGGCACCATTCAACCCACTCTATACGCCATATTTATTATTCTGTATGTGTAGCTTAAGTCCGTCTTGCTAGCAGCTACAAAGGTTTTTAAATTAGCATTCTGACCTGAACCTTCATAAATCATTATTCCTTGAGGACAGCAGCCAAGGACAAGACTAGATTAAGATTCTGAACAGGAGAATGGTTGATAGAGGGAGTTAGACACTCATAACCAATCGCCAGAGACGAGGCAGGAGATTCACATGCGTTAAATATCTTTTCCATTCGCTTTCAAATGTGGCTTTGTGGCCAGGTGCTGTGGTTCAGACCTGTATTCCCAGCACTTTGGGAGGCTGAGGCAGGAAGATCACTTGAGGCCAGGAGCTCAAGGCTGCAGTGAGCTATGATCTTGGTATGCAGGGAGTGCCACTGCACTCCAGTCTGGGCATCAGAGAGAGACCCTGTTAAAAAAAAAAAAGAAAAAAAAGTGGCCTTGTTTGATTCTTATTACAAATCTGTGATGGACTTTGTCTAATCCACATTCCTGCAAATGCGGAAACAGGCTCAAGAAACTAGGTAACAATGTTCTGAAGTCCCACCAACCAAGGGCAGAGCCAAGATTTTGACCCAAATCTCAGTTCTTGTCTCCAAAGCATACATCCTCTGTCACAAGTGGGGATTTCCGGGTGCATCTGGGATTTCCAAGCCAGTTGTTACTGCCATATGCCTATATCCTCCCTCTGCTGGGGTTCCCAATAAGGAGAAGAGGACAGAGCTCTTAAGGCTTTGACAAAATTTGAGTCCTTGGTCTAGGTCAATAGTTTCTGGATTCTGTACACTATATTAGGAAAGGAGAGGAAAGAAATAATTATGAACAGTGTTCCTCTCTGTCACGATCACATATGATTACCATCACTGCATCTCCATAACTAGAAAACTGAACAGGTAGGACAGGCTTGAAAAATCCAAAAGTGATTTTCAGGGTGGGGGATTGAGCAAGGATATATGAAGGTATCAGCGTGACAATTTAGTAATCAGTTTCTTCCTCAATAAATTTAAAGAAAAAACCCAGAGGCAATAGGTTTTTTTGTGAAGACTAATTATGACACTTTGAATTTAAAAATGAATAAATATGCTCTGGAGGAAAAGTAAAGCAAATACATGGAAGATAAAACAGTTTGGTTTCAAGATTAACACTTAAATATAAATTTTGAATGTCTCTTTGCTGGGTAAGGAAAGTTTTTCATTCTAACTGTGAAGAACTGGAGAGAGAATTTCTTCTCTGGTCATATGCACGAACTTCAGATCCTTTCTTGCTTCACCTTAAAAATAATTGAATAACATCAGCATCCAAGAATTTGAAGACAGCATCATTAATGGATGGATGATAGTTCAACCTGCCTGAGAGAAACTGCGTTTAAGAAAGCCCTGGCCGGGCTCGGTGGCTCACGCCTGTAATCCCAGCACTTTGGGAGGCCGAGGTGGGCGGATCACGAGGTCAGGAGATCGAGACCATCCTGGCTAACACAGTGAAACCCATCTCTACTGAAAATACAAAAAATTAGCTGGGTGTGGTGACGGGCGTCTGTAGTCCCAGCTACTCGGGAGGCTGAGGCAGGAGAATGGCATGAACCCAGGAGGTGGAGCTTGCAGTGAGCCGAGATCGTGTCAGTGCACTCCAGCCTGGGCGACAGAGTGAGTCTCCGTCTCAAAAAAAAAAATAAAGAAGAAAGCCCCTGATGGCTCAGCCCTTGGTAAGAGTGTATTCCTGCTAAAGATGGAGGTAAAATGCTTAGAATTGCTGAACAGTTACCTCCTTTGCAACGGTTATTAGGCAGAGTAGCCGATTTTTAATTAGATTTAAATGTGTGAATCACTAATGGTTAATGACAAACACTTTAATTATCGGGCCTTTCATTTTTTCTGGAAAGCCTCAGACTGCTCCTGGAATCCTTAATGTGGGCATGTGAAGAATATGGGCATTAATGGGTCTGAGAAGTTTTTCTGTTTTATCTTGTAGACAAAGGCACAAACGGTTAACTCGATTTTATTGAATGTCTCTTCATAGTCAAGATATAGGTTAATGCCTCAGGGGGTTTGGAGATCCACACCAGGACACAGCCCCATTGGTTGGCTTCATTGCCTGCTCTCTCACTGTCCTGGATCCAGTTCCTGAAAGGGTTTTACTTCTCACCAGGATGCTTCCAGAGGATTTCAACTGATTAGCCAATCAAGGTAAGTTCTGATAAGCATAGACCCCTCCAGACATACTTAAATCTTATTAGTGGATTCTTCCAGAGAGAAAGCCTTTTGAGATGTAGAGAGATGAAGCTGTGATAGTGGAATGACAGATGTGGGGTTAATAATTCCTGGCAGGGGAGCCTGCCTGGAGTGTCTCATGTCTCTCCAATGATGGCAGATGCCTCCTTGCTAATTAGAAGCTGACTGAACTGGCCGTTCTGAAAGCAGTAGCTCTGGCTATAGCTGAAATGACAGTCACACATGCTTAGTGTAAAAAGGTCTCTGACCATTTAAGTCGTCTTCACACATGATCACAAGTGTCTGCAAATTCCAAAAGCAAAGCGTACTTGGTACCGTAGACTCTCCATTCCCTGTGGCTTCAGGCTGTCTCTGGCCATCACTCACAGTCTGAGGTATGCTCAGTCTTCTGGAATTTACAGCTATCAGCCAGGATGATGGTGTCTTTCCAAGGTGAAAAATGTCTTTCAGATGTTAACTAAAATTTTAAACAAACACTGTTTAGGCAAAGATGTCACAGAGAGGTTATTTATATTTAAGATAGCAGGTACATTTAGTAACATAATCTATGATATTTACAGAAAACTTATTGGACGTTAAGTTTTGTCTTCCAACAACCCTATGACGGAGGTAGTATTATCCTAATTTACAGATGAGAAAACAGACAGAGAGATTAAGTAACTTGCAGAAGGTGACCCAGCTGGTAAGTAGCAGAGCTGGTTCCAAAGCCCACACTCTGAACTATAATGCTAAAATTTGCATATGTAATCTGTGTGATTCTTACTTTCAGTTGCGTAATTGATTTTGCCACATGGATGAAGACAACTTGAACAAGGGCAACATGGACAGCAGAGAGGCACTAGAGAATGATAGTCTAAAACATGGAGTCCCGTGTCACCTAGTAATGAGTTGATCCCCCAGGTCTAGCACATATGGCTGTGAAAGCTTGGGCAAATTGTCTTAGGACCTCAGTTTCCTCATCTGCAAAATGAGGACAATAAGGGTACATAACTCATAGGATTGTAATGGTTATATGCGACAACTGTGACAATACCTAATATTAATTGAATGTTTCTTTTTGTGCCAATAATGAGAAAGATGTATGTGCTTAGCTTTGCCCTGGCATATAGGCATTTTCATTAGCTATTCTTATTATTATTTTATTACTACCTGTCAAACCCGTTTTGACAAACTTCAGGAGATCATCAGCTCCTTTTGCCATATCAGAATTCTGACCTACCGAATATGGCTCTTTGTAAGTGGGTCAGGGATGGAGCTTGGAAATCTTTTTTGTTATGTACAATTTCACCTATAATTTATTTTCCATTTTAATCTAATGCATAATTGAAAACACTTTTAGAATATCACATTATATATTGCTTCTATTACTCTCAGAGATACTTCATCTTTGTCATAGGGTATTATTAAATCTAGCTGAATTTCCAACTTCCCAAGAACCTGATAAACAGGCTCATTTTTCTTCACAGATTAGTAAGGAGAAGGAAATTAACTCTGAATCCTGATTCTTATCTGTAGTTTAAGGGAAAAAATACAGTTAAAGTGACTTGAAATGATAGTCCTAGTCAAAATGATGGGGTTATTCTGCAGCTGTCAGGGGTACCCATGAGCTGCAAAGTCGCACCTGCAATAACAGCCTTGATTTTCTAATCCATTTCACAATCCACTCTTGGCATGAAGCACTTTCTACCTTTCGAACTGTCAGATTCTTGGGCTGAGCAAATTGGGTACAGCTTTTCGATTACGCATTCAGTTCCTTCCCAGCTTTAAAACTGATTTCACATTACCAGTATGATTTATCAAGAAGAGAGCCATCTGAAGGCACAAGCCTAAATTATAGAGGCGGCCCTGGGGTGTAAGCAAAAGCACTGCAGAATTTCAGATATAATAAAACAGGGTGAGCCTGCTATTACCTGTGTCCTAGATATAAAAGGTGTTCATCTGATAGCCTGGAACAGCTGGCACCAACACCCCACTTTATTAAGGGGCTGCTGTTTCCATATTTCCAGGCCAGGAAGCCCTATTTCTTAGTAACTAGAATTGTATTCATTAAAAAAACAAAACAAAACAAGTTTGGATCACTCTTATCAAGCAATCGAGCATAGTCTGTTGATTAGGGCCAGCCTGAAGCCAGCTAGTTGGGTAAGGTTAGCTGTCTTCTTTCCAATTAGCGCTTCTCGCCTCTCCTCCATAGGCCTTCCCAAGACGTTCAATGCCTATGCTTCCCACTTCCTTCTAGCAAAACCAGCTCTCACACCCTTTAATCAAGCATCAGTACAGTTGACCCTTGAACAACGCAGGAATTAGAGGCTCTGACCTCATGCACATCTGGTTGTTTAAAAGTATGTAGCACCTTCCCCTTCACTCTCTTGCTTTTGCTTTCGCTATGTGAAGTGTCTGCTCTTGCTTTGCCTTCTGCCATGATTGTGAACTTCCCCAGAAGAGGCCTCCCTGGAAGCCAAGTGATGTTGTGGCTATGCTTGTATAGTCTGCAGAATCATAAGCCAATTAAACCTCTTTTCTTATAAGTTACCCAGTCTCAGGTATTTCTTTATAGTCATGCAAGAACGGCCTAATACACATACCAAAGACAAAAGTATCCAGACAGCAAACAGGACTACTGGAAGGTACAGGAACCAGTATATCTAGAGGTAGCCAAGCAAAGTTCCCAAGTGGCCCACAGCTGGGAGTGGGGCCAAATGTGCCTGAGCATCAGAGTGGGGCATGCAGCTCGACACCACTCTGGCCTCACTCCCTGGAGATTCTGATTCCGGGCGTCTGAGGCAGGATGGAAAGGTGAACTTTAAACAAGCTGTCTTAACCACTGCCAATTTGGGAACTACTGATTTACAAAGTAGAACCCAGAACCCAGAAAATGAGGCCTGCATCCTGTTCCTTTCTCAGCTACAGACTAACTTTGAAGGACAATTTTAACTCTTAGGTGCCTTCTGTGATGGTGTGAATAGGTAGGTTGCCTTGTGGGTGGTCAAAACATGGCACAGCACTCATTTATCATCCTCATGTCTCAGTTTCCCCAAATGTATAATGAAGTAATATCTGAAAGCACTGTTCTGAAATCTTGTGAGCATAAGTTAAATGCAAACATGGAGTACTAAGAGCTCTTTGGAGGAGAGGAATTCCAGTGATTATTAAAATAGCACTTTACTGTAATAGCCAAACGAAGTGCCATTTTAAAATTCTTGATCATCTTGAAGATACAGTTCTTGAGTCACGAAGCCCATAACAATCTCTTAATTATTCAGGTGAAAACCAGTTAGAACTATGTGCATCATCTTCCTGTACTTAGAGGGGAAAGCAGCTATCGAGGGTCATTCTCTTCTTTCTTCCCCTGACCACAGGTACTTTATGTAAACCCACTGGTGTGTGTTCATGGGAAGAGGGACCAATCCTTAACCAGTTCATTTGAGTTCCTATTTCATTCAGTAGCTAATACAGGAAACTTTAACAGGGTTTCTGATATGCAAATAGACTTTGTTTCAAAAGTTCATTTGGAACTTGGAAAAAGACAATGTGTCTAAACTGTGGTTAGTTCACTTCCCTTCTCTCACATCCTTAAAAATATCATTTAACAGTTACCTGAAGTCCTGAATAAAGAAGGTGAAAGAACTGGGCAATTACATTTAGCACTGTGTTTATGGGGTAACACGTAGAGCAAAGAAAAAACAGTTTCCTGACACAGAGACATTGGGAATTGGGGACATTTGCCTTCCCCTAGGAAAAAGGACAGTCTCCCTCTTCAGCTGGCCAGGGGGAGAAGAACACTCAGCTGCACATCGGAGTTGGTGGCAGCTCCTCTGACGTGGCTGGGTTAGGTTGGGTTTGGGTTTTAAGAATAAGATTGTTGGCTCTTGAGTTGTGGGATGGAGATATTCAGAATCAACTTGTGTCCATCAACAGATGAATGGATAAAGAAACTGGTATACGAACACAGTGGAATACTATGCAGCCTTTAAAAAGAAGAAAATTCTGTTATGTGTGACACAAGGATGGAATTAGAGAACATTATGCTAAATGAAATGAGTCAGGCACAGAAAGATAAATACTGCATGTTCTCACTTTATGTGGGATCTAAAACAATCAAACTCGTAGAAGCAGAGAGTACAATGGCAGTTTCCAGAGGCTGGGGGTGGAGCAGAAAATGGGGAGATGATGGTTAAAAGATACAAAGTCTCAGTTAAACTGGAGGAATATGGGGTTTTTTTTTTTTTTTTTAGTTCTGTTGAACAGCATGGTGAATATAGTTAATAATAGAGTATTGCACATGTCAAAATTGCTAAGAGAACAAATTTTAAATGTTCTCACCACAAAAAGTGATAAGTATTTGAGGTGATAGATATGCTAATTGGCTTGATTTAATTATTCTACATTGTATTCATAAATCATCATAACCTCACTTTATACCCTAAAACATTACTTTAGGGTAATGTTTTACCGAGCTTACTTTAGTCATCTGTCCAACCAGGCCAAGAGGCAGGAAATGGAGGTGATCCTTTGAGACTCTTCTACCCCACCCACCTCCAGTTCTTTCTTCTTCAGCTGCCTTTCTTTCCCAACTCCCACCCTCTCCTCCTGCCCCACACCCCACCCGGGCACCTGTTCCATTTCGCATTCCTGCAGGGCTTTCCTTTCCCATTGAGCTCTCACCTTGGAAGGCAGATTTGCCAGTGAAAGCTCCAGAGGGTTTTGTCATCACACCTTTTTTCTTTCTTGGTTCTGTTGTATGGGGTGGGGTCTGGTGTGGGCAGAATTCCATCACCCATTAAGGTTTAGTTTATGTCTCCCACACCTCTCCAGCTCTATGCTTTTTAGCTACAGTATTGAACTTGAGCAAATGTGTAATTTTTGTATGCTTCAGTTTTTATTCACAAAGTAGAGATCATACTTTCCCTCATGTTCATCCTCTTCCCTGTTGAGCTGTTTGTTCTTCCCTCCCACACGCCCTGCTGATTCTCTCCTCTTCCCATGACCTCGGCTGATGGACGTTCAGGCATTCCTCACCTTGAGAAGGGATAGATTCGATGACTTGTCCCCAGCCCCCATCACTGTCCACAGGGGCCTGTGCCACTGTACCATGTTATTTCTGAAATGCAGTCATTCCTCACCCCCCACAGCAGCCATGGCTGGACTCAAGTACAGACCATCAGTTGTGGCTCTGGCTTCCTTGCCTTGTCTCCCGTTTCTTCTCCTTACACACCCCCTCCTTACGTACCTCCTCTTGCTATGTCTTACATAGCAAGATAATTCATGCTAGCCTGTTTCCAGGAAAAAATCTCATCACTTCTGGCTTGATATGGTTTGGCTGTGTCCCCACCCAAATCTCATCTTGAATTGTAGCTCCCATAATTCCCTCATGTCATGGAAGGGACCCAGCGGGAGGTAACTGAATCATGGGGGAGAGTCTTTCCTGTGCTGTTCTCACCATAGTGAATAAGTCTCATGAGATCTGATGGTTTTGTAAAGAGGAGTTCCCCTGCACACATTTTCTCTTGCCTGCTGCCATGTAAGACATGACTTTGCTCCTCCTTGCCTTCTGCCATGATTGTGAGGCCTTCTCAGCCATGTGGAACTGTGAGTCAAACCTCTTTTCTTTATAAATTACCCAGTCATGGGAATGTCTTTGTTAGCAGCATGAGAACAGACTAATACATGCCCTTTGCTGATACTTTTTCCTCCTCGTGGAATATTCTTTCAGCTCAGCAAATTGAGAACCTGTCTAATTTCAGCTCAAATTAAATGCCACCTCCATGACATTTTACTCATGGTAGCAGTCACAAGTAAGCCCCTCCCGTCCTGTGCTCCCTACCTACAGCACTCATGTGTGCCAGCTGTGAATGCTGTTTGCTGATTCACTTGTCTCCTCTCCTCTACTAGATGATAATGGGAGCCTAAGGAGTGCAGGGGAAAGTTTTGCTTGGAATTAGAAGATGGGACCCTGATGTCAACCTGGTTGTTAACGCTGGAAGGTTACTTAGCTTTTCTGGGCTTCAGTTTCCTCATCTATTAAATGAGGTGGTTGACCCAGGTGCCCTTGAAGGTCTCCACCAGCACTAAGTCTCTGTGAACTCGTTAGCAGAACTTTAGGGTCCACCCAACCATATGTATTTATCTTCTCTCCTTGCCTCTGCCTCTTTCTGGAAGGGGATGAGAATTAGCTGAGCATTTTCTCAGTGGCCAGTGGGCTACCCAGTAATGCAGAGGGCACTAAAATGGTAGTTAAGAGAATGGGCCTTGGGTCATTCAGGTTGGAGTTTGAATTCAGCTCTATGCTTTTTAGCTAAAGCATTGAATTCGAGCAAATGAGTAACCTTTGTATACTTCAGTTTTTATTTACAAAATGGAGATCGTAGCAACATCTACCTCAGAGGGTTGCTGACAGGTTAAGACGATAATTTAATGAAGATCTCATAATAAACAATAAATAGATGTATGAGTGGTAAAGACCCACCTTCTATGAAGATAATGTGTGGAAGTTACTTAACCAAGTCTGGGTCTCAGCCATGGATGCACATCAAAATCATCTGGGGAGTATTTTTTAAAAAAATACCATCACCTGGGCCCCAGTCCAAATTGAATAAGAATCTCTGGGGGGTAGCATTCTGGCATTGGTATTGTTGAAGCAGCTCTCCAAGATTTTCTAATTTACAGCAAGATTGTGAACCATCGTTCTAACGAGAATTTAGTTGACCCCAAGAGAGGAAAATCCACATGTTGAATAACAAATTTCTAAGACAGGCTTTAGAGAAGTTTGAGGCACTTGGGCAAAGAAAGGCCTGCTTCCCCAGTGCAGGGGCCATGAAGTTCTCTAAACTCATGTCTGTCTCCCAGACTCTTCCTAGTAGGCCTAGATGAAAAGCAACCTGCCTGAGCCAGGAATGGCACTTAGGAAATGTCTCGTGACTCTGAGTCCCAACATTTGAAGTCATTCTGGAGGCCTTCAGATCTCTCCCAACCCTCTAACTGATTTTATGGATTTAAAATTCAAAATCTCTAGTCAACCACTTTTTCCAGTTCCCTGTTCCAAATGTAATTTAATGGGCTGTCACCATGGAAACAGGTATTTCTCCTTGAGGACCAATCCTCCTCTTGAAAATCTGTCTCTTCTATCATTTGATTATGATCAACGAGGGGTCATGAAAAGCGAGATTTATATCCATGGACTATGTGTAAAGAATCTGGATTTAGACTCTTCTGAGGGATGGTACAGCACTTTCTCTGAATCTGTTGAAGTTCCATTTTCGATAATAAGATACTCTTGCCCTTCTGGGAAGGAGGAAAAAAAAAATCCTGTTTCAAGAATATCGCTCAGTACTAGCTAGATGCGTTTCCAAATGTGAGAAAGTAAAATTATCATTTTAATCTGCCTCATTCTCACTTGTTGGGATCCAAAGGGTAGAATAAAAAACCAGTTTGTTTCAGACTGGTGCCTGTTTCAGACTGGTGCAGGGGGTGCCAGTAGCTCTGGGTCAGGGGGTCTGTACCCCAGGTTTCCCACCTACTGAAGGGCAGTGAGCCACACAGCCCTGCTGGGGTCTGCAGTGCCCCTTCTGGGCCCTTCTTAATCCTAGCAATTTCTGAAACATGCCCAATCATTTGGCACTTTGGCCTTCACAGATAACGGAGACAATGGGAAGGAAGTGAAGAGGGAACCAGGTGGGAAGCAGAATGTGAGAAAAGGATAAGAGCAGGAGAGAGAGGCCTCTGGTGAAGAACCACGCAATTGCAGGGAGAAGCAGCGCTCGGCAGGTAAGGTGCCTTGTTGTTCCCGGACCAAACTGAGGGTCGGCTGCTCTATCTCGCGGTCCAATAATGAGATGCAGATAAACTGGGGAGGAAGAGTGTTTTTCTTTCTGTAACCGGCTATAGGGAGAAGGCCTGGAAATTATCGCCAGACCAACTTCAAATTACAAAGTGTTCCAGAGCGTATATACCTTCTAAGCTATATGTCTACGTGTAAGTGTGCATTCATCTAAAGACTGAAGTGATTCACTTCTTTTTATCTATAACTAAGATCTGAGTCCTGAAGACCTTCCTCTGGAGCCTCAGTACATTTACTTCATTTAAATGGGTCCAGGTGCTGCGGTGATGACCCTTATCTTGTTTCCTGCTAAATCATGGAGGTTCAGACCCCCCAGTAAACTGGTTTGTGAAGGCCAGGGGAGTTTCTTCAGACTCACAGTGAAACTTGTTTAATCATAAATGTGTCCTTTTAAGAATTCCTTTGTTATTTTGTCATGCCTAAGGTTCAGGAAATGCCTAGGCAAAACTCTTGGTGGGCTTTTGTTACACTCCAGCCTTTGTAGAAGGGCACTGGCTTTTTTTAGCTTTTAATATTTAACTTAACCTCTCGGTCAGTACTGAAACGGTTGTTATGGGGGCCTGTGTTAGTGAGACCTGGCCTGCGACATTGTCACATGTCACCATGGCGAGGCTGAACGGTGCTTCCCAGAATTCCCTTTTCTGCATAATTCAGGTTAGGGTGGGCTGCGAGACACATCTTGCACAAGACCGCAGAGCATCACATTGTCTGTGCATTCGGTGGCTCGGCACTGCGGCGGCCGTGCACGTGCTGTCATTTGTCTGCCGGCTCCTGTTGCTGGTGAGAGACGGCAGCAGGCCTGCAGCTACTACACTTCTCCCGGATCCTCTCTCAGCTTTTGCAAATCCGGGGCCAGATGGGTGTTTAGCTCCATAAAAAAGAGGCCTGGCTCTGGGTCCTGCAGGATGCCCCATCCTGGAGGTTGGGGGCAGTGAGGGAATGACACGGGTTCAGTCCATCCTGCAGGTTCTGGCTTGTCCTTGCTGTCCCCAGTGTCTTAATCAGCTTGGGCTGCTGTAACAGAATATGGAGTGGGTGGCTTAATCCATAAACATTTATTTCTCACTGTTCTGGAGGCTGGAAGTCTGAGATCAGGATGCCAGCATGGTCGAGTTCTTGCTGAGGGCCCTCTTCCTGGTTTACAGATGCCTGCTTTCTTGCTTTTCCTTCCAGGATCATCTCTCTGTGTCTCTTTTTACAAGGGCACTAATCCCATCTATGAGGGCTATCATCTCCCAAATGCCCCACTTTCAAATACCATCATATGGAGGATTAGGCTTTAACATATGAAATTTCAGAGAGTGCACAAAATTCAGTCCACAGAATCCCCTTTGCATTCATCTTTCCCTCTAGGCCATCTGACTTGCAAATTTCAACTTCCAGCATTGGACACAGAGAAACAGCCTTGTAGAAACTAACCACTTCCTACAATTGCATAAGATGAAATCCCTATGATAAATTCATGTGGATGTGTGCATGTAAGGCTATCCTAGTGGTTCTGCGTTTCTGATCAAATTCCGACTGCATCAGCAGAAATGCATGCAGGGGAGGACGGCATGAAGGGCTAACACCCTTGTTCTGCATGTGCAGTCACGGGTCCTCTGCCATATCCAAGGGTGGACCAGACTGAGTCAGGCCAGTTCTCTTGGGATGCCTAAAGAATTAGAACTGAGAGAGTCACTCTCTCTCACTGTGGGGGCTGTAAGAAGTAAAGTTGGGGTGCTGTGGGGAACTGTGTTAGTCTGTAATGGCTGCTGTAAGAAAATATCAAAGACTGGGAAGCTTAAACAACAGAAATTGATTTCCTCACAGTCCCAGAGGCCCTAAGTCCAAGATCAAGGTGTCAGCTGGATTGCTTGCTTCTGAGGTCTTTCTCTTTTCCGTACAGATTACTGCCTTCTCCTGTATCCTCAGGTGGCCTGTCCTCTGTGCACGTACATCCCTGGTGTCTCTTCTTCCTCTTATGAAGACACTAGTCATATGGGATTAGGATCACCCTAACAGCCTCATTTCAACTGAGTGGCCTCTTTAAAGGCCTTATCTCCAAATGCGGTCACATTCTGAGGTACCAGGGGCTAGGACTTCCACCATATGAATATTTGGGGACACAATTCAGCCCCATAACACTGGCCATTGGGGGCAAGTGTGGTGGATATACTTTTTGCCATCTGGAGAAAGCCTGATTGTAGAGAAAGAGAAGAATACAGCAGACGCTCAGAGAGCCATGGAACTGATATACTGTATAGAGAAGACCACAGTCTTTGGGGTGGAAGGAACCCAACTTTGTAAGGAAAGTCATTCACAAACTGCCTCTGTAGATGACTCGTGACATGGCTTGTAGGAATTTATCACTCCCAGCATACAAACTGTCTGATGGTTTGTCCTGCAGCATGGTCAGGTCTCTAGGCTGTTTTCCCAGCTGCAGAGCTCACAGGTGTCTGTGCATGAGTCTACTGTAGCTGGAGCATCTCCCCAGCCACGAGACAGGGACTGATGTCGGGATCGGTCAAAACAGCTCTACTAGTAACAGCAAGACACCTTTTTTCCTATTATTATTTGAAATTATCTATGACTTTTTTCTCCCCTCTAGTGCTATAAACTGAAAAAAAATTTCTAGAAAGCTCTTTGTATGTTTTAGACATTATTTTCATAACCTACAAGCTAACTGTATATTAATAAACTATTACCTCCATTCAATCACATGCCAAACTCGCAGAAGCCCAATCACTTTTCAGTAATACGTGCCAATGAACCAACCCATGTTTATTGAGTCTGATTATAAATGAAGCTCAGCAGTAGGGAATTCAAGAGATTCAAAGATGGTGAGGACAAGCTCCTCAATCTCAAAAATCTTACCATCTCGATGAGCTCAGGGACCAAGGCACTGAACTAGCCATCTAGACCTCAGAGTCAAGGTTAAAGCATAATTTTAGTTTTGATTCAGTCCCTTGGCCAGAGGAGCAGAATTGCCAAATTATAGCCATGAACAAGCACTTAAGTAGCTTAGCTTTGTCTATAGGAGGGTCTCTGCACAGCTGAGCAAATTCATAGCCTTTACTCTTTAGTGTTTACATCTTCCATGCATTTTTTATGAATTCCAAAACAATGTGGCTATGCCACAGAAATGGAAGTCACCAGTCTTTGTTTGCTAGTGTACTGCTTGTATACAAGTTGCTTTGGATTTCTTTTATGTCTGGGCCCTGCGTGGCCTCTCAGTTCTGCCCATGGCAGTAGCTGACAGTGCTCTGGTTGTAGGAATATCTGGAAGGAGCAGAAAAGTGGTACAGATGCAATGGGTGGGACTCGTTTGGTGGGTTGACTGCTGATACAGTTCAGTGTCTGGTTACTGCTTTGAACAATTAGGTGAAAAAGATCGTGCTGACCTATCCAGCACAGCCTCTGCGTAACGAACGCTTCACAGAGTAGTGAAATACGGACACACAAGGCAATCATTATATATTATAACACACACCTTATTGGTTCTGTTTCTATGAAGAACCTTGATACACCATCTAAGGAAATTTCTCAAATGTCCCAATCCAAGAAGTGTTCCTAGATAAAATCTAGGATGCCCTGTTAAATTGAAATTGCACATATACCACAAATAATTTCTTATTATAAGTATGCCTCATGCAATATTTAGGACATATTTATAATAAAAAGTTGTTTATTGTTTATCTCAAATTCAAATTTAGCTGTGGGTCTTGTATTTTTATTTGCTAATCTGGCAACCCGACATCTAGGTACTGCTGTTTTTGTAACATCTGCCAGAGCTACATGCCACAGCCATCACTGCCTGCAAGAGAGGCTGGGAAATGTAGTGCTGTTAACCAAGAACATTGTTGCAGTCAAGAACATAGGAGTTTTGGTAATAAGGGAAATGGAGATGATGGATAATGGATATTAGGTGGGCAACTCCTGTAGAGTCCAGGTGACCATTTTACCACATGTGAGATGGGTATAAGTATATTGATAATATTGTTAGCAGCTATCCCATATTAGGTTCTTACTTTGTGTCATGAACCATGCTAAGACCTTTTCATACACTTTCTCATTTAATCTCCACAACAACATTATTGCTACTCCCATTTTGCAGAGTAGAAGCCTTATCCCATGGCACAGGCTAAGAGCAATTTAGTTGTTTGAGGTCACACAGCTAGAAAGTTGCTGAGTTAGGGCTAGAATCCACACTGATGTGGTTCCAAAGCTGATGCTTTTGATATTTTTTTTCCCAACAACAATTCTGTGTGCCTACCATGTGCCAAGCACTGAACAAAGTGTCGAGTTATTAGAGTAAACAAAGAAGACAGTCTTCGCCATCAAGGAGATTACTTCCCATTATTGAGGCCTTTGGGAGGAGGTAATAAGGGTAGGGCCCTAATTCAATGAAGTAGTATTTTTATAAAAAGAGGAAGAGATGGCCAGACACGGTGGCTTGCGCCTGTAATCCCAGCACTTTGGGAGGCTGAGGTAGGCGGATCATGAGGTCAAGAGATCAAGACCATCCTGGCCAACATGGTGAAACCTCGTCTCTACTAAAAAAAAAAAAAAAAAATTAGCTGGGCATGGTGGCGGGCACCTGTAGTCCCAGCCACTTGGGAGGCTGAGGCAGGAGAATCGCTTGAACCTGGGAGGCAGAGGTTGCAGTGAGCTGAGATCACACCACTGCACTCCAGCCTGGCAACACAGCAAGACTCCATCTCAAAAAAAAAAAAAAAAGGAAGAGACACTAGAGACCTCCCTCTCTCTCTCTACATGTGCATAGAGGAAAGGCCATGTGAAGACAAAGCAAGAAGGCAACGGTCTAGAAACCAGGAAGAGAGCCCTCACCAGAAACCAACCCTGACAGCACCTTGATCATGGACCTCCAGTTTCCAGAACTGTGAGAAAATAATTGTCTGTTGTTGAAGCCACTCAGCCTATGGTATTTCATTATGGGAGCCCCAGAAGACTAATATACCCCCCTATTAATAGAGAGAAACATAAATAAAAATCAGTACCTATGGAATAAATAAGTAGTGAAAAGGATCAGAGGTCGTGGAGTACTAAGGATTGTGCCAGCTCTTTAGAAAGGAATCTCAACACACTGAGATGTGGCATTTGGGCAGAGACTCGAGGGGTGCAAGTGAATGAGACATGATATTTGGGCAGGATGCTTCAGGCAGAGGGAGCTCAGAGTCCTCCAGGAGGAGCCTGCACTGTGCCTGGAGAGGGAGAGCACAGGGCAGAGTGGTGGGAAATGAGGATGGAGAGTCAGGGCCAGGTCATGTGTGAAAGCCCGGGGTTCTAATTATGATGGGAAGCCGCAGGGGAATGACATGGTCTGAACTTCATTTCTGTAAGATCAATAACTCTGGCTGCTGTGTAAAAACCCGAACCATAAGCAGAGGAGAGTGGGAGTTGGGAGACCAGTTAGGAGGCCACTTGAGTAAGGCAGATGAGAGAGGATTTAGCTTGAAATAGCCTCATAGATGTGGGGGTGGTGGAAAGTAGCCAGATTTCAGGATATATTTAGAGAAAGAACAGTCAGTAATGAATCTGAGCAACTGGAAGGAGTGAATTGTCATTTGCTTAGATAGATTCATGTTCAGCGATGGAAATCAAGAGCTCTGGGCATTGGTGGGGGACCTTAAAGGGATCCCTCATAAGTGCCACCCCTCTTCTCTGCCTGAGAAATAAAAGAAAGACTAGAGATAGGCACTGAAATATTACTTTCACTACTGATAGAGGACAACTGGGTGTAGCGGCTTAGAGTGGGATCAAGTCACCCCCTAACCAAACTCCAGAATGAGGCCAACTTACCTCTCAGCCCCAGGCAGTGCTGTCCAGGTCGAGCTCCTCAGTGAATCTCGGAGCACAGGAAAGAACATGTGTTCTCTGCTCCCAAGTGAGCATGCCCAGACTTTACTCATCAGAACCCCTGAGGCAGTGGAGTGAGTCAAGGGCAGAGTGAGGCCTAGAGTTCCATGAATTGAACTGCTATCACAGGAAGAGAACACCAGGAATGGACAAGACCCATTTTCTGCTAATAGATGTGTTAAGTTCGAGGCCCTTCAGATGTCCAGGTGGAGTAAGGAGTTGGCTAGATAAGCCTGGTGCTCATGGGAGTGATTGGATTTATAATAAAGATTCGGGGTCATCAGTGTACTTTTGTTAATTAAAGGCATGGGACTGGCTGAAAGAACATACAAAGGAGAGGCCTGGTCACTCTGAGACTTAAAGTCCAGAAGGATGCTTAGGGAAGAATCCAGCAAAAGAGAAGACATAGCTAGTGGGGTAGGAGGACAGTTGAGAGCTCAGTGAGGAAACTTTCAAGAAACAGAAAGCAATTCACTGTGTTGAATGCTGCTGAGAGGTACAACTCTGGGTCGTTGGATCTGCAAGAGGGAGTTGTTGCATCATGAAGAATTTATCTATCTGGTCATTATCTCTGTTCCTTGGAGGGAGATTCTAAATTTTTGGAATTTCCCAAGCAATAGGAGTGTCTTTGCTATTTGTGGTGGGCCCTGATAGTTTTTGCTAATGAAATGACTCCAGATGACTAACAAGAGGAGGAGGGCCAGCATGGTGGCTCATGCCTATAATTCTAGCACTTTGGGAGGCCGAGGTAGGTAGATTGCTTTGAGCTCAGGAGTTCGAGACCAGTGGATCAGTTTGAGCTCAGGAGTTGGAGAGCAGCCTGGCAAATGTGGCAAAACCCTGTCTGTACTAAAAATACAAGAATTAGCTGGGTGTCATGGCACACGCCTATAATCCCAGCTACTCAGAAGGCTGAGGCTGGATAATTACTTCAGCCTGGGAGGTGAGGTTGTAGTGAGCTGAGATTGCACCACTGCACTCCAGCCTGGGTGACAGAGTGAAACCCCATCTCAAAAAGAAAAAAAAAGGACGGGGCTGGTCATGCCAGGAAAACCAACCATGTGATTAGCGGGTTTGGTCTTTGAGCCACATGGCATCAGGCTGATCTCCAGAC
This sequence comes from Macaca fascicularis, assembly GCF_037993035.2. Taxonomy (NCBI): domain Eukaryota; kingdom Metazoa; phylum Chordata; class Mammalia; order Primates; family Cercopithecidae; genus Macaca; species Macaca fascicularis. Next base: position 157,148,025 of record NC_088378.1, on the reverse strand, counting down.
ACTTGGAGTGTGAAGAGGGGCTTGAGTTGAGATTGATTTCAGTCGTGTAGCCAATGATTCAATCAATCATGCCTCTGTAATGAAACCTCAATAAAAACTCTGGCCACTGAAGAGTGTTGGAGCTTCCTGGTTGGTGAACATATCTATGTGCTGGGAGAGTGGGGCACCCTGATTCCATGGGGATGAAAGCTTGTGTTCAGGATCCTCCCATATCTTACCCTATGTGTCTCTTCATTTGACTAGCCCTGATTTATATCCTTGATAATAAAACCATAGCTATAAATATAGCACTTGGTGAAAATCTGTGAGTTGTTCTAGTGAACTATCAAACCTGAGGGTCATGGGAATCTCTGAATTTGTAGCCACCGTTTTTCAGAAGGGCAGATGGCCTGGAGATCGCCAAACCTGTGCCTAGTGTTTGAAGGGAGGGCAGTCTTATGAAAGACTGAGCCCTTAACTTGTGGAGCATCAGGGCTAACTCTAGGTGGTCAGTGTCAGGATGCATTGTAAGGCCCCCCAGTATTACAGGGGCCCACTAGTAGCATTGATGAGTGTGATTTCAGTGGTGTGGTAGGAATGGAAGCTTGATTATAGTTGCTTTAGAAGAGAATATGAGGAAGTAAGTGGAGACACAAGTATAGACAACTGCTTTGGGAGTTTTTCTGGAAAGGGGAACAGAAAATTACAATGGTAGAATGACACTAAACTGCCCTCTAACGTTGATTATTGATTTATAAGGGTGTAAGGCCCTAGATAGGCATTTGTAAAAGTTATTTTGAAAGAGCAGGTATGTATTATGTGGTGTTATGGTTTGAATATGGTCCCTCCAAAATTCACATGTTGCCAATGTATTAAGAGGTGGAGCCTTTAAGAGGTGATTAGGCCATGAGGACTCTTCCCTTGCAAATGGGATTAAGGTCCTTATAAAAGAGGCTTCACACAGCATTCAATGTCTTGCTCGTCTGACTTCTGCCACATGAGGATGCAGCATTTGTCCTCTCCAGAGGAGGCAGCTCTCACCAGACAACCGAACCTGCTAGCACCTGTATCTCAGACTTTTCATCTTCCAGAATTATGGGAAATGAATTTTCTGTTCTTTATCAGTTACCTAGTCTGTGGTATTCTGTTATAGCAGCACAAAATGGACTAAGATGTGGCCGTGGTTAACAAGTTGTATGGAAAGAGTATCCCACAGTAGGTAGAGAAGTAATGTTGGAATACTTGAATGGCACAGTTGATGTGAGGACAAAGAAAGGCGAGGAACATGGCAGGGAAAGCAATGGGAACTGAGCCAAAGCAGGGGTGCCTAGGGAAGTGGGGGCCTGGATGACTAACGAGTGGGGCCACCACTGCCCTGAGGGATTCTAAGTATCACAAAGGCTGCAGCAAGAGAATCATTTTACAAATTGATTGATGAGACTTCTCAGCATTAACTGCCTGTACAGTGACTGAGAGCAGGCAATGTGTACTCCGTGAACTGTGAGTTTATGCCTTTTTTTTTTTTTTGAGATGGAGTCTCACTCTGTCACTCAGGCTAGAGTGCAATGGCATGATCATGGCTCACTGCAACCTCTGCCTCCTGGGTTCAAGCAATTCTTCTGGTTCAGCCTCCTGAGTAGCTGGGATTACAGGTGTGCACCACTATGCTTGCCTAATTTTTGTATTTTTAGTAGAATGGGGTTTCGCCATGTTGGCCAGGCTGGTCTTGAACTCCTGAAGTCAGGGTGATCTGCCTGCCTTGGCCTCCCAAAGTGTTGGGGTTACAGGCGTGAGCCGCTGTGCCTGGCCTGAGTTTATGCCTTTCTACTTAGTATCCCCAGCACAGTATTTGGCATAGAGTACACGTTCAACCAGTGCTTGCTGAATGAATGAAGCTTTCCTGAGGATACCCACTTTGTCTAGCTTGAACCTCAAATTCTTCCATACTGTGCCTTCAGATCACCTAAATATCAACTGGGCAGAGAAAGTGCTGGTGAGCCAGAACTGGACAGTCACCTACTGGGGACTTTTGAAAAGGAACTCCTGAATGTAGATGGCCCCTCTTGTCCTTGTCAGCATAAGATTCCTTGGCTCCATGACCTCTGGAGAGGCTAAGAGAATAATAATAATGACAATAATTAGAATATCAATAATTAACACATAATTCTTACGATGTCCTAGGCACTGAGGTAAACAATTGGCTTCATTATTTCATTTAATAATACCTATCAGGTGGGTGCCATTACTATCTCCATTTAACAGATGAGGAAATTGAGGTATAGAAAGAACAAGTGACTTGCTCAAGGTTGTCCATATGCACGTGATAGTCTTGATACGTAGCTTGTCTTAGCCACTAAGCCAGATTGCCTTCAATGTGGAATCACCTGGGGAGCTCTGAACCCTCTCCATACCCAGGTTCTACCCAGGATCAATTACATTGGAATGGCCAGGGTGGGAGTGGGCATCAGTAGTGTTTAAAGATTCCCAGCTGATTCCAATGGGCAGTAAAGTTTTGGAACCGCCTATGTGGCTATGTTGCCTCTCCAATGAAGGTAAAAGAGGCCAGTTGCTGAGCTGGGGTGGACAGGGGTGATCTCTCCTCCTTTCCTGCCCTCAGGTACCAGGGCAGAGTATCTCAGGTGGGAGCCATGTGAACAGAGAGAATGAGATTCTTTATTTGTAACTTTTAATTACAAGTTCTCATTCCTACCCCACAGACTCAGGTGAGAGGGCAAGCCGAACTATTATAGAAAAAGAGGATTAAATGGCTATAAGATTTATTATTGTTATTTTTGTCATCATTCCATAATTTAGATCAGCCAGAAGAGTTGTGTTCATTTTAATAAGCTAATGAGTACCATGGGAGAGCCACCTCCAATGTTTCGTGATGATGTATTACATTCAACGTTAACTGCCTAGGCAAAAAAAAAAAAAAAAAAAAAGGCACTGCTCCTCACTTTCCCAGTCATCACCCCTACAGGGAAATTCCTCAGCCTTAAGCTGAATATTCCTGCTGAGTATTTAACCTAGAAACTGAAAAGCCTGTTAATTTACAGAAAGTCTAGCAGGAGAGATCATAAATGACTCTCCCTCTCCATTCGGCATATGTGTGGAGGAATTTGAAGAATAGGGCCTGTCTTGATTTTGTGGTGTAGCAAGGCCTGGCCATCGATTACAGCCAATAAAACAAAGCAGACAGCCCAAGGGTTGTGGAAGGCACAAAGCAGTTGGCACCATCTGCAATATTTCAGGGCACAGAGTACAGAACGACTTTGGAGTGAGGGTGAGAGGTTATGTTCTAGATGATGCGGCACATAGAAATAATGCATTGTTTGCAAAAAGCACATGACAGCCATGCTCAGGGGGAGGGCAGGGAATGAAGGCACAACACAGCCTGTCACAGAACAGGGTGGCCTTTTCCTCTCCTGGCACCTGTGTCTGCCTTCTTTTATGGTGCGGGGAGGGTGCTGTTGTGTTTCTGGAACCTTCTCTAGCAAAGTTAAGAATGGCAGCAGGGGCAAGGGAAAGGGTGGATTTTATGGGGCATATATGTGAAAGGAAGAATTACCTTTCAGGATGAGATGGGGAGACGTTACCTATTAGCATCTGCATTTGTTTCTTATTGCTGCCTAATAAATTATCACACATTTAGTAGCTTAAAACAACACCTGCTTATGAATTCACTGTTCTGAGGTCAAAAGGTTGGGTGCAGCACGTCTGGGTTCTCTATTCAGAATTTTGCAAGGCTGAAATTGGGGTGTTGACCAGATACTGGTGGTGTTAGAAGGCATGACTGAAAAAGAATCCACTTCCCAGTCTCATCTGTGTCGTTGGCACAATTCAGTTCCTTATAGTTATAGGACTGGGGTCCCGTTTCCTGGTTGGCCATCAGCTGATGACCACCTGCGTTCCTTGCCTGTGACTTCCTCCATCTCCAGCGGCAGAAATAGGGAATGTTCCCTACAATTAAATCTCTCTTGCTAAGAATAGTCGTGGCTCTTGAGAGTTCATTTGATTAGGTGAGGCCCACCAATAGTGATCTTCGTTTCTTGAGGTCAACTGTTTTGGGACCTTGGTTACATTGACAAAATTGCCATCACAGCAGCACCTAGATTCATGTTTGATTAAATAACTGGGAGAAAGCAGGTATACAGCAGGAGACAGGGCAATCTTGGGTACCGTCTTAAAATTCTAACCCCATCTCTACTAAAAATACAAAAATTAGCCAGGCATGGTAGTGGGTGCCTGTAAGCCCAGTTACTTGGGTAGTTGAGGCAGGAGAATCACTTGAACCCAGGATGCAGAGGTTGCAGTGAGCCAAGACCGTGCCATTGCACTCCAGCTTGGGTGACAAGAGTGAAACTTCGTCTAAAAAAAAAAAAAAAAAATTCTGCCTACAGCAGCATCTTAAGCAAAGTTCCTAAAAACATATGAGTGAGTGTGAGCAGGGTACGGACCCAATTTCTGGGCATATCCACAGCCCTAATTGTTCACTACAATGCTTGGTCTGTGAAGCTAGCCTTAGAATGGTAATAAAGGCTTCACACAGTGAATGTTTGTTTTATCGATGGCTAATGGAAATGCTAACATCAACTCATCAAGGAGACCTAGGGCTGAACTTTCCACCGATTTACTGCAGGCTCAGTGAGGAAGGAGAGCTGGTGCTGTTGGAGGAGGGGAAATACAGAAACATCTTGATGAAAGTAGCTTTATTATACTGTCCACTTAGATGCTGCATATCACACGTTAAAACAACGAGCAAAATATACCTGTTAGAGGACATTTTAAAAAAACATCTTTGTAAAGGGAAATAACTATTAATTCTTTCTCTGATGAGGCAAAGACAGAGCCCACTAAGAGATGCAGAGTGTAGACCCTGCTGAGGAATGTGGCTCGCATGATATGAAAGGCCACAGCATAGAGTTTCGTGGGGAAGAAGCATAAAAACAAATCAAGGGTGATTGAGTTACCTAGAGAGGAGGAGGTAAGAATTGAAGAGGATCCAAGGACATAACCCTGCCAATGCCTATGGGATTTCTTAGCAGAGTGAAAATTATTGATATAAACATTGATTTATCTTTGAGTCACTCACATACTAAGTGCCAGACATTTGACTGGATGCGGGAATACAAACATGTCCCCTTTCCTCCAAGAGCTCACAATGGGAGAGATGAGGACAAAGGAGGAAAGTTGTAACGTCCAGGGCTGAGTGTAGGGAGAGCAATGCACTCGGGAGGTGGCATAGCCCGAAGCGTCCACCCAACTCCACCAAAGAGGGTGTGTCAGAAAAGCCTGAGCCCAGTGTCACAGGGGGACCAGAACAATTTGATACTTGTCCACCTTCAAGATATGTGCATCTCATAGGTAACAAGAATGCCTGGCCTAGTGCCAGACTCCAAAGGAGCATTCGGGAAACATTAATCATCATGGTCATCTCATACTGTGGCCCCTTCCCCTTCCCCCACATACCTTCTTAGAATTTTGGGTCTGGAAGGGGCTGTAGATCAAGTCAGATCTACTCATTTTCATGTGGAAACTAAGTGCTGCAAGGTGAACAGCCCAACCAAAGGCACACAGTTTGTTCATCACTGGTGTAGTTAGCACTCCTGTTTCCCAACCAGAGTGCTTTTTCAGTGGCTCTCAAATTTAAGCATGCATCAGAAGCACCTGGAGAGCTTGAGAAACCAGAGATTGCTGGGCCCTCCCCCCAGAGATTCTGATTATTCAGTTAGTCTGGGTGGGGCCTGAGAATCTGCATTTCTTTCCTCTTTTTTCTTTTTTTGAGATGGGGTCTTGCTCTGTTGTCCAGGCTGGAGTACAGTGGTGCGATCATGGCTCACTGCAACCTTAAACTCTTGGGCTCAAGCAATCCTCCCAGCTCAGCCTCCTGAATAGCTGGGACTACTGGGGTTCACTACCATGCCTGGCTAATTAAATCTTTGTTTTAATAGTGATTGGATCTCCTGATGTTGTCCAGGCTGGTCTCGAACTCCTAGTCTCAAGCGATCCTCCCTCTTACAGCCCCCAAAGTACTGGGACTACAGGCATGAGCCACCACGGCCCGGCCAAGAATCTGGTCCAGGGGATGATGATGCTGCGGGTGCTTTGAAAGCAACTGCTCTTTATTATGCTCTCTCATTCACCGCTGTACAAGGTGCTTGCAAAGGGTTAACAGAACATCAAATGGTTGGTAATTTTACAATGGACATTGACAAATGTGGCCTTGGAGGAAACTCACTAGAGTGAGCAATGGCTCCCCAGAGGAAACGGCCAGAAGGTTTTCACGAGGGTGTTGAGTGGGGAGGATTTCAGGAAGGTTGGGATGGAGGAGGAAGCCATTTGCCTGCCTACACCCTCCTGTATCCCCATGTTGGTGACAGAACAAAAGATAAAGCAGTCAGCATTACCTGAAGTGACTTGGAGGTGATTAATACTCAGAGCTCCCGGAGCAGAAAGGTGGGCATACAAGTTGCAATTAAGATGATAAAGAACGCTGCTTAGCAGCAAGCTGGGGTGTGAGGCTGGTGAGGAGGAGGGCTGCTGCCTGTCTCTTGCTCTGCAGAGTCCGCTTCTGAGATATAGGGATGGGGTTTATGATGCTTCCAGGCTCATCAGGAGAGAGAAGAAAGGTAATTAGAAAGGTTATTTTCAAGACATGGGAATTGTTATTGTTGTTGTTGTTTTGTCTCCCTCCCTGGAAGGAAGGATGGAGACTCCAGCAGTTACTGATAACCATGTTGATGAGGATTTCATGGGTGGCGGGTGGAAAAAGTGATCATGATTTGGTTTAAATTCAGACTGTGTCTAGCCTAGCTAGTAATTGATGGAAGGAAGTAAATGACCCGAAGGAGGCTCTCAGTGTGATTCATAAGTCTTGTGTGAAATTTGAAGGCAGCACAGGTTACATACACAGAGCCAGCCCTACCATATGGAAGAAAATCATTTCCAGTGCCTCTTTGTCTGCTATTTCTGTGCTCTTTCTGCTATTCCGGACACCCTGACCTCTCTCTCCAGGGCTAAGTGGAAGCTCCAAGGCACCATAAAAATTCTTATTCCCCAAGCAAACTGCTGTAGGGTGCATTAACTAAATTCACACCAACTCACCAAATGGTGACTTAATGCCTCTATTTAGGTCACTGTCTAATTCTGACAAATAACCCTATAATGGTGGAAGGGAGGCAGGAGGGGCAGAGGTTAGCAGCAGGTGTGTGTATCCACCTGCCCTTAACATTTCTGCTTGAATGTCTAATTCGAATCTCACTTGCCATGGCCAAACCTGAACGCTACCTTTGCCGCTTGCCTTACCCCAAAGTGTTCCTCTTAGTCTTCTCCACTGCACGAAATGGTACTAGGTTTCATCTTTGAATCCTCTCAGGCAAATCCATCAGCCGTATCTGGTAGTATCTTTTTAGATTTACCTTCAAAACATATACTGAATTCAACCTCCTCTCACCTCTGTGTTCCCACCTTAATTTAAGCCTTAGCCACCCGCATCTCTTGCTTCAAATATGGCAGCCTGGACTCCTGTGTCCACACTCTGTCATTACAGGTAGTTGTACACAGAGCAGCTCTTTAAAACAATTCATCTTTAAAGCAAAAACAAGCAAAAGAAGGAGATCAGATTATGTTGCTTCCTCTGACCTCAACTTCCCTATGGTTTCCCCTAAGAATCAGCCTAAAATCCCCCATTCTTACTGTGTCTGTCAGCCCTACCTGACTTGGCCCCGCCCAGCCCCTCCATTTCACCTTCCTCTCCCTCTGACTCCTTCACCCTGCCCTGGCCACGTTCTTTTGTCTGCCCTTTGAACACCCCTCTCTCATTCCCATCCCAGACACTTGGCACTTGTTTTCCCCTCTGACTGGAACATCAGTGTGTGCAGATGGTGGATGGATGGAGAACATCCCTGGCAACCCTACTCACCACCACCACCCTGAACTCCCAACTCCTTTACCCTGCTTTATTATTTTTTTAATGGAGTTGTGTCCTCTGGTTTGTCTATGTATTTCTTGTCTATCTACCCCTGAGAACATAAGCTCTTTGAGGGCAGGAACTTTGTCATGTTCATGACTGTACTTCACAGTGAGAATAGTGCCTGGCATAGGGAGGGTATCCAGAAGTCTTTGTTGGAGGAGCGAGTTCTATTTATTCAAGGCCTCCTAGCTACTAGGGTTTGGGTATTCGCTGGGTCATTTATGCCAGTCACAACCCTTGAAGTGGGTACCGTTGTCATTCTTTTACACATGAGGAAATGGGAACTCAGAGAGCCTATGTGACATTTCCAGGATGACACAGTTGGGAAATGGTGACACTGGAATCTGACTTTTGGCCCTTCTGAGGTCCCCTGGCAGATTAATGAATCTGATGTGTTAGGGCTGATATGGTTTGGCTCTGTGTCCCCACCTAAATCTCGTCTCAGATTGTAATCCCCACATGTTCGGGGAGGAACCAGGTGGGAGGTGATTGGATAATGAGTGAGTTCTCATGACAGCTGATGGTTTTAAAGTGTGGCACTTTCTCATTCTTGCTCACGCTCTCTCTTGCCGCCTCGTGAAGAAGGTACTTGCTTCTCTTTGCCTTCTGTCATGACTGTAAGTTTCTTGAGGCTTCCACAGCCATGCAGAACTGTGAGTCAATTAAACCTCCTTTCTTTATAAATTACCCAGTCTCTGGTAATATAGCAGTATGAGAAGACTAATACAAGGCAAATGAGTCCTCCGAGCACATTTCTAATGATGACAGTAATAAGGACCAGTATTTACTAAGTGCCGATACTGTGCTGAGGACTGTTTATTTTCTTCTTAACCTTCTTAGTAATCCTTTGAATCTTTATTTTGTAACAAGAGGAAACAGGAAGCATAGAAAAGTTTAGCAACTTTTCCAAGGTCATTTGGTGGTAAGTAGTGGAGGCAGGATTTGAACCCAGATGACTGGGCTCCAGAGCCTTCCCACACAGGCTGACAGACTGTGTCCTGGGTCTGTGCATATAAACCATTCCCCATCCCTGATCCCCCTGTCATTCTCACCACAAGGGCTGTGCCTTTGTCTGTCTTGTTTTTTTTTTTCCTTTACCTGAAACATCCAGAAGACTGTCTGGCACTGAGTGGAAAATTACTTTTGTTGAATAAATGAAGGAAGCAGTGAAAGTTTCAAGAGGAAATTTTTATATCATCTAATTCAAATTTCCCCTTTGAGCCAGTAAGTCGTTAACAAATGTTACCATCACAAATGTCTAATGTGAAAAAGAGCTGGCCTGTAAGTTTTTGACTGTATAGAAGCATGAAACAGATACTTATATTTATACAAGGGGCAATATATTGCATCTAGAACTCTGTAATATTGTTCTTTCTGACACAGTTTAGAATCTGGAAAGGATAGAGCATTAATGAGGGCCAGCAGAGCAGATGCAGGGCTGAAACCGAGGAAAGTGCTATGAATATTCATACATAACACTCATAGAAATGTTTGTGTGTGTACACAAATGTCAATGTACATGTACAGTGTTTGTATGTAAGTGTGTGTATTATTCAGGGTCTAGTTCAGAAACAACATCCATGCTAGTTACTTTAACAGAGAGAATTTACTATAGGCAATTGAATAAACAGCTGTTGAAAGACAGGAAAGCAAAAGTGTTCATGAATGAACACAGAGATACTCACTGGAGGAAGCCACTGGAACCTCTAGGACTGGGAGAATGAAGGGGAGAGTTTGGGTTTATTGGAAACCAAAAGCTTGGAGGGAGGCTTCACATGAATGACAGATCTCCAGGGAGAGGACCCTGTCTAACTGCTACTGGAACCCCCAGAACTTGGAGGAGGAGCCCCTGGAACTGGGACTTAGAGAAGGAGCTGCTACGCATGTGCCTCCTGGGACAGGTTCCAGGTTCCAGGATAGTGAAAAGCAGCTGGAAATCAGAGCCACCTGTCACTGGAACCTATGTGCAGGTGCCGGGATGGAGGGCTGTTCCTTGGGTGCTGCTGACAAGAATGGCATCGAGTCCCTTGTTCTGCTCCCACCTTCTAGTCCTCTTCCTGTGCCTGCTACTGGTTGCTTAAGAGGGAAACAGGGAGGCAGCTGGCAAAGGAAAGAGGGAGTTTGCCAAATTCTGGCCCCAGGATCACCAAACAGATTGAGGAAGGAGAATTTAGAACAGAGAGATGACATTTAATAACAGACAGGCAAAGATCCTTTTCCCATGCCGATTATCCTCACATAGCCTTTACGGCAGAGCAAACATTTATTCAGACCTAAATCATGTACCAAGCTGTTCATCACCCATCGCACTGGAAGTTTTCCTGTCAAATAACAGCTTTCCCTACTCCAGTCCTCACGAAGGTGTGGCTACCTATTCTCTATTTTCAACAACATAACAACTCTAATTCAGTTAAATAACAGTAAAATAGCTAACATTTATTGATTATTTACTGTGTGCTAGGTGCATAATATTTATACACTTTATCTCATATAATCCTCATTATGACCCTATCGGATAGGTATTATATTCATCTCCAAGTTACAGGTGAGAAAGTGAGGCACTTTAAAATTAAGCGATTGACCCAATTTTACAAGATTATACGTGGCCAAGGCCCAGGACACATGTTCTTATCTTTTCCACGTTACTGCCTCTAGCCATCTACTGAATAGCTCTGACCTCAGCTGACTTGGGCACTAGAGTTGTGATTAGAATAAGTGCTTTAGAACCAGGTGAAGCTGGTTTTAAGTCTGAGCTACTGTTCTTGCTTGCTAAATGGCATTGGAGAAATTGATTAAATTGATTAGAAATTGATTAGAAATTGATTACTAAGCCTCCACTTCCTTATGAACAAGGGAATAAAGATTGTGTCTGCCACAGAGATTATCTTTAAGAATTAAATGAGATAATTCTTATTAACCACATAGTGCAATTCATTACATGTAAGTGCTAACAACAGGTGGCTATTTATAGTGGATAATTATCCATTGTTTTGCAATGTAAAATTGAGAAAGTCTTTGTACTTCAGTTGCGTTACCTGAGAAAGGTGGTAGTTTGTGGCCCACCTCTAAGGTAGACTTCTAGACAATTTTTGGAGGGGGCCATTCAGCAGCTCCAGTCTAACAGGCTCCCCTGGCTGTAAAGGAGTTGGAGGCAGAAGCCACCTCCCAAGGGAAAGAGAGAATCAGTGTGGCAGCAACAGGTGGAGGATGGGCACCTGTGGCAGGTCAGGTCTGCAAGATGCAGAGTGGCAAGAACTAGCCAGGACGCAGCAGGTAGCTCTACTATCCTTTCTCACATGGGAAGAAGTTTCATGGAACTCTCCTCCTCCCTCCTGCAGTGGTAGACTGAATGCTGAAGTCTGAATTCATAGACACTGTGAATGTGTTACCTTACCTGGTAAAAGGGACTTTGAAGATATGATTAAGTCAAAGATCTTGAGACAGGGTAATGATTCTGGATTATCTGGGTGGGTTCAATGTCATTACAGGCTACTTATAAGATGAGGCAGGAGATTGGAGGAAGAGAAGGGAATGTGATAATGGCATCATAAATTGGAGTGATGAGGTCACAGGCAAGGCCAGCAATACAGGCAGTCTCTAGAAGAGGCAAAGGAATGGATACTCCCCTGGAATCCTCAGAAGGAATTAGCCCTGTCAATTCTTTTTCATTTGATGGGATCTGCCTGTATTTCCCAGGCTGGCCTCAAATTTCTGGGCTCAAGGGATCCTCCTACCTCAGCCTCCCATGTAGCTGGGACTATAGGCATGAACTACTGCCCCTGGCTCTCAACACTTTTATTTTAGCTCCATAAGACTCAATTTGGGCTTCTAACCTCTGGAATTGTAGATGAATAAATTAGTGTTGTTTCAAGCCACTAAGCTAGTGGCAATTTATTACAGTAGCAATAAGAAACTGATACACTGCCCAACTGACTTAGTAATTCCATCTTTACTCCTTTCTGTCTCTGTAGTTTGGTCATACCTATATTGCAGCACACATCAGATCCAGTTGTGTTTATTTGCTTATCTCCTCTACTAGATAGGCAGTGAAGAGGAGTGGCCCTAAGAGCCTCAGAGCCTATCAGAGGACTTAGTTCATAACAGGCTGCATAAATGTGGGTGAACTGAATTAATGTATAGATGGACAAGAGTGTCCCAAATTGTCTTAAATTTGTGGCTGTCTTAACAGAGGCCTTCTTAAACTACCTGCCTTTGTTTAAATGCATTAAAGATGGTTTTTAAAAAAAAAAAAAAAAAAACACACTCTGAATTTATAGCCATGGAAGGGATCCCTGATTCCTTTGGTGTCTATCTAACTGACTCTGGTCAAGGTAAAGATCAAAGCGATAATCTTCCACTAATGAGCTAAGACTATGGAGAAGGACAGGAAGGAGAGAGAAAATGCACAAAGCTATTTAGAAGAGGAAGGTTCAGTACAAATGTAACTGAAGCAAGAAGTGATCAGAATATGTAGCAACTGTTATTTTAAGGAAAATAAATTCATGAGATTCAAACTTCAGCATGACGGAGAAAAAAGCGATGTTTTTTACATTTTCCACAAGATGTTCAGCAAGATGAATCTGTCAAGAAATTGGGGGGAAAGGTCACACAGAAGCCAGTGGAAAGTTGTGGATGGAATTCATTCTGTCACACGGCATCATCTCAATTAAAATATAACTGGGAGATTGTCAATTAGGCTCACATCTTTTCAGAATCTTCTATATAGAACATTGACAGGGGTTGTTTATTTGATAGCAGAAACTCTCAAGTCTTCCCATTAGGTTTTCAGTCTGAGATAATTAATGTGTGAAATGGTCTATTGACTTTATTTTGATGGGAGCTGTCTCAGATACGTGGGGATAGTAAACAAAGCATTGAGTTCCCTGGGGATGTCCAGGGTTTGTGTTATTGTCTTGGATGGTGTCAGATCTGGGGTACTGTCTATGCTACACCAGGGAGCAATCACTTGGAGACCAGAGTCCTGGGGGAGGACTCACCAGGATGAGGTCTTAGTCACGGATGATAGGCGGGTGGGCGGAACGTGGTACAGAGAGTGGGACCAAGAAAAATCAATTTCACAAGGAAGTGGTGGGTGAAACCCCATCTCTACTAAAAATACAAAAAAAAAAAAAAATTAGCCAGGCGTGGTGGCGGGCGCCTGTAGTCCCAGCTACTCGGGAGGCTGAGGCAGGAGAATGGCGTGAACCCGGGAGGTGGAGCTTGCAGTGAACCGAGATAGCGCCACTGCACTCCAGCCTGGGTGACAGTGCGAGACTCCTTCTCAAAAAAAAAAAAAAAAAAAAAAGGAAGTGGTGGGTATGGTGGTGAGCTAACAAATTAGCTAATAAATCCGTGGGTGAGCTATTAGGTTGGTGCAAAAGTAAGTGTGGTTTTGCACCAACCTATTTGTGGAGGGGTTGGCAATTTCTTTGGAATACTTCTGTTGTGGCTGATTTCAACTGAGGAGCAAAATTCTTAAAAATTAACAACCAGCTCTTGTTAGCCAGCACAAACCAGCTTCAGCATGACATGGGATGAATGTGTGATTTTTTTAATTTATTTTTTCAATTGAGACAAAATATGCTTATAGAATTTACCATCTGTATTCATCTGTTCTTGCACTGCTATAAAGAAATACCTGAGACTGGGTAAGTTATAAAGAAAAGAGGTTTAATTGGCTCACAGTTCCACAGGCTGTACAGGAAGCATGGCTGGGGAGGCCACAGGAACCTGACAATCATGGCGGAAGGCAAAGGGGAAGCAGACATGTCTTCCCTGGCTGGAGCAGGAGGAAGGAAGAGAGAGAGGAGGGAGATGCTACACACTTTTTTTTTTTTTTTTGAGACAGAGTCTTGCTCTATCACTCAGGCTGGAGTGCAGTGGTGCGATCTCAGCTCACTGCAACCTCTGTCTCCCGGGCTCAAGCAATTCTCTGCCTTAGCCTCTTAAGTAGCTGGGATTACAAGCACCCACCACCACGCCTGGCTAATTTTTGTATTTTTAGTATGGGTTTCACCATCTTGGCCAGGCTGGTCTTTAACTCCTGACTTTGTGATCCACCTGCCTCAGCCTCCCAAAGTGCTGGGATACAGGCATGAACCACCCCACCCTGCCTTTTCGTTTGCTTTTTTGTTTGAGACCGAGTCTCCCTCTGTTACCCAGGCTGGAGTGCAGTGGTGTAACCTCCAATGACTGCAACCTTCGCCTCCCAGGTTTAAACGATTCTCCTGCCTCAGCCTCATGAGTAGCTGGGATTACAGGCATCCACCACCATGCCTGGCTAATTTTTGTATTTTTAGTAGAGACGGGCAGGTTGGTTTTGAACTGACCTCAAGTGATCCGCCTGCCTCAGCCTCCCAAAGTGCCAGGATTACAGGCATGAGCCATCACGCCCAGCCTGATTCCATATTTGACCATTGTGAATGGTACTACAATAAACATGGGAGAGCAGATATCTCTTTGATATATTGATTCTTTTCTTTTGGACAACTATCTCAGTAGTGGAGTTGCTGGATCATATGGTAGTTCTAATTTTAGTTTTTTGAGGAATCTCCATACTGTTCTCCATAGTGGCTGTACTAATTTACATTCCCATTAGCAATGTATGAGAGTTCCCCTTTCTCCACATTCTTGCCAGCATCTGCTGTTGCTTGTCTTTTTGATACAAGTTTAACTGGGATGAGAGGATATTGCAAATTGGTTTTGATTTGCATTTCTCCATGATTAGTGATGTTGAACTTTTTTTTCATAGACCTCTAGGCTATTTGTATGTCACTGTTGAGAAATGTCTGTTCATATCTTTTGCCCATTTTTTAATTAGATTTTGTTGTTGTTGTTATTGATGCTATTGTTTGAGCTCCTTATCTACTCTGGTTATTAATCACTTGTCACATGGATGGTTTTCCAATATTTTCTTCCTTTCTATGGGTTGTCCCTTCAATGTCTTGATTATTCATTTGCAGAAGAAACTTTTTATCTTGATATAAACCCAGTTCTATATTTTTGCTTTGGTTGCCTATGCTTTCGAGGTCTTATACAAAAATATATATATATCTTTGCCCAGACCAATGTCCTGGAGTATTTCCCCAATGTTTTCTTCTAGTAGTTTCATGATTTCAGGTCTTAGATTCAAGTCTTTAATTCATTTTGATCTGATTTATTTTGTGTATGGTGAGAGATTCAGGGTCTACTTTCATTCTTGTATATATAGTTCTCTCGTTTTTCTAGCACTGTTTCTTGAAAAGGCTGTCTTCACCTCATTGTATTTTTTTGCATGTTTGTCAAAGACTAGTTGGTTGTAAATGCATGGATTTATATCAGAGGTCTCTATTCTGTTCCTTTGGTCTATGTGTCTGTTTTTATGCCAGTACTATACTGTTTTGGTTACTATGCCTTTGTAAGTACATTTTGAAGTCAGGTAAGTGTGATACCTCCAGCTTTGTTCTTTTTGCTCAGGATTGCTTTGGCTATTTGAATTTTTTTGTGGTTCCATATGCATTTGGGAATTTTTTTTTCTATTTCTGTGAAGAATATCATTGGTATTCTGATAAGGATTGCATTGAATCTGTAAAGTGCTTTGGATAGTATTGTCATTTTAACAATACGATTTCTTCCAGCCCATGAGCACAGAATATCTTTTAATTTTTTTGTGTGTGAGCACATGTTGTTAAAGGCAGGCATCAGGGGGATTACAGGATAGGCCAAAGCCCAAATTGAGAAATTGCAGAAATAGGTTGTAGGCAGGCCTAAAGCCTGAGTTTGTCTGGGAAACTAACCCACAATTTAAAGGTCTCACAATAACATTCAGGAATGTGCTGTGGTTGTTACTAGTTTCTTGCATCTGACCAGCAAGTAGGCATGTGACTAGAGTCTCCAGAACTTCTAGAAAAGACAGGAGAATACATGCTGAGAATGAATAATAATAGTGGTGGCCAGGCGCCGTGGCTCACACCTGTAATCCCAGCACTTTGGGAGGCCGAGGCAGCCGGATCACATGAGGTCAGGAATTTGAGACCAGCCTGGCCAACATGGTGAAACCCCGTCTCTAGTAAAATACAAAAATTAGCCAGGCCTGGTAGCGGGCACCTGTCATCCCAGGTACTCAGGAGGCTGAGGCAGGAGAATTGCATGAACCCGGGAAGTGGAGGTTGCAGTGAGCCTTGATTGCGCCACTGCACTCCAGCCTGGGCGACAGAGCAAGACTCCATCTCAAAACAAAACAAAACAAAACAAAACAAAACAACACACACACACACACACACACACACACACATAAATAATGGTGACTGTTTTTTGATGTTCTATTCTGTGCTAGACGTCGTATTTATACGCATTACCTTCAATCTTCCTGATAACGTTGTGACACCGAGGCTGTTATTTCCATTTCTTAGATGAGATCAGTAAGGTGGAGAGGGGCTTCTCACCTGTCTGACGTTGTATTGCTAGTGAGTAGCAAATGCTGGAATTGGAATCCAGATGTTTCTGATTCCAGAGTTGCTCCCTTCTGCTGCTGCTTTCCAGCCCATCAAGTGAGCTGGAAATGGCGGAGACTGACCAGGAGTGGGGATGGGTAAAGGAAAGATGAAGGGTTGAGGGAAGGAGGTGTTGTACAAACCAACCCAGCCTCTGGATGTTCTTACCTGAGGGGAAATGTCTGATTGTGTCAAAGATGGATTAGTTACAGAGGCTGTCAAAGTCCCCGAGTTCTCATTCACTGGGTTTGGCCTGGGGGTAGCACCTGAGGCCATAGATGACACTTGAAGTCAGGTGGCAGCCAAGCTGAGGTTCTGGGCACTGAACGCGTTGGCAGCACAACCATGAACCCCAAAGTTTGGGGTTTTGGGAGCCAGATGCAGCCATTAAGGAGACGGGGCTGGCATGAAGGAGGCACAGAGTCAGAAGCACAGCTGGAAAAGTGGGGCTCAAAGCAGGGTCTGAGGCCAGGAGGGAGCTGGACTGTGGGAGGGGGTTCAGGTACGTGAGAAGAGGGAGTCTGATAAGTCACAGAGGTCACACGTGGGGCTCTGGTCATGCAATCCTCTTTCCCAATTTATGGAGTTCCTATAAGGGAATTGCTACTGAACCAAGAGAATGATGAGAGCAATACAAATAAACATCAGCTCCTGGGGCCTGGAGGAACTGAGCTTGTAATGGAATCATGCGATTAGCCTTGAGCACTCTCTGCCATTGATCAAATCGTCACCACATAATAGCCGATAGTCCTTGGGCATCTGGAGTCTTTGGTGCTCTGCTTGGCTTTGTACAGAGTTGAGACAGAATGACATGGCATCATCCTGGCCTACAGCAGAGGTCCCAGCCCTTACACCTGGGTGGGGGTGCTGCTCAGAGGTATTGAAGAGATTCTGGGAATCCTGTGTGTACCTGTGTGTTCTTCATCAGTGGCATTAACTGTCACCCTGAGGACATTCCATTAATATTTGAAAAAAGGGAACTCTAAGCTTAAAGAGAAGCAGAACTGGAAGGCAACCACTGAGATCATCAAGTAGTTTGAAAGAAATCATTTCTGTTGGATAGCATGCAATCTAAGAATGCTTTCAAAAACACCGGTGTACATGTGTACGTGTGCGCCGTGTGTCCCTGCGTGAAAGGAGATGGGGGGAGAGAGAGAAAGTGAGCGTGAGAGAGGAAACAGGAAACAGGGCTTGGCTGTGGGGCACCGTGGAAAGCCAGAAGAAAGCAGGAGGAGGAGGATGTTGGTAAGATAGTAGGGAAAGAGGAAATGGGGAGGTGATATGTGTGACCTGAGACAAGAGACAGAACAGTGAGAATTCAGAGAAACTGTTGGTTTGCCCCCAAATTCCTCATGTTTTTCAACAGGCTTCTGGTTCCAAGAGGGCACAGCTCCTTAAGGCCATCAGGAACCCATACTGGGTCCTGATGTCCAGGAAAGAGAAGGGAATGGAGAATCCTTTTGAACTGGAACATCTTACTCCAGAGGGATGTCTGTAAGCTCCAAGGTTGGCGTGCTTTAATTATTCTCTGCTGGAGAAACGTAGGCTAAGCTCAGTGGAAGGCAGTCTCAGGAAGGCAGGGGAGGAACAGGGCGCTTTTGCAGCACTCAGCCCCCGCCCTCTGGGCTGCCACCCCACAGAGGTCGCCAGGCCACTCCCCAGTGGATCCGGGATTTTGGATGGATCAGAGGGCTCGCTGCAAAGTTCAGCCAGCTGCATTCCTCTACACCGCACTGAAATTTTACCTAAATGTTTTACTTGTTCTTCTATGATGGGACTGAATGTAAAAAATGAAGGATAAATACATTTTTAAATTAATTTAGTTAAAAAAAATTTTTTTTTAAGATTTTGTTTTAAATCCATTAAGTGAAAAAATATATACTTAAATCCCCTATTTACATGAATGCAGACAAATGAAAGAAGAGAAATAATATTTCAATTTTATGTTAAAACTGAATATCCCCATTCAGAGGAAAATTTTGCAACAAATGAAGCCATTTAGCACGGAACTAATCATCTCTTTTAAATCATAGAGAAATGTACCAAGTTCTTACAAAGAGGTATAGCTTTAAAATAGCCTGCTTCACAATGCAATCATCTCAGGTATTGTCTTGCAGATTAACAGAGGAGAATGTGGTGGTAAATCTGTTCTCCCTCTGGACGTGGACTCCACCACTCTCTGCTCTATTCTTCTTCTTTTTTCTCTTAAAATTATGGGCTTTGAAATATCAGATTTTGAATAGTTTTCAAATTCATTAGCATAGAGTTCTTATAACTTTATAAAAACTTGTCATTGCTTAAAAAAAGTCACATTCGTGATAAAATAATTGCTAAACATAAAATATAACCCCCCCCACCAAGATAATAAAAAGTAAAATCTTGCATCTAGAATTAATTAGTATGAAAAATCGGGGTGCATAAACTTCCAATCTTTCTTCTATACTAAAAAAAAAAAAAAAAACAGGCCAGGCGCGGTGGCTCAAGCCTGTAATCCCAGCACTTTGGGAGGCCGAGATGGGCGGATCACGAGGTCAGGAGATCGAGACCATCCTGGCTAACACGGTGAAACCCCGTCTCTACTAAAAAGTACAAAAAACTAGCCGGGCGAGGTGGTGGGCGCCTGTGGTCCCAGCTACTCAGGAGGCTGAGGCAGGAGAATGGTGTAAACCCGGGAGGCGGAGCTTGCAGTGAGCTGAGATCTGGCCACTGCAGTCCAGCCTGGGCAGCAGAGCGAGATGCCGTCTCAAAAAAAGAACAAAAAGCAAAAAACAAAAAAACTCCATAAAGATTAGAACATGCTTTGAGTTTGTTCTTGTATTAATTTTTCCTTAGTTAATTTTGAACATTTCCACATTGTTAAGTGCTTTTTCAGAAACATAATTTTTAATGAGGATACCATAAATTGCTTAGTCCTTCCCCCATTCTTGAACATGGTGGTTGTTCGGTATTTTGCTATTATGAAAGTACTATGATGAATATTCTGTTCAAAGACTTTGAGTGAATCTTGAGTATTTTCATAGGCGAAGTTTCTAGAAGCAGAATTACTGAGTCAAATACTATGAAGAGATTTCGGTCTTCTCATGTAGCGAATGTCACTCACATCTTTGCAGCACGTGGACACAATAAAGTCTCGGTGGAACATGCGGCTTTTGTTGCAGGTGGGGCAGCGGGGTGGGGAGGCGGTGTGCAATGGCTATCTGGGCTGGTGATGTGGGGGGTAAAAGAATTTTCCAAGACAGTTATAGGTAAAGAAAGTTACAGTTATTAGAGAAAGTAGGAAAATACGTTTAAAAGGGGGCAGTGGACAGCCTGCATGAGAGAAGCAGACAGCAAAGAAACAAACGCTTGCTGGAGATTTTTTTTTTTTTTTTTTTGAGACAGAGTCTTGCTGTCACCCAGGTTGGAGTGCAGTGGCACGATCTCGGCTCACTGCAAACTCTGCCTCCCAGGTTCACCCCATTCTCCTGCCTCAGCCTCCCAAGTAGCTGGGACTACAGGCGCCCACCACCACACCTGGCTAATTTTTTATATTTTTAGTAGAGACGGGGTTTCACCTTGTTAGCCAGGATGGTCTTGATCTCCTGACCTCGTGATTCACCTGCCTAGGCCTCCCAAAGTGCTGGGATTACAGGCCTGAGCCACCGCGCCCGGCCTCTTGCTGGAAATTTTATAGGATGGTGTTTATGCTGTATGCTGAAGAGGGCTTTGCACAGTACTGATAACGCCAAGGTTGCAGGGAGCTAACTTGAAGGTGTCTGGTGATAGCTTGGCGTGGGAACATTGTAAGTTATTTGTGCAGGAGGGCTCGGTGTCCTGGACCATGCAGAAAGGCGGGCTTGTAGCTTATCTGCTTCCTCTTGGTCCCACCAGCTCAACTCCTTTTGCCTAATTAGGATGCTACAGCTTTTACTAGCTTGAGTGCCCCTCTTTTTTAATTTTTATTTTTTGAGACAGGGTCTTGCCCTGTTGCCCAGGCTGGAGTGCAGCGGCACGATCTCAGCTCGCCGCAGGCTCTGTCTCCTGGGTTCGAGTGATTCTCATGCCTCGGCCTCCCAAGTAGGTAAGATTACAGGCATGTGCCACCACATCTGGCTATTTTTTTGTTTTGTTTTGTATCTTTGGTAGGGACGGGTTTTCGTCATGTTGGCCAGGCTGGTCTCCAAATCCTTGCTTCAAGTGATCTACCCTCCTTGACCTCCTAAAGTACTGGGATTACAGGCATGAGCCACTGTGTCCGGCTGAGTGCCCCTCTTTTGACCTGAGGAGAAAGAGTAGGAGAAAGAGTAAAAGAGAAAGGAGAGAGTGAGAGAGAGAGAAAGAGAGAGAGAGAGAGAGAGAGAGAGAGAGAGAGGAGAAGTGAAACAGGGCTTGGCCGCTGGGCAAAGTGGAAGGCTACTTAAACCCCCTTTCTAGCTCCCTTTTCCTCTCTAGCATGCCAGGGAGCTCCCAGAGGTGCTCCACAATCTGTGGTTCCTCAGGACACCCAGGTGCCCTTCCTGCTGACGTGTACCTGAGCTGCCGCCAAGCTGCTCCTCGCTGCTCCTCGCTGCCCTGGCCACTGGTGCCAGCTCTCTCCTCTCCATTCTGCACTTCAGAGGTTCCCATGACTCCGATTTTTGGTCTGTGAGGTGTGATGGCCTTTATACTAATGCATCTCTGGTTTCAAGTGCATCATTTTTCCTCCAAAGAACATCCCAGGTGGCTGGAGCTAGGCAGATCCAAGTGCTTGTGTATACTTGCCAGTGGGCTTGGCACCACTGTGCCCCCATTTGGAGACCCGGTAGCCTGATGAGTCTACCTGCTTCTTCTTTCCCAAGGAAGATTTCCTCCAAGGATACCATATTTCTTTCCGGAACTTAATTTGAGGTGACCCCATCTAAGTTTACTAGACGCATCTGAACTTCACATGGATACATAGTTCTGGATAGTTTCAAGACAGCTTCTAGCTCTCCAGTAAATAGTGAATTTAAATAGCTATCAGAGGAGAAGGGTGCTGCCTGGATATTCAAATCTCTTATTCAGCCAGCAGAAATCTTCTCTGTAATATGCATGACTAAATTGTCCTTCAGAAAGGTTGTGTTTATTTACCTTTCCAATAGAAAGTGTACACTTCGCTAAGCCACCAATGTTATTAGATAGCATCATTTTTTAAAAAAGGATTTTGTCCATTTAGAGGCCAATAAGAGGGTCTGGTTCTTTTTATCGGCACTTGCTTAGTTATTAGTAAATCTGAATGCTTTTGCGAATGTTTACTGTTTTTCTTCATTCGAGAATTGTCTGTTCTTTTGCTTAATTTTAAAAAATCTTGAAATAGACATCTTTTTCTCATTAACTTTTATGTTTCAAGGATGTTAATTAACCATCTGTTCATCAGGTGGGATACTTTTAGTTGCAACTAAAATTCAAGGGATTTGTAATGTCATAAATAAAAAGACCCAAGTAGGCAAGGTCTGGAATTGGTAAATTCAGGGGCCTTATGGCATCACCGGGACGCCTGAAGTCTTTCCACTCTGCCATCCCTGACATATATCTTGCTCTCAGCCTGATGCCTTCATGCTCTGGAGATGGTGACTCATAACTCCAGAAATCACCTGCTCCTCGCAACAGCATTCAGAGGCAGAAAGAGGCCATTCTCTTCCATGAGTTTCTTCAAGTTTGAGGGAAACTTAACCCAGAAACCCTCAAACTGACTTCCCTTCACAGCTCATTGATCAGAACTGTATCTCATGCCCATGGCAACACCAGTCACAGGCAAAGGCGACCCATGACTGGGATGACTGGCTTAGATCAGTCACCCCGAGTCTCATGGAAAAATGTAGATACCTCAACAAAATAGGTGCTCTCTTAGCAAAGAAAAGTAGGGAATGACCTTTGACTGCCTACCAATAGTATCTGCTATACTATGACTCTCATATATGAAATTCTAGTTTTAAAACAAAATACAGGAGCCAGACACAGTGGCTTGTGCCTGTGGTCCCAGCTACTTGGAAGGCTGAGGCAAGAGAATCGCCTGAGCCCAGGAGGTCGACGCTGCAGTGGGCCATGATTGTACCACAGCACTCCAGCCTGGGCGACAGAGCAAGAGCTTGTCTCTAAAGTAAAACAAACAAAAACCAAAATAGTAGCACGTCTCAGATCTTTCCCTGAGCAGAGCCTTGTGTGTCAGCGAAGTCTCTTGATTGCTAATATACAATACTTAGCAGAGATGCTTGTGCCTCACTGGAGGTCAGAAGGTCTATTCCCCAGCAGCATTAGAGTGCTCCCTCTGTATAGCAGAGGAGTTAAAAACATTTTCTTCTAAAAACTGCTTAGAATTTCTCAAAGACTCTGCATTTTTCTGACAGGAGCATGATACATACATCCAAGCACTCATCAAGACCAATTCAGACATCCATAATACTCCCCTCCTCATTTGCTGGGTGTGTCAATTTCCCATTGCTACTAAAACCAATTATGTAAACTTCGTGGTATCCAACAGCACAAATTTATCGTCTTACAATTTGGAAGGGTAGACATGCCTTTAATATGGCCCTCAGTGGACTAACATCAAGTTATCTACTGGGCTGTGTTCCTTCTGGAGACTCAAGGAGAGAACCTGGTTCCTTTCCATTTCCAGCTGCTAGGGGCTGTCCACATTCCTCACATCACAGCCCCTCCCACTGTCTTCAAAGCCAACCATGTTAATTATTATATCACATCACTCTGACCTTCTCTTCTGCTTCCCTCTTGCTCTTATTTTTTAAGAGATGGGGTCTTGCTGTGTTGCCCAGGCTGGAGTGCAGTGGCACAATCATGGCCCACTGCAGCCTCGATCTCCTGGGTTCAAGTAATCCTCCCACCTCAGCCTCCTGAGTAGCTGAGACTGCGGTTACATGCCACCATGCTTGGTTCCCTCTTGCACTTTTAAAGGCCCTTGTGATTACCTTGGGCCCACCCAGATAATAAGGACAACCTCCCCATCTCAAGGTCATCTGATGAGCAATCTTAATTTCATCTGCATCTTTACTTCTCCTTTGCCATGTAACCTAACCTAACACAATCATAGATTCTGTGCGTGGGAATGGAGAAATCTTTGTGCAGATATTTTTCTGTCTACCATAACCCGTAGGAAAATAATTTCCTTTTCCTTCTCTATAATCTTTATTTAATGTTACTGTGGTATTTAGGATACTTCTGGCCTCAAAATAGTACTGCTTTGGTTTTCTAGAGGCCATTTCATTATTTTCCCTTTGGGCCCATAAGGGTTCTGCCTCTGGCTTTTTGCTGAGGATACAACATTTGGCATCAGATCAAAGAGCACAAGTATTTCTTCTTCCAGGCTTTCGAAGCCTCTCTGCTCCTTAGCATGGATATTTCTATCTGGTTGCCCATAATAGACTCATCATTCCACTATGCTTCTATTTAGGGTTGTGCTATATGTATTCACTCCTCTTTAGCACGGTTTCCTTGTCAGAGTAAATCCATCTTGGAGCAGAGAGCTGCTTGCCCCACTTTGACTTCCTCTCTCACAGGTCCATGGAAACCATGCGCTAGGATAAATTTAGCTGAACTCTTGACCCTAATAGGTCATACAAGCTGTCCTTTATACTCCGAATTGCCTTAGGTCATTTCAATAGGTAAGAAGTATTTTCTTTTAACTTTGTTTCCCTTTTCTTCCTGATCCCATTTGTTATACAACATGCTTTCTTGTTCTTCCATGATCACAACTAATCACAATAGGAAAACAGAAGACTCACCTGAGAAGCACCAGGGCGGCTGAGAGCTCATAAAGAAACTGAAAACAGAAGGAAATTGTGCATAGCCTGCCTTCCACATACAGACTTTACATTTGGTAGATTATTGGTGGTCCAGTAAATGAACTTTAACATGTAAGTTATTTCTCTAGGTTTGATTGGTTCCATATTAGCATTTAAGTCCCAGTAACCTAAACATGCCCAGATAGAAAGTTCAATGAGCTCTGACCTCAAAATTCAGTGTAAATATTCTGGATCTTGGCTGGGCAGGGTGGCTCATGGCTGTAATCCCAGCACTTTGGGAGGCCGAGGCTGGTGGATCACCTAAAGTCAGGAGTTCAAGACCAGCCTGGCCAACATGGTGAAACCCCGTCTCTACTAAAATATACAAAAATTTGCCAGGCATGGTGGCGGGCACCTATAATCCCAGCTACTTGGGAGGCTAAGGCAGGAGAATCGCTTGAACCCAGAGGCATAATTTTGCAGTGAGCCAAAATTATGCCACTGTACTCCAGCCTGGGCAACAGAGCAAGACTCCGTCATTCTGTCTCCAAAAAAAAAAAAAAAAAAAAAAATTCTGGATCTTTAAGTGATCTGTATTTAACCAAATGTGGATTCTTTTGAGATTGAAATTCTTCTTGAGATTGTTACAGGAACCCTTACAGCCCTTTGTGTAAAACATTACTCAATATCAAATGAAAAAGAATAAACATGTTTGAATCGTGTTGATTTAATTTTCTTTACAAAGCTGTCTGGAATCCTTGCAGCATCATCTGTTTGGGGTGTCTAGAACCCAGGGATGCCATTCAATAACCAATTCCTGACTTCTGAGGACACTCTGCATAGATGGTATGCGATGTGTCTAGTGAAACGCAGCTAAACAAATTTCTTAGTCAGTCTGGGCTGCTGTAACAAAGTGCCATATACTGGGTGGATTATAAATGACAGAAACTTATTTCTCACACTTCTGGAGGCTGAAAGTCTGAGATCAGGGTACCAACACAGTCAAGTTCTGGTGAGCGTTCTCTTCTATGTTGCCATCTGCTGCCTTCTCATATCCTTGTGTGGTAGAGAGCAGAGAAGGGAAGAAAGCTCTCTCTTGACTCATATGAGAACCCTAATCCCATTCATGAGGGCTCTACCCTTATGGCCTCATCTCATCCTAATTACTTCCCAAAGACCCACCTCCTCATACCATCCCATTGTGGGGTATGGTTTCAATATATGAATTTTGGGGGAAACAGACATTTAGTCTGTAACAGAATCTATGCAGTTTTTAAAAAATACTGATCCAACAAAGGATTTTTTAAAGCATTTCTGCTTCTTAAATCAACTCCTGGTTTTCAGGAAACCCCAGACCTCTAAGGCTTCTTTCCAGCTAAACACTAAAGACGGCACCTGAGATTCCCTCCAAAACAGATAAAGTCCTGAATAAGGGCTTGAAAAGAAACAAGTAGAAGAAGAGAGGTAACCTTCCTTCTGGTTTCTTCCCTTGGCGTGCACAGGCATGATGCTACAGCTCTGTACTGTCAACGCTGTCACCAAGCATCACTTCCTTATGGTTTACACTCCTCTCTCCCCATGGTGTCACTTCTTAGAGCTCTGTGATCACACAGTCATGTGCATCCATCCCCAGCTGTCAGCAGGATCTTCTGAGTAAAACACAGCCAAATAAATCTCTGTAATGAGGAAGGACCGCAATCAAAGGTGGGTCTATACCAATCTCCGCCACAGTTCCGGTCAGTCTCACTCTCCCTAGACTGCTTGCTTATTCACTGCAATGCTAATAAGACTTTGTTCTAACCGGGTGAGGCTCTTACCTTGCATTTCAAATGAAGCCCATACTCCTAGGAACCCTGTGTTCACGAAATGTCTGGAAACCAGCATTGACAATATGGAGAAGGCTCTCCTCTTGATGAGAGGCTTATTAGAGGCCTGTCATCTTGATTCCTTCCCATTTTCAAGCATTTAAAATGTGAGCAGCAGTTCTCTAGCTGATATATCATTTGGTGGATGTCTGTGAAGGCTCAGTACTTTGCTGTTGTTGGGGGATTATCCCTTGTTCCCTGTGGTAGTCAGAATATTGGCCCCCTCAGGTGCCCATGTGTTAATCCCCAGAACCTGTGAATACATCACCTTATGTGGCAAAAGGGCCTTTGCAAATGTGATATAGGTTAAGGACCTGGAGATGAGGAGACTGTGCTAGATCAGCTGGGTGGGCTCAAGTTAATCATGAGATTCTTTATAAGGGAGAGAGGGAGGCAGGAGAGTTGGAGAAGGAGAAGCAATGATGGAGGCAGAGGTGGAGAATGCAAATGGGGTCTAGGGTCTTTGAACCAAGAAACACAGCCCCCCTCTAGAAATTAAAAAAGGCAAACAAACAAAAAAGCCCCCCAAAACCCCAAACCACCCAAATTCTTTCCTAGAGCTTCATGGCACTTCTGACATCTTGAAATAGCCCGGTGAGACCCATTTCAGAATTCTGACCTCCAGCACTGGAAAATCATAAGTTTGTGTTGTTTTAGGTCATGATGTTTATGAGAATTTGTAACCTTCACAACAGGAAACTAATGCTTCCCCAATTAGAACCTGCTTTAATTAGGCTGCCTTGGTGGCAAGAATTAACAATGAACCTCAGACAATGAGGTGTTTACCTGAAGGCGACATGTGTTTAGAAGCTCGCCTGCTAGGAAGAGCAGGACACCGGGCAGCTCCTTCAACCACTGCAGACCTGGCGGCTCTTGGCCTCGCCAAGCTCCTCTTGATGTGTCTCTTTCTCTCTTCCAGTTGGCTCATTTTTGTCCATCTTCTCTGTGTTCTATATTTTATTCCTGGTCTCTGTTTCTTTTCAGTTCCTGCTCCCTCATAATTTTGCCCTGAAAATGGTACCTCACGGTCTCTACCCCAGAGCTTTCTTTCAGCCTCGGGTCACTGTTATCTACTCTGTTCTTTCTGTCTTGGTTCTGTTCTTGAGGGCGAACGTGACTGGCCCTGCTCAATCTACCATGCTAGGTCACAGCACGGATTGCTGGCCAGACTCAGCGGGCTGTCCTTAGACCACATTCCTCCCTGAGTCCAGTCAGCTGCAGCCAGGACTCAGAGTGATGGGGTGAGAACTGTGGCTGCCCGAGAGTCACCTCGTTACTAGGGTGTGGTGGATGGGAGGTTGATGGTTATTGAAGTCAATCTAGGGCATGAATAATGGACCTAGGGAGTTGCTTTTCTCTCTGAATTAAAACATCTCCACATGGAATCTATCCCTGATAAATAGTAAAGAGGCTTAGAAAGTCTCCAGTGTAGTCACTTTCCTCCACCCCTGCTACTTTGCTGACACTCCAAGCAAGAATGGATATCCATTTTCTGTCCCCAGGGAGCTGGGGACTTGTTATTTTATTATTATTTTCTGAGACAGAGTCTTACTCTGTCACCCAGGCTGGAGTGCAATGGCACCATCTCAGCTCACTGCAATCTCCGTCTCCTGGGTTCAAGCAATTCTCCTGCCTCAGCCTCCCAAGTAGCTGGTATTACAGGCACACACACCAATGCCCAGCTAATTTTTGTATTTTTAGTAGAGACAGGGTTTCACCATGTTGGCCAGGCTGGTCTTGAACTCCTGACCTCAGGTGATCCACCCGCCTCAACCGCCCAAAGTGCTGGGATGACAGGTGTGAGCCACTGCACCCCGCCGAGCTGGGGATGTGTAAAGCAGATATGTAATGAGGGTAATGTTAGCTGTAGAGTTTGGTCCATAGCATAAAAGGCCAAATCAGGAAGGATTGGCACCAAGGAACTGAACAAAACCAACAACCTCTCTTAAGTACCTCCTCTGTGCCAGGTACTGTTTTAGGCACTTGGGCTATACCTGTGAACAAAACGGCTCTCCCTGGGAGCTGACATTCTGAGAAGAAGAGAAAGACGTACAGTAATAGTCTCTCGGTGAGGTTGACCACTCATTAGACATCCAGTCATAGGCGCCCAGAGGAAGTCTTGGCAAGCATGTGAAGTATCAGAAGAGAAGAGCCAGGCAGCAGCTCCTAGGCAGGGGTCCAGGCCTGGGGCAGGGAAGGGGAGGCCAAGGAGACCTGGCACTAGGGGCTGCAGGGTGGCAGAAGATACGGGAGCGCCATCCTGGGGGCTTCATGTCACAGCCATTATGGAGAAACCAAGACAGCTGGTGGGCTATGATGAAAGGGACTTGGCAGTGAGGATTAAAGTTCCAAAATGAAACCTCTGTCTTCTGAGAACTGGTTGCAGCACCGAGAAGTTTGTAAAGCTTGGAGGTGTGGGGACAATGCTGACACCAGGATGCGGTCTGGGGGCTTGGTTTCTGAGGAGCGGGAAGACCTTGCCTCGTGTCACAGTGGAGTCCGCAGCAAGACCTCTTTAGCAGCAGGACTCTGCGCCCCTGACCTCAGGCCTTCTCAGTTCCTTCTCAGAATCTGGAGTGGAGACATACTAACCAGGCCCGTAGGCCTGAGTGGCCCCAGCTGTGCCACCTGGACTACAGAAGGCAGGTGGGAATCAGGCAGGTCCTTACAATCAGGATTGATCCCTGGTTGTCACTCTCCTTGTGTGACCTGAGACCTGCCTCGGGTTACTAGTTCTGACCACTAGGGCCACAAACAGCAAGTCTAAATCTTTCAAACAGCAGCCTTCCAATTATGTGAAGACTCCTATCGCAGTATTCTGGGCAGTGATTTTTCAAACTTTGTTAGCAAGAGAAGCCTCCTCTCCCCACTGCCCACCACTCTTTGATGTGAATCTTATGCTACCGCCCAAATGTGAAGTAGATGAAAGCAGAGCTGCTGCTTCTGTACCTGGGTTAGGGACCTGTTGTCCTGCTCACTCCCTCTCTGCTTCCTATATCTCGGCAGCCCCTTGGGCATCCTTGTGAAATTTTCAATGCACTTTGAAAGCCACTCCCTGAGACTTCTCTTTTTTAGGCTAAATACCTCTAGTTCCCTCCATAACTCCTCTGTGTATCTATAAGCTTCCAGAACCTTCACCAACCTGGTTAGCCTTTCCCAGGTGAACTGTATTTTGTCAGCATGTACTCGGGGACCATAAGTGGTCTGACCACTACAGTTCACCTGTGAGCTAGACTCCTGCGCACCCTGGAGTCCTTCCTTCCATGTGTACATATCTGCCCATTTTTGGTGGGCATTAGTTCATTTCATAAACGCTTAACAGATCTGATAAAAGAAAAACTTCAGCTGAATTAAATTTAAAGGAGTTTCACTGAGCAATGAATGACTCACTAATTGGGTAGCCTTCCAGGCCAGAGAAGGCTCAGAGACTCCAGCGCAGCCACGCGGTGGAAGAAGATTTATGGACAGGAAAAGGAAAGTGACGTACAGAAAACGAAAGTGAGGTACAGAAATGGCAGGATTGGTTACAGGTTGACATTTGCCTTGTTTGAACATGGTTCAAACAGCTGATTGGGCAAACATTTGATTGGCCAAAACTTGGAGATTGGCACAAGTGAAGGCTATGGTCTGTTTATACTTCACTTGCTATAGTTTGTGATGTTCAGAAAAACCTTTAGGCTGAACTTAAAATATGCAAGGAGGTAGCTTTAGGCTAAACTTGATTTAACAGATCCCAACTATGAGGCTTAATATTAAGCCTTCTGTGTTAAGAACTGGAGTTAAAAGGACAAATTAAATATGATCTTTATGTTGAAGGGGGTTGAGGAAGGTTGGGGAGAGGTTTGCTTGGCTCTAGTTGGTAAGTGCTATGATAGCTATCTGTCAGGGTGCAGCACAGAGGCCAGTGATTCTACCTGTGGGGGGCTGGAGAGGGCCTCCTCCCAACCAACTGGCTTCACCAGCCTCTCTTCTAGCTCTGCATTCCAGTCCCTAGCTGTGTGACCTGGGATAGATCACATACCTCTACCCGTCCCCACCTCTGTTTTGTCTTGTTTAACATGAGGAAATTTGACCCAAATATTGCCAAGGTTCTTCCATGTTCCATCCCATGTGCCAGTTGTGATAGTTTGCAGCTTCTGATTTGGGACCCCCAGCCGGAGCTTAGAATGCATTTTTTCATCTAAACACATTCTCCAGTAGTGGTTAGGAGTACTTTGTTTGAAGCTCAACAGTATCTTGAAATCTGACAGTAGCATTTCTCAGAGGAATATTCATGATCCTTGGGATTAAGACCTTATTTTTCCAGAATTCAGAAAATCCTCTGAACTCTTCATTCATAGCCTCTCATTACCTCTGCTTGGCAGCTCTTATTTCATGTTAGGACTGTTAAACTTAGTCACTAATTCTGACAACACTCCTACTCTTGTATCCTGGATCAGCACAAGTATTTGCTTTCATTCTGGCCTAAATCTCCATCCCATCCCCATTTCTGATTTTGATCTTTTTAGATCTCAGCCAGTGTATTGTGTAGACAGACTCTTGGTGCTGTGTGTAAGTAGAACCTAACTAGCATTGTAATACTCCCTATGCTCAATCAAGTTTGGGATGTAGGACAACTGACTTCTGAACAAATTTGGAGCATGGCCCCTTTAGAAGTCCAAGACTTTCTATTAACTTTTGCTTATTTTTCTTTTTTTTCAATCTTAATGTATTTTCCTTCTGGCCAGTCATCCACTGATCACTTACATCAAACTTAATATGAAAAGATTTTTTAAGTTGAAAATGTATGTCGATTTTATTTTGAGAGAATTGGTTCTTCTGTTCATCTAAAATGTACTTAATTTTCTCTTCTTGGTAAAGGTGATGTCTTTTTTCTCCAATACTAGACGTTCAAATTTCCTACCAGTTAAACATCGCTTGTCTTATTTTGTACACACACTCTAAAGGCGCTTACTTGCTGTTGTTCGTGCATACATCTCTGAATCCCTTAGCCCTTCTTCTGTGGACATGATTTGTATCCCTCTGGGACTCTGGAATTTTTAGACGTTACTCAAGGAAGATTTTTGAGATTTCTAGTCATTAGATATCCCCATCTAATTCCAAGTAGGGATGTCTAGTGATTTTTTTCTTTAATATTTATGACTTTTGAGAGCATAATTTGTTGTCTTGGATTTCAGATTCCTTTGAGTTGTAAGGGTTTCTGATTTGAGAACTTTAACTTTGTCTCTCTTAGTAACCCTAATTTCAATCTTAATCTTCAATCTTTCTAATACAGCACAGTCTTCGAAGATAATGTTTTGTATCAGCATCCTAAAAGAGAAAGGAGAAAATATACAAGACGAGAGCTGTGTTGTGGCAAGCATGCATAAGACTATAATCATATATACCATCTTTACAGTGTACCCTAGTCCGTAAAACTCCTTTGTGCATGCCCTTTTACATATGGTACATTTAAGAGTTTTGAGAAGAGGGAAAGGGGGAGAATCTACCAAGCTTTGGCTCTCACAGGGTTCCTTTTTCATATGTCTTTGTCTCTTAAGGCTTCTCATTCTTATCCTTCATAAAGGTTAATATGACCTTCTCATAACAACTGCAAGTGAAGTGAAAGGCACTTTTCACTACCTTTCTTACCATTGTCTTTATCTGAATTGTAGCCCGAATATATTAATATGCTATATTTGGTCATTGTTCTATACAAACAAGCAAACAAAAACCCAAACTCAATAGAGACAATTTGACTGTGATTGTCTATTCACCAGACAGAACATTTTTTTTCCTAAAGAAATTGGAAATTCTTTAAGCAATAGAGTGTGTTCCAGAGAGTCCTTAGAGACAACAGCTGCTCCGCTCCTAGCTCTATAGTCTTCACCTTCTGTTTATTCCCTCCTTTCTTGTTTTGTTATCCTCTAACACTGAATATACTGCTGAACTTTTAATGATGTTCTTTTCTATTTTCAGATTTTTCTTTTGCATTTTTTTCCTCCCCTGAGAATGGTGCGCATTTGAAAGCTGACTTTGAATTCATGAGAGCACTGTGTTTTCAGTACAGATTTTCTGCTTTGCTCCTCTTTTTGGTGTAAGTGAGCTGAATCTGCCCCAGGGCCGTCCTGACTGCAGAATGTGCCCTTGTTCCCTCAAGGCTTGTTATCACCATTTCACAGAGGGGAAGAAAATATTGACCGGGCGCCGTGGCTCACGCTGTAATCCCAGCACTTTGGGAGGCCGAAGTGGGCGGATCACGAGGTCAGGAGATCGAGACCATTCTGGCTAACATGGTGAAACCCTCTCTCTACTAAAAATACAAAAAATTAGCCGGGCGAGGTGGCGGGCGCCTGTAGTCCCAGCTATTCGGGAGGCTGAGGCAAGAGAATGGTGTGAACCCGGGAGGCAGAGCTTACAGTGAGCTGAGATCGCACCACTGCACTCCAGCCTGGGTGACAGAGTGAGACTCCGTCTTAGAAAAAAAAAAAAAAAGAAAGAAAGAAAAGAAAATATTAGTAGGCTGGTTTGGGCAAAGCCAATCTCATTGAAGAATGGAAAGTTGTGGCCAGGCACGGTGGCTCATGCCTGTAATCCCAGCACTTTAGGAGGCCGAGGCGGGCAGATCACGAGGTCAGGAGTTTGAGACCAGCCTGACCAACATGTGAAACCCTGTCTCTACTGAAAATACAAAAATTAGCCAGGTGTGGTGGCACGTGCCTGTAATCCCAGCTACTCGGGAGGCTGAGGCAGGAGAATCATTTGAACCCGGAAGGCGCCAGTTGCAGTGAACAGAGATCATGTCAATGCACTTCAGCCTGGGCAACAGAGTGAGACTCTGTCTCCAAAAAAAAAAAAAAAGAAAAGAAAAGAAAGAAAACTGTTCCCTCTTTACTTGTTCTACAGTGTTGGAATCAATTAAGATAGCATGAGTGGCAAATGTAAGCAGCTTTATGGCATAAGGTATGGTGTAATTATACTATATCTATTATAGTATTATGCATCTTAGGTACAACACAGCTCTCTTTGTGTATATTTCGTTCTCATTTTCTCTCTCTTTTAGGAGTCTGTTATTTAACTTTATCTTGGAAGACTATGTGCTGTATTAGAAAGAACATGTAACTGAAAGCTAGAAAATCCCAGTACTAATCCTGGCTTCACGAACTGTAATGTGACATATAAATGCTGGTTATTATTGCTACTATTAACATCAATAGCCAGGAATGTATTGAGTGCCTGCTGTGGGTTAAGCTTTTTACATGTATTAGTTCATTTAATCCTCATGACAACCCCTTAAAGGGGGTTATTATTATTATCTTTACATAACAGGAGAGGAAATCAAGCTTTAGAAAGGTTACCCAACATCACACCTCTAATAAGTGATATTCAGACTCAGGTTTGTAAGATTCAGAGCTCCTAGTCATTGCTACCACACCTCACCTTTTTTTAGTATGATTGATAACTATAGCAAGAATAAGGGTAATGCATGCAGGTAAATGCTGCATGATCATCTACTCTATCCCTTTCCAAATTGGTAGAACCAACTGTTTGACTTTGAAGCTAAAATGAATCTCAAGGATCACTTAGTGGAGCCTCCTCAATTCACAGTTGAGGAAACTAAAGCCCCAAGAAAGGAAATGCCTTTTCTAAGCTGACAGTAAACTCCAGTGTGGACACCTGAACCTCCGAACCATCTGACCATATGTGAACACAATTTCCTGCTTTCTTCTCATTCACCATGCAACTGATGATCACATTTGCGTATTCCTCTCCCAGAGACTACAGATCTGACACTTTGGGTGGATGTCAGAGACCCACATGATTTAAAGCAGGAAACCATGCCTGGTCTTTTCAAGGTCTTAAGTTCCCCAGGTGGGTGACTTCCACACTACCTTTACAAGTGACAGTTTCCCAAAGGGATAAACTCACTGCATACTGTCTCTCATTTTATTGCCCTGTTGGCTTTCTTATGCACTCTGTCAGTGTCCACAACAGTCTTCACGAGAGGATCAACACTGATACTTGAGACACTATAATCCAATAAATTGAAGGTCTCCAACTCATGACTCCTTGTATCAAGTGGGATACCGTTTGCTGCAAGGGACAATAACGAATCAAAAATGGAGACTGATTAAGCTTAAATAACAAGAGGTTTGTTATCAAAGAAATCAGGAGGTCTGGAAAAAGGGGCATGTTGATGATGGTCAGCTAAGTGGCTCCATGACATCTAGGACCTATGTTCTTTCCACCTTTCTGACCTGCCAACCTCAGCTGTCACTTAGCTCCCTCCAGGTTTCAAAATGGTTACGGCAGTTCCAGGCAACCCATCCTCACATCAGCCAATGTTCAGAGGCAGAAAATAGCGACTCTCTCATCCTTGCATAAAAGCAAAGAAGTCATTCCCAGGAATCAGCCCCTGCTCATTGGCCAGCAGAGGGTCATACGTCATTTCCTAAGTCCGTCACTAGCAAGGGAATATAATTTCCATGATTGGTTTAAACTAATTAAAATCTACCTCCATGGGGATGAGAGGGGCCTAGCCTTTCCAGAGATCTTATAGAGGATTGTGGATTCTTGAAGAACTTCAAGGTTCTGATGGCAAGAAAGAAAGGGGAATAGTGACTGACTAGGCATTTTGATATACTATCATCCTAAAATCATTTTAAACTAAAGAGTAAAGCATCATCACATTATGGAACTTGTCCTTTCTTCTCATTCAGTTACATCAAAAACGTCTGTCAGAAAACAAAAACAATTTTGGCCAAGTTTGGTGGCTCATACCTAGCAGTTTAGGAAGCCGAGGCAGGTGGATTGCTTGAGCTCAGGAGTTCAAAATCAGCCTGGGAAACATGGCGAAACCCCATCTCTACAAACAATACAAAAATTGACTGGGCCTGGGAGAGCACAATGTAGTCCCAGCTGCTTGGGAGGCAGAGGCATGAGGACCACCTGACCCCAGGAAGGCTGCAGTAAGCTATGATCACACCATTGAAGTCCAGCCTGGGTGACAGATTGAGACCCTGTCTTAAGAAAGAAAAAAAAAAAAAAAGAAAATTAAGAAAAATTTAATACTAAATTAAGAAAAAATAATACTCAGTGTTGATGGGGGTGTATTGATGTAACCGTAGTCATTGTTGAGAACACCACAAATGACATTCAACCTTTTGGAAATCCACTTGACAGTACATATGGAGACACAAAAATATTCATGTGACCTAGTAATTTTACTTCTAAGAAATCAATCCAAAATAGAGAAAAACTGTCAACACAAAGATATTCTAGTAGTATTCAAGGCAACAAAATTTGGCAACAACTAATGGGGTGTGCCATGGCATAGTGGAAAAGGCAGTGATTTGGAATTTGGCAAGCTTGAGCACAGCTCTTACTTTTACTACCTACTTGTAGCCAACCACTACACTCATCTGAATTTGCAACAGTGATCATTGTATTCGAGTTATGGGATTGTTTGAGGGTTAAAGAAAATGAATACAGAGCCCTAATGACATAGTAGGCACACATTAAGGGATACACACACACCATCTAAAACCAAGGAAATTGGCCAGGTGCAGTGGCTCATGCCTGTAAACGCAGCACTTTGGGAGGCTGAAGTGGGCAGATCACCTGAGGTCAGGAGTTTGAGACCAGCCTGGCCAATATGGTGACACCTCGTCTCTACTAAAAATACAAAAATTAGCTGGGTGTAGTGGCATGTGTCTGTAATCCCAGCTACTTGGGAGGTTGAGGCAGGAGAATTTCTTGAGCCTGGGAGGTAGAGGCTGCAGTGAGCCAAGATCGTGCCACTGCGCTCCAGCCTAGGCAACAGAGCGAGACTCCATCTCAAAAAATAAAAAAAAACAAAACAAAACAAAAAAGGAAATCAAGGTTATCTCCTTTATAGACTTATGCAGGCATTAATATTTATGTTAATTAAAACTTTGAACCAGCAGAAAAACCTGTTAATACAATAATAGTAAATGAAAAATCAGGATAACAAATTTCTACCATGTTTAAACTAATCCTATGCAATGAAAAAAAACCCTCACTTGCCAACATGCTGATAGGGTTGCGTTAGGGTTAATAGGATGAGGGGTAATATCCCCTCCTTTTTTCTGTATTCTGACATTACATTTATAGTAAAAATAGTTTTTAAAAATACAAACCTATAGAAGAGTCTAACTGAGACAGTCTTTTAATATTTCCTTCTCCCTTTTCCTTCTCTGTGAACACATCTAAGAAAAATTCTGCTACCCCTTTTTGGTGGTCTAATCTAGATGTATCCAAGATTGAGCTTTCTGTCCCATTTTCTGCATCCGTTGATATCTTTTCACATTTTTCTAGAAAAGTTTTCTTCTGCCATTTTCCCCTTTCTAGCTTTCTTCATGCACATTGGCCTCATTTTGTTAGTGTAATTTTCGCTCTCTGATATTCTGTCAATATTCTCTGCGGGCCTCTCATTGGTTCTTCATTCCTATTTTGTCTCTTAAATTGCCTTGCATTGATTCTACTCCTCACCATCTTCTTCATGTCTTTTTTCCTACAATTGCGCATCGATCTTGTCTATCTTGAAGGCTGAGAAGGACTTTCTGTTCATTAATTACCCGGCTTACTTTCACCTATTCTCCTCCTGTCTAGAAAATTACTCATCTCCATACACCCTTAGCAAGATTACTGAGATGTGCTCAAATTGCTGGAAAGCTAAAGAACAAGGTCAGAAGGCAGGTAGGAGCCGAGGGAAGCTGAGTAGTTTCGAGGTCATGCCATAGAAGCAGTCTGGCTTAGACACTGTCACAGGTGTAGCAGCTATTGTCACCACTGGACATTGTCACTGAAGATGAATTTATTATTTATTTATTTATTTATTTATTTATTTATTTATTTTGAGACGGAGTCTTGCTCTGTGCCCCAGACTGGAGTGCAGTGGCCGGATCTCAGCTCACTGCAAGCTCCGCTCCCCCCCACCCCCCCCCGCCCGGGGTTCACGCCATTCTCCTGCCTCAGCCTCCGAGTACTTGGGACTACAGGCGCCCACCACCTCGCCCGGCTAATTTTTCTTGTATTTTTAGTAGAGACGGGGTTTCACCGTGTTAGCCAGGATGGTCTCGATCTCCTGACCTCGTGATCCGCCCGCCTCAGCCTCCCAAAGTGCTGGGATTACAGGCTTGAGCCACCGCGCCCGGCGAAGATGAATTTAAACTGCCCTCATGCTTTCGTACTTGGCTGAGAATCAGGGTTGGGGTTGGAACACTTGACAGCTGGATCTGGGTCAGGTGTCCGTACCCTTCTGGCTGCCAGTGGGGAGACCGGCCTTCCCTGTTTGGCTTTCATGGTGGGAGATGGGACGGCCAAGCCTCATACAAAGAGGGGTCCCCACCATGGAAAGAAAGTTCAGATCCTGACCAATAATAAACAAGTAAGTAAAAACAGAAAACCAGTGTGTTCTGCACTTTTCAGGATCCCGTGGTCCTCAACGCAAACAGCCTGGACTTTATACTGTTATTCCACAGTACAGATACCTTCTGTTAAGTAGAATTCACCTATGCAGCATTTTCTTTCTGCCTTTTCATGAGGAATTGTCTAGCTCTGGCATTGTATTATGAGCTAAGAGAACACCTTTCACTTTCCTCTTATTACTATAATGACCTTGCTTCAAGCAGGGTTTTGCTTTTATCTCTCTCCACAAAGCAGCTTTTTGTCCATTGCTGATTCTCAAGCATGTCTGTCTCTTCTCCCATTCCGACCCTCCCTGGCATATGCACCATTTGGCTTTACCCTTAACACCTAGTACTTTAGGTGTGTACCCTTAACACCTAGTACTGGGCATGGCACATATCATACATAATGAATGAATGAATGAATGAATGAATGAATGAATATATGTTGTTCCCTTCTGTATTTTTAGTTCAGTGTTTTACAGCAAACACGTGTCCTGTGTTTCCTGGAACAATTGGTGAAATTTTCTTCTTTTCAATAAAAAATACTCATTAACTGTCTAACTAGATATGCTTCATTTCTGTACCGTTGTAAAGCTTTCTTTATCAATACCTTCTTAAGTCATAGACGATTCATTGTCAAGCCACATTTCAATTTTGGTTCAGAAAAAGGTAATTTCTGTAATTATTATCAGAGACAGCATGCAATTCTTGAAATGCTATTTAAAAAAAGGGAAAGCACCTTGTACAATTTCTTCTCACAAAGACCAAAAATAAAACCTTAAATGGAAATATTTGAGTATTAAATTTGTGTCGCTTGTTACCTTCTCTATTTTTTATGACGAATGTAAGGGAGTGGGGATGTTAGCTTATGCGGAAGCCAGATCTATTGTTGGGGTCAGATTTCTTTGTAGACTGTTGGGCAGCTCCCTGATGGATGTCCCTTATATGGGACTGCCACTCAATGTCTGGCCTGTGTCCTTTGGCCTGAAGGATGTGTTCTGCAACCATTCCTTGGGGAAATAATTCTCCACCCTATCTGACCACCTTTTCATGAGTACATTCTTTAACAACTTCTTTTACTATTCTAAAATAAAATTCATGAGAAACATAACCTGTCTACACATACAATTTTTTAAAACACCAAACATTACTCTAACTGGAATATAAAGAAGACATAAAAGGAGATTAATTTATGATGCACTCTTGTGCATTTCAATAACTTTAAAGGCTCAGCACAATCATTCTAGAAGACAAAAGGAAGTCATCAGACACTTCAGCTGTCAGCATGAATGTGTGGCAGCTATGAGCACAGGTGGGTAGAGGTGTGTATGTGGAATGGTGAATACTATTGGCTATATTCCAAATAAAACTTAATAAAAGCTTCCCTTAATTCATATAGTAGGTGCATTACTGGGAAATTCACTAACAACTATGCCCCAGCACTTTGGGAGACTGAGGCGGGCAGATCGCGAGGTCAGGAGTTCAAGACCAGCCTGGCCAACATAGTGAAACCCCATCTCTACTAAAAATACAAAAAATTAGCTGGGCATGGTGACAGGCCATCTGTAATCCCAGCTACTCAGGAGGCTGAAGCAGGAGAATCGCTTTGAACCCAGGAGGTGGAGGTTGCAGTGAGCAGAGATCATGCCACTGTACTCCAGCCTGGGTGACAGTGCAAGACTGTGTCTCTAAAAAAAAAAAAAAAAAAAAAAAAACTATGCCAAACTTTTGGGGGCTTGTGTGCAAAATAGAGTAAGGATCTATGTTCAAAAACTTGGAAAACGTTTTATATTTTTATTATGAAAAATTTCAGGCATATAGAAGAGTTGAAAGAATAGCACAATAAATACTGGTATATATCCAAAAAGGTTGAACACAAATTCAACCATTTTTTTCCAGAATAATTTGAAAGTGATGAAACATATCACAATTTATTTCACTCTGTAGCTTCTAAAAATGACATTGTCTACATATTTATGATACCATTATAACATCTAAGAAAATTAACCATTTAATAACACCACCTGATATCTAGTCCATAAACGAATCTCTCCGGTTGACCCAAGCATTATTTTCAAGACTGGT
Source organism: Macaca fascicularis (assembly GCF_037993035.2). Lineage (NCBI taxonomy): Eukaryota > Metazoa > Chordata > Mammalia > Primates > Cercopithecidae > Macaca > Macaca fascicularis. The sequence continues at coordinate 157,108,506 of NC_088378.1, read as the reverse complement.
TTTTAAAAATCAGAATCCAATCAGCATTCGCTCATTATATTTATTATGTTTTACTAGTTTCTTTTAATCTAGAATAATCCCTTCACCTTTTTCTCCTATGACATTGATTTTTTTTACACATCTGCCATTAGTTTTTGAAAACAAATTTGCTTTTCTTTTCTTATAATTGGAATCAATCATTTATCCAAAGATCTCTAATTCCATGGACAGAGCTAAGGCTGTGTGTGTACTTTTTTGTAACTGAGTTCATATGCTACTTCCAATTCAAATGAAATATTGCAGAGATTTCCCCTTTATGTCTGTTTTCTTAAGCTGACAATTTTGGTTCCTAATAACATATATTCACTTATTTACTTTCACCCTCAACATTTAAAAACTACTTTAAAAAACACCATACCTGTAGATGTTATGTACATCTTGAAGTCTGTCCATATCAATCTACCTAATTCTTTTCTTAATGGCTACATTGTATTGTATTGTGTAGATGCACCTTAGTTTATTCAACCAGTGACCCATTTATGGATGTTTGTATTGCTCTCAATCTTTTTAAAATCACAACAAATACTGCCGTTAATAACCCTGTATACATACTATTCTGCATTCGTGGAGGAATAACTTAAGAGTGAATTCTAGAAGTGGGATCACTGGGCAAACATTTAGAGTTTTAGAGTTTGCCAAATTCTCCTCCATAGAAGTTGTGCCATTTTGCCTCCCCACCGGCAGTGTATGATAACATGTTACGAAAGGTTTTCTCATCTACGCAAGCATCCAACATTGTATTGAAAAAGCCACGAGGAATACAGGATAATCCTTCCTTGGACATGGGGCAGTTCTCTATCATGTGCATTGTCTGCCCACTGCACGGTGTTGACCGTCCCTGGGCTCTGCCCCCTAGCTGCCAGGAGGACCCCCACATTACAACAACCCAAAACTCCAGTGCAAATGCCCAAAATGCCCCGTTAAGAACCTCTGCTCCAGATACTTGAAAATCTACTCTTGAGATGAAGAGAGACCCTTGGAAAGCTGTGTAGTCAGGCCGTGTGGTTTTTTGCTTCCCATGTAATTGTTTTTGCTGACTGTCACTTGGCATGATTGTATTTGCCAAGGACACGAGGTGACGCGGCCCTGTGAAGCTGCTTGCTGGAACTTCTGTGGGGATGCTTTTGCTCACGACATCCTACTGGGCTCTCTTTCCAAGGACACTTGGGAGAAATGTCTCTCTCGTATTGATCCTGGGAGAGTTTTGCTTCCCTTGCCATTGTGCTCCAAACACAATGCATCACAAACTTGATCTTGCTCTCGTGTTTGTACTGGATGCTAGAACATGACTAGGCCACTCTGTGCTCTGTTTCGGGCTTGGACACAGGATTTTACAATTACATTGTAATTGTAAAATTACATTGTGTGGACAAACTTCATCCCTAGATCTATCTTATTTTCCTATAGTCTTCTTTTCTTCTTGTCTTATTTTCCTGACTCACCTTTTTAAAAAATCAGTGTGATTATATAATTTTCTAGTGTAATTACATGACTTTCTAAGTTGCCTTAAAGAAATAAAAATTCAGCACCAGCCTTACAGAATTGTTGTCAGGGTTATGCATGTAGGGCAGCTAGCCATGCCTGGCAGAAAAAAGGAGCAGGTAGTCCCTGAGTCAGTCCTGTGTTCCTCTCCCTCTACCTCCACCCCACACCCCTCCCACCAAAGCATACCTGCTCTCCGACAATGTCCATGGATTCACTGAGTCCTACTCCTCCCTTTCTAGTTAGGTGCCCAGATGAGCTTTTGTTTTTGTTTTGTTTTTTGAGACAGAATCTCACTGCAATGCCCAGGCTGGAGTGCAAAGGTGCAATCTTGGCTCACTGCAACTCCCACTTCCCAGGGGGAATTGGGGTTCTCCTGCCTCAGCCTCCTGAGTAGCTGGGACTATAGGTGCCTGCTGCCACACCTGGCTAATTTTTATATTTTTAGTAGAGACGGGTTTCACCATATTGGCCAGGCTGGTCTTGAACTCCTGACCTCAAGTGATCTGCCCCCGTTAGCCTCCCAAAGTGCTGAGATTACAGGTGTGAGCCATGGTGCCTGGCCAAGATGAGCTTTTGAATGTGAACAAAATGTGTGTGTCTGCATGACATGGGCCACACAGTAGGTTACCTTCTTTGCAGCACATCAGTAAATGTTTTTTCTTCATTAAGGAATGGATAGCTGTTCTTGTATCTGAAGATACTTGAACATGAGTATATTAGTTAGGGTTCTCCAGAGAAACAACCAATAAAAGATATCTGTGTATATGTCTATATAGAGAGCTATAGATAGATCATATAGGTATAGATATATAGAGAAAGAGTTGAAAAAACAAACTGTTTTTCCTATTATACTCTCACAACACAGAATGTCCTATAACCAAATGTGTGTGGGTTCTCCCCAGACCCCCTGCCACACCAAACAAGTGAGCAATTCTGCATCAGACACCAGCTGGGTTTGCTCTAATTCAATTCAATTCAATGCTGATACTCTCTATCTACCTGCGAGGAGATCTCACAGGGTGAGAGCTCAGTCCCTCAAGACTGCTCTGCCCTTCAGACTCCATTTGTGAGTCCCGGACTTCCAGAACTTCTGACCAGCAGGCTATAAATTGGGGTGCCCATGACCCTTTCCTCAGGTGTAATTAATTTGCTAAGGTTGTTTATAGAACTCAGGGAAACACTCTAACAGTTCCCCATGTATTACAAAGGTGATTTTAAAGGATACAAGGGAGCAGCCGGATGAAGAGGTACAGAGAACATGGTCTGGAAGGGTCTCGAGTGCACGAGCTTCTGTCTCTGTGTAGCAGTCGTGAGCCATCCTCCTGGTGTGCGGATGAGTTCTTGTTCACCAACCTGGAAGTCCCGTGAACTCAGTACTTCTGGGTTTTTATAGAAACTTTGTTATGTAGCATGATTGATTATGTCATTGGCCATTGGTGATCAACTCAACCTTCAGCCCTTCTCCCCTCCCCAGAGGTGAAGCGAGGGACTGAAAGTTCCAACCCTCCATCACTTGGCTGGTTCCTGTGGCAGCCCCCATCCTGATGCTATGTAGAGGTCCCCAGCTGACTAGTTATCTCATTAGCACACACAAAATACTCTTATGGCTCCAGAGATTCAAAGGATTTTAGGAGCTATACATCAGGAAACTGGGAAAAAGATCATATATATACACACACATATATGATATATGTATATATACGTGTATATATGTATATATACACTTATGTATGTATAACATAAGTATATATATATTTTACATAATCACATACACATATGAAAAGATATTTGTTATAATAAATCAGCTCACATCTCACATGATTATGGAAGGTTGAGAAGTCTCAAGGTCTGCAGTTGGTAAGCCGCAGACCTAGAAGAGCAGATTCCAATCTGGGTCTGAGGGCCTGAGACTCACGAGAGCTGATGGTGTGAGCTCCAGCCTAAAGACCAGCAGGCTTGAGACCCAGGAAGATGTTTCAGTTCGAGTCCAAAGGCAAAAAAAATCCAATGTCCCAGCTCACAGGCAGTCAGAGAGGAGGAATTCCCGCTGTCTCAGTCTTTTTGTTCCATTCAGGTCTTCAGCCGATTGCATGAGGCCCATTCACACAAATCTGCTGTGCTCAGGCTACTGATCCAAATGTTAATCTCATCACAGAAACATCCAGAACAATGCTTGGCAAAATGTCTGGGCATCCCGTGGCCCAGTCAAATTGACACATACAATTGACAATCACAATGGGGATCTCTTCAGTGGGCCCAGAGTGCAGCACCTGGACCTTATGAAGGAGCATGAGGCAGGTGGTTTATTGCAGTCAATGACCCTTTCCCCTCATCCTTCTCTAATGTAACATTTCTCATTCCAGCTCCTTCTGCCTTTCTGACTTTCTTGCCTGGATGACTCAGAACGCTGGCCCCTATTCACTCACATGTAACTTGGTCAACTTTATTGTAATCATGATAGTTTTTTCTGGGAATGTATGCCCTTTTATTCTTCAGGCTGCCTGGTAATTTTACTGCAAAATCAAGCCAGCAATTTTCCCTTATTTTTTTCTCTAGAGATTCCTGTCCAAATGCATCACTTATTACCTTGTTTCCAAGATACATTTCATACTCTTCAATCTCAGAAATCTGATATCCTGAAAAATTTCTTGCATAGAGACCCAGGAGCTCTTGCTGATGTTGCCACTGGGTTTTCCCCCCGATACAGAGCACTCTGAGTTAAAAATAAAATTTAAAAAAAGGCTTCCTGTCTTAAAGAAACATAGGATCTCACTGAGGGGTTTGGGGTGGGGAAAGGAAGGATCTTTTCATTCAAAAGCAAAACAACTGAATAATTGTTTTCAACATGGTAAAATAGCAGCTACTGTCACTGATATTTCAGGCATTATAAAAATGTCTTTTTGTCATAGATAAATTACTATCATGGTACATAAGTGACCTCTTTGATTTTTTAAAAACCAATTAATGGTCATGCATTTGTTAAAGTCTGTGGTTCCATTACCTAGAATTATTATGGGCAGCAAGGACGTCAGAGGTTTTCTGGTAACTTAGGCCACAGAGTCCAGTGACTTCCCTAAAGTCACACAGCTAGTTATTGGCAAAGCCGGGAATACCACTCATGTATTCTTGTTTTCACCACAGCTCAGTATCTACAGGTAACGCATGAATGACTGGAAGTGTTCACAAGTGCAGACTTGTTTTGGTGATCCTAAAGCAGCCAAATTGGCATTTGATTTTGCATTTTTTTAAAAGTAGGGTTTAGATGTATTGAAAACCAAAACCTGACCTTCTGAAATATAAGAGCTGTATAAAGTCAAGGACTGTTTGCAGATGAGACAAGTGGTACTCTTGCAGCAAAAGGAAGTCCTTGAAATTGCATTGAAACCTGAAGAAGAGATTGAGAAAAACTAAAACCTGGTAATTGACTTCAGCCCTGGAGACATTTGAGTTTTAATGGTGTCAAGAGATGGTTATCCAACTGATGATTTAACTCTCTCCTCTTCCTTGGACGCATGAAGAGAGGGTTGGGCTGCTTCTTTTTTGAGAGTGAGAGTTGCAGAACATAGCAGAAGCTCAGAACTATTGTTTCCTCCTCTTGTCTACACCGAAGGGTGTCTCTTTCGACGTTTATCTGAGTATCTCAAGACAGACAGCACTTCACCTCTCAGAAGTGCTCCCTGCCTATCCAAACACCACCTCTCTCTAGGTACACTGCGGGCCTCCTAGGCGACATTTGAACATATCTACCCATGGCTAGACTTTTTTGACCACCATAGCTGTCTAAGTGTTGGGTACAAAAAGTGAACCAGCTCTGCAAATCACACCAACAGAGGAGAATGTCAGAAACCCAGGGTTGGCACAGAATTTAGCTGACTCTCCTGATTCTCTAGTTCTCTTTTTGAACTTAGGATTTTATAATTTTCCTATAATGTTTTTCTCCCTGTGCTTTTTTATTTTCAAAGAATATACAATTCATTTATTTTCCAGAATAATGGGAGGAACTTGCCATGTAAGCAATACAAAAATGTTTTCTGAAAATGAATAATTCTGGTACCGTTTCTAGGACAACGAGGGGGATAAAATAAAATGAAAAAAACAGAAGCTGGGAAAATGGTGTAAAAATTTGTGTAAATCTAGAAAGAACCATTATCTTTAAAAACTAAGTTAAAAATTTGATATTTGGCTAATGGAGACTTTAATAATTCAGGTCACATTTAAATAAGTGCCCTGGGCAGTTTATTGTTGCTAATGTCATGTTGATAGGTGTTATACAAGTATAAAATGGAATGTTATAGAAATAGAATGTAAGTGTCCTTTTTTCCCAAGGGTAACTCAGTGTCTCCTGAGATAACACATTATGTTAGGGTTCATGTATAAGCTGCTCTTTCTTTGGAAATGTGTTAGAAAATTACCATACGGATAATACTTAAAATGTTCTTCCTTAAGTGTTTTGAGAAACAGAAGTCAAACACCAGCCCCTATGTCCCCCTGCCACCGGGGACTGAGACAGCTCCCTGGGTGGCTCATCTGAAGCTCCTCATATCAACAACTTACTCAAAACTAGCTCAGGATAAAAGGTGTTTGTACTATACTGGTAATTTTTCTGAACATTTTAAATTGTTCGAAATTGTAAAGGAAGCATATATATATATATATATATACACACAAAAAAAACAAATAAACATGTAGATACATATTTTAAAAACATAAATGAGGATGTGTGTCATGCTATACAAAGCCTATAACCTGAGTTTGTCAGTTAACATTATGTTATAAACAGCACCATATTATATGCAATCTGTTTAACCATTTTAAAAAACAAATATGGTTCATCGTAGGTATATACCATAATTTAATTAACCAAGCTCCTCTTCTTGTACTTTTAAATCATTTCCATTATTTTAATATAACGGATAGTGCTACAATGACCAAAATAGCTTTGGACAAAGACAGCATTGTTGCACGTAATGAAATTCAGGGGTTTGGTTTATCTGCAAATTCACTAAACTGTAAGGAAGCCCTTAGCCCATTATCTGTTAGAGTCTATTACTGCATGAAAGCTAGAAATGATTGATTTTTCTCCCCCTGCTTAAGAGCTCTTTCTGACTAGGCTCACTAACTTTGGAAGTGACATCTTGACGTTGTGAATTTTCTCCCACTTAACAAAGCTAGCACAAAATTCCTTTAAACAGTGACAGAGTGCATTAAATCAGCAATACAGCCATTGGCTTCATGATAAGAATGTTGCCAGTGCCACTGGGTTGTAACGAGAAGGCAGACGTGACAATGCCCACAGCACTTGGGTGTGCATTCAGCTTTCTTCTGCTAGTGTATTAAAGGGAAACATCCTGATTTGCCTGATCTTTTACAATATATTGTTTAATATTTTCGTCGAATTCTATCAAGCACCAGTATTCAATCACTGAGATGTTGGGCCTCACACCTGCTGAAAATTATAATAACGACACTACATTTATACAATGGCTTATGTGTTTCCAATCCTTTTATAATCTAATGTGATTTTTTAAAAAATTAAAATAGAGTTGATGAGCTTTTCATATAAACATGAGAAATAAAAACCACATAAATTGTAGCATTCTTTTCAAAATAAAAGTACAATCAATACTTGAATCTCCAAGCTCAGTTTTTTTTTTTTTTGAGGTGGTAGATTGTAATATTTTTATACCATTATCATTTATGTCTCTGTCCTTTAAAAATGATGGAATCTGCAGCACAATATGATGTGAAGCCTTGCTATAGTAGAGAAAGTGTTCCTGGCCCAGAAATGCTTTGCTTATAAGCAGAATTCCAAGGATTAGATTTGAGAAAGTAGGAGAAATAGATTTCACATAGTTGAGAACACTAATCTCTTCTTAGTATTTCAAATTTAGGTGACATTATCGGTCTCCTAAAATTATTTGCTCCTTGCCTTTTAAAGCCTGAAGTAAGAGTTCCTAAGGGTTATGTAAGTTATTTCTTAAGTAGCAGGACTTAAGGGGACACCTACCGCTTGGTAGCATGTGGGACGATAAAACAGCTGTTATTCTATCATTAGGGTCCAATTATTTTTATTACATGTGAATTAACACTGCTCTTCAAAATCTTCCTGTAAAGAAACTTCAGTGATCAAAGCATATAGAGCACAGCTCTGCAGGTAACTCCTTTTAAAAAGAGGAGGGCATTTTATGGAGATACAAGGTATTCCAAAAGTTTAGTGTAATTTTAAGCTTTGATACTTGTAGAAGTATAAATGCTACAAACCTTCACAAAGCCTTGTTTGAACATATTTCTTTCTTTCTTTCTTTTTTTTTTTTTTTTTTTTTGAGACAGGGTCTGGCTGTTGCCCAGGTTGGAGTGTAGTGACATAATCATGGCCCACTGCAGGCTTGACCACCTTGGCTCAAGTGATCCTCCCACCTCAGCCTCCAGAGTGGCTGGGACTACAGGCACGTGCCACCATATCCAACCAATTATTTTTATTTATTTATTTTTTTTACAGACAGGGTCTCACTCTGTTGCCTAGAATGGTGTTGAACTCCTGAGTTCAAGCAATCCTCCCACCTCAGCCTCCCAAAGTACTGAGATTATAGGCATGAATCACTATGCCCAGCCCATTTCTTTTGCATTTAATTTTGCATTTTTCTAAGAGATGGGGTCTTGATATGTTGCCCAGGTTGGAGTGTAGTAGCTATTCCTACAGGCACCATCAGTGGTACACTGCAGCCTCCAATACTTGACCTTAAGCAATCCTCCAGCATCAGCCTCCCAAGTAACTGGGACTATAGGCATGCACCACCACACCCAGATTCATTTTGTAAATTTTAAATATAAAGCTTTTAATTTTTTACCTCAATGTCTACTATCTTCAAGAGTGATAGAAACAAAAAATTAAAAGCTTAATATTCAGGAGACAAGTGCCAGGTGTACCTGTAGTCCCAGCTACTTGTGTGGCTGAGGCTTTTTTTAAGAGATGGGGTCTTGCTGTGTTGTCCAGGCTGGAATGCAGTGGCTGTTCACAGCTTCAATCATAATGCACTGCAGCCTAGAACTTCCTGGCCTCTAATGTGATTCTTAAGAACTCTCTAAGAAGTAGGCCAGGTGTGGTGGCTCAAGCCTGTAATCCCAGCACTTTGGGAGACTGAGGCGGGCGGGTCACAAGATCAGGAGTTCGAGACCACCCTGACCAACATGGTGAAACCCCGTCTCTACTAAAAACACAGAATAAAATTAGCCGGGCGTGGTGGTGCGCACCTATAATCCCAGCTACTCAGGAGGATGAGGCAGAAGAATCACTTGAACCCGGGAGGTGGAGGTTGCAGTGAGCCGAGATTGTGACACTGCACTCCAGCCTAGGTGATAGACAAGACTCTGTCTCAAAAAAAAAAAAAAAAAAAAAAGAAGAAGAAGAAGAAGAAGTGATGGGGGAAGATACTACCATTCTCATTTCATTGATGATGGAAACTAGAATGAGAGTGGGATTGTTGCTCAAAGTTGCAATGCCAGGAAGAGGTACAGCTGGGACTGATGCTTAGGTTTTCTAGCCATTTGCTCAATATTCCTGGATGCCCAGTGTCTCCCCACCTTGTAGTCTATCTCTCTATCACTTTCGTATTTCCATCTGGTACGACCATCTACCCAGTTCTTCAACCCACTCTTTCCTTTGTTTTCATCACTCTCACATCCTATATACTACCATCTTGCCCATTCTACTTTCAAACCACATCCCACATCTGTTCTATTTGCTCCCTCTCTATCATATACATCCCCGTCCAAGCTAGCATCGCTTCTCACCTGAGCAACAGTAATAGCTGCCTGTCTGGCCTCTGGCTCCCACTCTTACATCCCCATGTCTATTCTCTTCATAGCAGCCAAGTGACTTTCCTAAACCACACATCAAACTCTGTTGCTTCCCTGCTCAGAACCCTTGAATTTCCCTTTGAATGAACTCAAAACTCTTCATCCCAGCCACCAATACACTAAGCCCCACATGACCTGGCCTCTGCCTGTCTCTGATCTTCTTCCCACATCTTCTACCATCTCCCACCATCTCTCATTTGCTCCATATGTCACAGCTAGGCTTAGCTTTCTGTCTGTTACTGTCAGGTTGGTGAAAAAGTAATTGCGACTTTTGCCTTTAAAAGTAATGGCAAAACCGGCAATGTCTTTTGCACCAACCTAATAGAACATGCTAAGCTCACTCCTGTTCTAGTCTCCTGACCTGAAGCTCTCCGGACTTAGTCCTTCCACCATCCAGTTCCTTCTTGTCATCCAGGTCTCCGCTTGAAGACTGCCCTCCCTGAGGACCCAAACTGAAGGGGACCCTGTCACCCTTTTCCACATTACCCTGTTTTACCAAATTATGTCATTACTTTGTATTTTGATTTAATGCCCATCTTGATTTACTAAATATACTCCATTTATTTAACAAGCATTTACATAGCATTGCTATGAGCCTGGCATTTTTCTAAATGTATTAGCTATATTAACTAATTTAATATTTAATCCTCATAACATTTAATCCTCATAACATTCCTATCCTTTTTTTCAGATGAGGAAATGGAGGAAAAGAAATGTCCTCAAGGTCACCTAGCTCATAAGTGGCAACTTTCAATTGAAGTAGTTTGGCTCGAGAGTCTTTGCTTTTGGATGGGAGTCTTGTCGATCACATTCAACCCTAAATACCCATCATGTAGAACAATGCCTGGCATAGAGTAGGAGCTCAATAAACATTTGTTGAATGACTGAATGATGTGGTGGTTTCTAAGGAGACCCTAAACATGGATCTCCATGAGCTTACCATGGGTATACCCTATCACCTGCCTGATCCTTAGACCTTTGGTGTTCAGAAACTGGCCTGGCTAACATTTTCTGAGATATTTCAATATAACTTCATCTTCAGCCAGAGTAATGTTTGAAATTAAAGCTATCCTCTGCTTGAAATCTACGCAGTCACAACTAACATGTACGTGGTGATGTATACATTTCTATGGTGCTTTTCATATGCATCTTCTCATGTAACAGTAGTGCAAGGAAAGAAATCATTCCAAAGCCCTTCAGGAGAGTAGGGAAGACTGAAGTAGTCATTGTCATTACCTCAGCAGGTTAATATAATAGCTTGTCACCCGCAGTTAAATCCAGAGGAGAGAAACCACATGATATGCATTTGACTGTGTTGGTAACATCTGCAGGGAACATTTACCTGTATTACTAAGGCTAATCTTGTGTTAATAGAGTTGGATCTTACTGAGAATGTCTGGTTATGAAGTTTTTTTTTTTTTAAAGAAAAAACGGGGGGTGGGAAAAGTTAAATCTTACGGCAGGGCCAGGCTGAGTCAAGTTTAATTAAATAATGGTGTGTTGTTATAAAATATCAGGCAGGGCACAGTGGCTCATACCTGTAATCCCAGCACTTTGGGAGGCCAAGGTGGGCAGATCACTTGAGATCAACAGTTGGAGACCAGCCTGGGCAGCATGGCGAAACCCTGTCTCTACTAAAAATACAAAAATTAGCCGAGCATGGTGGCGCATGCCTGTAATCCCAGCTTCTTGAGGGGCTGAGGCACGAGAATCACTTGAACCCGGGTGGCGGAGGTTGCAGTGGGCTGAGATGGAATGCACCACTACGTTTCAGCGTGGGTGAGAGTGAGACTCTGCCTCCAAAAATAAATAAATAAATAAAAAATCATCTCCCACCTTCCTATACTTTTCTCATTGTTGCACAGAACGTTCCTGTCATTCCACAACCATCAGCCCACCCTGGAATGTTCCCCTTATTTCTCTTAAGTCCTCCCTTTCCCAGTTAACCTAGGCTTTAACAGTAACTAGGTATATCCTTCCCCTTAAAACTTACCTCTCCTGTGTCCTCTTACCTCATGGGGTCACTGAGTGAATAACTAGTTTTGATAACGAGTCATCCCAAGCCTTATGCAAAAGCCCCCTTCTCCTTGATCCACTTTGGTCCATTGTCTTCTGTTTTGCATTACTGTTGCAGTCTGCTTCACTGGGTTGCAAGCAGTGTGAAGCTGGTTTTATGTAGTCTGGGCTTTGATGGCAAACTGCCTTGGTTCGAATCTTTGCTCCATCACTTACTGTACATGTAAACCTTGGCAAAGTATTTCATCTTTCTGTGCAATTCTTTCTTCTACAAACTGGGGATAATAGAGCACCTGTCTCAGAGGATTGTTTTGCATGTTGTATTACTGCATTTAATGCAGTAATATGCTGCCTGGCCTGATACAAGTATTATGTTACAAGTATTATATGTTAGTACTATTATGTTATTATTATTATTATATGTTAGTATCATTATTGTTGAAAACAGTGACAGTTTTTCTACTCATCACAGCTCTTGTATACATAATTAGCACTTGATAAATGTGGGTTGGAAACAGTCTCATTGGTTTTCTTCATTACTGGTCTCAATGGCTTAAAGTATTATTCGTCTTAAAAAAATACTATACCGCAAATGACTTAACAGACATTTAATGTAAATTCACGAAAGAATAATAATTTTTGCAATAATAAAAACAAAGTATGATATTGTGAAATGAATAACTATTTTTTTTCCCAGTGTGAGAGATGAAATTGTTTGCAACGTTTTAATGAGATTGGCTCAGTCCAGCTGGGTAGAATTGTTAATCAGTGTCTGCATCTAGATGACCTATCACCTTGAAGGTCATCAGGAATGATGACCTTTTAGCTAGTTTAGGAGGTTCAACTCAAAGGTGAACCCAGAAATGATGAAGAATTGGTGTTAATTCTGTAATCCAGCCTAGCTCAGTTAAATCCAGCTAATATCACCTGAACTGCAGGTTACTTACAGATATGTGAGTAGAAAATTGAATGTTTATTATTTTATCTACTGAGATCTTAGAATTATTTGATCTACAGAACTGTCACAGTAAAAACCTTTCTAATATGTGCACTGGTACTAGAAGCAGGGTTTTGCCTGTAATATGCGGCTGCGGCTTTGGGATCAGAGAGCAAGTAGCAAAACAATGACAGAGGTTGGAAAAATGATGACCCATGTTATGCAGTAGCAAAACACTTGGTAAAATTGTCACCTGATAAAATCGGGAAGGCTAGTAACATACTTCATTAAATGATGAGAGGAGCAGGAGGTTTTGAAGCAGAATGTTGACAGTGTGAGCTGGTTGTTATGTGTTGTATGTAATCAAATACTAAAAGAAAGGAATGAGTTCAGAAAAGAACTGATTGGTTTCAAAGTAGAATAGAGAGGAAATAGAGAAAGGCCAAAGATTTTGGAACTCTCCAGGCTGAAAAATTAAACCGTTTCTCATCTCCAACCAGTAAAAGAGAAAATTTGTAAAGTTCTTTGAGTTTAAAAGCTTACTAAGGTTCAGCCTCTGGGGAAAGACTGAATCAAGCTTTTAAAAGATCATTGCAAGGATTAAAGAGGTAGCTATAGATTTTTTTCCCCAGTGGGACATAATGGACCTGACATATTGGAAATCTGATATATTGAAGTAACTGTTAATAAGTATACTGCATGTCTCAAAACAAATTGTGGGTATAATTTGTCACATAGAGTTGTTGAGAATGAAATACAAAAAGTCAACAAAGTTTTTGAGTGAGGTATCTTGCGCAAAGCACCCTAGGCTGGCTTAAAGGATATGTGACTATTAACAAGCTAAAAAGAAAAAGAAAAACAAAAACAAACAAGCAAACAAAAAAAACAAACTTGATTCTCCAACTTGCTACCAGCAGGAAGCAGGCTAAGAAAGTTCTCCAGCTGCCAAGAAGGTAGCAGGGTGACCTGGTTTGCCTGGGATTTTCCTGGTTTTAGCACAGAAAACCCTGCAACCCAGGAAACTCTCAGTCCTGGATAAGTGGGGACAGTTGATCACCCTTCTAAGAGGGCATATTCTACAATGCTATTTTTACATAGCCAAGAAAGATTTGAAAACAGAGGGACATCCATAGAGTAGAGTCAAGAATCATGTAGAACAATGGACTTGGGACTTATTCCCAGGAAGCAGAACCGAGGTTTAATTAAGGAACATTTCCTATCCCTTAGGTAGGGGGAACCTGATAAGATTTCAAAATTGCTATGGGCCCCTGACTATCCACATCCTTCCTTGACTGACCTTGCTTAAGAGCAGTGATTTCATTTGTCCTTCTCTGATGTGCCAGAGAACTCTTAGGCCACATTTGGAATTTCCCCAAAAATCTCTAATGAACTAAATGATTGACTGAGACAACTTATAAAAATAGGGTTTATTTTATGGCATGCTGTTACCAAAGGTGACAGTTTTCTTTCTATGCAGCAATAGGGAAATTTGTTGGGGCATCTCAGGATAACAACCGAAAGCTGAAGGCCTGATCTCACTTTGTTCCCTTCACATTTTCAATTCATGAAAGAAAGCATTTGATGGAGCTGTTTGGAGCAAGTTGGTGTGAGTCGTCTCTTTTTGTCTTGTTTGCACCAGCCAGCTCCGAGGTGTCTGGGCTGCCTCAGGTCCAGCCTATGTAGTTTTCCTCTCCCTTATGCACACCCCCTGCTATAATCTGATGCGGTTAGAGTGGGAAGCAGCTGACTCTACCTTCCTAAGATGCTGAGAACAACTGAGACAGAAAAAAGCATTCAGGATAGAGCATTCCTCAAAAGGTAACTCTTTGTAAAGAGTCATAAGACTCTTTTAATCCGTTCTGCCAAGTCTTAAAGAAAGGGATGGTGATGTGGAGATTTAATGTATCCTGGTGAGAAGTATAGAAAGAGAGGGGCTAAAAAGGCCTTTTAGCTGTTCATATCATTATATGGGTAAAACCAACCAAGATGTGGTACAGACGATGCTGTGTGGTTACCAAATTTCATTTCCTTTTCTTTCTCATAGGCACAAAGGAATATATGCTTCTCAGCTGCTGCTGCTGCTGCTGCTGCTTCTTCTTCTTCTTCTTCTTCTTCTTCTTCTTCTTCTTCTTCTTCTTCTTCTTCTTCTTCTTCTTCTTTTGAGACACATTCTCACTCTGTCACATAGGCTGGAGTGCAGTGGCGTGATCTCAGCTCACTGCAACCTCCACCTTTCAGGTTCAAGTGATTCTTATGCCTCAGCCTCCTGAGTAGCTGGGATTACAGGCACTTGCCACCATGCTAATTTTTGTATTTTTAGTAGAGATGAGGTTTCACCATGTTGGCCAGGCTGGTCTCGAACTCCTGACCTCAAGTGATCCACCTGCCTTGGCCTCCCAGAGTGCTGGGATTACAGGTGTGAGCCACTGTGCCCAGCCCTCAGCTTCCTTTACAGTTAGTTTGGGGCCATGCTACCAGATTTTATTATATTGTATTTTATTTCTCTCTCTCTCTCTCTTTTTTTTTTTTTTTTTTTTTTTTTTTTTTTTTTTTGAGGTGGGGTCTTACTCTGTTGCCCAGGCTGGAGTGCAATAGTGCAATCATGGCTCACTGCAGCCTTGGCCTGCTGGGTTCAAGTGATCCTCCCACTTCAGCCTCCTCAGTAGCTGGGAGGTGTGCACCACCACATCAGGCTAATTCTTTTTATTATTGCTTTGTAGTGATGGGATCTTGCCATCTTGCCAGGCTGGTCTGAAAATCCTGAGCTTACGTGGTCCTCCTACCTCGATCTCCCAAAGTGTTGGGATTACAGGTGTGAGCCACCATGCCTGGCCTTATGCTACCAGGCTTTAGACAATGGCTATAAAACCCCTGCATCATTTTCCACCAGCTCCATATTCTCTCTCCCTCTTTCACAGCTACCTTCCATTAGAGCTACCTGCCACACTTTGGATGGCAGCACCCCAAGATGAAAGGAGCCTGGATCCCCAAGTCATTATTTGGAGGACAGCCTCTGCAAAGAGCTGCCTGCTGTGCATTGGACTGTGAGGTAAAAGGAACATAAACCTGTGTCTTACTAAACCATGGCGCTTAGGGGATTGTTTGTTACAGCAGCCAGCACTAATTATCCTGACTAGTATAAAAGGCTAAGGGAATGAAAATAGAGACTCCACCAGACAGTTTTTCCTCTTATCTTAAACTCAGCAACTAGTTTTAAAGTGTCATCACTTCACTGGCCTTAGAATTTATCATCCGTGTGTAATTGATTGGCCTCTCAGTTCTTGATTTGAAGTTGGGTGGTAGAGAGAAGGAGGAGGTGCTAGGTTGAAGTTCACATCGTTGAAATCCTTATTCAAAGTACCAAAATTGAGCAGCAGAGGGCAAGAACATAAAAATATTTATGTGTAAGAATCAAAACCCGACAGTAACATGCCTAAGTTATTTTACTTTTCTGGATTTCAAGACAACTATTTACGTCCAGTCCCCAGGGGATCTCCCTCCTGATTCCAGTTACTGTTCTTTATTCATTCCCAGAGTGCCCAGTTACAAACTATGATGTATTTATTTCTCTTATCAAAAATAAACATTAAACATGGAAAAGTTAATACTGGACCTAAGAGCATGCTGGGAGTTTAAACGAGCTCTAAAGTCTTGCTGAGGCAAAGATTTTGACTGCGTCTTAAAGCCCTAATATGGTCCTTAGCAAGCGATGAAAATGAACCTGCTCCCAAAAGCATTGACCTGGAAGTGTGTCTTTGTTGCTTAAGTTATGATTACAACTTCCTGAGCTGGTTTTATTAATGAGCTCTAAATGGAAGTGTTTATCTCAGGAGGAAGTACTGTTTCTCCCTCTTGTCCCTGGTGACATGCTAAACATACTAATTGATATGAAGCTGATTTTTAGGAGACAGGAAAGCCCCGAGGCCTTTGTCACAGTGACAATCATGGCTAGACTCATTACAGGGGCCTATCAGGGCTGGAAACAGGCTGCTCGCATGTTGCGTCATCCCAGGAGTGTGGGCTTTGCTGTGCTTTGTCATTCAACATATGTTTGAGTAAGCGCTTCCCTCTTTTACTTGGCCGTATTACCTGCATGGGGACCTTGCAGGGCTCTGGGAAGCACCTTTTCTTTCTGTTTTATGCAAAATTTTACATCACTTTATTATACTGCCTTCAATTTCATCAGTCATTTGGATCAAAAATGGGATAAACTGCAGCGTCGATAAATGACAATCTATCCTTAATGCATAAAGAGAATGTACAAATCAAGAAGAAGGAATCAAATTGACCATTTGAAAGACCAAATAAAGAGCAGAACATGAAAATATGAAATACCGATGGCTAATAAATATCTTTTATTAAACAAATTAACTTTACTAGCAAGTAAAGAAAATAAATGGGATATAAATGTCACCAAGAGAAATAGCCCCTTATCACTAATCAAATTGGAAAATATTTTACTTTTTATGGTAATACCTAGTGATATCCAGAGTGCAGAAAACAGGCATTTTCAAACACTGCTGGACATAGAGCAGAGTAAATCAGTGGACTATTTAGAAATATTTATCCAAAGTCTTAAAAATTTGACCATCCAATTTCACCCTTAGGAATTTACTCTAAGGAAATAAATATGAATGTATCTAAAGAACATTTATTACAGAATTATCTAAAATGATAGAATTGGAAGACAATCAAAACCCAATCATAAGGAATTGGTGAAATAAATATAGTTCTTCCATATGATAGAATGCAGTATAGCCATTAAAATCATTGTTCCAGAGTGCCTAATAATACAAGGAAACATTTCAGACATAATGTTAAGTGAAAATGGCATGTTACAAAAGAGTATTACTCCAGTTTTAAAAAATAAAAAGAGAATAAGTATATTTACTTACATAGAAAACAGATTGAAAAAATACACATCAAAATGTTTAATGATTATTATTTTAGTGTGATGGAATTTCTCTGTGTGTGTGTTATAATGTCTCTATTTTTCAATGTTTCCACCAGGGGACATATATTTCTTTAATAATCAGAGAAAAACATACATGTATCTATCTTTATATCATATTGATTCATATATATATAATATATGTAAATGCTGGGGTTATGTAATCCTCCCACCTCAGCCTCCTGAGTAGCTGGGACTACAGGCACACACCACCACGCCCAGCTAATTGTTGTATTCTTTTGCAGAGATGCAGTTTCACCATGTTGCCCAGGCTGGTCCCAAACTCCTGGGTTCAGGTGATCCACCTGCCTTTGCCTCCCAATGTGTTGGGATTACAGGCATGAGCCACCACACCTGGCACTAGCAAAATTTCTTATATATACATTGTTGATAAGAGCGTAAATTATTATAACCATCTTTGAAAGCAGTTTGGCATTAAGTTGGACAATTGAGTTTTCACATACTATATAATCCAAGTAGTTATTCTTATAAATATACTTTTGTATGTGTACAAGAATATACATAGATGCTCTACTTGTACTAGCAAAATCCTTGAAACAAGCCAAATGCCCATTGACAGGAGAATGAACGAAGTGAGGCATATGTACACAGTGGAATATTATATAGTAATAAAAATGAATAAACTACATGCAACAATATGAATGAGTCTTAACAATTTAATATTCAGTGAAAAAAATAAGTAGAATATTAACTACAGAGTGTACCCTTTTTTTTTGAGACAGAGTTTTACTCTCGTTGCCCAGGCTGGAGTATAATGGCGTGATCTCAGCTCACTGCAACCTCTGCCTCCTGGGCTCAAGCGATTCTTCTGCCTCAGCCTCCCAAGTAGCTGGGATTACAAGCACCCACCACCACGCCTGGATAATTTTGTATTTTTAGTAGAGATAAGGTTTCTCCATGTTGGTCAAGCTGGTCTTGAACTCTCGACCTCAGGTGATCCACCCTCCTCAGCCTCCCAAAGTGCTGGGATTACAGGCGTGAGCCACCGCATCTGGCCAAGTGTATCCTTTTTACAAAATTAAAAAGTAAAGCTAAACAATATATTTTGGGAATGAATATATGTGATAAAACTAGAGATACATAAAAACAAAAGAGTGATAAACAATATAGTGGTTATCTTGGATGGGAGAAGGCTGAGAGATGGGAAGAATGACGAGCGTATGGGTAACATACATCAAGTTAATGTCAATATCTTAGTTTCTTTGTTGGGTGGCAAGTTCATAGTTGTTGGAGATGTTCAAGAGTTCCCATCTGCAAAGAGTGTGGTTGGTGCTAGTGATTACCCCCAACACTTTTTTTTTTGAGGCAGGGTCTCGCTCTGTTGCCTAGGCTGGAGTGCAGTGGTGTGATCACAGCTCACTGCAGCCTCAACCTCCCAAGGCTCAGGTGATACTCCTGCCCCAGCCCCCGGAGTAGCTGGGACAAAAGGTGTATGTTGCTAGTGATTTCCTTTTACAACCCATACAACAAACTGCTTACTCAACTTTGTTAATAGCTACTCCCTTCCCCTACATGCAGAGTCCAGGCCCTCAAAGACAACTTGGTTGTTCCTCTCTTACAGTACATAGCCAGCCATTCTTCAAATTAGTCTCATGTCCTACAACATATGACCTGCTCAAATGGCATTTTAGCTGTCTTTCAGATGGAGACACTTGACTGTGTTTCGCTTATTTCTAGTGACCTCACAAAAGCAATGGAAAGATCCCGTAGAGGTTCTTATTATGGGAGAGTGTGCTCTGCTGCCAAGAGTTTAATTCTAGGTAGAAGACCCACCTGGGTTGTGATTAGAAGTCCTTGGGCCATCAGAATGCCTTGAAAATGAAATAGGTGCTTTGGGAGGTGGAGAGTTCTCCAATACTGGAGGTATTCAAACAGAATCAAGCGGAACATTTGGACTAGCTGTCCTCTAAGGCCCTTTCTAACTCAGGATGTGAGTTCAGGTTTCATCCTCTTCCAGAGGGCAATCAGAGCAGAGCCCTCTGTATTTGATTGAGTGGCATTTTTAATTCTATGCATTACCCCCCACCAGCAATTTTGTCACAAGTTAATAGCCTGTCCTATTAACTTAGATTATAACACTAATTAGGTACCTGGCATATGGGTATTTATGAGCCTTGAAAATAAGGGCCAAAACAAGGCCAAACACATTTTTATGAGTTGTTCTCCTTCCCTACAATGAATTCCCATATTCACAGAGATAATGATGAAATAAGAAATGTGCTTGGTTTCCTTCATGTATGTGTATGTTTCTTAAGATCACAAGTACCTTTAACTGATCTTGACAGCCAGAGAACAATTCATTCAGGCAATTTTTTTCCTTATAGGTTTTATTTGGTATCTTGTTCAGATTCCAGGCTTCTCTGTGTGACCTCGTGATTTGATTGTCTGATGAGGGAACATTACTCATTAAAAATAAATGTACAAAGAGGTTTGGAGATTGAAGTTTCATGTTTTATTTGTTGAAAAGAAAGAGGTCATGTCAACTAATCAAATTCAGCATACATAAATGCAATTCCCAAGCCTCTGAATGCAGGGTATAAGGAAGAGATTACAAAACCAACTCGTTAACAAGTACTGAGGGAGGTTTCTTAAATGTCTGGGTTCTACTAAATACAGATTGACCACCCAAGTGGTCCCACTGTGCTTGTCTGTCCATTTAGGATGGGTCCTGTCAGATGCCTGATTTTAGGATATTTTACTCTAGGAGCTAAGATGGTTTAATTGTGTTTATTTAAACATTCTGTTTGTACAGCAAAAATGGGAAATGACTCTTCCTAGCGCAAATTGTGACTTTCCATTATCCCTTTTAGTGTCTTTTTCTTCTTTAACATGGTATTAAGGATGGGAGAAAAAGCATGGGGTTTTGAATTAAAAACTGAAAAGAAATTGGGTTTCAGATTAGCTCTGTTAATAGTTTTGTTTCTTTGATAAGGAATTTTACAACTTTGAGGTTTATTCATTTAAAAAATTGGATAGATAACTATATCCACTCTTACAACAACCCTATAAGATGGATATATAATTGTGTAACTATAACCATGTGACTAAATCTATCTCATAGGGTTGTTGTGAGAATTAAATAAAACTGTCATGTGTTTAGAATTTGCTTTGTTCTAGAAAGGATTTAAGGCAGCTTTGTAGATAAGGTTCTAGTAAACACACAACTTTATAACACACACGTATGTTACACACAGATTCATATGACATATATACACACTATACACCAATGAGCATAAATTTAAAATATGCATAAAAGATGAAAGGAAAACAAAAGTGGGAACATATAGTGAAGTCAGAAGTGAGAATAAAAATATGAATGAGATATAAATTTGATTGTAGTCTTTAGAGCAAGTGGCAAAAAATAAAAATAAAAAAGGAAGCTGAGTCTATAGAACACTTCACAATATCCATAATGTTAAAGAAACCAGTTGTCCCAGAGAACTAGTAAATGTCATTGTTTCCAGGACTAGGCAGTGAATTCCTGCATTTCCAGAACACAGTATATGAGGCAATGGGCAAAGTCTTTGACAATGATCTTACAGTAAATGCAATGATGCACTTCAGAAGGCTGTTTATTATATGGATTTTTTATGACATTACCCAAAAGCAAAATATGACCAAAAAATACTAGAACAAATAGAAGTTGCTTAGAATGTGTTTCTAGGTATATTGCATCCTGAGGACTTGGCTCACCTGTCTAGGAGGATACATGGACCATGTATGCTTCAAGCAATTCTTCATGTACTAAGCAAGAGATGAACCTATAAGGAACAAAATGCTGTAGAACAATGGATAGTCACTCTCCCAGTACCTCTAGCCCAAGAAATATTACTTGTGTCTCTGTTTGTGGAACTGTCATGATTACAAAGCAACTTGATAGACTTAACCCTGATAAAGTTAATTCCTGAAGACTTAAAGGGTGATTCCTACTAGGAATATCTGCATTTCAATAAACAACTCTTGAAGCTCCAAACCCTGAAAGCCCTAAAGAAATGGTCTTTAATGAAAATGCTTTGTTCACAATGACAAGACAGGTACAGAGGAGGTTTTTTTTCTGGGATTTTATTTTCTACGTAAGTGGCCATTGACGCCATTACTTATAAAACTATGTCTCTGGGGTGAGATTCCAAGTTTAAATCTAATACAATTTTTCTTTTTAATTTTCAGATTTTTAGAAGAGTCCCTTTCATAGGGAAGACACTTTTGTTGAATGTGTTTTCCAAGACAACTGTTGCTAACAGTATGTTACTGATGTGTCCTTTGTAATTCCAGTGTGTTTGTCCCATGGATAGATCTTACTCTGTTCCCAAGAGCAACCAACCATTCACAACAAGACCTGATGAAAACAAGTTATTTTCAAATTGATTTTCCTTTCTGTAAAAAGCTCTTATCATCCAATTTACTAAAAAGTTTCTTCTAATTAAAAGCTCATTATTAAAAAAAAAATACAGCTTCAATCTTTATGCCATTAGGTAAGAACATGCTCTGAAAATCAAGTAGCTTTCAGCAGCACAAAAGAAAATGAATTCTTCGAACTGGCAGTTGCTTTGAAAAGAGATTGCTACCTGGAAAGCTGATCAATACCTTCTGTGTTTCAATCCATAAATGTATGATAATCAGTCAGGAGTGGCGGCTGTCACACTCCCCAGGGTTATGGAAAGGATTGCAATAAGCAAGATAACAGAGTTACCATTTCATCTTTCAGCCTCCGTGCTCACAGTGTCTTCAGATGATGGAGGCCAGAATTACTCACATGCCATTCTCAAAACCCTTCTTATTAAAAGAATATACTGATCACTTAGTTACTTTAGACTGGTGGAGCCTATGTGTTCAGCTGGAGTTCATGAATATTACAATAGCAGAAAACAGCACAAGTTGGCTCTCTATATCCTTCCAGATAAAGAAGAGTTTCTTAGGAGCTGAATAGAGTCTCTTTTAAGAAAGGTTGGGTTTTTTTAACCAATGTTTTTATCCATTTTGCCTGAAAAAAAAAATCATTATTTACAAAGAGAGAATGAGTATCATTGAGTGAAAGTTCGCAAAACTATTAAGCAGAAACATTCATTGATCAACCAAAGTCTTTCTGACTAATTCACTGGAGCCTTGCTGAATACAGAAAAAGTCCAGGAAGCAAAGAGTGAGGCTTCAAGTGGTGGTCAAATTAATGGTCAGCTGGGAGACTGCTAGATACCCAAGTCACTCCCGTATGGACAGACGGTGAATCCACAGGAGTCCCATCAGGAGACAGAAAATACACAGCCATTTACACAGGTAAGTTTAGTATAAAAAATTACTGAGTTATGATAGGAAAGTAACCATCAAGATGTAAAGATAACCCTAAAGGATACCATAGGACTGAGGGAGAGTATCTAAGGAGGGACAAACTTGGGAGGGTCCCCACCTGCCAAGCCTGAGGTTCAGACCTTGCTGGAGAAGGTGTGGTTGCAGCCCAGAGGTAGCAGATAATTTTGCTGGGTTTCCAGTTCTAGCTCATCCATTGGTGCTGAGCAACAAGAGACAGCCCTCTGAGATACAGGCGAGCGGACAGGTGGACAGGGGCACAGAGGGAGTTGGGGCTCCACAATGGGTGGAAGGCCTGTATCGCTTGGTGTCCACATGGGAAGGGCCATGGGAAGGTGATCACTAGGCCCAAGCAGGACTGTACTGGTCACTGAGGGACTGCAGGTGTGTGGCTGGGGCAGAACATCATCAGGTGTCTCTGCACCCATGCCCCATTGACAGACTGTGGTAGGGACAAGAAAAGCAAAATGTGGCAACTAGAGTCAGGAAGAGAAGCCTCCTTCTTCCTGAAGTGTCTCTGCAGCACCCTCTACTGACAAAGTTTCTATCACTTTCACTCTAAGGGAGAAATGCTTAGAGTACGGTGGATTATGGCAGAGCAGCTATGAAGGTTGACATTGGATCTGAGAGGCAAATACGTTGATAACTGGCTCATTTATAATGATATAAAGCATCTTCTAAAAGTAGTGAGAAGTAGGAAGGGGTAAAGGCCTGGCAGTCCCTTTACTTCATATATCAAAGGAATTTGACTTTTGTACTGATGTATAAATACAGAGCTTTGTAGAACCCTGGTCTATATGGATGACAGAAAGACAGTAACTGTGTTCTGCTTGGGCAAAATTGTGCGGCCAATCTGTATGTTTAACTAATTGCTTACCAAACAATTAACTTTGTTCCCATTAGCATAAATGAATACGGCCTGCCATGTGTGCTGTCAATGACCCTGTCCCCTAGAAGAAAGAAAAATCTGCCAAGTCAGGTTGGTGGTTAGGGGTCAGTGAGAAGGAAGAATGGGTTGATCTTTGAGTTTTCAGACAGCTGATGGAGAATTGATCAGATAACTAACCTTTGGCAACAGTTAAAGGGCCCCTGCACTTTGGGAGGGCTATAAGGGAGGTGGAGGGAGACATGGAGATGGCTTTGACAATCAGTGCTAAAAAGATCTGGGAATCAAAAATAGTATCTTATAAGGCCTCCTTCCTGACTTTCTATTACCATGGGAACGTGACACCACTCCACATGCACCCATTTTAGACTCTCCCTGACATTTCCCTTAGCCCAGTTTCATCCAGATAGTGATGCCAGAGGGGAGGGAGTGGCAGAGTTGGGGGCTCATATCTGGATCCTCTTGTTTCTTAGGAATTGCTGGACCCCTCACACTTCTGTGTGTAGATTCCAGCTCTACATCTCTGGAGACATTTTCTGTTCCCCAGGAGTACATAGAGCTACAGGTTACTGAACCATCAAGCTAGGTTCTGAATTTTAGAATGTGTTTTTAAAATTAAATAGGGAAAACCACCATAGGAGTCAATCCTGAGATGAGCATGTGGAAAATACAGTCGCTTAGGCAGTACTGCAACTGCCTTTGATTGGGAGCAGAAAAACAGCCAAATAACGTTTTCCATTGATTATAATAAGGTCACACCTAATTTGTCAGAAAATAGCATATCTCATGAGTGTGGATCTTTTCACCTTTATAGACACTAAAATTCATGCTAAATTTTTAAAAAAGGTGATAGGCCCCAATAAAAATAATGACTTAGGTTGGACCTGTAAGCTATAAAGTAATGGGGAGTTGCATAATCATTTAATATAATCAACTTAGGTAAATTATCTCACACTCCTAAATTGTATGTGTGTATGCATAGATAGATAAATAGAAATAGGTATCAAGTCAAAAGAACAAAGCTGGAGGCATCACGCTACCTGACTTCAAACTATACTACAAGGCTACAGTAACCAAAACAGCATGGTACTGGTACCAAAACAGAGATATAGACCAATGGAACAGAACAGAGTCCTCAGAAATAATACCACACATCTACAGCCATCTGATCTTTGACAAACCTGAGAGAAACAAGAAATGGGGAAAGGATTCCCTATTTAATAAATGGTGCTGGGAAAATTGGCTAGCCATAAGTAGAAAGCTGAAACTGGATCCTTTCCTTACTCCTTATACAAAAATTAATTCAAGATGGATTAGAGACTTAAATGTTAGACCTAATACTATAAAAACCCTAGAAGAAAACCTAGGTAGTACCATTCAGGACATAGGCATGGGCAAAGACTTCATGTCTAAAACACCAAAAGCAACAGCAGCAAAAGCCAAAATTGACAAATGGGATCTCATTAAACTAAAGAGCTTCTGCACAGCAAAAGAAACTACCATCAGAGTGAACAGGCAACCTACAGAATGGGAGAAAATTTTTGCAATCTACTCATCTGACAAAGGGCTAATATCCAGAACCTACAAAGAACTCAAACAAATTTACAAGAAAAAAACAAACAACCCCATCAAAAAGTGGGCAAAGGATATGAACAGACATTTCTCAAAAGAAGACATTCATACAGCCAACAGACACATGAAAAAATGCTCATCATTGCTGGCCATCAGAGAAATGCAAATCAAAACCACAATGAGATACCATCTCACACCAGTTAGAATGGCAATCATTAAAAAGTCAGGAAACAACAGGTGCTGGAGAGGATGTGGAGAAATAGGAACACTTTTACACTGTTGGTGGGATTGTAAACTAGTTCAACCATTATGGAAAACAGTGTGGCGATTCCTCAAGGATCTAGAACTAGATGTACCATATGATCCAGCCATCCCATTACTGGGTATATACCCAAAGGATTATAAATCATGCTGCTATAAAGACACATGCACACGTATGTTTATTGCAGCACTATTCACAATAGCAAAGACTTGGAATCAACCCATATGTCCATCAGTGGCAGACCGGATTAAGAAAATGTGGCACATATACACCATGGAATACTATGCAGCCATAAAAAAGGATGAGTCCTTTGTAGGGACATGGATGCAGCTGGAAACCATCATTCCTAGCAAACTATCACAAGAACAGAAAACCAAATACCGCATGTTCTCACTCATAGGTGGGAACTGAACAATGAGATCACTTGGACTTGGGAAGGGGAACATCACACACCGGGGCCTATCATGGGGAGGGGGGAGGGGGGAGGGATTGCACTGGGAGTTATACCTGATGTAAATGACGAGTTGATGGGTGCTGATGAGTTGATGGGTGCAGCACAGCAACATGGCACAAGTATACATATGTAACAAACCTGCACGTTATGCACATGTACCCTAGAACTTAAAGTATAGTTAAAAAAAAAAAAGAAATAGGTATCTATATAGCTACATATGTTGATATATACATGCATACACATACATACATACACACTTATATATATCATATATAAATCTGTATTTTTATATACACTGCATAGCTCAGATTTCCCAAATAATTTCTGACTCTTCATGTTACTAAAATTTGGTTTTACCAGAGGTTATCTCGTGCAAGAAATGGTCAAGAATTTTAACAGGAATTCATTATTCAACCATTAATAGTTGCCATTAGGATGAAGAAAATTTTGTGTGTGTGTGTGTGTGCATGCAACATTCTGTAAAATGACTTTTGCAGTGATGTTCTGTTGAATAACAGAGTCACCTGAATGAGAGCAGGACACAGTGTGAACATGAGGGTTCTTCATAAGTGAATTACATTTAGAAGATAATTATGTTTGGAAGTCTTTTCTATTTTCAGATCTTATTAAGCCCTGTGAAGTCTCTTTTTTTTTTTTTTTTTTTTTTGAGACGGAGTCTTGCTCTGTTGCCCAGGCTGGACTGCAGTGGCCGGATCTCAGCTCACTGCAAGCTCCGCCTCCCGGGTTTATGCCATTCTCCTGCCTCAGCCTCCCGAGCAGCTGGGACTACAGGCGCCCGCCACCTCGCCCGGCTAGATTTTTGTATTTTTTAGTAGAGACGGGCTTTCACCGTGTTAGCCAGGATGGTCTCGATCTCCTGACCTCGTGATCCGCCCGTCTCGGCCTCCCAAAGTGCTGGGATTACAGGCTTGAGCCACCGTGCCCGGCCCCTGTGAAGTCTCTTAGACTTACTTGTCTGGAATCAACAATGAGTAAGAACAAGTGGTAATTCCATGAAAGGCCAGACTATTTCTCTCCTGAGACAAGTGGTGCACACGTGGGTGAGCAGCGCTGTGAAATATGCAAGTGGTCAGTGCAGAACCAGCTGGAGAAATCGGGAAGAGCTGAAGTCAGAGGAGGGCTGAGAGAGCAAGTTTGAAGGGACTAGAGTTCTCTTACATATGCTTGAGCCTCACATCAACCCTGTGAAGAAGGGAAAAGCAAAAATTGTCATGTTCATTTCATGAATAAAGAAAAACTCAGAAAGGTCAGAGGATTTATATGCCCAAGGTCACACAGCTAATATATAACAGAGCTGGGATTGGAAACCAAGTCTTCTAACTACAAATGCCTTATTATTTCCACTTCATCACACTGACTCATATCTGCCAAGTTCCTTCCCACTTTTTAATTGTTTTTAAACCATGGAGTAAAAGCTTGGGAATTAATGGTGAATGGGTGACGTACTTCATTTTATAAGGATAAATGTCTTCTTTGGTTGCTAAATTATAATAACAGACTCTAGACATTTTCATAAAAAGTATTTAATAAAAACACCCAAAGAGTTTCTTATATATAAAAGTTAAATGAAATAGATTAAATAACAATAAGGAGAGTCTTTGATCGGGCAACATAGCTAAACAAGGCTTGGTAACATTTCTAAGGAAGTGCTAAGTAAATAAAGAGACTTTGTCTTGCTCTAGGAAGTCAACCCACAATGTCAAAATTTAACCAAAATTGTTCCTGGAGAATAAAGTTTCCATGTCACATTCATGTGATATATTTTGTTTGGGCTCTCCTGGGATGGAGAGGGGATAGAGAAATAGAAAGACATTTGTGAATTCTTTTTGGCTTGTTTCTTTGTAAAGAAACAAGAGGTAGTGGCTTTAGGAATGGTGGTAGGAAAGAGAGTCCTGGGTATAAATGAAAGATGCTGGGTTAGATCCTAACTGGAAATGATTCACCACATTGTTAGCTAGCAGTTTTTTGGCAATCTGGATAAAAGTGATTTGATATCTGTTGTCATACTGGGTGAGCAGAAAACTCAAAAGCCTGGTGCCATTAACCAACAGCCAACAACCATTCAGAACAAGGTAGGTTTTCTTAACTGCTTCCTATATACATCAGGCTATGGCAATCACTTTACATGGCAGGGATCCACTTAAGACTCCAGAACAACCCTGCAAGGGAGTAAGGTTATTTTCCCCATTCCACAGAGGAGCCAACTGAGGCTTAAAACTGGCCTATAATTTTATTTTTGTAGTTGATTCAGTTTTTTATTACATGTAATCTTAATGAGTCTTCGAGGATGTGACAAAAGGTTTGTTCTCTATCTGAAAAGCTAATTTTAAAATACAAACTAATTTGATGAATTTCCTACCACGGGGTATAAGAATAATTATTGAATCAGGAAAGCAGTAAATTCTTCTGCAGAACTCATTTTTAAACAGAGCTAAGATTTTGGGCAAGGGTAGGAATAGTCATGTCTTCGGATCGCTGGCTCCTTCATGTCCCTTCAAAGACCTGTTTTTCCATGATTCTATAATTTACATTCAGATTAAAATGCAGAGTTGAAGGGTGCTTCCATTTTGTGTTAGGAAACCAACTGAGCTCTTTTCTTGATGACCTCACATAGGATAAGGTTTTGAGAATTGAGGCTGGTTTTGGGGAGAGGTTGGCAAAAAGGATGTAGATATAGAGTGTTGGATGAGAGCAGCTAGGGAATCTAAGGACAGGGTGCAATAGCATGACCAGCACAGGCAGCCAGAGAGACTGGAACCAGCAATCCATTACTGAGGTTAGGCAAGACCAAGCCAACAGGTTCAACATGGCAAATGGGAGGCAGCGCCCAGAGTTGTTTGAAGCATCAAAAGAGAGGGAATAAGCCATTTTCAGAGTTCCTCTACCTTCACTGGAGGCCAAAGAAGGAGCAGTTGTGGAGCTCAGGTAGGCAAACACATAGTTTTGAACATGAGTTCCTGGCTGGGAGAAGTGGCTCATGCCTGTAATCTCAGCACTTTGGGAGGCCAAGGCGGGCGGATTACCTGAGGTCAGGAGTTCGAGATCAGCCTGGCCCATATGGTGAAACCCCGTCTCTACTAAAAATACAAAAATTAGCCGGGCTGGTGACGTGCACCTATAGTCCCAGCTACTCAGGAGGCTGAGGCAGGAGAATCGCTTGAACCCGGGAGGCAGAGGTTCCAGTGATCTGAGATCACGCTGCTGTACTCCAGCCTGGCGACAGAGTGAGACTCCGTCTAAAAGAAAAAAAAAAAGAAAGAAAGTGAGCTCCTAATGCCCAACTAATGTAAAACCCTATTGCTTTTTATTTTTTGAATGTTCTCATATTCCTCCTAAAATAGTAGTTTTTTGGTTAAAAGAAAAAAGTCAAAGTGATTTAAACTTGCTTTGACCTGGCTTCAGAGAGTTTCAGTAGACCTTACTAGATATCTCAAGACCATTTATACAGTAGCCTTAAACCAATAGTTTTAAGTTTTTTGCTGTTGATGGCTGTAAGCCAAATTTTATTAAGAATATCAGAGACTTAAATGTTAGACCTAAAACCATAAAAACCCCAGAAGAAAACCTACGTAATATCATTCAGGACATAGGCATGGGCAAGGACTTCATGTCTAAAACACCAAAAGCAATGGCAACAAAAGCCAAAATTGACAAATGGGATCTCATTAAACTAAAGAGCTTCT
Source organism: Macaca fascicularis (assembly GCF_037993035.2). Taxonomy (NCBI): domain Eukaryota; kingdom Metazoa; phylum Chordata; class Mammalia; order Primates; family Cercopithecidae; genus Macaca; species Macaca fascicularis. The sequence continues at coordinate 157,079,021 of NC_088378.1, read as the reverse complement.
GTGCAGTAACAGAAACTACCATCAGAGTGAACAGGCAACCTACAGAATGGGAGAAAATTTTTGCAATCTACTCATCTGACAAAGGGCTAATATCCAGAACCTACAAAGAACTCAATCAAATGTACAAGAAAAAAACAAACAACCCCATCAAAAAGTGGGCAAAGGATATGAACAGACACTTCTCAAAAGAAGACATTCATATGGCCAACAGACACATGAAAAAATGCTCATCATCACTCGCCATCAGAGAAATGCAAATCAAAACCACAATGAGATACCATCTCACACCAGTTAGAATGGCAATGATTAAAAAATCAGGAAACAACAGGTGCTGGAGAGGATGTGGAGAAATAGGAACACTTTTACACTGTTAGTGGGACTGTAAAGTAGTTCAACCATTGTGGAAAACAGTGTGGCGATTCCTCAAGGATCTAGAACTAGAAATACCATTTGACCCAGCCATCCCATTACTGGGTATATACCCAAAGGATTATAAGTCATGCTGCTATAAAGACACATGCACACATATGTTTATGGCAGCACTATTCACAATAGCAAAGACTTGGAATCAACCCAAATGTCCATCAGTGACAGACTGGATTAAGAAAATGTGGCACATATACACCATGGAATACTATGCAGCCATAAAAAAGATGAGTTTGTGTCCTTTATAGGGACATGGATGCAACTGGAAACCATCATTCTCAACAAACTATCACAAGAACAGAAAACCAAATACTGTCCTCACTCATAGGTGGGAACTGAGCAATGAAATCACTTGGACACAGGAAGGGGAACATCACACACGGGGTCCTATTGTGGAGAGGGGATGGGGGAGGGATAGCATTAGGAGATATACCTAATGTAAATGATGAGTTAATAGGTGCAGCACACCAACATGGCACATGTATGCATGTGTAACAAACCTGCACATTGCGCACATGTACCCTATAACTTAAAGTATAATTTTAAAAAAAAAGGAAAAAAAAGAATATCAACATTCAAAACAATTTCACTGCTCTGTATGAGGAAAGTTGCAGGATTAAGCATAGTGTCTGCTCTTACTACCCCAACACCCTCTGAGGCTCCAGGGGCACTTCCTAGGAACCCTTAGAACTCTGGGGAGAATAGTTAGGAAACTATTTCCTTGAAGAAAGAAAATCTATGCTGTTGGTAACCTCTGGAAAAATGACTGGAAAATTGTCTGTTACCTTGCCCTTAGAAATTATAGAAAATTGTTTCACATTTCATATGCCCAAAGGTATAATATATGCATAATTATGGAAGAACTGTATTTGCATAAATTTTAAACTATTAAAGCAATTAATGATTAATGACTGGATTAGGGAAGATGCTCAGGCTCTATTAGAATCTCAAGTCCACCAGCCCCTCCTGAAAACAGTAGATTAAAGGGACATTCAGGGAATATCTGGTTGAGGGTAGAGGACAGTAAGAAAGAAGGATTTCCGGCCCCAGTGATTTTATTAAGTTCAGGTATGTGATGTTAACTGAGTCAAGTTAAAATCAAAACAGGAGAGATTAAAAAATGTTTACATTTAATATCAGGATGAAAAGATTATCTTAGAAATGGCTGTTCTGCATACTAGCTGCCTCTGAAACTAAATTTGCCTGGGCTCTGTATACAATTGTGGAACTGTAATTGGTAACTTTTTCATAATCTGTATGTATACACAGAGGGTGTGTCAATACACAAGCCTATCCACTAAAATAAAAATCAACATATTACAAAGTGTCTACGTATTTTTGAGACAGATAATTCATAGGTTGACTGTAAATACAAATGTTTCTATACTCCTTGTATCATAGCCAAATTGTGGGTATTTGGGGAACACTTAGGGAAACTCTCTTTTATTTAACTTGAAAATGGTTGCTGGTTCACTTCAGAATTTGCCATCTTTTCTATCTTGTTATGTCAGCCACATCAATACTATTGGCAACACTTTTAAATCCATCAGTGTGATACCAGATGTGAGTTTTCCTATTTTAAAGTTCTGCTTTCTTTCTCATATTGTGACCAATATGGCAATATGGTTCTATGCAGTATTACTGCCAGTCAAGGGCCTTATTATATACTATCATTACATATAGCAATATTGTATTGATTTATTTAATTTTAATAGTTTTTGGGAGACAGGTGGTTTTGGTTACGTGGATAAGTTCTTTAGTGGTAATTTGTGAGATTTAGGTGCACACGTCACCTGAGCAGTGGACACCATACCCATATGTAGTCTTTTATTCCTCAGACACATAGCAATATTTTAAAATCTCTAGTGATATCATCATCATGGTCACAAAAAAAGGTTTCTCAAATTGTACTTTAAAAGGCTGCTCTCTGAATAACTTCTAAACTGTCTGAGCTTCAATTTCTTCATAGCTATAAAACGGGGGCTAATAGTATCTATCCTCTATAGTTATGAGGATGAAATGAAATAAGGTATGTAAAAATGCAATAAACTCAAAGTACTATACACATCAATGGTGGAGATATAAAAACAGAAGCACAGGAGATAGCTTAGATGGTAGCCACGTGAAAAATGCCCCTTTGACTCTTGCTGTCCTGGAGTCGCCCTTTATGGCTCATGTTTCTACTCACTAATGGACATGTGTGTGGGATAGCTGTGGTTTCCATTTTTTGAATGCAGCTCCACGTCTTCTACACGCTCAGACGAGCAGCTTGGGGAATCACTGCAAATGCGTAAAAACTAAAATACAGTTCTACACAAAGCATCCAAAGTTCTATAAGCTTTGTGCAATCAGCGTGTTTGGTTCTGACACAAACAGACCTGGCCACAATCTAATTGTTTTAACTCTTCCCCAAGGAAACACAAGTCATCCCATGAGATTTTTATAAATTGTCTGTTGGCCTTGCTATCTCTTTCTCTCTTTTCATCTGGCAAAAATAATGTCTTGGTTCACAAAACAAAACTCGGTTATTGATGTAATGCCAATAATTCTGGCTTCTTAGGTTCAAGGTGTTTTCAAGCGATCATGGTAGAATATGCTGGGCTCTTCCTGTAAGGGTACAAAAATGGCACGGAGCAGAAAATAGGATGAGCCCAGTGTAATATTCTAGATAAATTGAATGTCCAGGCTTTTAAGTACCTTTTACATTTGTTGAGGGTGACCATGAAGACTGTTATGTAGGGTGACCACAGAAATTTTCAAAAGGAATAAGTGGCTAGTTTGATAATTCCACCTGCTATTGTCATCTCTGAGCCTATGTTCCTGCCAGGAGAGCTTTCTCCTGCCCTCTCTACCTGACCAACTCCTACTCATACTTTAAGACCCAATTCCAGTTTCACCTGCTGGAACCACATGAACCTGGCATGATCTCCTGCTCCTTAGAATGCCTGTCATACCCGTCGATATGTACCCAGGGGACTCTCAATCATGGGCTGCCTTTAACTGACATTTTACGTTTCATGTGCACGTGTCTTAGCTGCTCGGTGAGGCCACAAGCTTCTTGGAGGCTAGAATAAACCATGTTCTCCAAGGTTGTATATAGAGTTGGTCCTGTGTCCACAGGTTCCTCATCTGTGGATTCAGCCAACCACAGACCAAAAATATTCTAAGAAAAGAATTGAATGGTTGCAACTGTGCCTCACAGACTGTTTTTCTTGTCATTATTCTCTGAACAGCGCAGTATAACAATTATTTACATAACATTTACTTTGTATTAGGTATTATAAGTATCTACAGATAATTTAAATTATATGGGGGATGTGCCTAGGTTATATGCAAATATAACACCATTTTATTCAAGAGACTTTATATAAGTGACTAGGTTATAGGCAAATATTACACCATTTTATATAAGGGACTTGAGCATCCTCAAATTTGGTATCCGCAGGGGTCCTGGCAGCACTCTCCCACAGATACTGAGGGGCTATATATGCTATGTGTACAGTAAATAGCTTTTAAATTAAAATAGATTGATTTGATAGAAAATTTCAAAGGTTTGGATAGCATTTTCCCAGTAGCTAAACATAAAATTTCAATAAAAATTCTGCCATTTGTAATGTCAGAATATGATCTAAAAGCTCGACTTGACTGTTAGAATACAGGGCCTCCAAGGAGGATGAAAGCTGCTTTTGAATAACAGAAGGAGTCAAAGAAGTAGTTGGTTAATTTCCTTTGGTTTTTAGAAAAGGAATTGAAAAACCAGCCTGTTTTGCCTACATATTGAAGGACTGTGGTTCTAACTTCCATGTACAATATCGAATCCTACACTCAACTTGGGCATAAGTTGGATTTAGAAACCTCGAAGGCAAACTTTTAAAAATTACTCCCACTCTGGTTCATAAAGTCAGAAGAATTAGGGGGCTACACATCAAGCCCCAAATTAGTTTTATTTTGTTTTTGAGACAGAGTCTCATTCTGTTGCCCAGGCTCGAGTGCAGTGGCGTAATCACAGCCCACTGCAGTGTCCACCTCCTGGGCTCAAGCAACCCTCCCATCGCAGCCTCCCAAGTACCTGGGACCTTAGGCATGCACCACCGTGCCTGGCTAATTTTTTAATTTTCTGTAAAGCCTAGGTTTCACCATGTTGCCCAGGCTGTTCTCAAACTCCTGGGCTCAAGTGATCTGCCCGCCTCAGCCTCCCAAAGTGCTGGGATTACAAGGCATGAGCCAGCCACTACACTTGGCCCCCAAATTAGTTTTTATGGAAAAATTCAAGAGTGTTGTTTTTTATCAAGCAGCTTTGGAAGAGCGTCTAAATACCCATCAGAATTTGTAGACCTTTCAGTGGAAAAGAGCTCTGTTGTAAAGTGATCTAGGCAGCAGCCCTGGATCCAGACAGCCTCTGGCTTTTCACAGTGTGAAGTTGGGATTACTTACTCTTCCTGTTATTTTCTGATCCTTTCCTACTTTCTGCTCTGTTTTTAAAAGACTTTCCAGTTTTCACTGTAATCCAACTTACTTCTCTTTTGGGGCAAGCATGACCATGTATCCAGTTCTCCAATTTGGAAGCATCAGTTAATTTTTTTTTTTTTTTTTTTGAGACTGAGTCTGGCTCTGTCGCCCAGGCTGGAGTGCAGTGGCCGGATCTCAGCTCACTGCAAGCTCTGCCTCCCGGGTTTACGGCATTCTCCTGCTTCAGCCTCCCGAGTAGCTGGGACCACAGGCGCCCGCCACTTCGCCCGTCTAGTTTTTTGTATTTTTTAGTAGAGATGGGGTTTCACCGTGTTAGCCAGGATGGTCTCGATCTCCATTTGTGTCTTTAGTGTACGGTTTGGGAAATTTCTTCTGTGGGCTATTTTTTTTTTCTCCTTTATCAGCTGATAGTATCCCAGAATCTGAGAGTTGGTAAGAGCTGGTTTTGTAACCAATCTTGCACAATCGTGCAGCCCTCTGCCTATCAGATCTCTGAGTCCATGGAAAGAAACTACAGTCATTATATTCAGAATTATAAGCCCCTCCATATCCAGAAAACTTTCTAATGAACACGTGACATTGCACAGATTATAGTGTGAGAGTCCTGGAAGGGATTGAAGTTCTTCAAGGATTATTTTTTCTTGAACATTATTTTTTCCTAACTCATTTCTAAAATCTGTTGCCCTCTTTTATTCTTAAACATTTCCAGGGAAGAAAAATTTACTGCGTGCTCTGGTTTGGTTTTAATGCTTGACAGCCCTTGAAATCAGGAAGTTACGTGAAACCTAGACTCTTGCTGCAGTCTATGCCTGACCTCACTTGTTTCGTCTTAACTGGAGCCTGGAATATCAATTATGCATGCATTAGATGCAACCCATTTGTATGGAGCTCTAGGGGGTTAAAAATTCTGGCATGGGCCATTCTGTTTGACCTCCTCTCTGGGAATGAAAATGACCTTCTGCTCCTATCTCCCATGCTGCACCATACAGGCCACCTGCTCTGGTCTGTTTTTCCTCCCTGTGTTCCCTGAACACACACATCTTGCTCGTTCCTCTCTCTGCTCTGTGCATGCTGTGTCCCCATCTGGCACACCCCACTTCTTTCTCTCACCACCAGAAGGTAAACTCCAGGAGCTGACAAGCAAGGACTTTGTCTCTTTTGCTCACAGCTGTATCATGAGGTGTGTCACAGCCATATCACTCAGAATGTATGCCTGGAACAGTGTCAGACATGACACACCTACTGGATAAGTGACATTTAATAATTGATATTCAAATTCTACCCAACATCAAGGCCTTTGCCCAGGGAAATAGAACAGCATAAACCATCATTCACGCAACACAACTGCTGTCTATACCACCAATGGGTGTCTACAACAAGTCCAATACTGCTCCTCTATTTGCAGTTACAAGTACATGGAATTGACTCCTCATCCATAGTGCATGTTTTCGTTAGGTAAAGAATGAGCTGCCTACAATTGTTGATGAGTGAAAATATTGTGTCTCAATAACACATGAAGTTAATGTCCAATTCCAGATCCAGATCACAATAAGATAATAGATTCCATTTATTGAGAGTTTAGTATACTGTGCCAGGCATTATTCTAAGGGCTTTATAAATCTCAACTCAATAATTCTCTTTCCCATTCCATGTGTTAGATATGGTCATTATCCCTATCTTACAAGTAATGATACAGAGGAACAGAGGGATTAAGTACCTTGCCCAAGGTCGCACAGCTAGCAGAGCCAGGATTGAGACTTAGGTAGGTCTGGAGCTTTAATTTCTGTGCCATGCTACTGTTCTCTTTGCCACATCACTTGACTTTAGGTCTTGTGTTCCTAACCTCTACTTTCTCCTGATGGGGACTACCTTCCATCCTACAGGAATGCCACCTCTACTACACACAAACACTGGCACTAAGATTCATTCGGAAACTCAAAGTCAACTGTTTCCTTTCTCAACCCACACTCAGCCTCCTGAAGGCTCACTTTCTTTAACTACTTTCTGTTTTTATCAACACATCTGTCTCGCCGTTAGACAAGAAGTGACTTCGAGGACAGCAAATGTGACTTACTCATCTCCCCTACTCCCTCCACATTCCAGAATACGGTACAGTGCTCTGGACAGCGTAGGAATTTAGTAAGCGTTTGTTTTATAAATATGTTTAGGGAATTGTTCCTGTTCTTTTCTTTCAAAGCCAAAACTATTCACAAGGGTTAAAAATGTGAAACCTCATCTGTCGCCTCTGAGATGGACTGTAGGGAAAATGAATAAACAGTCCACTCCAGCTGTGGGAACCTAGGCCCCAAGGAGCACCCAGAAAGCCCTCGAACCTGAAGACTAAGCAGTCTGTCACACGAGGCCATTTTTTAAGTCAGCAGTTGCCAGTGAATAAAAGGTTGTATTTTCAGAGAAGAATGAACTATAACTTTAGAAGACAGCTTCCTTTGTGGAGGTCTTAATAACACAGTAAACAATGTTTTATGGCTTGTTTGAAACAGTTCTTATCTGAGAATGTCTGTGGTAGATGAAAGATGGCCACAAATGCTCTGCTACTCTTTCCTTTAAGCAGTAGAATCTAACTCCCCTCTTCTTGAATCTGGGCTGAGCTTAGCGACTTGCTGGACCAATCAAATGCAGAGCAAGTAACACTTCATGGCTTCCACGTCTAAGTCAGAAGAAGCCATTGGCTACCACCTTGGCCTCTGGACACACTCACTCTTGAAACCCAGCCATTGTGCTGTGAGGAAGCCCAGGGAGCCATGGAGAAGCCAACACAAGAGGAATCATGGCTTCTGGGGGACAGCCACAGCTGGGGTCCCAGCCGATAGCCAGCAGGGATTTGCCAGCCATGACAGTAAATGGTTTTGGAGTGGATCCTCCAGCCCAGCCCAGCTCCCCGAGCTGATGCACATGGAGCAGAGATGGGCCATCCCACCAAACCCTTCCCCAGTTTCTGACTCAAAAAAAAAAAAAAAAAAAAAGAAGCTGTGAACAAAATAAAGTCATTTTAAGCCACAAGCTTAAAACAGCAATAATGCTAAAACCAGCACAGTGAGAAACAGCTGATCAAAAAGTCCATTAAAAAGTTCTTCACTTTATAGGTGATTTTTCCCAAACATGCCCACTTGGATTACATATTTGACCTGCCTTTACCTCTTGAGTCGTGGTGTTTAGTTTATTTTTTATTTATTTATTTATTTTTTTGAGACGGAGTCTCGCTCTGTCAGCCAGGCTGGAGTGCAGTGGCCGGATCTCAGCTCACTGCAAGCTCCGCCTCCCGGGTTCACTCCATTCTCCTGCCTCAGCCTCCCGAGTAGCTGGGACTACAGGCGCCCGCCACCTCGCCCGGCTAGTTTTTTTGTATTTTTTAGTAGAGACGGGGTTTCACCATGTTAGCCAGGATGGTCTCGATCTCCTGACCTTGTGATCCGCCTGTCCCGGCCTCCCAAAGTGCTGGGATTACAGGCTTGAGCCACCGGAGTTGTGGTGTTTTGGAAAGAAACTGTTCACTTCATAGATCAAAACTATGTCACAGGAAGACACGGAAAAACAGAAACTCCATGGCTCTGCTATTCTAAACTGAAATTGCAAGGGAATTAACTTGCGGCAGTCTGCTCTTAAAAAATTCAACCCATAATCCCATGATTGATTTAAATCCAGATTTATGATATTAAGAAAAATCTAAGCCTTTAACTAGATCAAACAGTTAATAGATCAATTATTTCAGAGAAATGTTAGACCGCTGGTATAAGGCCACCCTGATGATAAAATAGGCAGAATAAAAATATGTTCCCACCTCTAACCCTCTAAGCCTACCATTAACAGTTGATTCACTTGTCTTTATAAGATCCTCTTTTAAAATGCAAATATTCTGAAAGTTCGTGCATTAACAGTTAATGCAGCCTTCAGTTATTCACAAGCTAGACTGAGTTACAGAAATCTAGTTCACTGTGTAGAGGTGGGGGAAATGGAGTGGTTCTTGGTGAGCAGCTGGTAGTCAGCAAGGGAACATGCCACCTGGGAGGGAGGGGAGAAAGTTTGGGAGGCAGCAAGGTGTGCACAAAGTTAGGTGGGAAGCATCTAAAAATTTCTCCTACTTTGCTGGCTTCCTTTAGGCTGACCAAGCTACAAGGACTTATGAGAGCTTTGAAAAATACAAGACTAGAAAGGGTTAAACAAGACAGCCAGCAGTACTGAGTTGTTCCTTCTGATTAATAACTCTGTAGGGTCTTATAGTACTTTGCCTCTTCCCAGTTTCACCTCCTTGCTGGCCCCTACAACTGGGAGGATCCCCCCAGCGCTCTTTGAAATTGAGTTTGCTTGACCTCTTGAGTGACTGTGATTCTCAGCTGAATGGGATATTCCTGTCTTTGCTCTCCCCATGTGGCCTCAAATGCTCCTGGCCTTATAGCTTGTCAGCCCATTATCAGGGTGTTCATAGAGCAGTTAGAAACCTTAAAGCAAGATAGTTAAACAGGTATTTTCCTCAGGGCCCACAGAAGCTCTCTGCTACACACTGACTAGGGAAGTTCCCATCAGTGATCATGTCCTTTGAGGACACAGAGGAAAAGTACCCAGTTACTTTCACATAGTAGTTAATCTGAGATTAATATTTACCTGGTTCAAGTACTTTCCTCATTACACTAAAGAGCTTCTGCACAGCCAAAGAAACAGTCAACAGAGTAAACAGTTAACCTACAGAATGGGAGAAAATATTTGCAAACTATGCATCCAACAAGAGCTAATATCCAAAATCCTTAAGGAACTTAGACAAATCAACAAGAAAATATCAAAGAATCCTATTAAAAAGTGGGCAAAGGACATGAACAGACACTTCTCAGAAGAAGACACACACATGGCCAACAAACATATGAAAAAATGCTCCACGTCACTAATCATCAGAGAAATGCACATTAAAACCACAATGAGATACCATCACATACCAGTCAGAATGGCTGTTATTAAAAAGTCAACAAATAACATGTGTTAGAGAGGATGCAGAGAAAAGACAGTGCTTATTTACTGTTGGTGGGAATGTAAGTTAGTTCAGCCTCTACCAAAAACAGTATGGAGATTTCTCAAAGAACTAAACATAGGAGTACCATTCGACCCAGATATCCTACTACTGGGTATCTACCCAAAGGAAAAAAAAATCATTTTATCAGAAAGACACCAGCATTCAGTGTTTATCACAGCACTATTCACAATAGCAAAGTCATGGAATCAACCTAAGTGTCCATCAATGATTGATTGGATAAAGAAAATATGGTGGCCAGGTGTGGTGGCTCAGGCCTGTAATCCCAGCACATTGGGAGGCCAAGGAGAGTGGATCACCTGAGGTCAGGAGTTCAAGACCAGCCTGGCCAACATGGTGAAACACCATTTCTACTAAAAATACAAAAATTATCTGGGCATGGTGATGGGCACCAGTAATCCCAGCTACTTGGGAGGCTGAGGCAAGAGATCACTTGAACCTGGGAGGTAGAGGTTGCAGTGAGCCAAGATTGTACCATTGCACTCCAGCCTGGGCAACAAGAGTGAAACTCAGTCTCAAAAAATATGTATGTATATATGGTACATATACACAATGGAATACTATGCAGTCATAAAAAGAATGAAATATTGTCCTTTTTAGCAACATGGATGGAACTGGAGGACATTATCCTAAGTGAAATAACTCAGAAACAGAAAATCAAATACTGCATGTTTTCTCTTATAAGTGGAAGCTAAATAATAAGTACCCATGGACACAAAGATGGAAACAATAGACACTGGGGACTCCAAAGTGGGGAGGAAAGATGGGGGGTAATGGTTAAAAAAATTACTTATCAGGCACTATGTTCACTATTTGGATGATGAGTTCACTAGAAACACAAACCTCACCATTACACAATAGACCCACGTAATAGACCTGGACATGAAACCCTGAACCTAAAATTTAAAAAAAATACTTTCCTCATTGATTGTTTCATTTCTTCATATGGCTAATTAGTCACAGAGAAGAGACTATTCTGAAGAAAAACAGGCAATTTCCCCTCTGCTGAGCCCAACCCCATACACTTCATGCAGGTCTTTCTTCAAATGGGGGACCATTATACTGGTGTCCATCTCTTTGAAGAAAAGGAGAGGGAAAACCTGGAGTTTGAAGCTCTGTTTTTTATCATAGTCTTTCTCATCTTTTAATTTTTGTTCAGCGTTATCTACTATGGCAGAAACTACCAATACCTGAGTTTTCCTTTTGGAGGCACACAATTAGACCATATTTCCCATCCTGTGGCATCTATGTGAGACTGTAGAACTGATTCCTATCAACGTGACACATCTCAGGGAGGAGAGGTATGTTACTTGGAGGACCAGGTGTGTCTGCTATGCTCTCTCAGTCTTTCTTTATACATCTCATAAACGTAGAGAACTCTGATGTACAGTCACAAGTTGGCAGATGCCTGGATCCCTGAATGATTGAATGAGCAGAGCTCTCCATTGACCGCACTGAAATGTGACTTGACTGGGATTTTTTTTTTTATATTACATTACATTGTTTGTTTTAGGAATCAAGTCTACCCTGACTCATAATTGCCAGCTTTTTTCTCTTCTCCTCTCTTATTCTCCCTGGCCAAATGTTTGCTTAGTACTCTGTTGTTGCATCATTTCTTGAATCTTCAACTGACTAACTCACCAGAAGTTACTTATCAATGGCCCTAGCTCTTCAAAGACAGGGCAGGTATACTATTCACCTTTGCACCTCTATTGTCGTTCATGTAGTAGGTTCAATAAATAAATGTGTAAGGTGCTATTAATAAGATGTTTCTGAAATAGGTCCTTCTTGAGGTGCTTACCTCAAATTGAGGAGACAAGATATATACATATGTAAGGTAGTACATGAAAAGTTCCAATGGTTCATATATACCATAGAATACTATGCAGCCATAAAAAAGGATGAGTTCATGTTCTTTGCAAGGACATGGATGCAGCTGGAAACTATCATTCTGAGCAAACTATCACAAGGGCAGAAAACCAAACACCTCATGATCTCACTCATAGGTGGGAATTGAACAATGAGAACACTTGGACACAGGGCAGGGAACATCACACACTGGGGCCTGTCATGGGGTTGGGGGCTTGGGGAGGGATAGCATTAGGAGAAATGCCTAATGTAAATGATGAGTTAATGGGTGCAGCAAATCAACACGGCACATGTATACCTATGTAACAAACCTGCACATTGTGCACATGTACCCTAGAACTTAAGGTATAATAAAAAAAAGAAAAAAAAAAAAACTGCCAATGGTTTGTTCAGAAAATAACTGCAGCAGTGGATCAGAAGAGGAAGCTAATATACAGCCTACTATAGTTAAGGAAGTGTTCACATCAGGGAGCAGAGGTGAGCTAGGCTTTGAAGGGCAGGTAGGATTCTAACAGGTGGAGGAGATGGGAGAAATCATAGGAAAAGAGAAAGATGAGGCATCTCTAGAGTTGCCCAGTGACATAAGCACAATGAAAACTTGGTTGTGCACATCATTCTTCCAAAAGTGAGGTCCTAGCCCAGTTGACTAATCAACAAAATGATACTTGTCTGCTCCTAGCGTATTATACTTTCATGTACATCTTTGGAACAATTCTCCTGATCTCTCCCTATATGAGATATATAAATAAGTGCTCATTATTGATAGTACTTCCTATAGTCTATATGACATAGTCTTTCCAATAGATCAGAGAGTTTTATCTGGCTTTCTCCTCCATTCTGTCTATCAGTAATTTAAGCTTGCAGTCTCACTGAATATATATTCCTCCATAATTAAACAACCCTTTGTGTGTGTAGATACATTTATTTCAAAGGGCTCTCATCCATCTCTCATCATAGGATATGGAGAAGACTGAGGCTATCTCCTGAAGCAGAGACTTTAAGTGCAGATGATATTAGCTGTCTATAACCAAGACAGGGCTGTTGGCTTATTATGACAGACAGAGTTAGTAGTTCATTGGTAGTTTTCAGACGAAGAATTCACTAAAAATGCTAATAAAGCCAGGCTAAGCTGATCATTGTCCAGGAAGGAGAATAGACAAGGAGACAGCTCTCAAGAGAGTCAATCATCAGGAAAGGAGTGGACAGAAAATGTTCTGGGGATTCCAATATGGACTTAGGAGAAGTCATCTCTGAGAGCCTTGTTTCATGTTTATTTTCAACTGGATCCATCCTTTTTCCATTCCTAGCATTCATGCTCCCATCCCAAATCACTGAAGGGTTTCAGGTCTTATTATAGGAACTATTTAAAAAAAGTGGTTTTTATTTTTTGTTTTGTTTTGTTTTTTGAGACAGTGTCTCACTCTGTCACCCAGGTTGGAGTGCAGTGGCACAATCTCAGCTCACTGCAACTTCCACCTCCCAGGCCCAAGCGATCCTCCCACCTAAGCCCCCCAAGTAGCTGAAACTACAGACGTGCGCCACCACACCTGGTTAATTTTTGTATTTTTGTAGAGACAGGGATTTGCTACATTGCCCAGGCTGGTCTCAAACTTCTGAGCTCAAGCAATCCACTTGCCTTGGCCTCCCAAAGTACTGAGATTACAGGCATGAGCCACAACGTACGGTCTAGGAAACTATATTTGATACAGTTGTGATTGTAGAGAAAAATGAGAGAAATGGAATATTTACCCATAAAGTGTAGTTATAAAATTCCTTTAAATTTTCTATTTTATTCTCCCATATACTTGGAAGCCCAATACATTAATATTCTAGATGTGCTGAATCCCATCTTCTGTCACTGAGAATGCTTATGGTCCTCACCATTCATCTGACCCTCCACAGAATCTGCCTTAATACTAAGGTTGACTTTTCCACAAGTGCTTTTTCCTTCCTTAGTAGTAACTCATAGCCCTGGTTCTTGGTGGTCACCCATAGACCTGGTTCTGATGAAGTAGCATAATTGTTACCTGTTCTTCTTCCCAATAGACTCTGAGCCTCCTTGATGGGAAAGATTTTCCTTTTGGACCTCCATCTCCCTGGTGAAAGAAAGGTGGCACATGGCAAATCTTCAACAAACGTTGACTGTTTGAATGGATTGGTGAAGGATGAATGGATAAATGAAGTGCAGATCCCTTGCAAGTAGGGTCTGTGTTAGGGTCTGTGTTATACCTCCTGTGTCCTTGGTACCTGGCACTGTTCCTTGAACAGAGTTTTTAAACCCATATGGATGCTCTTTCAGCATGAAAGTCATTGGAATCAGTATTTAGGGGAAGACTTATGAGTTGTTCTTTATTTTTCTGTTAGTTACACCCAGCTTTCTTCCAAAAACAACTTAAAGAAAATGACCATTAAGACTAGGACTTTTTCTCAAATATCTTACAGATTACAGGATGGTTCTTTGGAACTCTGAAAAATAAGCCGGTTTTGCTGTCACCTTTATGATTGGGTCAGAAGTCATCAGTGCTTTAAAAACAGAGTCTTGGGTGTGGTGTTTGTATGATTTCACCCAAGCGTGTTCCCAGCATGAACAGATAACTCATTTATAAGGGAGGGAACACGTGATTACATGATGGTTTTTAACATCCTGTCACAACTACATGTTTAGCTGGACTCTCAATAAAAAAATGAATGTGTCCTCAGTCACTTGTCTGTTTTAGACACATTTCTACCAGCACTTTGAATTTTCTTTAAAACATCACACGGCCCTTGAAAGCAGAGTCTGTGCTCTCAGGCTGTGCGTGCAGCGAGTGTCTTACAAATCAGCAATCACTTTCAAATGTATGGGATTATAAAGCCAGGTCATCCCAAGCCCTCAAAGCTGAAGTCCAGCTTAAATCAAAACAGTTTTCTGACTTAAATCACAAGTGCCCTGACTGGCATGCTCACAACTTTCTTTCCTAATGACTAAAATGGTTTTTTTGTGTGTGTGTGTGTTTTTCTCAGTTTCGCTCTTCTCCCTTCCCCTCTTGCCCCATCTTTCTCCTCATCTCAACAAAACCATCAATTTGCCAAGTAACCACTGTGGAAACTTCATTAGAGCTCTGTATTTTACTGTAAATATCACCCACCCAGGGCATCCGGCTGAGCAGCACCAGATGTGCTTTCCTGGCCGATCGCCAGCCTCTGCTGAGCCATTGCCCTAGTAGGACATTTTCACCTCTGTGAGTTCATCACATCAAGAGTAGCTCTTTCCAGAGACTTCTGTTAATGACAGAGAAAGTCTGTCTTGCTTTGTGCTTTAAATTGTGTGCCCCGTGTGCTGGAGCTGCATCTGCACGACAGTCTAAAGGCGAATAGTTGGGCTCTGCGGTGTTTTGTGGTCTATATATAAAGTGAGGTTCTCATTCTGTCCTGATGAGAGGAGTCCAGGCCACTCTGCACACCACTGTAGGGTGGGTTGAAGAGATCTGGCAGCCTCTCCATTCCGTCTTCTGGTTTGGTTTTCCCACCTCTTTATCCACCCAGGTTTCTCCCAACCCGCTCTTGGTACAAGTTGAAGCTCTAACCCTCAGTATATTAGCCTGTGGCCTTATCTAGAGATAGGGTCTTTACAGGGGTAATCAAGTTAATATGAGGACATATAGGTGGCCCTAATCCCATAGGACTGGTGTTCCTTTTTTTAACTTTCATGTTCAGGGGGACACGTGCAGGTTCGTTTTATGGGTAAACTCATGTCCTGGGGATTTGGTGTACAGATTATTGCATCACCCAGGTACTAAGCATAGTACCTGTTTTTTTTTTTTTTTCCGGAACCTCTCCCTCCTGCTACCCTCCTCCCTCAAGGAGGCCTCAGTATCTGTTGTTCCCCTCGTTGTATCTCTGTGTCCTCATTATTTAGCTCGCACTTATAAGTGAGAACATGAAGTGTTTGGTTTTCTGTTCCTGCATTAGTTCCCTTAGGATAAGGCCTCCAGCTCTACCCATGTTCCTGCAAAGGACATTATCTCATTCTTTTCTTATGGCTGCGTAGTATTCCATGGTGTATATGTACTACATTTTATTTATTCAGTCCACTGTTGATGGGCATTTAGGTTGATTCCGTATGTTTGCTATTGTGAATAGTGTTGCAATGAACATATGCGTGCATGTGTCTTTATGGTAGAATGATTTCTATTCCTTTGGGTGTAGATCCAATAATGGGATTGCTAGGTCAAATGGTAGTTCTGTTTTTAGTTCTTTGAGGAACCACCACACTGCTTTCCACAATAGTTGAACGAATTTAGACTGGTTTAAGAAGAGGAGAAGAGACGCAGAGGCAGATGTACAGAGGAAAGAGGATGTGACGACACACAGGAAGAAGATGACCGTGTGGCTGGGGTGATGTCTCTACAAGCCCAGGAACACCAAGGACAGCCAGCAAACACCACGAACTAGAAGAGGCAAGGCAGGCTCCTTTCCTAGAGCCATCAGAGAGAGGATGGCTCTGCTGACACCTTGATTTCAGACTCCCAGCTTCCAGGACTGTGAGAGAATACATTTCTGATGTTTTAAGTTGCCCAGTTAGTTGTCGGTACCTTGCTGCAGCACCCCTGAAAAAGGAGTACCGCTGTCTTTCTCCCACTCTCCTCACAGCAGCTGCCTTCCAACTCAGGGTCTTTCCACGGTCATGCTCCACTCTAGCTGCATTCCAAGTAGCAAGTTTTTCTCTCCTTGCCCTCCAGCCCTCACAACTTATCAGTCTTTGTCCACTTCTCCAATGCCTCAGTGTCTTTAGAGTTATTAACAGTGAAGTGACTGCCTAAGAACAATGGCATCTGAGTGCATGGCTGCCGGGCTGACAGGTCAGTGGTCTGGGTCCAGGTTGTATATAACATCTGCCAGAGGTTTCCCAGGAGAAATGGCTTCCACTGTTTCTCAAACTGGAATCTGAGGTCTCTCTAAGAGTTTTCTTTCTTGAGACAGAGTCTTGCCCTGTTGCCCACGCTGGAGTGCAGTGGCACAATCACAGCTCACTGCAGCTTCAACCTCCTAGGCTCAAGCAATCCTCCCACCTCAGCCTCCTGAGCAGCTGGGACTACAGGTGCATGCTACCACGCCCAGCTCAGTTTCTAATTTTTTGCAGAAATGGGGTTTCGCTACGTGACCCAGGCTAGTCTTGAATTCCTGGACTCAAGGGATCCTCCCACCTTAGCCTCCCAAAGAGCTGGGATTACAGGCATGAGCCATTGTGATCAGCCACTCTGAGAGTTTTTATCTTGTGTTTTCATTTACAAGACCATCTAAAAATTATTAGTCTTCCAATTATAAAATCAAAACTTCTGTTTTGCAGTGATTATTACAAGCAAATACAATTTTTAAATCCATTTTCCTCAAACACGTTTTTCCCCCTTAAAAGGGGGGCTATTTATTTTTTCAAAATTAAGAAACGATGCTGCAGATGGAAGGAATGGTTGGAGAGAAACCTGGGCTGAGAGGACTTCGGTCTTAACGCTTGCTTATTCTAATCCTGAGCTGGATCTCATTCAGTGCCAAGCCAAATTTGCCAGCTCATCATTAGCCATTACATGTACAGATACATTTGCATGAGGATGTTAGAACATTAAAAAGATTGCTCACCTGTCTTTCTATCTATCTATCTTTCTTTGGAAACAGCCTTTCCAAATAACACTCTCTTTTCCCTACTGCACCTCATGGAGCAGACATGCTGTGAGCAACTTTTAAAACAAATTACTCAGAATCTTGGAGGACGGAAGATGGAGCAGGAGTCCCCTGGAGCATTTTAAGTAAACACCAAATTATAAATGAAGAGCTCTTTATAAACAGGTTGTAGGGGCAGGAACAAGGCCGGAGCGGATGGGCTGGATTCCTGCCCCTGGCTAACCTTCAGGAAAATAACTGAGTCTCAGTTCACCTGCTGGGAATCCCGAGGGGTAGCGCCCCTGTCTCTGAGGGTCTGGTGGAAAGGTTCCCTGATGAACGTCTGTGTGGATGTATGTGTAGGGGAAGAGTTCTCTTCTCCAGGCCTGCTTTCCACTGTCTGAGCATTATCAACCCCTAACGAAGATGTGCTATCTCTGCTCAGACTGCAGAGGGGATGGGTGGGCCTGAACACGAGGGGAGAGTGGGAAGAGATGGCCTTGGGCATGCGGGAAGCCCTCTCTGGGCTGCCTTCCAAGGGCCTGATTGCGAGCTCTGCCATGGCCCATCCAGGGCAGAGGACTTCAGCAGCTGTCTGGAACAAGGCTTAGGCCAGGAGACAATCTGACAAGGTATAAGAGGTGGACCCAGCATGTCTTTGGGATGGGATGCTAAATGACGCAAGGTTTATAATTAGATCCCTGATTATCCTAAATTTCTACAACAGAATATGTTGCTTTCCCTTCCTCTGCCATGGTAGAAAACTGGACAGCACATAGATCACCCTGCAAGAGCCCTCTTCCCAGAACTCTGGGAGCAGAAAGGCTTGCCGAGGTAGGCCGGGACTGAAGAATGACACATCATGTCATCTTTTGCCAGATAATGGAAAATTCATTCTAAACACACATACACAAAATCCCCATTGCATTTAATTAAAATATAATATGGGCGGGTGCGGTGGCTCACGCCTGTAATCCTAGCATTTTGAGAGGCCAGGTGGGCAGATCACCTGAGACCATGAGTTTGAGACCAGCCTGACCAACAAGGAGAAGCTCCATCTCTACTAAAGTACAAAATTAGCCAGGCGTGGTGGCACATGCCTATAATCCCAGCTACTTGGGAGGCTGAGGCAGGAGAATCGCTTGAACCCAGGAGGCAGAGGTTGCTGTGACCTGAGATATGCCATTGCACTCCAGTCTGGGCAACAAGAGCAAATCTCTGTCTAAAAAAAAAAATGTGTGTGTGTGTGTGTGTGTGTGTGTGTGTGTGTGTATAAATATATATAAAATACATACTGTCTGGGCATGGTGACTCTTGCCTGTAATATCCCAGCACTTTGAGGGGCCAAGGAGGGAGGATTGCCTGAGTCCAGGAATTTGAAACCAGCTTGGGTAACATAGAGAGACCCTGGCTCCACAAAAATTTTTTAAAAATTAGCCTGGTGTGCTGGCACATGGCTGTGAGTTCCAGCTACCTGTGAGGTGGACTGAGGTGGGAGGATCACCTTGAGCCCAGGAGGTGAAAGCTGCAGTGAGCCATGATCACGCCACTGTACTCTAGCCTGGGTGACGGACGGAGACCCTGTCTCAAAAAAAGGAAAACAATGCATACAAATGACGAAAATATATTCAGTGAAAACGGCCAGGCACAGTGGCTCAAACCTGTAATCTCAAAGCTTTAGGAGACCGAGACAGGCAGGTCACTTCAGGCCAGGAGTTTGAGACCAGACTGGCCAACATGGTGAAACACCATATCTACTAAAAAACTAAATACAGAAAAGATTAGCCAGGCATGGTGGTGTGTGCCTATAATCCCAGCTCTCAGGAGGCTGAGGCAGGAGAATAGCTTGAACCTGGGAAGTGGCAGTTGCAGTGAGCTGAGATCACGCCACTGCACTCCAGCCTGAGTAACAGAGTGAGACGCTGTCTCAAAAAAAAAAAAAAAAAGAGAGAAAAGAAAAGAAAAAGAAAAAAGAAAACTATATTCAGTGAAAAGTAAGTTTTCATTTCTTGCAGATCAGGCACTCTCTCTTCAGAGGAAACCAGTAATATATTCTTCTACAAATTCTATGCATCAACAAACATATACATGTATCAGTAAACATATATGTTGATATTTATATGAGAGAATACCAAACCCAATATTTGTGATCTTGCTTTAGTCACTGAACACATCTCAGTGCTTTTTTTTTTTGAGATGGGAGTTTTGCTTTTGTCTCCCAGGCTGGAGTGTGCGGTGATGCGATCTCAGTTCACTGCAGCCTCCGCCTCCTGAGTAGCTGGCATTACAGGCACGCACCACCACGCCTGGCTAATTTTTGTATTTTTAGCAGAGACAGGGTTTCACCATGTTGGCCAGGCTGGTCTCGAACTCCTGACCTCAGGTGATCTGCCCACCTCGGCCTCCCAAAGTGCTGGGATTACAGGCATGAGCCACCATGCCCGGCCCCTCAGTGCTCTTTTTATCCCTACCTAGAATGATCTAACTTATTTTAAAAATCTTCATACTACCAGTGCTGCAACAAACATTTTCCACATGCATTTCTTATCAGGTGTGCAAGTTTATTTGCCAGATATATTCCTAACACTAGTGGAACTGTTAGATCAAAGGCATATGAATTTTTTATTTTGATAGATATTGACAAATTGCCCTCTAAAGAGAGCATGTTGATTTATATTCCCTGCCTTTCTGCACTCTTACCAGTGCTGTGCACTTTAAAACTTTTCTGATCTTTGCAAAATGTATGAGTAAACAACTGTGTCTTCAGTGATTTTCTTGCTTGCAGTATTGCTCCTTTTGATTCACTGTTCACCCTGCAGCTCGGGTGTGAGTCCAATCCTGTAACTCAGCTATAGAAGATGCTTCCGTGGCTCTTCACTGTCCTTGAAATAGAGTCCCATTTCCTTGACTGGCTCACAAGGCCTTTTGTGTTTGGAGTCCTATGTAGGTCTCTACTGCCATCCCTCATCTCTTGCTGCCTCACACTCCACATTTCAGCCATGCTAAACTACTCAGCCTGCTCTCCCTTACCTCCTTCCAGACCTCTTTCCCATGCTCCACCTGCCTGAGAATACCCGCCACTGCCTGTCTTCCCTGCTCTGGGCTCACACTCATCATTCTATTTTCGGTTTAGATGTGACACCTACTAGGTTATAACAGGGATGCACTGGCTGCCTCCACAGCCCCCTTACTTCACCTTTTAAATTATGCAACACTTGGTACATCAAAATAGTATGTAATATACACATACGTTATGATGCGTAATCATAAAAATAAGCCTATGCACCTACCAACTGCACCTGAAGAACCAGATGGCTGTCAACACTGTAATACGTGCTGCTTTCCTATCCGTCATTACTCTTACCACGCGGGGTGGTATAGCATCTATACTTGTCTCTACTTCCCACTGGCATCTGAGTCCTGGGAAACAGGTCTGGGTCTGACCTGTGCATAGTGGTATTCCAAGGCCAAGCATAGAGCCTGATAAGTTGCAGTCACTTAATAATATTTTTAAATTGAATGTAATAGTAGTCAGAAAGGGGATTTTTTTTTTTTTAAATAGCCAGGCTCTCAGAAAACAAGTCAGTTATTAAGAACTTAATCATCAGTTCACACTATACTTTGGGTCATTTTTCCAAAGTCAGAGATCAAGTTATATAGCTTAAGTCTCCTTCTCTGCCTCCTTTGGTGAAGTAGTCTGCTGTGACTTTTCTCTTCTTTTTTTCTTTCTTTCTATGTTTTGGTGGACGGTACCATTGTTTATTTTAATTTTTCAGTTGTGTGTCAATAAGGCTGAACAGTTTCTGAATTACCAGGGATCTATCTTAATATTATAATTGCAAAGTGAGTGAGCTTACTCTTCCATGGTAATAAGTAATTCAGTTGGTGTCTAAAGTTAGAAATGTCATTCGTGACACTGATTTCACAAATTAAATGCTATCACCTACTTGAATTAAATAAGGAAACATATCACTAACGGAATTTAGATTAAGATAATAATAGTAACTCTAATTTAATAAGGGCGGACCTCATGCTAGGCACACTGTAGATTTTTTGCTGATCTTTACCATTATCCTGGAAAGATAGGAATGATTATTTCTATGTTCAGATGAGGACATGGAGGTTCAAAGGGCAAGGGATTGAACCAGTGCCACTAAGGTTGGACATCAGAGAGCCAGAACAGGCATCAAAGTCTGTGTCTCCACAAACTCAAGCCCTTTCTCCCATATCACACAGCATCTCAAACATTATAAGTAAAGAAATAGCACAATGCCTTTAAAAAGTATTTTCCTTATTTTTTTCTTTAAATTTACCCTGGTCTATCACTTTAAAAATCATTTTTATTATTTTTAAATTATAATCTTTACTATTTTTATATGATAATGGATATTTACTAAAAAGAGTTTAATAAAGTAGTATATTATTCATAATAAGTGCTAAAAGGAAAAACAAAGCAATGTAAGAGGATGGGAGGGGACAAGTCGATGTGTCATTAGAAGATGAGTTCAGAGGAGCTTTCTTTGATAAGATGATATTTGAATAGAAACCTCAATGAAAGGAGGGAGGGAATCTGTGGAGATATCGGGGGTAGAAGGTGGGGAAAGAGGGGTCCCGGGCAAGGTGCACCTGTCTCAATGTGCACATTCATGTCTAATTTGTAGCATATCCCAAGCTATAATGTTTTGTTTACGTTTTAGAAGAGATTCCCCTACATTTTATGGAGATTATGAATCGAAAAACTTTTCTTAAGTCCTCAAAACAACTGATTTCTGTTGACTTCCAGACCCCCAAGGGCAAGCTGCACGCTTGCCTGCTTCCTGTTGACTCTGAACGAGGAAAAGGTGGCTCAGGCACCCACTCCCACTAGGGAAGCTCAGCGGTGATAGGGGACTTAATGAGATGGCACCTGCAAAACCCAAGCACATGCATGAAAACTTATTACTATTTTGGTTTTTGCAAGATTGAAAGTCAGGGGCACTCAGCATGGTTATATTTATCAAGCAGAAAGATGTAATTCTCTTGGGTATTAGAGGTAAAGGTCCTATTCAAAGCACATGAGTATTTCTATCTCTCTAGGCATGCTGGGGCCTGTTAGACCAAACACCACGTGGATGGTCTCAGCAGATAGAAAAACTCCATGGAGTTCTATCTGGGTAGGGGAAGCTCATCAAAGGGAGATATTGTCCAGGGCCTAAAAGTGGCACCAGAAAAAGAAAGGGTGGATCTTCACACAGGATGGGTGGAGGGGAAAGGAGGGAAGCTACTTAGTTGGAAACAAAACAAACCCACCCAGTATGAAATTGCACAATAGAAGGAGGAACAGAGAGTTCACAGTGCCAATTCGAGAAAAAGTTCAATGCATATTCTAGCAAATTAGCAAATAAAACAGGATGAGAAATAGTGGATCAAGAAGGATTATTAATGAAAAGAACCATGACTTCGGGTTGCTAGGCTCCAGCTTGAGAGTCGCCAGCAGGACTAGATATGTCTGGTTAAGGTGGGTGGAAGCTATCTCCATGTTCACAATCATGTCTGCAAAAATAGAATTGGGACGATGAGAAAAGCCTGAAGGAAAATAAGCTGCTCTTCTACTCTCTCCATTCCTTTTGCATTGCTTCAATTTAACCTTACTACACAAGTGCCGACCTGCAGAAGGATGAGTGGTGTTTTCTATTCAATTAATCACTGAGGTGCTCTCCCAAAGAAACCGTCTGTCAATAAGATGCATTTCGAATGATGACAGGAGACCACGGACTATTAAACAGTAGAATGATGTGGACTTTCAGCTCACTTTCAAGGTTTCAGAGGAGAGCACATACAACAAATACTTTTCTTCTAAAGACTCTAGTACCCCCACACTGTTGAATAAATGTGTGTGTGTGTGTGTGTGTGTGTGTGTGTGTGTCTCCATCTCTCCCTCTCTCCTGCTCTGCAACATTTGTGAAAAACTTGTGCATGGTTACGGATTCTCAAATCAAGTTTCCCTTGGGTTATTATTCAGATAAACTTAGCAAGAGAATCTTATTGGTGATAATAATCATGATAATGAAAGTAACTTCCAGGCTGGCTGTGGTGGCTCATCCCTGTAATCTCAGCACTTTGGGAGGCAGAGGTGGGAGGATTGCTTGAGCCCAGGAGTTTGAGACCAGGAGTTTAAGACCAGCCTGGGTGACATAAGGAGACCTCATCTCTAAAAAAATTTTTTTAATTAGCTGGGCCTGGTGGCACATGTCTATAGTCCCAGCTACTTGGGAGGCTGAGGCAGGAGGATGGCTTGAGCCCAGAAGGTTAAGACTGCAGTGAGCCATGATTGCACCACTGCACTCCAGCCTGGGCAACAGAGTGAGATCCTGTCTACAAAGAAAAAGTAACCTCCAATATTTGCATAGGTCGTTATGGTTCATATTTAGTCCCCACAAGAATGCTTAGGTAGTGCATATCCCCATTTTACAGATGAGAAAACTGGCTTAGGCACACGCTACCAGAATTCAGAAGCAAGTCTGGATGTTTCGTGAGAAGAGGAGTTCAGAGGAGCTTTCTTTGATAAGATGATATTTGAAGCAGAGCAGTCCTAGGGAGAGCTAGGTCTGTGCAGGACTGGACCCTTTATCTCCCTCTGCTTTCCTCTCTGCCCTGGCCAGGGAAGAGTACCAAACACATGCTATCAATCCTCACTCTGTCTTTATAGGGACACCAGATGTCCTGTGCTACTAACATACTTTCCACATGTGGAACTCCTTATGGCTCACAGCAGCTGGGAGACAATGACATTGCTGATCAACCAACTGCTCTGCTGCTGGTCTCAATAAGCTATGATAAAAAAGACCCATCAACTTTTGAGGTCAGCCTCCCAGAAGACAAAGCCCAATGTGGAATCAAGTCCTTGAGGGTGCCAGCTCTGTGTCTGTGCTTCCTTCAGCACCCCGCTCTTTCCCTCTTGCCAAATAGAAACCTTTTGAACTAGCATTTCTCAAAGTACTTAGCGGAATGTTCCAGAAGATGTCAGGCAATGGAATGTGGAGAGGGTGGTGGGAGGATTCTTTGATCAAATGAGCTTGAGAAATGCTCTTGAAGATTTACATGCACACTAGTATAGTAAAGTTTCTGAGGAATCCTACAGTAAAGAACTATTTAATTTTATTTATTTTTGTGGTTCAGATTCTTTTTTTTCCCCCTCTGAACCCTATCCAAGTCTAGTGGAATATTTCTTTACCCATTATTGAATTGTATAATTATGCAACCCTCCAAAATAATGTCAGAGCAAGGCTGGGCGTGGTGGGTCACACCTGTAATTCCAGCACTTTGGGAGGCCAAGGTGGGCGGATCACCTAGCTCAGGAGTTCAAGACCAGCCTGGCCAACATGGTGAAAGCCTGTCTCTACTAAAAGTACAAAAATTACCTAGGCATGGTCGTGTGTGCCTGTAATCCCAGCTACTGGGAGGCTGAGGCAGGAGAATCGTTTGAACCTGGGAGGCAGAGGTTGCAGTGAGCCAAGATCATGGCATTATACTCCAGCCTGGGCGACAGAGTAAGACTCTGTCTCAAAACAAACAAACAAACAAACACAAAAAGACAAAATAATATCAGTGCATAGAATGTTCTGGAAATGCCTAGCTTCCTGAACATGGCCTAGTATACAGTAGCGCTTACAGTTGTTGAAAATTTTTAGGTATTTTATAAATCAATCCCCAGTATTTATATAAAAGAATGAAACTATAGCCAACTAAAAAACCATGTTCATTTGACACTGCTATTGTTCAGTAGTTCTCACATTTTGTTGCAATTAGAATCACCAGAGGGAACTTTAAAATTTGTGATGCCCATGCTGCACCCTAGACCCATTCAATCAGGAACTGTGGGATTGTGGCCAAGGCATCAGTGTTTTTAAAGTTCTCCAGGTGATTTTAATGTGCAGCCAAAGTTGATAACAAAAGGTATGAATAACTACCCAATGGCAAAGAGCAGATATGGGACTGAGAAGAGTTTCTGGGGTAGGTGATATGCACCACTTGAAAACTGTCCATGAATTTATGAAATTCGTCCCTGTCAAAACCAAGATAAATGCTAGAGACTTAGCCTATAGTTTTACCATTCTAATCAGTAAACATGTGTTTCTAATATGCATGCAAATTGGTTTAATTACACACAAAAAATTCTGGCTTATGTAGATTGCAGAAGGCTGCAGACTGGACATTTGTTGCATCATATGATACTTTGGTTCAAGGTGGACAAACACAGGTAACAATGAAAGACACTGAAGAGTTGGCTTGTAAAATGGGATTTTTGCAGATATGTAACACAATTGGTTTATGAACCAATTTCCTAAATACTCTGGAAAATATTCCCCTTCTAAACTACTAGCCCATCATGGATACATGCAAATGGTGGCTGAGTGCTAAAGCTCAGATGATTTTCATCACTCAGGGGAGTCATGAGGAAAGAAGAGGCACTTAAGATGGAGCTTAGATCTCTCAAGGAAGAGTAGATCTTAGGCCACATAGAGAGTTCTGAGAAGTCAGGAATTAAGTAAGAGTAAAAACAATAATAGCTAGACTTTCCTAAATACCAGGTTATATTCTATGTGTCAGTTACTTCATTTAATCCTCATTTATGAGAGAGGTACTATTTTTATCTCCATTTTCCTGGGGAGGAAACTGGGGGGATTCAGTGAGTTTGTGTATACAAAGTGCTTGGCTCTGGAGCTGGCACATGTTCGACACTCAATAGTGGTGGCTTCTAATTTCTGGATCATAGAATGTTAGAGTTGGAAGAGACCTTAGAGATCATTAGTGAAACCCATTATTTTATTTCTTAAAAATAGAATAAAACTGGCCAGGCGCAGTGGTTCACGCCCATAATCCCAGCACTTTGGGAGGCCGAGGCAGTCAGATCACCTGAGGTCGGGAGTTCAAGACCAGCCTGACCAACATGGAGAAACCCCATCTTTACTAAAAATACAAAATCAGCCGGACGTGGTGGCACAGGCCTGTAATCCCAGCTACTCGGGAGGCTGAGGCAGGAGAATCGCTTGAAACCAGGAGGTGGAGGTTGCAGTGAGCTGAGATCGTGCCATTGCACTCCAGCCTGGGCAACAAGAGCGAAACTCCATCTCAAAAATAAATAAATTAAAATTAAAATTAAATTAAATTAAACCAAATGGTAACAATGGAGGATTTCAATATTTAGAATCTGCCTGAGATTCAGTTATGATCCAATGTTAAGGGTGATGGTAAAATCCTATATACCAAACCCCTCCTCTACAGATAGCTCTGTTCTTTGCTCCTGATGGCTGAAGTCCCTCAAGTAGAGACCTCACAGGTCCTTTAAGCGGTGTCCATAGAACAGCATTCCCTGACCACCTGCTTTATGTCACCCTGGAATGGAGGCTCTGACTGGCATGAAAGATGGTGAAGGAACATTCTCTCCTTCCCTAAATGTCCACAGAAAGATACAATTTTAGAATAACTAAGTATAGGCGGGGCACAGTGGCTCCTGCCTGTAATCTCCACACCTCGGGAGGCTGAGGCAGGCAGATTGCTTGAGCTCACAAGTTCAAGACCAGCTTGGGCAACATGGCAAAACCTTGGCTCTACAAAAAATATAAAAATTAGCTGGGCATGGCGGCACACACCTGTAGTCCCAGCTACTTAGCAGGCTGAGGTGGGAGGATTGCTGAACCCAACAGGTGGAAATTGCAGTGAGCCGAGATCGCATCACTGCACTCCAGCCTGGGCAATAGAGCTAGAACTTGTCTCAAAAAAAATAATTAAAAAAATGAAGCATAAATGACTAGATATGTCACTTACCAAGTGATATAGGAGTCAGCTCATTGTTTATTCATTCACTGGGCAACTGTTTATGGAGTGGGGTTAACACTTATTGAGCAATCACCATGTGGTAGATGCTGTGGTTGTTATAATGTGCCTCAAAGATCTCGCTTCTTGAATGAATGATTCCAGCTGCAGGGAGTGCTGTTGGCAGGCAGCCTTCAGCTGTCAGCTCCCTTCAGAGGATGCCTTAAATAAAGAGAGCTAATTTGCCCAAGGATACACCTGCAACACATCCTGGGGTTTCTCTTATCCAGTGATTTATTGACATAGAGTGGCAGGGAATTGATAAAAGCATAGCCCTCTTGCCCCAACCAGGGACAGTTCTGAAAGATTGTCTCATGTTTAGAACTCTTTGCAGGGTTGACTTGGCTTTCAGCCCTTCCTGCTCCCAGCACTTTATCCATTCATTCATTCATTTCACAAATATTAATTAAGTACTTTTCATGTGCCAGAATCCGCAGGCAAGAGTGTATTGGATATATATTCAACCTACTCTACACCATGTAGACTCTACCTCATGTTCAAGATGCAGAAGATGTCCTCGGGGATGAAAAGAATCTAATAGAACATTAATATTAATTCCTTGCGTGGGTCTCTGCTGAAAACAAAATGTAGAGAAACTCATTAAACTGTTATTTAATAGAGACAAATAATAGGAACTGAACCATGTCATAATATATTAATTAATTCTCCCAAAACTAATTGAGAAAGGAGTCGTCAATAGATATCATCATTGGAACCTAATGGTTTAATTTGGCAGACATCCCAGATAACATTTGAGTTCTATCTGTGTAGGATAAACCTTGCTGCCTTATTCTCCAGGAATGAATACATAGATATTCCAAGTACAAATGCAGAGTCAGCTGAATGCTTATGCAAGGATATTATGAGGGCTGTGGTATACTGTATGAATTAATAGCATAATTAATAACACAGGTCTACATATAAATAATGCATAACATATGTTATATTTATCTCAAAGTATTTTAGTAAAATAATGATATTCCATGTCTTAAAAAATAAACTTTATAAGGGAAGAAATGTTTATCTAGTACTATTACATGATTTATTGATAATTTGTTCTAATGATTATGATTTACAGGCAAACTGATTTTTGTTTTTGCCCAGTTTTATTTTCATACTGAAGAAGTAGGAAGAAATATTCAAGTTATTCAAGATGGAGTGAGAGGAAATGTCCATTTCATATGGTGCTCTAGGATAAGAATTCTACAATCAACAACAAAATACGATGCTATCTGTCTTTAAGACGGCGGCATGTCTTCTTTAACTGTGCCTGCAATTTATGCATTTTACCACCAGAGGGAGATAAGTAATAACAGTCATTGAAAGCTCCTAAGCATACAGGCTCCTAAGTGCGTCAGTTTTTTTGATTCAAGATAATTCACTCTCCCTCTAAATAATAACCATACACTTTCAAATTTTGAAGGAACTATATAGTTTCTAAAATATAAAAATAGGTTATTTTTAAGCAATCTATTTACTGAAAGACAATACCTTAGAAACAGGGGTCAACAAACTTTGTAAGGCAGATAGTGTAATAAATATTTAGGCTTTGTGAGTCACAATTTCTGTTGTAACTGCTCAACTTTGCCATGTAGTTGGAAACAGCCATAGGCAATACGTAAATGAATGAGTACCGTATTTCAAGAAAACTCTAGTTATAAAATCAGGCAGTGGACTGGGTTTGGCCCATAGACTATAATTTGCTGATCACTAACTCAAAATTAAGTATTACGAATTCAGTTGCCTACAGTAAAGCAGGCTCTGTAGAGACCGTGACAAATCAGGGAGTATACATTTTATTTAATAGCCAGCCCCACTCAGTTCCAGCCAATAGTGACCAGGCAGAATGTGAGCCTAGCATGGCCAGATCTTTCTATTTTTCAAAAACAGATGGGAATCTGTATTTTTACATATTTCCCTATTTTAAAATTTTGGCAGTTAGTTCAGACAACACCACCACCACCACCATACACACTTTGGGTACACAGCAGAACAACTGCACAGACTGCATTTGCCCTGCTGAGCAGCTTCTGCTGCAGAGCAACTTTTAAAAATTAAAAATTAACCAGACCAGGCGTGGTGGCTCATGCCTGTAATCCCAGCACTTTGGGAGGCCAAGGTGGGCAGATCACCTGAGGTCGGGAGTTTGAGACCAGCCTGACCAACATGGAGAAACCCTGTCTCTACTAAAAATACAAAGGCGTGGTGGTGCATGCCTGTAATCCCAGCTACTCAGGAAGCTGAGGCAGGAGAATTGCTTGAGCCCAGGAGGCAGAGGTTGCAGTGAGCCAAGATCGTGCCATTGCACTCCAGCCTAGGTAACAAGAGTGAAACTCCATCTCAAAGAAAAAAAAAATTAACCAATATGCTGAAGATAGATGCGGAGATTTCTATCATTATCTTTCATATAAGTAAAGGAAATCAAAATATTTTACCCCAAAATATATTACTTTGACATATTTTGAAATTGCTGCAGAGCTGGCAACCCGAAATGGCCTTGCAAAGCTGTCTTTTATGGGGAAAAATTTGCATCTGTAGAGAATCTCCATCAACACAACGAGGCTCCCCTGCTCTAGGAGAGATTAAGAGTCTTATACCTTTAAAAGTCTAAAAAGAAACATTTACCTTTGAGGGAGCCTTCATCTACATAACAATGCCAGCTCTGCTAACCAAGCCTATTCCTTTCTCTGGCCCTTAAACTGTTCTGCCACTAAAACCTGTTTGGGGGCAAGCACTGAGTCATCATTCTTTCTTTAATCTCCAGAAAGCTTCTGTATTGTTAGGTTGGATCTTCATTCTGAAAGCTCCTGTATAGACATGCTAAATTGTGTGCCTCTTCTGCTATTAATCAACCTGCCTTGTGTCAGTGACTTTTTTTTAGTGAACCTTTAGAGGGCCAAGAGCCTATAGCCCCCACATAAACACTTGCATAGCACTGATTAAGTGGGAGGCACTATTCTAAGTGCTTTGTCTGTATTAGCTCATGAATTATCTTCACAACAACCTTGTAAGGTAGGTGCCATTACTGTTTCCTCCTAGGCAAAGAGAAGTTGAGTAACACCCTCAGTTACACAGCTGAGGTGTGGCAGAGCTGGGATTTGAACCTAGGCAGCTCTAAGGTAGAGTCTGTACACATAACCCACTAGGCTGTAACTTATGGGAAAGGGGTCTTGATCCAGACCTCCAAGAGAGGGTTCTTGGTTCTTGCACAAGAAAGAATTCGGGCGAGTCCACGGAGTGAAGTGAAAACAAGTTGATTAGGAAAGTAAAGGAATAAAGAAGGGCTACTCCACAGGCAGAGCAGCGGCACTGGCTGCTTGACTAAGGACACTTGTAGTTATTTCTTGATCATATGTTAAACAAGGGGCAGATTATTCATGAGTTTACTGGGAAAGGGGTGGTCAATTCCCGGAACTGAGGATTCCTCCATTTTTTAGACCATATAGGTTAACTTCCGGATGTTGCCGTGATACCTATTAACTGTCATGGCACTGGTGTGAGTGTCTTTTAGCATTCTAATGTATTATAATTAGTGAATAATGAGCACTAAGGACAACCAGAGGTCACTTTTATTGTCATCTTGATTTTGGTGAGATTTGGCTGGCTTCTTCATTGCATGCTGTTTTATCAGCAAGGTCTTTATGATTTGTACCTTGCACTGACCTCCTATCTCATCCTGTGACTTAGAACGCCTAGCCTCCTGGGAATGCAGCCCAGTAGGCCTCAGACTCATTTTACCCAACCCCTATTCAAGATGGAGTCACTCTGGTTCGAAGGCCTCTGACGTAACCGTCTCCCTTCCATGGCTG
This sequence comes from Macaca fascicularis, assembly GCF_037993035.2. Lineage (NCBI taxonomy): Eukaryota > Metazoa > Chordata > Mammalia > Primates > Cercopithecidae > Macaca > Macaca fascicularis. Next base: position 157,047,917 of record NC_088378.1, on the reverse strand, counting down.
CTTCCTCTCTTAGTCCCGCACTAAAGCTACAGCAATAGAGAGAGAGAAGGAGACTCCTGTCTCTCTTCTAACTAGACTTGGGCCTCAGGGTCAAGGTTTCTTCTCAGTCAACTTATCTTCCCATCCCAAGTATGGACTTTGTGGCTTTGGGGAAAGTCATGTCTGAGATGACTTCATCCCCTACTGTGGGGCAAACTCCCTAGCAAATGTCAAGTTGAAAGTTTGGATCATCCCATCACTTCTGTGTTTATGTTTTATTGTAATTATTTTTCGGTAAAGCTTACTGCTCTGGAATTTGGATTAACTCTACATACAGTATTTAGTTTAATTATCCATCGTGCTTTTCTAATTTGTTCTAGCAAGCCCCAAGAAAATGACTTCAGATATGTGTGGAAAGATTTCTTTCTTAAAGCTACAGTAACTGAATATGAGAAAAGGCCATCAAATGGAAATTAAAATTGCTTTAAAAGGATAGCAAGAACTCATATCTAAGTTTGCTCAGTTGAAATCACAGTTCTGAGAGAGAAGTAGAATTTTTTTTCTCTAGCAAACTTAAAATAAATGACAAATTAGGTACTTATGTCACTTTTCTGAAATGCAGCTATGAGTTTTACTGCTGATTCTTGAAGATATTCTTAAAAGTAATTTCAGCTGCAAAGGAAATGCAGGAGGCAAAACAAATTATAGTCCCTCTTTTCAAAAAATGCTAATACCTCTGGGAGACCAGTGAAGCTATCAGTCATAAACAATTTAATATGCAATACTTTTTGCAGCAATATCTTCCTTCTAATGCCCACAGAAGCTAGATTCTGCTGGGAAAGGAAAGTTTTAGAACTTCTGGGGTCATGTGAGGCTTATGGTGATAATGGATGTAGTTTCATAACAGAAACAGGGTTTGCCTGCAACTGTCCCAGTTTTAAAACTGAAAGTCTTGTATCCCAGGAATGCCCTCAGTACCAGGCAAACCGGGACACTCAGTGACCCTAAGATCACCGGACAGCGTTTGTGATTTCCTGTGTAGTTCCAGCTCTCACTTCCCTCCTCTCCTCACAGCTAAGCCGTCTTAACTGCTACTTACAGGTGTGGCCCCACAAGCTCTGAATAACCTCCTCAGTGCTTTCCAAACCTCCTTGATTGTGAGAATCACCTGGGTGCTTGCCAAACCCAGATTCCCAGGCTGCACTTTTGGTAATTCTCATCCAGAGGTTTGCAGTAGGTCCTGAGAGTCAGTAAATTCACCAAAGCCAGGGGAGTCTTATAATTGGAGAAGTTTGGGAAGCACTAATTAGTTTACATTCAAAGAGGAATGCGAGTACCTGTAGTTCAAGAACCAGGAGACTCAGCATAATCCACACTCACCATGGTCTGGCGTGGCTACTGAGACTGTCAGAGGCATCCGAACCAGAACAACTTCATCTTGATTAGGGGCTGGGTAAAATGAGGATGAGACCTGCTAGGTTGCATTCCTAGGAGGTTAGGCTTATTCACAGGAGGATAAGAGGCCAGCACAAGATACAGGTCATAAAGACCCCGCTGATAAACAGGATGTGGGCAAGAAGCCAGCCTGACCCCACCAAAACCAAGATGGCAACAAAAGTGACCTCTCTGCTCATTATAGACTAATTATAATGCATTAACATGATAAAAGACACACCCACAAATACTATAACAGTTTACAAATGCCATGGCAATGTCTGGAAGTTACTCTATACAGTCTAAAAAGAGGAGTAACCAGCCCAGCACAGTGGCTTACGCCTGTAATCCCAGCACTTTGGGAGGCCAAGGTAGGAGGGTCACTTGAGATCAGGAGTTCAAGATTAGCCTGGTCAATATGGCAAAACTCCATCTCTACTAAAAATACAAAAGTTAGCTGGAAGAACCCTCAGTTCCAGGAGAAACCCCTGCCTGTTTCCAGGAAAACTCATGAATAATCCATCCCTTAAGTAGCATAAAATCAAGAAATAACCATAAAAATAGCCAGCTAGCAGCCCTTGGGGCCGATCTATGGAGTAGCCATTCTTTTATTCCTTTACTTTCTTAATCAACTTGCATTCACTTTACTCTAAGGGCTCACCCCGAATTCTTCCTTGCACGAGATCCAAGTGCCCTTTCTTAGGGTCTAGGGATCAGGACCCCTTCCCAGTAAGAGGACCATTGCTAGCAACGTGGTTTCCAGGGGGCTCCCCCACACACTTAGGAGCTGATCCCTGAATCTGTGTCCAGGGGCTAACCTTTCCTGCCTGCTGACAGAGGTCTCTGGTTCTTCCTGCTTTCCTGAATGTCTGAAAATAGCTTATGCTGAGAGTCACCGTGTTCTGTCCCTGTACTCTAATGGAGCCTACTGCTCTCAAGGTCATTGCCCTGTGCGTGGAACTGCCACATCTCACCTCTACCTGCAGCTGGGGTTGCTTCTCTGTGAGTCTTCGCTGTTCCTGGCCTCTCCTAGTTTCTTCTGTAGACTGTGTTTAATGCCTTTCGGTCCGAATATTTTAAGAGATTCACCACGATGAGCAGAACGCAAAAGGCAAGGGCACTTAAGGGTGTGAGCCCCTGAGTTGACTGCTGAGGTTGAACTCCAGCTATGTGATCTTGGGCCTCAGTTACTTAACCTGTGAAATGGGGATAATCATAGTATTGATGTCCTTACATTTTTCGCAGGGTTAAATGAGAAGATATCTGTAAAGCATTTAGCATGGTGCCTGACACCTCTGAAACTGTAAATGTTAGCTATCATCCTCACTCTTATTGTTGACTAGTGTTCTTATCATCATTAATTATTATTATATTATTTTTGCTAGGAAGTAGGAGAAGGATATAGTAAAGCAGGAGAAGATCCTTTATCTTTTAAAAAAATTTGCCATGGAGGCTGAGTGCAGTGGCTCATTCCTATAATCCCAGCACTTTGGGAAGTTGAGGCAGGAGGATCACTTAAGCCCAAGAATTCAAGACCAGCCTGGGCAACATAGAGAGACCCTATCTCTACTAAAAGTCAAAAAATTAGCTGTGCATGGTGGTATGCACCTGAGTTCTAGCTACTTGGGAGGTTGAGGTGGGAGGATTGCTTGAGCCCAGGAAGTCAAGCCCACAGTGAGCCATGATCACGCTACTGCTTCCAGCCTGGGCCACAGAGTAAGACCCTGTTTCAACAAACAAACAAACGGCCAGGTGCAGTGGCTCACACCTGTAATCCTACCACTTTGGGAGACTGCAGCAGGCGGATCACTTGAGATCAGAAGTTCAAGACCAGCCTGGCCAACATGGTGAAACCTCATCTCTACTAAAATTACAAAAATCAACCAGGCATGGTGGCATATTCCTGTGGTCCCAGCTACTTGGGAGGCTGAAGCACGAGAACCTCTTGAACCCAGGAAGTAGAGGCTACAGTGAGCCAAAATCACACCACTGCACTCCAGCCTGGGTGACAGAGCAAGACTGTCTTAAAAACAAAACAAAAAAATGAAAACAAAAACCAACCAAACAAAAATTTGCCCAAGGCTTTTGAAAGAGACATTCTCCCTCTTCTTCATCTGCTCATCCTTCCTCACCATACCAAAGGATTACAGCAGCTGTAGTTTCAAAAGGAACATCAGGATGCATGGCCTGACCGTTCAGTGGGAAGAATTTAATTTCCAAACGCTTCTAGAAAATTCCAGTGATATGATCATGCATTTGATTTCTGCTTAGAGGACCAAGAATTTAAACTAAGATTATTTCATATAGATACATTGGATGTATGGAAGTTTTGTTGGGATGGTCTATAAATCCAGCCTCCCTATATGTTGTGAAATCCTAATAGCCAACTCACATCTGGATTTTAGGAATATAAGCCATTGCTATGACAACTATTAATTATATCATGTGTTGCCCCAACTCAGTGCATTGGAGTACTCTCCAAAGGGAAACACGTTTACATGAATCAATTTATCTTTCATCTCATATCAAAAAAGCCAATCAGATTATTTTTGCCCAGCGGATCTATTATTAAAGGAACAATTTTGCCTTTTAGCCCCTACTTATTGATGAACAGAATTCATCTTATTTATAATACCAGCATGAAAGACAAGGTCTTTGGCAGGTGAAAGAAAGCCAGTGCTTTAGCAGTACACTTCAGATGTGTACATGCACAGGCCGGCAGTCACTATTTTTCCAGAGTCCTCTCCACATGGAAGGGTTAGAAAAGAGGAAATCCCAATTGCACTCTCAATGAAACAGCCACTGAGTGCTCCAAAGCATGCTTTTTAGCAATGCACTTTTTTTTGGGAGATGGAGTCTTGCTCTGTTGCCCAGGCTAGAGTTCAGTGGTGCGATCTCAGCTCACTGCAACCTCCGCCTCCCAGGTTCAAGGTATTCTTCTGCCTCAGCCTCCCGAGTAACTGGGATTACAGGCACCCACCACCGTGCCCAGCTAAGTTTTTTGTATTTTTAGTAGAGATGGGGTTTCACCACCTTGACCAGGCTGGTCTTGAACTGCTGACCCTGTGATCCACCTGCTTTGGCTTCTCAAAGTGCTGGGATTACAGGCGTGAGCCACCATGCCCGGCCAACAATGTACGTTTTTGACTCTAGGTCTCTTGCACGCAACATCTCAAGCTTTCCAGCAGTGGTCGTGTTACCAGTGGTGGAATTCATACAAATCTGCAGCAAATTCGATCCTTGTCTCCTTGGAGGAAAGAATTCGGCCCAGCGGTAGACATAGGTTTACAGCAAAGGGAAAGACTGAGGCAAGTTTTAGAGCAGGGATGAGAGTTTATTAAAATGTTTTAGAGCAGAAGCAAAAGGAAGCAAAGTACATTTGGAAAAGGACCAAGTTAGCAACTTGAGAGGCCAACTGCCGCATTCAGTCTTTGACTTGGGGATTTATACATTGGCATGACTTTGGGTTTTTTTCTCCTCCCTTGATCCTTCCCTTGGGGCATGCTATTGCTCAACCACCACATGCACAGTGTTGCTCAGCACTTGGGAGGGTGACTGCATGCATAGTTTATTTTACTGAGGTTGTTCACATGCTCTCTAGGGGCAATTTTCCCTTACTGATCGACTGTTCCCAGATGAAGGTCATAGACCTGCCACTTTGCCTCTTAGTGTGCATGCTGGAGCCTGCTTCTCCAACTCCTGAAATCTTACTGAGAAGCTGCTGATCACCAGCTCCAGGTATTTTCTATCTATGGGGAGCCTGTCTTTGCCTGGTGCTGGCTGTGACCAATTATCATTCCAGAGAGACAGTTTAACAACCGCCTGGTCATCACCTGATGGTCACCTGACACTCCTGGGGGTGCCCTCTCCTGCCCTGCTCATGTCTGCCTATCTACTCTAACAGAAACATTCTAACAACACACTTTATAGTTTTCACGTGACAGCTAACTTTGCACAGGCATTGCAAATTCAGTTGGGAAGAGCTCCACCTATGATTTTTGTCTGAGACTTTAAGGTTAGTAAAGGAAGTCAGATGTTTCGCCTCCACTGGGACTCCCATGAACTCAAAACCTCAAAGACGTTTCACCGAAATGACAGGCAATGTTATTTTGGTTAGAGATGTGCTTCTTCTTCAAGGAGAAGTGAAAGCATCTCAGCTTCAGGAGTGATATGAATATGTGCCCTTCATGGCATGGAAATGAAGAGACCACTCCCTTCAAGGCAGTGAGTCAAAACTCCGTTGGGGTCCATGTTGCTCCTAAGAATCCTTTAAAAGCTGAGCATGGTGGCTCACACCTGCAATCCCAACAATTTGGGAGAGTGAGGAAGGAGATTTGGTTGAAATCTAAGGAATTTAAGACCAGCTTGGGCATATTAGTGAGACCCCATCTCTCCAAGACCTAAAAAATTAGCCAGACATGGTGGCACCCACCTGTAGTCCTAGCTACTCAAGACACTGAGTGGGAGGATTGCTTGAGCCTGGGAAGTCGAGGCTGCAGTGAGCGATGATTGTGCCACTGCATTCCAGCCTGGGTAGCAGAGTGAGACCCTGGCTAAAATAAAATGACACAAAACAAAAACTTACTTGTGTTGGGTTCCTTTTGTGCTGTTCACTCAGATGATATCCACCCTAGCCTCTTCTTCCTTGGCAGTCCCAACCAGTACCATAGCACTTAGCACTTTAGCATGTAAGGGATGTTAGTGGAGTGTCCACAGCTAAACCAGAACCTACATGAGAATGGAGACTGTGAGCTGTCCTTTTTGTCTCTCATAGCTCCTATAATTCCCGTGGCTGGCCGGGTGTGGTGTCTCATGCCTGTAATCCCAGCCCTTTGGGAGGCCAAGGTGGGTGGATCACATGAGGTCAGGAGTTCAAGACCAGCCTGGCCAAAATGGTGAAACCCCGTCTCTTCTAAAAATGCAAACATTAGCTGGGCATGGTGGTGGGTGCCTGTAGTCCCAGCTACTCAGGAGGCTGAGGCAGGAAAATAGCTTGAACCCAGGAGGCAGAGGTTGTAGTTAGCCAAGATGGTGCCACTGTACTCCAGCCTAGGCAAAAAGAGTAAGACTCTGTCTCAAAAAATAATAATTCTAGTGACTGATGAAGATGAAGAAGAAAGATGATGATGACAGGTTGGCAGCAATAGTAGCTAACATTTTGGACTACCAAAGCTGATGCTGCACTGTTTTCACTGGATTTCTCATTTCATCCTCACAAGACTGCTTTGTGGTACAGATGAAGAGGCTGAGACTGAGAAAGATTAAACAGCTTGTTAAGGTTGCTGTAGGGTTGAATAGTCTCTCCCCAGTATTCATTTCTACTCAGAACCTGCGAATGTGACCTTATTTGGAAATAGGATCTTTATTAAGTTTAAGATTAAGTCATACTAGGTTAGGTTGAGCCCTAAAGTCAATGATTGATGTCCTTAGAAAAAGAGGAAAATGTGGACACAGAGACACAGAGGATGCACACAGATTAGGAGGCCATGTGAAGACAGAGGCAGAGGTTGGAGTGATGCTGCCACAAGCCAGGGAATGCCAGGGATTGCTGGCAACTACCAGGAGCTAGAAGAGAGACAGAAAGCAGATCCTGTCTCTAAACCTCCAGAAAGAACCAACCCCAATGACACCTTGATTCTGGCCTTCTAACCTCCAGAACTATTAGAGAATACATTTCTGTTGTCTTAAGCCACACAGTTTGTGGTAACTTGTTACAGAAGCCCTAGCTGATGGATACAGTAGTTTCACAGATACTTGGTTAAGTATACTGACTTGAGTGGTGTATTAGTCCATTCTCATGCTGCTAATAAAGACATACCCAAGACTGGGTAATTTATAAAGGAAAAAAGTTTAACTGACTCACAGTTCCACAGAGCTGGGGAGACCTCAGGAAACTTACAATCATGGTAGAAGGGGAAGCAAACACGTCCTTCTTCACATGGTGGCAGCAAGGAGAAGTGCAGATCAAAGTGGGGGGAAACATCCCTTATAAAACCATCAGATCTCATGATATCACTATCATGAGAAGAGCATGGAGTAGCAGTCCCCATGATTCAATTACCTCCCACATGGTCCCTCCTATGACACGTGGAAATTATGTGAACTACAGTTCAAGATGAGATTTGGGGCCCAGCACAATGGCTCACACTTGTAATCCCAGCACTTTGGGGGGCCAAGGCGGGCAAATCACTTGAGGTCAGGAGTTTGAGACCAGCCTGGCCACATGGGGAAACGCCGTCTCTACTAAAAATTAGCTGGGCATGGTGGCACACACCTGTAGTCCCAGCTACTTGGGAAGCTAAGGCAGGAGAATCGCTTGAACCTGGTAGGCAGAGGTTGCAGGGAGTAGAGATTGTGCCACTGCACTCCAGCATGGGCGACAGAGTGAGACTTTGTCTCCCCCCCGAAAAAGAGATGAGATTTGGGTGGGGACACAGCCCAAACTATATCCAGTAGTGACTTCAACCAACCTCTAACTCACCTCCCTCCTCTAAGAGATCTGGATAGCATTGATTGCTATGAGAATCCAATGTAATAATGTAACTGCCCAATGGGTTCTCCTTACCCTCTGCCTAGACAGAACTGATTTATTAAGACAGGGGAATTGCATTAGAGAAAGATTTCTATTCATGTAGAGCTGGCTGTATGAAATTTTATTATTACTCAAATCGGTCTTCCTGCAAATTTGGGAATTGGAATTTTTAAGTATAATTTGGTGGGTAGGGGTCCAGTGAGTTGGGAGTGCTGATTGTTTGGGTTGGAGATGAAATCAAAGGGAGTTGAGTCACTTCCTGGTTGGGGGCCACAAGACCAGATGAGCCAGTTTATCGATCTGGGTGGTGCCTGCTGATCCATGGAGTACAGGGTCTGCAACATATTTCAAACACTGAACTTAGGTTTCATAAGAGTGATGTTACCCCCAGGAGCATTTGGGGAGGTTCAGAATTTTGCAGACTCCAGCAGCATGACTCCTAAACCATAATTTCTAATCTTGTGGCTAATTTGTTAGTCCTGCACAGGCAGTCTAGTCCCCAGGCAGGAGGGGGATTTGTTTTGGGAAAGGGCTGTTACTGTCTTTGTTTTAAACTATAAATTAAGTTCCTTCCAGACTTAGTTCAGCCTATGCTGAGGAATGAACAAGGACAGCTTGGAAGTTAGAAGCAAGATGGAGTTGGTTAGGTCAGATCTCTTTCGCTATAATGATTTTGTCAGTTATAATTTTTTGCAAAGGTGGTTTCAGTAACACTTTTGCCACAACATAATCCTTGGCTCTCAGTGTGCTTTGTTGTTTTTATTAAAGAACTTCGTAAAGTATAGTAATGCAAGCATTTGAATATGCACAGAACCCCTCTGGAAGCATCCACAGGGAATTGGTAGAGGAGGTTGTCTCTGTGTAACTGCCCAGGGTATTCTTCCTGCCCACTGCACAGACAAAACCAATTCACTGAGCCCACAGGATTGTAATAAAGAAAGAGTTTAGTAGACACGAGGCTGGCCATGCCATCTGGGAGGCAGAGTTATTACTCAAGTTGATCTCCCAGAAGATTCAGAGGCTAGGATTTTCCAAGGATAGTTCGTTGGGCCAGGGAGTCTGCTTCTAAATGAGATCAAGACTGGTGGGAAGGGGCCTGTGGGTCCGGGTGGAGCTATTGCCAAAATGCAAAAACCTGAAAAGACATTTCAAAAGACCAGTTTTAGGTTCCACAGTAGAGATGTTATCTGCAGGAGTAATTGGGGAGGCTGCAAATCTTGTGATGGCCAGAATAATGGCTGGTAATCATTTCTGCATATACCTTAGCAGAATTCAGGCTCTTCACATCGTCCCCGTGGCATTTCACTCTCTTTACAAAGGCATTTAATTTTGGAGAAGGGCTATTACCATTTAAACTATAAACCAAATGTCTCCCGAAGTTAGCTTGGCACAAGCCCAGGAATAATTAAGGGCAGCTTGGATGTTAAAGGCAAGGTGGGGGTTGGTTAGCTCAGATCACTTTCACTGTCGTAATTTTCTCACTGTTACGGTTTTTGCAAAGGCAGTTTCATCTGGGGATGGGAACTAGTTGCGGGGAGTCAGGTGTGGGTGAGGGCTTGGTCTTCACTGTTTACCTTTTTGCAGTATTGAATTGGGTTACGTATTCATGCAGCACCTATTTTAAAAGGTACAAATTTAAGTTAGAAAGAGCTATGTGACCGTTATTCCCTGTGACTCACTTTCCTCTTCCTCTTTCTGTTTCTCTCTGTTGCTGTGTCTTTGGTGAAGCAGAGGGTAGAGGACATCATGGGTCAATGAGCTGAGGGGTGGGGCCCAGGACAAGGATAAACATTCCAGATCAAGAGTTGAGTATTTGTCTCCCACAGAGTACTCCCACTCCCTGCTCAGAGGCCACTTGCTGCTATCTTCATTGTGCATGTCAGGCAAAGCAAGTTCCTCCCATCCCCCATATACTCAGACCTCCAATCATTTGTCAAGTAGCTCATACAATATTATGTTGAGGGCCTGGGGCAGTTCCTGCCCACAGCAAGTGCTCCGTTGAAATGCACTGAGGTACATGGCTGGAGCCCTACCCAGATTCTTTCTGGATGAAGGTTTCCTCCCTCCCCTTGTTAGGCTGAGCTCCAGGCAATTTTTCCAGAAGGGGTACAGCTGTGGGGAGAGGAGGGGGTACATACAGCACCCAGAAATAATTATATCTTCTTTTCCATCCCTATTATGCCAACCTTTCAGAATTTATGAAATACCAAGCAATGTAATCAAATCAGGAATCCGTTGCACACATTGTGGGCCTGAAATACCAAAGGCAGCACAGTGAGGAACAGAAAGGAGGAATGCAATCTGTTTCCAGCAAGTTAAGGTAGAATTGAGCTTGCCTTGACCTCCCGCACCTTCTCACTTAGCCTTTCACCAGAAAAATCAGGCAATTTCACCTTCTCTCTAATGTGTACTAATGTACAGTATTTGTAGTGGATGAAATTGCCATGCAGGAATTTGGGTTGCTGGTATCTGAGGAGGCAGATGTCTTGTAAAGAGGTTAGCATGAACCTGTGGGGAGGGGTGTCGCCCACTGCCAGGGATCTACAGCTGAGACTGCCCTGCCTGGGCCTCCCGAATGCTAGCTGGCATCTGCCTGGACTAGAAGTGTAACCACCCAATGAGTTCACCTTGCCTGCTGCCTAGACAGAGCCAATTTATCAAGACAGGGGAATTACAATAGAGAAAGAGTAATTCACACACAGCCGGCTGTGCAGGAGTCCAGAATTTTATTATTACTCAAATTAGTCTTCCCGAGCATTCCGGGATCAGATCTTTTAAAGACAACTTGGTGGCCGGGCGCGGTGGCTCACACCTGTAATCCCAGCACTTTGGGAGGCCAAGGTCGGTGGATCACCTGCGGTCAGGACTTCAAGACCAGCCTGGCCAACATGGAGAAACCCCATCTCTACTAAAAATACAAAAATTAGCTGGGCGTGGTGGCACGCGTCTGCAGTCCCAGCTACTCGGGAGGCTGAGACTAGAGAATCACTTAATCCCGGGAGGCAGAGGTTGCAGTGAGCTGAGATGGCACCACTGCACTCCAGCCTGGGCTACAGAGCAAGACCCTTTCTCAAAAAATAAATAAATAAATAACATAAAGACAACTTGGTGGGTGGGAGGAAGTCAGTGAACCGGGAGTGCTGATTGGTCAGGTTAGAGATGAAATCATAGAAAACTGAAGCTATCCTCTTGCGCTGAGTCAGTTCCTGGGTGGGGGCCACAAGATCATATGAGCCAGTTTATCCATCTGGGTGATGCCAGCTGTGCCAGCTGATCCATCATCAAGTGCAGGGTCTGCAAAATATCTCAAGCGCAGATCTTAGGAGCAGTTTAGGGAGGGTCAGAATCTTGTAGCCTCCAACTGCATGACTCCTAGACCATAAGTTCTAATCTGTGGCTAATTTGTTAGTCCTACAAAGGCAGTCCAGTTCCCAGGCAACAAGGAGGCTTGTTTGGGGAAAGGGCTGTTATCGTCTTTGTTTTAAACTATAAACTAAATTCCTCTCCAAATTAGTTCAGCCTATGCCCAGGAATGAACAAGGACAGCTTAACGTTTAGAAGCAAGATGGAGTTGGTTAGGTCAGATCTCTTTCACTGTTTCAGTTACAATTTTGCAATGGCAGTTTCAGAACCACTAACCTTATTTTGGCTCCCAAATTTATGCATGCTTTTCTGGACTTGCCCTCTCCCTTAGTTATACTTTTTTTCCCAAGATACTCATTTTGACTCAAAAGAATAGTGTAATAGGGAAGAAATCAAATCTTCATCTTACTGTGAGGCAAACAGGAGTTGGAGAGGTTTGAAAGTGTTCTCAGAGGACACAAAAAAAGTGTGACAGGCAGGCCACAGGGAAATGCTTTTCATTTGTTCAGTTGGTCACATCAGAAAGAACCAATCTGTTAGAAATACTAAATGGGTATTGATATGGATTTAAAACAAAGGCTACCAATATAAACATGAGCACGCACATGTCTGCAGTTCTGAGCTGGAAGACACATCTGTTTATTAAGGGCTCAGTCCCCTAGGGGCAGAGATACCCAGACCGGTTAGACTGAATTGAGAGTCCATTATGGATTGAATCCATTGTGCTTAGGCCACCTGTCTACTTGTGATAAGAGAGAAGCCCAAGAAGGTGGATCATCGGTTTCCTTGGTTAGACAAGGCATCAGAGGTGGTTTTTCCAAAGGGAGCTGTGTGGTTTTACTTCCCCCATGTAAGAACTGAAAATCATGTTATTTGCTTCATACTAATATATGTAGGTCTACATACGTGTAAAACCTCATTGAGTCTCCTCTGCCGGCCAGTCAGGTGTTACTTGCCATCGACATCATTTCCACTTCACAGATGAGCATGCCACAGTCTAGAGAGATTTAGCATCAGGTTATATAATGTTTGGTGTTTGGACCCAGATAGTCTGGAGTCAGGAGGCTATGCAGATTAATCCAGTGGGCTCTCTATCAGCGAAATAGAGCTCACTCATACATTCCAGAAGTATTTACTGAGATTCTGAGTGCCAGGTGCCATTCCTGGTACAGGGTGTTGGGGAGGAAAGATGGAGGACCCAAATGTGAATAATGCTCAGCTCTGGCCTCTGGGAGCCCACCTGCCGCTGGGGAAAACAGACAATGATAAAATAATGGGTAGGGCAGGCAGATAGGGATGGGATCCCTAGAGATTCTCCTCATTCAGCTTTGGGGTAATGGTATCAAGGAAAGGCTTCCTGAGGGAGGTAGATCTCAAAGGATGAAGGGGTTACTGGTAGGCAAAGCACTGGGGATGAACATGCATGTGGTGGAAGATGCGTGTGCATGTATGTGTGTGTGTGTCTGTGTGTGGTGAGTGTATAGTATGTTAGGTATGTGGGTGTTTATGTGTGTGTCTCTGAGGAGTATATGTGAGGTCTAAGAGAGGGTGTGTGTGTAGCTATGAAGAAAGCCTATGAGCAAATCTGTATAGTCAGTATAAAGACTTGAACTGTACTAAACATATAGACATGATAAATATTTGGGTGATAGAAACCCTAAATGCCTTGACTTATCATTACCTACTATCCATCTAACAAAATTTCACATGTACCCTGTAAATACATTCAAATATAATGCATCAATCAATCAATCAATAATAGAAGAGTTATAAAAAAGCAGGGTTCAGGAGCTTGATTGTGGAGAAGGAGGCTGTATTGTGACATTAACGATTTAGCCTTTATTGGGGCCCGAGGTTCTAAAGAGCTAGTTAGGGAGAACATGCTTAGGCTGTCCTTGCAGCAAGCCTGATTCAGGGGAAGCTCCCAAAGTCCCACGGTCATGGGCAGCAGGCAAGGTGGCGCTGGTGGCGGCAGTCTTGAGTTCAAATCCTGTTCCCTTCACCTGTGTGATAATGGGACCTGGGGTAAGCTGTTTACCATTCCGGAGCCTCACTTTACTCACCTGTGAGGCGAAGGTAAAGGTGTGGCTTGCAGGCATGTTAGGAAGATAACATGAACTAAAAATATGTGGACCTAGTGCCTTGTGGGCACTCCATGGAGCATCTTTCTTTAGGTTCTTAAGTCAGGGCCATAGGAGGGTGGTTTTTCCTGACACAAGCAAATACAGTGTCAAAGCATGAAATTCCAACACAATGAGCTTTAAAGATCTAATTGGCTATTATAAGCAATTCATAATCCAGGCAGTGTCCAGTCTCTGAAATAGACAGTCAGGAACGGCAGAACAGTGGATTTTTGTAAAGCACCTGAGCAGGAAAGAGGAAAACAGCAAAAAGCAGATTGGTCAACATCAGGTGACTTTGGGTTACTTTCCTTGTATTGCAGCAGGACCAGCTGCAGACAAAACTCCTCAGACACCGAGTTAAAGAAGGAAGGGGTTTATTCAGCCCGGGGCATCGGCAAGACTCCTGCCTCAAGAGCTGAGATCCCCGAGTGAGCAATGCCTGGCCCTTTTAAGGGCTCACAACTCTAAGGGGGTCTGCATGAGAGGGCCGTGATCGATTAAGCAAGCAGGGGGTACATGACTGGGGGCTGCATGCACCGGTAATTAGATTGGAACAAAACAGGATAGGGATTTTCACAGTGCTTTTCTATACAATGTCTGTAATCTATAGATAACATAACTGATTAGGTCAGGGGTTGATCTTTAACTACCAGGCCCAGGGTGTGGTGCCGGGCTGTCTGTTTGTGGATTTCATTTCTGTCTTTTAGTTTTTACTTTTTCTTTCCTTGGAGGCAGAAATTGGGCTTAAGACAATATGAGGGGTGGTCTCCTCCCTTAGTATCGATGAAAGCAAATGGGACTTCCTTAGGTTGACTGGGCTTCTTTGGATTAGTTGCTGTGAATCTCCTGAGTTTTTTTGTTTGTTTGTTTTTGTTTTTGTTTTGTTTTGTTTTGAAAACTGACGTGTTTGGGGATTTTTCTGTTTTTTAAAATTTCTGTTTGATTATGTGGCACTTATCATGAGTGACTGCATTTTGCATTTGGGTTTGGTGTGTTGGGGCTTAGTGCAGGGCGCTCAGCCCAAAACAATGGCCTCTCATAGATTTTATTTAAGGATAGAATAATATAGAGGAAATCTGCCCCCAGGCAAACGGAGACAGTATATGAATTGTTATTTAAAAGAGCACCTAAATACCTTGGTTTGAGTGCTTTCTGTTTGTGGTTAGAATACAATTTCAGAGAGAACTAAATCACAGCACTAGAAGCACCATAGGTGGTCTCCAGTGATCTCTATGGGTGTTAAGACATTCTCAAAACAAATAAACTTTAATTAACTTTAACTTAAATATATCAAGAAATTTCTTTTTTATTTTTTTTGAGACCCCAGACTGGAGTACAGTGACATGATCTCAGCTTACTGCAAGCTCCGCCTCCCGGGTTCACTCCATTCTCCTGCTTCAGCCTCCTGAGTAGCTGGGACTACAGGCGCCCGCCACCAAGCCCGACTAATTTTGTTTTTGTATTTTTAGTAGAGACGGGGTTTCACCGTGTTAGCCAGGATGGTCTCCATCTCCTGACCTTGTGATCCACCCGCCTCGGCCTCCCGAAGTGCTGAGATTACAGGCATGAGCCACGGTGCCTGGGCACATCTAGAAATTTCAAAGGACAGTAGGAGTCCAGAGGCATATTGCAAATTTTAATTTTATTATTTTATTTTATTTTTGAGATGGAGTCTCACTCTATATACTAGGCTGGAGTGCAATGGCGTGATCTCGGCTAACTGCAACCTCCACCTCCCAAGTTCAAGTGGTTCTCCTGAGTAGCTGGGATTATAGGCACCCACCATCACGCCTGGCTAATGTTTGTATTTTTGTTGAGACGGGGTTTCACCATGTTTGCCAGGCTGGCCTTGAACTCATGACCTCAGGTGATCCTCCTCTCCTCGGCCTCCTGAAGTGCTGGGATCACAGGGGTGAGGCACTGAGCCCAGACTAAATTTTAATTCATTTTAAAATAAAGATCACACACTTGGATATAGAGTATGGAATGATAGACATTGTAAACTTGGAAGGGAGGGAGGGTTGGAGTCCAGTGAGAGATGAGAAATTACTTAGTGTACATTATTCAGGTGATGGCTACACTAAAAGCCCAGATTTCACCGCTAGGTAATATATCCAAGTAACAATAAAAATAGAATAAAATAAAAAGTAAAGATCCACTGTGTCCCCCTCCTCTAAGTCTAAAAAGTGTTCAATAGTTTAGGAATCATTATTCTTTGGTTTTAGGTAATGCAATTTGAGATGCTTTGTGTACAACATGAATGAGACTACACCTTATTCACCTAAGATATATTTAATACAGATTTCTTAAGAAGAACAGCGTTTCTTCTAACCATTTATTTGATTTGTTACTTTGAAGTACGATAGCAAACTATACTTTCCGGGATGGGGTTGAAATTGGCAAATACTGTGGGAATTTTGGTGTGTTTTAAAAGGCTATTTGAAAATGACCTTTTCTCCCAAAGAAAGAACAGCTTAGAGCATCTTGCATGAATTATAGCTTGTGCTGTATAATTGCAAAGGTCATGCTAACTAGAAGAGTGACATGGCTTTACAATAGGATATGAGTGACAATTTAATAGAGAATCAGACTGAAGTATGAGAAACAGTTTGGTATTTCAGCATTCTCAGTTAAACACATTCCCTAGACAAAATTATGAATTAGGCCAAGAAGGTCAAGAAACTGTATTAGTTATCTATTGTTGTGTAACAACTCATTCCGATGTTTAGCAGCTTAAAACAACAAACATTTATTATTTTGCGCAATTTTTGCAAGTCAGGAGTCTGGGTTTAGCTGGGTGCTTCTGGCCCAGTGTGTGTCATGAGATGTAGTTGAGATATTGATGTCAGCCAGAGCTACAGACATTTGGAGGTCTGCCTGGGGTTGCAAGACCCACTTCTAAACTCATTCAGGTGGCTGTTGGCTGGACACCTCTCCTACCTTACCACATGGCCCTATCCATAGGGCTGCTAGTAACATCTAACTGGCTAACCCGAGAGCAAGTGATCTGAGAGACAGGCACCAGGACAGAAGCCACCACGCTTTTATAACCTAATCTTGGAAGTGATACACCATCACCTGTGCTGTATTCTACCATCACACAGACCAGCCCAACTACTATGGTTAGAAACCTCACAGGGATATGAATACCAGGAGGTTGGGGGGGGACCTTTGCTTCTTGGGAGCAAAAAGTGATGGTAGATCACTTTGAAGCTTGGCTGAGTCACTTATTACTTGATTGGCTTTAGTCAAGTTACTTAAACTCCTTGTGCCTCTGCTGTCTCGTTATAAAATAGAAATACTTGTCCTCACCTGTGACTTAATATATGCAGAGCACCTAGAGCAATGCATGATACATTGTAAGTATTAATACCATAGAAATGTCAGCTCTTACTATTAGCTCCCACCCTGCTGGCCTTATATTAGTTCCTCCTCGCCTTGGTTGTTCCTGCCCTTCTTCCTTCCTTTTCTCTTGCAAAAAAACCTTATTCTCCTTTACAATGACTTCATTTGCACTGACCAATGACAGAGTTTTGTTTTTTTTTTGTTTTTTGTGATGGAGTCTGGCTCCGACAGAGTTTTAGTATTGTTCCTTCTGAATATATTTTCATTTTAACTGAGAATAATATCTTGAACTTAAAGGTGAAGCTGCCAGCTGTATAGGGAAGGGCTTTGGAGAAGTGGTTGGGCTTTTCTTAGCTTCCTGGAATTTGCTCTTTGACAGTAATACACATATTTGCATATGTTCCATAATGAATATAGTCCTAGGATTTGATAGTTTGTGGTTAAAAGACATTTTAGAAATGTCTTGGAAATACTAAGACTGAAGTTTCTTAAGTCAGTGTATGCTAAACTGCAATTATATGTGTGTGTATGTATGTGTATATATACTCAGTGTATCTTAAATATATATAGTTCCCTTTAAAATAAATAAATACACATCAGGCCAGGTGCAGTGGCTCATGCATGTAATTCCAGCACTTTGGGAGGCCGAGGCCTGTGGATCGCTTAAAGTCAGGAGCTCGAGACTAGCCTAGCCAGCATAGTGAAACCTTGTCTCTACAAAAATACAAAAATTAGTCAGGCATGGTGGTGCACGCTTGTAATCCCAGCTACTTGGGAGGCTGAGGCGGGAGGTTGCAGTGAGCTGAGACGGTGCCGCTGCACTCTGGCCTGGACAATAGGGTACATGCACATCGAAATTAATAACTTCTATGAACCAAAGGACACAACCAGTAGAGTGAAAAGGAAGCCTATGGAATTGGGGAAAATATTTGCAAATCATATTTCTGGTAAGAGGTTAATATCTAGAATATACAAATGCCTACAAATCAACAGCAAAAACAAACCATCCTGATTAAAAATGAGCAAAGAGGCTGGATGCAGTAGCTCACGTCTGTAATCCCAGCACTTTAGGGGGCTGAGGTAAAAGGATCACCTGAGCCTGGGAGGTAAAGGCTGCTATGAGCCATGATTGTGCTGCTGCACTCCTCCAGCCTGAATGTGACAGAGTGAGACCCTGTCTCAAAAAAGAAGGAAGGAAGGAAGGCAAGGAAGAAAGAAGGAAGGAAAGGAAGGAAAGAAGGAAGGAAGGAAGGAAGGAAGGAAGGAAGGAAGGAAGGAAAGGAAGGAAAGAAGGAAGAAAGGAAGGAGAAAGAAGGAAGGACAAGGGCAAAGAAAAGGAAGGAAGGAAGGAAAAGAGGGAAAGAAAGAAAGAAAGAAGAAAGGAAAGAAACAAAGAAAGAAAGAAGGAAAGAAGGAAAGAAGGAAAGAGGCAAAGGACTTGAATAGACTTTTCTTTAAGGATATGTAAATGGCCAAAAAACAAATTGAAAGATGTTTAACATCACTAATCATTAGGGAAATTTTAAAAAGCCACAATGAAATACCACCTTACATCCATTAGGATGGCTCCTATAAAAAAAACCAAACCTCCAAACAGAAAACAAGTGCTTGTGAAGATGTGGAGAAATTGGAACTCTTGTATGTGGTGGGAAGGTAAAATGGTATAGCCTCTATGGAAAATAATATGGCAGTTCCTTAAGAAAATGAAAAAATAGAATTAACCACACCACCCAGCCATTCTGCTTCTGGGTATGCACCCAAAAGAATTGAAAGCAGGGGCTGGGCACAGTGGCTCCCACCTGTAATTCCAGCACTTTGGGAGGCTGAGGTAGGTGGATCACTTGGGGTCAGGAGTTCAAGACTAGCCTGGCCAACATGGTGAAACCCTGTCTCTACTAAAAATACAAAAATTAGCTGGGTGTGGTGGTGGGCACCTGTAATCCCAGCTACTCATGAGTATGCGGCACAGGAATTGCTTGAACCTGGGAGGTGGAGGTTGCAGTGAGTTGAGATCATGCCACTGCACTCCAGCTTGGGCGACAGAGTCTCAAGAAAAAAAAAAAAAAAGAATTGAAAGCAGGGTGTCAAAGAGATATTTGTGCATCCATGTTCATAGCAGAATTATTCACAATAGCCAAATGGTAGAAGCAACCCAAATGCCCATTGATGATGAATGGATATTTAAAATGTGGTATATGCCCTCAACTATTATTCAGTCTTACAAAGAAAGGAAATTCTGACACATGTTACAAAATGGATGAATCATGTAGATATTACGCTGAGTTAAGTAAGCCAGTCATAAAAGGACAAATAGTGTATGATTCTATGAGGTTTCTAGAATAGTCAGATTCATAGAGAAAGCAGGTAGGATGGTGGTTACCAGAGGCTGGGAGAGGGTGAATGGAGAGTCGTTAGAATTCCAGTTTTGTGAGGTGAAAACAGTTCTGAAGATTGTTTGCAGAACGTTGTGAACATACTTAACACTACTGAAATGTACACTTAAATGTTAAGATGGTAAATTTTACAAGTGTTTTACCACAAGAAAAAATAAAAATAATTAAGAAAAACCATATAGCTCAAGTTAGACAAATCATCAGGAATTGAAATTAATGTTTGTTTTCAAGAATCAATGTATGTGTAGTCTACATGTTCTGCATATATTTTACACATGTATGTAGAAACAAAAAGACAATTTCACAGAAAAGACTATTTTCTAAATTGTTAGTGATTACGAAAGCAGAATTTTAAAAGTAATTCTTATTGAAAGAGAAATGTGAAGATTTGAACTTGAGTTATGAAATAGACACTATTTAGGGCAAAAGGCGGGAATGATTTTACTGAGGCCCACAGACTCACAAGGGAAAATTAAAATAAGTGAAGACTACACAGTCATAAAATCAACCCGATTTTCTTAAGAAGAATTTTTCTTAAGGGGAGTATAAATGTTATTTCTTAGTTTTAAATGAAGAATAAGAAACCTAAGATTTCACACAATGAGTGCAGATATATAAATACATACTTTCTCCAGCTTACCATTATGAGTAAAGATGAATAAAGAAAGAAAGAAGAACAGCAGGGAGGCCACCCTGAAGGCAGATGTCATGGACCCAGAGAGCTGGGTAAGTTCTGAAGGGCTGACGGAGCTGTTCCTTAAACCTCCTATCAGAGTTTGGAGCTCAGCCAGCACCGTCACCAGTACCCCCAAATGATAAAGGAACGCAGAGACCTCTGCATTCAGCTATTAGCTGGGAACACCTTATCTTTCCTGGCCTCCTTTCAGGTTCTTTGTGCGGACAGAACATTTATCTTATAAACACTTTGAGGCCGGGCGCGGTGGCTCAAGCCTGTAATCCCAGCACTTTGGGAGGCCGAGACGGGCGGATCACGAGGTCAGGAGATCGAGACCATCCTGGCTAACACGGCGAAACCCCGTCTCTACTAAAAACACAAAAAAGTAGCCGGGCGAGGTGGCGGTGCCTGTGGTCCCAGCTACTCGGGAGGCTGAGGCAGGAGAATGGCGGGAACCCGGGAGGCGGAGCTTGCAGTGAGCTGAGATCCGGCCACTGCACTCCAGCCTGGGCGACAGAGTGAGACTCCGCCTCAAAAAAAAAAAAAACAAAAACAAAACTTTGAAGCCAGAATATGTCTCTTGCTTGCCCCTCCTCCTGTTTTAAGTGCTATGGACCAAGATAATTTTCTCTCTCTTTTTTTTTTTCTTCCATAATATACTGTTTCCTGGCCTCATCCTGGCCTCAAAATGGGAACCAATGATTTGATCAGTGGTTTGAACAGTGACCTGGTTTCATTGCAGTGGCTGTAATTACTTACACATGCCCTGTGTTCAGTGCAATTTGGTGACTTCATAGCTTTTCCAGGGAGGATGGCAGCTGTCAGTCCCATGCCATCTTAAAGGGTTGTTGTAGAGTGAACTCTGACAGCCCTTTGAGATGGCCATGCGTTGTGGCTTCTGTGATATTGTGCTCTCCCTTAACCAGGCCTAAGACTGTGGGCCCCAGGCTCCTGTTAGAACGATTTGAATGTTAAACACAAGAGGCTTTTCTGTTCTGATAAACAGCTTACTCCTGTCCTGACCCCCAGATCTTTCTTGTTACACACAGTACTGAACGACCCATGGAAATCACAGAAGTCACAGCAGGCAGTAACGACAATACCATCTTGTGTTCATATAATGTTTGCACATACTGTATAACAGTCGTACCACCTTGCTTCATATACAATCTCATTTGAGAACAATAGCAACACAAGTTTGATAGGGCCAGTGTTATTACCATTTTATAGATAAAGACTGGAAAGGGAGGCTCAACTAAAGCCAAAAAGTTTCAGAAACTTATCTAAGCCCACCCACTAAGTTAGTTACAGAGTAAGAGCTACAACTCTGAACCCTTGACTCCAAAGCCAGAGAGAAGCAGGAGCCTAAGAGAATGTTGCATGATTTATCTTGCCAATAGAATAGGAGAGTTCCCTGACTTCCCTGGCAGGACATGCGACAGGGGTGTAGTTCATCTGTTCAATTACCACCCCTGCTCAAACCCCTTATGGGAGGAGGACCGTGCAGATAGGCAGGTGCAGGAGCCAGGGTACTGGGCTCCAGCCCCATGACAGTATCCGGGGGTGGGAGCCTGTGACTCCCAAAGCCCAAATGGGTGTGTGTTACAGTGCGCTCTTTTAGCCTTGCTATCCATGGACAGTTTAAGGGTTAACCAGCTCAGTGGACCCTCTGCCTTTTTGCAAGGGCACAGGGTCAGTGTGACAGCTTTCTGTATCCCAAGCTCTTGTTCCGCGTCTCAGAAGAATCAGGTCACACAAGGACTTGAAGGATGAATGCAGGTGTTTTAATGAGTGGTGGAGGTGGCTCTCCGTGGGATGGAGCGGGAGCTGGAAGGGGGATGGAGTGGGAAGATGATCTTCCCCTGGAGTTTGGCCACCCAGCAGCTGATTTCCTCTCCAATCATCCCCAGCTAAACTCCTCTTGGCCTTCAGACATGTCTTTTCTTCTCTCTGCTTCGCTGTTCTGCTCTTCTGTTCACTTGCTCGTCTCCTCTTCTTCTGGAGCCTGGGGTCTGGGCTTTATATAGATACAGGATAGGGGGCATGGTGGGCCAAAAGGTAGCTTTTGGGCACAAAAGCAGGAATGACTGTCTTCATTTAAGGCCACAGGTATTCAGGCTTGAAGGCGGGGCCTTTGCTGGAGAATCAACTTCTACCCAGGATTTCCCTGTCTCTTGTTCTTATCACCAACATCAGAAGAGAGTGACAATATGCATCAGAAAACAGTTCCATGTCATTAAAAGACCGCTTAGCCACTAGGCCTTAAGAACACTAGGTTTGAGGTTGCAACTATTTTCCCCACTGCATGCTGCATGAAACTGGATATATAGGGTCTTCAGTTGCTATGCCAAGTTTTAGGAGTCCTGTACTGTGCTGAGGAACCAGCACCCAAGATCTGAGCTGGGCCTTTTTAAGCCTCAGCAGACCCATTGGTTTCTGGGTGGCATCTTTCCTTTTTTCTCCTCATAGAGACTCCTTAGTGTTTCCTGGTAACTAGGAAAATGTTGAATGGCTTATGAAGTATTTGGTGGTCAATCATGTCTCATAAAATAGAGTTGCCAGGTTTTACAAATAAAAATAACAGATGCCCAGTTAAATTTAAATTTCAGATAAATTGCAAATAAATTTTTAGTAGGATGTGTCCCCGATATTATATTTTATCTTGCAACCTTACTCAAAAATAAATTAGAACACTAAACAGTTTGAGTTGTTTGGTTATATTTAAAAGCTGCTATGGAAGCCATCCAATATTCTTGTGATTCTGTCCCCAGGGAATACCTCTTACTTTAAAAATATTAATTTTTTTGTCATCTTAACTCTAATAAGCCATTCTTAAGTTTCAGATAATTACATTGAAATTGAAACTCTGATCTCCTTGTGAATTCAGGTTCCAGTGTGTTAAAGGTGGTTTCTTCTACATCTGAATTAATTGAATATTGGACAGGAGGAGGCTAGTAAATTCATCAAGAGAAATTTAATTTCTTTGTTTACTTGAAACACCTGAATCCTTAAGCATGGTGTTCTATTTTTTTTTTTTTTTTTTTTTTGAGACAGAGTCTCGCTCTGTCGCCCAGGCTGGAGTGTAGTGGCCGGATCTCAGCTCACTGCAAGCTCCGCCTCCCGGGTTCGGGCCATTCTCCTGTCTCAGCCTCCTGAGTAGCTGGGACTACAGGCGCCCGCCACCTCGCCCGGCTAGTTTTTTGTATTTTTTAGTAGAGACGGGGTTTCACCGTGTTAGCCAGGATGGTCTCGATCTCCTGACCTAGTGATCCACCCGTCTCGGCCTCCCAAAGTGCTGGGATTACAGGCTTGAGCCACCGCGCCCGGCCAAGCATGGTGTTCTAAATTCACCTAAAGCTAGATCAAAACTTACAGCAGAAAAGGGGAAAAATGAAACTGTGTATTGATGAGATTAAGATGGACAGAGCTGTATGCTGTTTACACAATTAAATGAGGTATATGTGAACATCTCCATGGTAACACGTCATATGGAGGCATTCAGAGCATGGGGAGATCAAAGGTTTGGTTTAATAGAAGGTTTGCATATGGAGATTTTAAAAAATTGAATAAAATTGTAATGTCTATGATAGAAGGTATGAAGACTAGTGCATACTCAGAGAAGTATACCACTTAATATTTGTTCATCAATTGAAACCCGCATTTTTCTAGAAATACAAGGTTAAGAAAAGTGCAGGAGGATCCTGGCAAGCTAAAAGAAGTACCCATAAGATCAGAGTTTGGCTTTAAAGTCTGGTGTTTTCTGTCAAGTGTGCCTGTCAACTCTAGCTCAGTTGTACTCATTCTCACTTTACTATGATTCATATGGGCAGCTGTGTTTTCTCGCTTTGTGCCAAGTTCTAACCTTATACAGTATTGGAACTTTACATTCGGGCCCACGTTCACTCCAAGTTAGGAAAATGTAGTGGATATTTATTAACCACAGCAGAGCTCCACTTCTGGGAAGGGAATCAATGAGTTACTGTAGCCATGGAGACAAAATGCTATGATTGGGCCGTCTCTACAGCCACAGGGAATCATTCATTTATCAAAGTCAACAAATACTCATTGAGGGTCCTCTGGGTGCTGGGTGAAGCACTATTCTAGCCACTAGGATGTATCTGTTGTCTAGGAAAACAAACAAACAAACAAAAATCAAAATCCTGGCCAGCGGTGGTGGCTCATGTCTGTAATCCCAGCACTTTGGGAGGCCAAGGTGAGAGGATAGCTTGAGCCCAGGAGTTTGAGACCAGCCTGGGCAACATGGCAAAACCCCATCTGTACAAAAAGTACAAAAAATTAGCCAGGCATGGTGGCCTGTGCCAGTAGTCCCAGCTACTCGGGAGGCTGTGGTGGGAGGATTGCTTGAGCTTGGGAGATTGAGGATACAGTGAACCGTGATTGCACAACTGCACTCCAGCCTGAGTGACAGAATGAGACCCTGTCTCAACGAAAAGAAAAAAAAAAAAGTCAAAATCCCTGCTCTAATGGGAGGATTACATTCTAGTGAAAGGAGACTGATCATCAAGACTGTTCATTTCTTTATTCTACCACAAACATTTATTAAGCCACTGTGCACCAGGCACTAGGATATGGATATACATATATATACAATTTTTTTTTTTTTTTTTTTTTTTTTTGAGACGGAGTCTCGCTCTGTCGCCCAGGCTGGAGTGCAGTGGCGCGATCTCAGCTCACTGCAAGCTCCTCCTCCCGGATTCATGCCATTCTCCTGCCTCAGCCTCCCGAGTAGCTGGGACTACAGGCGCCAGCCACCACGCCCGGCTAATTTTTTTTTTTTTTTTGTATTTTTAGTAGACACGGGGTTTCACCGTGTTAGCCAGGATGATCTCAATCTCCTGACCTCGTGATCTGCCCACTTCGGCCTCCCAAAGTGCTGGGATTACAGATGTGAGCCACCGCGCCCAGCCATTTTTTTTTTTTTTTTTGAGACCGAGTCTCGCTCTGTTTCCCAGACTGGAATACAGTGGCGTGATCTCAGTTCACTGCAACCTCTGCCTCCCAGGTTGAGTGATTATTGTGCTCATGTCTCAGCCTCCTGAATAACTGGGATTATAGGCACATGCCACCACACCGGCTAATTTTTATGTTTAGTAGAGATGGTGTTTCACCATATTGATCAGGCTGGTCTCGAACTCCTGACCTCAAGTGATCCCCCCACCTCACCCTCCCAAAGTGTTCGGATTACAGGTGTGAGCCACCGCGCCTGGCCAACACTAGGGTATATTAATAAGGAAAACAGACAATAATCCTTGCCTTCTGGAGCTTATATTATAGTGGGAGGAGCTAGACAGAAATATTAGCAAATTAGTATGTCAGAAGACGATAAATGCTATGGAAAAAAATAGAGTAGGGTAAAGAGAGACAGGGATTTCTTGGGGGTTGAGGGGTACAAGTTAAGTGGGTGGCCAGAGAAGGCCTCACTGAGAAGGAGACATAAAGACCCTGGGGCAGGGAGGGGGCATCAGACTATCTGGGTCACAATGGTCCTTTACCCTACAGGTATGTAGTTCAGGCCAGGCCAACCAATGCCTCTACCTGGGATTTTTCAGCCAAAGCAGACTAGAACCCACCATTTTTTCTCTCCCTTCAGGGAGCTGCAGGGAGGTAAGCCGGGGGCTGCTAACAGCCGTGCCTCTGCTTCAGAGAAAATGATGATAGAGGAGAGAAAGAACAGGAGACAGGACACGGACACAGAGGTCCAGGGGGCCTGGAGAGCTGGGCACATGGGGGCCCAGAGCCCACGCTGCCCCTGTCTCTTCGGCAGTTCGATTGTGTGAGCCATTTTCCTTTTTTTGCATCAGCTAACTCCAGTTGGGTGTCTGTGACTTACAGGCACAGGGGCGACCACACAGAAGACAAAGGGAATTTCCAGCCATTCTGAGCAGTGCATTTGCTAGAGAAAAGTCACCTGAGTCATCCATTCTCCACGGCGGGTGCCTCACCCAGGGAAGGCTGGGCCCATAGGCCCTGCCCAGAGTCATGCTTCCCAGATGTTTGAATATTTAGGGCTTATACATTTTCAGAAGGAAAAACAAAAAGTAAGTTGGGCTGGCGACTTTTTTATTTGGTCCAACGAGGATAAGAGAAAATAAATCATCAGTGATCAACCACTTTCACCACCATTTCACGGCAAATGTGCCATGCTTGAACTCCGAAGGTGGAGGGCACGGTTCAGAATAAAGGATAGCATTGCAAATGGAATAAAATAATGTGATGAAAACTCCACTTTATTTTCTTGTTTCTCAAAGGACTGGGGAAAGCGCCTTTGTGAGCGGCCCCCATGCACCACCGCAGTGGGCTCAGAACCATTGCCCTGAAGTGTGTAGGACTCAGAACTTTCAGGAAGACACAGGGCCAAAAGGGCCAGACTCCTCTTTCCAAATCCTGATTGGGTGAGTTGTTTTATTAGACACTAGATCCCCCAGGCAAAAGGATCTTGTAACTAGCAGAGAATTGCCTTGCCTTAGGGAATAATAGACTATTGCTACACTTCCATGGCTGGAAAGAGGGAACCTAGCGTCTGCTGACCTGGGATACTTGTTCCCCAAGAATTAGCCTTTGCAGAGCTTGCTCCTTTGCCTGTTTGAGGAGGGCAGTACCATCCTTGTGAGCTCTATCCAACCCTTCCTGCCAGTCCCCAGGCCTCAGATGCTCCCTCATGGCCATGCTGGGTTACCGCCTTAGAATTTCCGTTTTCTCTAGGATTGTTGTTTTTCTGAGCATTGCCTTGTACTAGTCCAGATGTTGGTAAAGTTTTTCTGTAAAGGACTGGATAGTAAATGTTTTAGGCTTTGTGGGTCACATGGTCTCTATCGCAACAACTCAGCTCTGCTGCTATTGTGCAAAAGCAGCCACAGACAATATGTAAACAAATGGGTGAGGCTGTGTTTTAATAAAACTTTATTGAACAGATGGAGGGCTAGATTTGACCCACAGGCCACAGTTCGCTGACTCTTACACTTAGCCCCTATTTCAAAATGTGCAGTTTAACCCTCCCTTTTTGTTAAAGACACTGATGATGTTTGTTACTTTACCCAGGGGTAGAAGGAGGAGGGACTGAGTTGTTCTTTTACTGATACCCTAGAGTCTGTGACTTTCCCTGTATCTTTCTTATTACTAAGACCTTGTGCCACATTTATTCTCTTTTTAAACAGAACCCCAATTTTTTTATTATGGTGGATTTATCTTATGAATTTTAAATAATTTCTCAAACCAGGAGATAAATTCAATGTTCTTGTTACGAGTTAAATTTATCCACCCCACCCCACCCCAAACTCGTATGTTGAATTTTCAACCAAAGCTGACTAACCCCCAGTACTGCAGACTGTGACCTTATTTGGAAAAAGGGTCGTTGCAGATGTAATTGGATAAGTTAAGATGAGGTCCTACTGGAGGAGTAGCGTGGGCCCTAAATAGAAAGGGGAACTTTGAACACAAACACATACAAATAGGAACAGTCTTTACCACATGAAGACTGGAGTCATGCTGACACCTGCAGAGGAACTACTCAAAGCTGGGAGAGGTCTGGAACAAATTCAGTCCTGTTCTGGCACCTTCAGAGGGGACAAAGTCCTGACAACATCTAGAGCTCAGACTTCCAGCCTCCAGAACTCTGAGAGAATACATTTCTGATTTAAGCCACTCAGTATGTGATACTTCACTGTGGAAGCCCTAGAAAACAAATACAGTTCTGTTATGAAATGGGATGACCCAAGGTAAACCAATGATGAATCTTGACTCTCTCAATGGGGACATGTCAGTAACACCAAGATGGAAGGTTGGGCTTTTGTGGCCTGGGGTTGTAGATTGAAAAAGAGTTGTTAACATATTCCTGGGTTGTTCCAGCTTTAAAGGATATGCCGTTTGGGCCTTCTTGAGAAGGAGAGTTTCATTCCTGAGCTCAAGCGCAGAGGCCAGGCCACTTGGAAGGGCCTGCCAGCCACAGAGGTGAAGCCGTACCAGGTCTCCCTGGGAGAACGCAGGGCTGCAGGCCAGCTGGGGCCCCTTCCTTGTGTGTTCTGGTCATCTGGCTTCTATCAGTTCCCCTGCCCTGCTGGCTCAGGCTTTCTTCTTTAATCCTTAAGGTATTTTTTACATCATTTAAGTGTTTCTGCTTCCTGCTGATACCAAGATACACAGAAATTGTCCAGAATGTGGTGGAGTGAACTTAAATGTGAGTCACACAATCAAATCTATTTTTAAAATCAAACAGATTTTTGTCTCTATCCCCTGTATGCATGTGTTCCTCATACCATCCCATACCATGGGAAGGAGAGACTCAGAGGGGTCCTTCTCTGAAAAAGTGGACCAGGGACACGCCTTTCAGGAATAAAATTCTTCCCTTTCTTTAAGCCTCACTGGACAATGTCCTGGCAACCAACAGAATTCCAAACACCACTATCTATTCCAAGATAAGAATACAAATGGCCCTCTAGATAGGTAAGCCCATGAGACTGATGCTTCGTTGTCATTCTTCCACTGCACAAATGTTGACTGAACTTCCAGCACAGACCCAACTGTTGGCACCACTGTCCTGTAAGCATCCCAAAGGGTATGAGAAAAGGGTGTGTTTGCCAACATTTGCATCCCCAGTTGTAAAAGAGGCCCATAGTCCCACAGACACTCAGCATTGATTCTTTTAGACATGACCTCAACTTAGCACAGGCCACGAGGATCTTCATAAAAGGATATTTTGCTACAAGTTTAGTATCATGGCTGGTATCTTATTTTGCTTTGTCAATTCTCCCATCTCCCCTTCTTGACTTCACCAAGCTCCCTGGCTCTGACATCTGACCATCTCAAGACTTGCTTGGGAAGTGCCTACAGTTGTGCATTAGTGCTCTCTTGCCAATACACTTTCTGTACCCCTGGGTCCTCCCCTGGCCATCTTCCCTTCACCAACAACCTGCCTGAAGTTCACTGCACTTGGGCATCATTAATGGTGCTTTATAATATGTTCTTATTCCTCCATCCTCTCACCTTCCAAATGCTCCAATCCCATGACCCATTTCTGTAGACATCTGCTCCTTGGCAGCTGGGAGAAAGGAGGGGGGCACGATGACAGGCGGGACGGGAATGGTTGCTGCTGGCTTGGCAATTGAACAAAGATGGCAGTTGGGCTCTCTCTCTGTTTGTGTGACTTCACTTCTGTGAACTGAAAGGTCTGGCAGGGTTTGTGTTGCCACCAAGAGAGTATAAATCACTCCATCCTTTTGTGTTTTATACATGCTTTTATCAGTGTATACATCACAATTAGACTAAACCAATTACTCATTGTCATGCCTGCCTTCCCTGTTAGGAAATGGCAATGCCTTTCATTTTTCCATCAACCTAAAGGCCTTTAAAAGTCTTTGTGCCTGCTAGGTGAAAACTGGAGCAATAGACTGTTAAAGCTTTGAGAACCTCTGATACAACCTTCTCCTGTCGTACAAGGAAACCGAGGCTCAGAAAGTTGGCTTGCTCAGCAGAGATGAAGGAATGTCTGCTGGCTTTGAAATCATGTTCATCTGTGTTCAAAGCCTTCCTCTTCTGATAGCTGGATGACCTTGTTCAAGAGTTTTTTTTTTTTTTTTTTTTGAAATGGAGTCTTGCTCTGTCGCCCAGGCTGGAGTACAGTGGCACCATCTCAGCTCATTCTAACCTCCACCTCCCAGGTTCAAGTGATTCTCCTGCCTCAGCCTCCCGAGTAGCTGGGATTATGGGCATGCATCACCATGCCCAGCTAATTTTTGTATTTTTGGTAGAGACAGATTTCACTATGTTGACCAGTCTTGTCTTAAACTTCTGACCTCAGGTGATCTGCCCGCCTCCACCTCCCAAAGTGCTGGGATTACAGGCATGAGCCACCATGCCCGGCCAAGATATATCTTTCAACTTCTGTTTTCTCATCTGTAGAAAAAGAATACTGCAGTGATAGTCACTTCAAAAGGTTGTTATAAGGAATAAACAAAATAATATCTGATAAGTGCCTAGCACAACCATTGATACTTTAATGAATTGTAGTTCATTCGCTTCCCGCAATCCTCTCCTATCCTGGGTCTATGCACTCCCCCATGAATAGTGAAGAGTTCTGTGCTCTTCTTTCTATTTCATGTGGAATTCCTAATATTTAATTGCTTAAGCTAGTGGTGAGAGGTTTTGCTTTGCAGTCAGTATTTCCCAGATGGCACAGGGATTACCAGAAGGGCTACCTCCCAGGGAGCAATGGTAGTTTCCCATGTGCTCTGCACCCAGAATGAAATAACAGGATTTAGGCTGTCATAGAAAACTCGGAATCAAGTACTCCTTGCTGAGTGGCCTTTGAAAGTTTTTGTCCATTTGGACATATGGATGGGAAGCAATACAGGGCAGTGATTCAGAACATGGGCTTCAAGTCAGACAAATATGACCTCGAACCCCATCTCTGCTTTTTATTAATTATGTGGAGTTGGACATGTTACTTAACCTCACTGTGCCTCAATTTATTTATCTGTAAAATGGGAATAACATTAATATCTTCTTTAGAGGTTGTTGTAAAAATTAAATGCAGTAGTATACACAAAGGACCTGGCATTTGGTGGGCACTCTCATGGTGGCTATCATTGGTATTACTATCATCTATGTTAGAAACTGGCTCAGGAATCAGTCACTTGTACTCTAAAACTCAGTGGGAAAAAGTCCCTTTAGGAATGCTTATCCACTGTTGGTGGGAAAGTAAATTAGTTTAACCATTGTGGAAAGAAGTTTGGTGATTTCTCAAGGAACTTAAAACAGAGCTATCATTTGACCCAGCAATCCCATTACTGGGTATACCCAAAGGAATATAAATCATCCTACCCTAAATACGCATTCTGTGTATGTTCATTGCAGTACTATTCACAATAGCACAGACGTGGAATCAACCTAAATGCTCATCAATGGTAGACTAGATAAAGAAAATGTGGTACATATACACCATGGAATACTATGCAGCCATAAAAAAGAATGAGATCATGTCCTTTGCAGTAACATGGATGCAGCTGGAGGCCATTATCCGAAGCAAACTTACACAGGAACAGAAAACCAAATACTGCATGTTTTCACCTATAAGTGGGAGTTAAACACTGACTACACTTGGTCACAAAGAAGGGAACAATAGACACCGGGGCCTACTTGAGGGTGGAAGGTAAGAGGAGGGTGAGGATCGAAAAACTATCTATCAAGTACTATGCTTATGACCTGGGTGATGAACTCATCTGTATACCAAACTCCCGTAACATGCAATTTACCTATATAACCAATCTGTGCATGTAACCCTGAACCTAAAATAAAAGTTAAGGAAACACAAGTTCTTTCATAATACTCTTAACTATTTGGATTTGTCACTGGTTCAGTGACCCTGAAATTAATATTTTTAAACATCATCTATAATTACTTTGAACTGTGCTGGGTATCATGATTAGAGTGAAATTTGAAACCATGATTTATGTTCCACAAAATTGTAAAATCCATTTGGACAGAAGATAGAGGATATTTTACTTGATAGAAAGCTGGACTCTGAGTCAGGAAAACTGGTCTCTACTCTCAACTCTGAGCCATTAAAAAATTATGTGATATTTGGCAAACCGTCATTGGCTTTGCCTCAGTTTTCTCAACTGTAATGTGAGGTGGTTTGAAAAATTTCCAGCAGGAACAATCATTTGTATATTCATACAACAGATTCAATTGTTTTGGGTGCTAGAGATACAGAAGTGAGCAAAATAGACAAAGCCCTGCCCTCCTGGGGTTCCAGCGTTGAGACAGAGATAAACAGAACACGCAAGAAAATACTTAGAGTGTCGAACGATGACCAAGGCCTCAGAGATAACGCAGCAGGGAAGGGGGACAGGAAGTACTGGTACAGATTGGGAAGTTGGCTGTCATTTTAAATAGCATGGCCAGAGAAAGCCACACAAAGAAGGTGACATTTCATCAAGGCCTTAAAAGGAAGTAAAGAAATCAGCCATGTGGCTGCCTGGGGAAAATGTCTTCCAGGTTGGTGAAACAGTAAATACATGAGACAGGGGCATGCCCGGCATGGGTGGAGGAACAGCAAAAAGGTGAATGTGACTAGAGTGACTGAAGGAGAGGAGAGGAGGAGATGAAGTGAGAGAATGGATGGCAGGGAGGCCCAATCCTGCAGGGCCCGGAAGTCACTGGACAGATTCTGGCTTTTGCTCTACGGGAAATGGCTGCCATTGATAGGTTGAGTAGAGGAGCAACATGGTCTGATTATGATCTAAAGGATCTCTCTGACTACTGGGTAAAGAATAGTCTAAGATGGAACGAAGGCAGAGCAATAGTCAAGATGAAGGCTGAGGCGGGAGGGCCACTCAAGCCCGGGAGTTCGAGGTTATCGTGCATTATGATCACATCTGTGAATAGCTGCTGCACCCAAGCCTGCACAGCATGACATGACCCATCTCTATTAAAAAAAAAATAGTCAAGATGAGAAATGATGGGAGCTTGGACCAAGATCCCAGCAGTGTGAAGGTGGTAAACAGTGGCAAGTCTCAAGGTATATGATGAAGGTAGACTTGACAGGATTTGCTGTTGGATTGGGAGATAAGAATGAAAAGAAAAATGAATGAAGTGAAGAACTCTTGGCTTGAGCAACTGCAAGGATGCGGTTGATATTAAGATGGGAAATAGTGTCGATGCAGCAGATTTTGGAGGGAGATCAGGAATTTGATTTTGGGAAAGTTACATTCCAGATGCCTGTTAGGCACTTCAGTGGACAGCTGATATATGAGTCTAGAGTCCAGGCGAGAGCTAGATCTAGAAGGTGTCAGCTTATAGATGGCATTTACAACCGTAAGACTGGATGCAAGGGATTGTTATAGAAAAAGAAGAAAAGAAATCCAAACCCCACTCCTGAGGTCTCCAATGATAAGGATCAAGGAGGTGTGGAGAAGTCAGCAAAGGTTCCTGAGAAGTACTGGCCTAGGAAGTACAAGGAAATCCAGGAGAGTGTGATGTCTCAGAAGCAAAGTGTGGAAAGTATTCCAGGAAATCTGTAAACCTATGACATAAAACAGTCTGAAGAAATGAAGAGATGGTCGTCAGAGATTCAAGCATGGATTAGAGTCCATTGTTCATGAGGTTCCTGAGAGCTTGGGGGCAGGGCTGGTATTAGGCTCAGAACAGGAGGAGGATCTAGGTGGAAGTTGTTTACACAATTACCTTTCCGCCTTTTCTAAGCAGGTTATACACAAGACTGACAGACTGTGGTTGTGCAATGAAGTAGGACTCAGAGAGTAGGATAGAGTTGGTTCAAATAAAAAAAATTAACATTTTAGATCAAAATTCATCTCAACTACAAGCTATTAAATGTCATTCCTGTGTTTCTTTCCATACACTTTTAATTATTTCTTGGTCAGAAACATCCTGCTGGTGAATGCCTAGAAGGGTCAGCCATTCCCCAAATTCTTTTGAAATGCTGAGTTCTAAGTTATGAAAGTTGTTTCTCTTAGAAGGGCATCTGAAGATGAAAGTCAGCCTCTCCCCCACTCAGCAATGAATTACATTGGCCTCTCTTATTATTCCCTCATTTTTATGAAATGGAAACTCTTTCACAATGTTTAATGGACTCTTCACATGTTATTTCACAGACCATTAACATAACTGGATAATAAAATTGATGTTTAAAATATCCTACTTATCCCATGTAAGGTGTGAATACACCATGATTAACCCAAGGCAGAAGAGGGCAAGAGCAAAGCCATCCGACACAAAGCAAGAGTGGTTCAGAAGCACAGGAAGTGGGTGCCCTGCCTGCCTGTTTGGGAGAAAAAATAATGATCATAATGGCTATCATTTATGTTGTATACTCATCCCCTTTTCCAGTCTGCACATTAATTATATGAGGCAATATTGTCCCCACTTTTTAAAAAAGTAAATTACTGAGGTTCCCCTGGCTGAAGGGGCATGCCATCAAAGGTGCCTGAATAACGGACTACTGCAGCCTAGCCCAAGTGGCATATCAAACTCACCATCATATGTGCCCCCCAGAATTCATGTATTGAAACCCTGACCCCCAGTACTTGATGTGTGGCTGTATTTGGAGAGAAGGCTTTTAAAGAGGTAATGAAGATTAAATGAAGCCATTAGGGTGGGGCCCTAATCCAGTATGTCCGGTGTCCTTATAAGGAGAGAAAGAGACCCCAGGGATGCGCATGCATAGAAGAAAGGCCGTGTGAGGACACAGCAAGAAAGTGGCTATCTGCAAGCCAAAAAGAGAGGCCTCAGGAGAATGTGACCCTTCCGGCACCTAGATCTTGGACTTCCAGCCTCCAGAACGGTGAGAAAGAAATTTATGTTTAAGCCACCCTATCTGTGGTATTTGCTATAGCAGCCTTAGCAGACTAAGATAGGGTGGTATCAGGTCTGCAGTAGACATATTTTGGAGCACTCTTTTTGTGAAATGGACACTCTTCCTCATCCTCTACTTAATTAGGGGTGGTGGGGAAGGTGGTCATGTTTATGCCACATGACCCTTGGCTGCCTATAGCTGTGGACAGGGGTATATGACAGGCTCCTGGCAATCAGATCTCTGTCCTGGGAGTTTATAATTGGAGGACTGAGAAATGGAGTCAGTTAGACAATGAAGGTCGAGGTAGCGGTGATGCCACAGAGCCCTAAGGCCATGTTGGTCTGTGGGTGAGCAGAAAAACTTGGCTTTCCATTGGAGAGAGCAAGGGATATGTGGAAAGACAGAGGGACTCTGTAGTCTCAGAACCAGAGAGATGAAAGAGAAGCCACCTGGTGATGTCTGAGTCCTGTGAGACCCTGCTTTGCTTCCTGCACTTGGATTCTGGGAACATCTCTGTATCCTTCCAATAAGTCTTCACCTCTGCCTAGTCTGAGTGGATTTCCATTCCTTGTGCTCAAACTGAATCAGACTCCAAGCTCATGATCTTTCCATGTGTATAGTGTGCTCGGCTCATCTAAGGCAAACCCTCACAGCCCAGCAGCACTCCTGAACATTCAGGATCTTTCTCCTTCACTACAGCTTTACCAATTCTACAAAAGCATGTTAGATGCTGTGTTGGTCAGGGTTCTCCAGAGAAACAGAACCAGGAGATCATATATACAAAGAGACTGATTTCAAGGAATTGGCTTATGCGATTGTGGGGGCTGGCAAGTCCAAAATCATGAAGGAACCCAAGGACAGGTTGGAACCTCTGAGGCATGTGGTTTGATGTAAATTAAGGATAGGAGTTGACAAATGTTTTCTGTAAAGGGCCAGATAGTAATTATATTAGTCTCTGTGGGTCACTGTTTCTGTTGCAAGCACTCAACTCTGCCATTGTATTGTGAAAGCAATCACAGACAACATGTAAATAAATGGGCATGGCTGTGTTCCAACAAAACTTTATAAGCACTGGATTAGGGATTTCACATAATTTTTTAGTGTGTTAAAATATTATTATTTTATATCTTTTTGATCATTTAAAACGTAAGAAACTTACTAGTTCACAGGCAGTAGAAAAATAGGGTGGGTAGTTTGGCTCACAGGTCATAGTTTACTGACCCCTAATTTAGAACAATAATTAAAATATTGCAGTTAAAGAAGATTCACATCAAAACTTCTATGTTGTTCAAAAAGACAACGATTGAGTAAATTAAAGTACAAACACTTCTGAAAATTTTTGCAATTAAAGTAATATAAAGACTATATAGCAACATTGAAATGCTATGATAAATTGCAAGTGGAAAAAGCAGACTCCAAAATTACGTCTACTCTGATTTTAACTATGTTGAATGAATCTTGAATAAACTATGTGCAAATTATGTATGCACAAGGATTGAAAGGGAAAAATGAAAGCTGTTTGATTTGAATGAAGCTGGGACTGTGGGTAATTTGTTTTTGCTTAAATGGGAGTATCGAGTTTCCTTCTAATTCTCACGTTCTATGATGTCATTACCTGGACATTTAATTTAAATAGGCCATCCCCCTTGGCAGATAAGGAAGGAAGAGGACATAATTTCGTTTGGTCAGAGGCCAGAGTTTTAAGTAGTGTTCCAGTTAACCATTGCTGAGTAACAAACAACCCTACACTTAGTGGCCTCAAACTGCCACCATTTTATTAAGTTCGTGGATTCTGTGGGTCGGAAATTCAATCTGGGCACAGTAGCCATGGCTTGCCTCCACCGTAAGATGTCTGTGACTTCAGCTGGAAAGACCTGAATGGCTGCAGGGGACTCAAATGTCTGGATTCTGCAACATGCTCTTCTGAGATAAGATCTTCATTTGCACTGGAATCGGGGCAGGAATCCCTCCTAGGATGGTGAGTTAGCTTCCTAAGCCTTTCATAATGAAGTACCACAAACTGGGTGGCTTAAAACAACAGAAATTTATTGTCCACAGTTCTGGATGCTGGAAGTCTAAGGTGAAAGTGTTGGCCAAGTTGATTTCTTCTGAGGTCAGGGAGGAACAGTCTGTTTCTTGCCTCTTTTCTATCTCCTGGTCATTGGCTGGCAACCTTTGGCATCCCTTGGCTTATAGAGGAGACACCTTGATCTCTGCCTTCATTTCCACATGATGTTCTTTCTGTGTGTGTGTGTTGTCTCTGTGCCTACATCCTCTTTTTTCATAAGGACTCCAGTCATTTTGGATTAGGGCCCGCCTTAATGACCTTATCCTCACTTGATCATCTGCAAAGACCCTGTTTCTGAATAAGGTCACATTCACAGATACTGGGGATTAGGTCTTTAACATTTCTGGGGAGATGCAGTTCAACCCGTAGAAGCTGGGCTCAGCTGGGACTGCCTACACAGTGCCTCCATGTGGCCTCTCCATCTGGCATGGAGCTGAATTCTGAGAGGAGTATCCCTGAAGCGAGACTAAGTGTAGAAGCTGTGTAGATTTTTATGAACTAGCTTTGGAAGCCAAGGTCTATTGGTAAAAGCAGTCACAAGCTTGCTCAGATTCAAGATAAGGGGCATAGACTTTATCTTTGAATGGGAGGAGTATCAAATAATTTGCCACCACTGTTTTTAAAAACAGACTTCGGCCAGGTGCAGTGGCTCACCCTGTAATCCCAGCACATTGGGAGGCTGAGGTGGATCACTTGAGCCCAGGAGTTTGAAACCAGCCTGGTCAAAATAGTGAGGCACTGTCTCTTAAAACAAAACAAAACAAAAACCAGACTTTATTATACATATACATATGTGTGTGTGTGTTTGTGTATGTATATATATATATATATATATATATATATATATATATACACATATATATATATGTATTTATTTATTTTTGAGACAGGGTCTCACTCTGTCACCCAGGCTAGAGTACAGTGGCGCCATCACAGCTGACTGCAGCTTTAAACTCCTGCACTTAAATGATCCTGATCCTCTTGCCACAGCCTCCCAAGTAGCTGGGTCTGTAGTATAGGTGTGCACCAGCACACCTGGCTAAGTCTTTAAAATTTGTTTTGTGAGAGATAAAGTCTCACCTTCTCACTTTGATGCCCAGGCTGGTCTCAAACTCCTAAGCTCAAGTGATCCTCCCACCTTGGCCTCCCAAAGTGCTGCGATTACAGGTGTGAACCAACACTCCTGGCTGACTTCATTTTTTAGAGCTGTGTTAGGTGCACAGTAAAACTGAGAAGGTACAGAGGTTTTCCATATAATTCCTGCTCCCACACAAGCAAAGCCTCCCCTATTATTAACATCCCCCTACCAGAATTGTGCATTTGTTACAATTGATACATTTGTTACAATTTGTTACAATTGTTACAATTGATGAACCCCCGCTGATGCATCATCACCCAAAGTCTACAGCTGACATCAGCATTCACTGTTGATGTTTTCATTTCATGGGAATGCATAATAATATGTATCCACCGTTATAGTTTCACTGCCTTAAAAATTCCTCTGTTTGCAGACATTTTTAAAAACCACCTCATGTAGGGATGTTTAACCTTGGGTTTGTGGACCCCCTGGGAATCCATAGATAGCTTTTAAAGCATCTGAGAAACTATAGGAGTTATGCAATGTGTCGTATGAGCCCAGGTTCTTTTTTCTGCAGCATTGGTCCACAGTTCAAATGGGGCTATGACCTACAAATGATGAGGAAGTACAGGGATATTGGGCCAATTCACTGCTTCCGAACAGATCAGGGCACGCTTCCCATTCTCTAACTCAGAGAAAATGTTTTCTATCTCTGGCTTGGCATCAGAGACAGCCTTTCTCCTTCCCCGAGGCAGCCTCTGCCATCTGCCAAATGGCGTTGTTCTGTGACCCCAGTGTCCTTGAAGCCATTCAGAAGTCTTAAAGGGAGGTCCCTAGTGGTCCCAGCGTGCTCCAGCTCCTCAGGGGAGAGGACTGGAACTGAAAAGCAGCCTGTTTCCCACTCTCCCCAGACCTGGAGGCTCTGTGAGGATAGGCTCTGTGAGCCCAACCATCCCACAGCAGAACTAGGAGCCCATGGAAGGGTAGGCTTGTCCCCCTATACTCAGCCCCTTCCAATTCCCCTTCCAACCTTATTCATGCTTCTGTGTTATTTGAGTACCTGCTTATCTCCTCTAATAACTAATAAAATTTTGAGAGCAACGACCTGTCATTTCTCTGTATATTATACATATTTAGCACCATGTTTTTTGCATATTTCTCAAAACGGTTGGTAATTTTAAAACAGCAAAGCTGAGTTGCAGAAAGTT
This sequence comes from Macaca fascicularis, assembly GCF_037993035.2. Taxonomy (NCBI): domain Eukaryota; kingdom Metazoa; phylum Chordata; class Mammalia; order Primates; family Cercopithecidae; genus Macaca; species Macaca fascicularis. The sequence continues at coordinate 157,009,389 of NC_088378.1, read as the reverse complement.
AGAGCAGGTCTCCAAGGGCTCTGATGGCAGCTTTGGTCACGAGGGTGCTGGTTATTCACGTGGTTAGAAGCAGGGCCTCAAGAGCTCACCGTGCTAGGAGAGTCTTATCTGGGGAAAGCCAGAGTGGGCCAAGATAAGAAGGGGATTTGAGAGGGGGAATTTGAAGAGAGAAACTTAGAGCTAGCCTGGGTTCTAATCCCAGCTTTGCCACCAATAATCTGTGGGACAGGACACCGGTCAAGGCATGTCTGTATGGCATAGTAGAGTTGGAGTGTGAAGCTTGGCTCTCCCATGTATTAGCTGTGAGAGAGGCAGCAGCTTTGTGTCCTAGCTCCCTCCTCTTATTTTCTGTGTGACCTTGGACATTAATAAGCCTCCAAAGCCTCAGCTACCTCTCTCCTAAAATACCTATTCTCGTGATCCTACTCCTCTGGGTTGAAACTCAGGTGCTGCCAAGATGCTGGCTTACCACTCTTCTCTCACGGGCCCTGACACCAAACTCATTGGAAACATGGCACTGTTACCCATCAGAAGCCAATTCAAAGGACCTGCTCCCAGAGAGACAAAAGATGCAGATATTGTGGATGAAGCCATCTGTTACTTCAAGGCCAATGTCTTCTTCAAAACCTATGAAATTAAGAATGAAGCTGATAGGACCTTGATATATATGACTCTCTACATTTCTGAGTGTTCAAAGAAACTCCAAAAGTACAATTCCAAAATCCAAGGTAAGAAAGAAATGTATACATTGGGAATCACTAATTTTCCCATTCCTGGAGAGCCTCATTTTCCACTTAATGCAATTTATGCCAAACCTGCAAACAAACAGGAAAATGAAGTGATAAGAGCCTATTTACGATAGCTAAGGCAAGAGACTGGACTGAGACTTTGTGAGAAAGTTTTTGACCCTCAGAATAATAAACGCAGCAAGTGGCGGGCTTGCTTTGTGAAGAGACAGTTTATGAACAAGAGTCTTTCAGGACCTGGGCAGTGAAGGGAGCCTGGGCAGCCTCCGTCTCCAGAGCCCTGGGCAGCATTTTCCATTAAGATGTACACAACCTTTTGCCTTTATTTCATAAAGTTTTATACAGAAGAGAGAAGAGCATGTCTTTACTTGGGAAACTCTTGATCAAGAATTTGGGTGGGGAAAAGAAAGTGAGTTATCAAGGGAGATCTGAAATTTTCTGCAGTATTAAGCTGGTGCTTAATAAGTAATAATGAAGAAATTTCTAACATTAAAAAAATACCTATTCCAGAGATTACTAGTGTCTGCCAAGTGCCCTCCGTGGGATAGGTACTGTTGCTTTATATGTACTTACTCCTTTGGTCCTTTTAACAATCCTGTAAACTAGGTAGTATTATTATCCCATTTCCAATAACTCAACTGAAGCACATGGGGGTAACTCTCCCACAGTTACCCCACTGTCAAGGGGGTACAGCTGGGATTTGAACCAGGCAGTCTGGCTCCCTGAGTCTGCTTCCTTAACCACTGCATTACCACACAGGGACCTGACATGATGGACTGAAATTGCTTAGCATGCAGTAAGAGCTCAATAAATGGCAGTTGCTCATGACGGTCATTCTGAGTCCCCCAGCCTCATTTTTAAGGTGGAGATGATACTACCTAATTCGTGGGTAGAGATAACACAGATAAAGCACTGAACATTACATATAGGACTGGATTCCTGGGTTTGTATTTTTTTTGGTTCTGGCCACATGGCAAGCAGATCGGCTATTTATTTGCACCCATGACACCGACTTAGGGGTTCAACATGCTCTTGTTGGTTGCCGAGTCTATATTGCTTGGTGTTTTCTAGCTTGCCTAGTGCTTTGCTCATAGCAGATGCTAAAAAATTTGGTTCATTTGTTTCCCCAAAATCTATAGAATTCCCACCGTTCTTATATAGGCTACTTTGGAAGGCAGTGTGGGAGAAAGGGTACTGAGGTGCTGAGGCAGAACTAATAATTGATCCCACTCCTGATTTCAGTCAGTCCCTATGCCAGGAAAAACTAAAAACTCTCTCCTCTCCTCTCCTTGTGCAATGTATAAGCCTCGCAGAAACTCACTTAAAGGCAATTTCTACTTAATCTGTGCTTTGGGTGTTACAAACACAAGCTTGTAACAGGTCTCCCCTTATTAATACATGACAGCTATTGCCCTGTTCTTACCATGCCTAGGCAGGTCAATCCTGTCTGTCTTGGACTTCTGATTGCTACAGGCTGGGGAGCATGTCTGTTTGACTTACTATCAGTGGCACAATGCCAAGTGGCAAGTACCAGGTTCCAAAAACGTTTATTTGCTGATTCAGCAGTTGTGATCCTGTTGGAGGTAGATTCCAGCCTTGGTCATTTACTGCCTTGATTTCTGACTCTGTGGCAAGATTCGTGTATCAGGCTCTACTAGGTCTTCTCACCTCCATTTTGGTGATTTGCTGGGCAGAGCCTGTGTGCTGAAAAGGGGAAGTGGTTGTGAGTGTGCTGGAGAAAGACGATCTGGCTCAGCAGATTTGGAATGGGCTTAATCAGGGAGGGCACCTATTATTTACTAAGTACTTACTATGTCACACATCAGGTTAGGAGTTCTCCAAATGGATATAAATAAACAGAAAACTTTTGGTGCACCAGTGGTTTATGGGGGGCACTTGAGGGAGCGTTCACTGCCTGCTCCTCATATTCCCAGGACTATGACTAGATCAGCAAGTAACCACAGCCCTCACCTCTTGTCTCTCTCCTTATCCACTCCTCCCCAGGAGGAGATATGAGTTAACGGCTTGTGTTCATGATTTTCAGTGTACGTTGAATAATAGCAATTCAAACATATTAAGTCTTAATCCTTGGCTCTTGTAAATGTTACCTTATGTGGGAAAGGGGTCTTTGCCGTGTGATTAAGGATTCCAAGATAAAGAGGTATTATTTGTCTCTTAGGACTTCTGTAACAAAATACCACAGACTGTGGGACTTAAACAACAGAAATTTATTTTCTCACAGTTCTAGAGGCTGGATGTCCACGATCAAGGGGCTGACAAGGCTGGTTTCTCTGAAGACCTCTCTCTGACTTGAAGATAGCTGCATTCTTGCTGTGTCCTCACATGACCATTCCTCTGTACATGGGCACTCCTACTGTCTCTTCTTCTTATAAGGATACCAGTCCTGTAGAAGTAGGGCCCCACTCATATAACCTCATTTAACCTTAGTTACCTTTTAAAATGCCTTATCTTCAAATACAGTCACACTGTGGGTCGGGGATCGTCAGGGCTTTAACTTGAATTTTGGGGGACGGAATTCACTCTGTAACAGATTACTTTGGATCATCCAGGTGGGCCCTAAACACCATTGCAAGCACGCTTATAAAAGAGAGGCAGAGGGAGATTTGAGACACATGCAGAGAGAAGACACACAGAAGGCAGTATGGCCACACAGGCAGATACTGGGGCGATGTAACCATAAGCCAAAGAATGCTGACAGCCACTAGATGCTGAACAAGGAAGTGTGGTCCTGCTAACATCTTGATTTTGGACTTCTGGCTATCAGAGCTATGAGGGAATAAGTTCCTGTTCCTATCAGGTGCCCAGTTTTGTTACAGCAGCCCCCCAAAATGAACACAATTGAATGGTGCTGTTCAAAGACTGAAATCTAACACCAGGAGATTTGACTTTTTCCTGTCTCTCTCTGTCTCTGTCCAGCATGAAGCAGTAATGCTGGATAAAAGTGTCAGCTCTGCAGACCAGAGTTTTCTTTCATGTGGAGTGTCCCAAAGTCTAGACTGGGGAGCAGAGTCAGGGAGCAGTATGGCTGAAGTATTCACAGGCCTGCTTCGTCACTTATACCACAGCCACATCCTCTAACCTGGAATTCATCAGGATGAAGCTCAAATTTTGATCTCCACCTATCGGATCCTCTCTATCTCTCTCTCAGTTCTTGCTATGGTCTGAACGTTTGTGTCCCTCCCCTCCAAGTTCATAGGTCAAATCCTAATCCCCAGTGTCATACTTTAGGAGGTGGGGCTCTTGGGAAGTGATTAGGTCAGGGAGGAAGATTACTCATGAATGGGACTTGTGCCCTTACAAAAAAGGTGCCAGAGACATCCCTTGCCCTTTCTACCATGTTAGTTCACAGTGAGAAAATGGCCATCAATGAACCGAGAAGTGGCCCTCACCATGTAACGAATCTGCCTTGCTCTTGGACTTCCCAGCCTCCAAAACTGTGAGAAATCAATTTCTGTTGTTTGCCAGCTACTTGGTGTATGGTATTTTGTTATAGCAGCACAAACAGACTAAGACAGTTCTGAATTGTGATTCTGAAGAGAAGGGTGTTATTTATTAATCCCCTTAAAACCTCAAGAGAATGCATGGGAAATGTATCTGTGGACTGGTTGGAGAAAAAAAAAAACTTTGTAAACAGGATGTGATCTGTCAGGATCCTCCTGAAAGAAAAGTCAGGGGTGGAAATTAGTAAGGCAAACCAGGGGCAGAGCTTCCCAAGACCATGGGAACCTACCTCTTGCATCAGCGTGACCTGGATGCAAAACATGGAATCAAAGAAGATCATTTTGGAGCTTTAAGATTTGACCACCCTGCTGGATTTTGGACTTGCATGAGGTCTATAGGCCCTTTGTTTTGGGCAATTCCTCCCATACGGAATGGCTGTATTTACCCAATGCCTTTACCCCCATTGTATCTAGGAAGTAACTAACTTGCTTTTGATTTTATAGGCTCATAGGTGGAAGGGACTTGCCTTGTCTCAGATGAGACTTTGGACTGTGGACTTTTGAGTTAATGCTGAAATGAGTTAAGACTTTGGGGGACTTTTGGGAAGGCAAGACATGGTTTTGAAAATGTGAGGACATGAGATTTGGGAGGGGTCGGGGTGGAATGATATGGTTTGGCTATGTCTCCACCTAGATCTCACCTTGAATTCCCACATGTTGTGGAAGGGGCGTGGTAGGAGGTAATTGAATCACGGGGGCAGGTCTTTCCCGTGCTGTTCTCATGATAGTATCACGAGATCTGATGGTGATTATAAGGGTGAGTTTTCCTGCACAGGCTTTCTTCTATTGTCTGCTGCCATGTGAGATGTGCCTTTCCCCTTCCACCATGATTGTGAGGCCTCCCCAGCCACATGGAACTGTAAGTCCAATAAACCTCCTTCCTTTGTTTAAAAAGAAAAGAAAAGAAATTAGTAAGGCAAGTTCTGACACAAGACTGCCTGGATTCAGATCTGAGCTCAGACCTTCCCAGCTGCATGACTGTGAGCAAATCAGTTTTTTCTCCCTTACTCGGTTTTCCCATCTGCGAAACAGGGCCAAATAGGAGCCCCTCCGTCACAGATGTGAGGATTAAAAAGACATGCATATAAAGCACTTAGGACAGCTTACGGAGGGGCACATAGTAAGCCCCCAATAGATGTGAGCTGTTACTCTCTAGAAAAAATAGTTGAGAGAAAGGGATAAAAAGAAGTTGCCTGTAGATGCAGATATAAACTCTCTTTCGCTAGATGACCGTGGGTAAAATTCAGCAGCATTTAAATGTCTGATCTGACCCACTGTTGAGATAACCAGTAAAAACTCAAGGCCTCAAGAGGGTGGGGGAAAAGGGAGTTGCAGATGTTTGCAGGAGGAAGCCATCATTTCAGTCAATAATGGACTTGGTGCAGCATGGGCATCTGGCAGCACAGCAAAGGTGCTTTGGCAGCTTCATATACGGTACGAGTGAGTGAATTACTGTTATGCTAATTAAACTTATTAATACAGCATCAGGAAAGAGTCTGATCCCTTCATTTCTAATATCGTGGAAATGCAGGGAAGGAGGGGAGGGTCATTGATTCATTAATTCAACACACGTTCATTGAGTTCCTGCTGTGTGCCAGGCACTATTCCAGCCCCTGGAGATATGAGAGTAAATGAAGAAAAGTCCTGGATTCATGGCTTCTATTACAGTGATAGGAGAGAGACAATAAACAAATAAACATGTGAAACATAAAAATAATAGTCAGGGCCGGGCACAGTGGCTCACGCCTGTAATCCCAGCACTTTGGGAGGCCGAGGTGGGCAGTTCACAAGGTCAAGAGATCGAGACCATCCTGGCTAACACGGTGAAACCCCGTCTCTACTAAAAATACAAAAATTAGCCAGGCATGGTGGCGTGCTCCTGTAGTCCCAGCTACTCTGGAGGCTGAGCCAGGAGAATCACTTGAACCCGGGAGGCAGAGGTTATAGTGAGCCGAAATCACCCCATTGCACTCCAGCCTGGTGACAGAGTGAGATTCTGTCTCAAAAAAAAAAAAGAAAAATTACAGTCAGATAATAACATGGGCTATGGAGAAAAATGAAATAGGGAAATGAGGAATGAGGAGAGGGTAAGAATGAGATGGTTTTAAATAGAGTGGTAAGTTCCCCAGGGCTGCTGAAACAAATGACCATAAACACAGTCCTTAAACAACAAAAATTTATTTTTATCTTTCTGTTCTAGAGGTCAGAAGTCCTAAAATCAAGGAGTCGGCAGGACTGTGTTCCTTTTGGAAGGTTTAGGGGAGAATCCACTTCCTTGACTTTTTAAGCTTGTGAGGCTGCCCCCATCCCTTGGCTCATAGCCCCTTCCTGTATCTTCCAAGCCAGCAGTGTGGCAGATTCATATTTTTCTCTGATGCTGTTTCCACCATCATATCTCCTTCTCTGACTCTATCTCCTGCCTCCCTCTTGTAAAGACTCATGAGTACAATGGGCGCACCTAAATTATCCAGGATCATCTCTCATCTCAATATCCTTAGCTTAACTATGACTGCAAAGTGCCTCTGCCACGTAAGGTAGCAGGTTCTGGGAATTAGGACATGGATATCATTGGAAGGCCATTATTCCACCTAGCATCATGGTCAGAGAAGACCCCAGTGAGAAGGTGACATTGAGAGAAGCAAGGAGGTAGGCCATGCAGTTAGCTAGGGAAGAGCACACCAGGCCGGAGAGATGAGAGGCAGGTCTGGAGTGTCTGAGGAATAGAAAGGGCCTGATGAGCTGCAGAGGAGGCGGGAGGGGAGAGTAGCAGGTGCTGAGGTCAGAGGTAAAGGGGGACCAAATTCCACCGGGCCTTATAGGTCACTTTGAGATCTTCTTTGCCAACCCCACCATGTTTGTGAAAGACTGAAACAGACTATGGTCTCATTTGGTTTTCACAGTGGTGTGACATCCTCAGTTTATGCTTGCTGAGTAAGACTTGAGGCCTTGCCTCACCTACCCAGGCATGAAAGGATAGAGCTGGATGTTTTTGGCCATTCTTGTGTCACTATAAAGAAATACCTGAGGCCAGGCGTGGTGGCTCACGCCTGTAATCCCAGCACTTTGCAAGGCCGAGGCGGGCAGATTGCCTGAGCTCAGGGTTCAAGACCAGCCTGGGCAACACGGTGAAAACCCATCTCTACTAAAATACAAAAAATTAGCTGGGTGTGGTGGCGTGAACCTGTAATCCCAGCTACTCAGGAGGCTGAAGCAGGATAATTGCTTGAACCCGGGAGGCAGAGGTTTCTGTGAGCCAAGGTCATGCCACTGCACTCCAGCCTGGGTGACAGAGCAAGACTTTGTTTCCAAAAAAAAAAAAAAAGAAAGAAATACCTGAGACTGGGTAATTTGTAAAGAAAAGAGGTTTACATTGTGGAAGGCAATGTGGTGATTCCTCAAGGATCTAGATCCAGAAATACCATTTGACCCAGCAATCCCATTATTTGGTAGATACCCAAAGGATTATAAATCATTCTACTATAAAGACACATGCACACAAATGTTTATTGCAGCACTATTTACAATAGCAAAGACATGGAACCAACCCAAATGTCCATCAATGATAGACTGGATAAAGAAAATGTGGCACATACATACCATGGAATACTATGCAGCTATAAAAAAAGATGAGTTCATGTTCTTTGCAGGGACATGCATAAAGCTGGAAGCCGTCGTTCTCTGCAAACTAACACAGGACCAGAAACCAAACACCCCATGTTCTCACTCATAAGTGGAAGTTGAACAATGGAGAACACATGGACACGGGGAGGGGAACATCACATACCAGGGCCTGTCGTGGGGTTGGGGGCAACGAGAGGGAGAGCATTAGGGCAAATACCTAATGCATGTGAGGCTTAAAACCAATATGATGGGTTGATAGGTGCAGCAAACCACCATGGCACATGTATACCTATGTAACAAACATGCACGTTCAGCACATGTATCCCAGAACTTAAAGTAAAATTTTAAAAGAAAGGATAACGTTTAGAAAGAAAGAAAAAAAAAAAAGAAAAGAAAACAGGTTTAACAGGTTTACAGTTCTGCAGGCTGTGCCAAACACGGCTGCAGCATCTGCTTCTGGTGAGCGCCTCAGGGAGCTCACAATCATGGCACAGGGTGAAGCAGGAGCAGGCACGACACATGGCAGGGGCAGGAGCAAGAGTGTGAGGGAGGAGGTGCCATACACTTTTAAACAGCCAGGTCTCGTGAGAACTCTCTCAATATCACGAGAACAGCGAGGGACAAATCCGCTCCCATGATCCAATCACTTCCCACCAGGGCCGTCTTGCAACACTGGAAATCACATTTCAGCGTGAGCTTTGGAGGGGACAAGCATCCAAACCATATAACTGCGTTTCAAACACACAGCCCATCTGACTCCAAACCTGCCCTGGACTTCTGAGTAGGATCTCTCTGATCAAGTGCTTTAGTTCCTGGTTTCAAGGTTACATCCTCTCTGAAGCCTTCCCTTCCCTTCCCTTCCCTTCCCAACACTAGGTTAGGTGTCCTGCTCATGTGCACTTATACTGATCACATCCCATACTCATTCCAAGGGGACCCCTTTTCATACTGTATTATAATTCCTGGATTTGGGGTCTGTATCTCACCTTCAAGCCTAGATCATGTTCTATTTATCGATGGATTCTTACAGTAGAGTTTAGAGTAAGTACTCAGTTACTGTTTGTAAATGAATTGATGAAATTAACAGTAAATGCATGAGTAAATGACCTTACCTTAGCAAATTAATAGGTGAGTCCCAGAAAACTAAAAGGTCATCAAATAGCACCTAACCTTAAAAGGACACACACACCTTTTAACTCAAGGTGTTTAGAAGAAATGCTTGAGAGTTCTGCTTATGGCACAAGGTTCCCTGCTATAAGAAGTGGAGCAAGGAAGTCATTAAGGATCAAGAAGTCCCTTCCCAGCTGCAGGAAGCAGCCCTCTTAGCCACGAGGAGCAAGCGTCCACTGTAGATCATACTAATAAGTATAAAAGCAGGAGATGAGCATTGCTCCTTTGGAATCTTTTGGCATCCTTTAGCTCCTGTGCTCGCTTTCACCTTCTGGAGCAACATCCAACCAAGAGATTAGATTAAGAAGAGATTAAGAAGCAACAGGCAGTGGTTCCACACAGGAGGCTGATGAACACCATGAGGACATCTCAGGATTCCTCCCTCCAGGCATCCCGTGGCCCACATGTCTGTGTGTGCCTGGTGCTGATGAGGTACCGTTTTGATCATGATGTAAAAGTAAGAATTCTTAGAACAAAGTTGCCATTTTCTTCTGAAGCCTGTTCACAGCCTGTTTATTCCTCCGGGGACATTCTGAGTCTGATTCCAACAATGTGCTTTGGGATTATTAAAAGACTTTCCAAAAAACACTGTCAGAGAGAAACTGCCACCATAGTGCATAGCTGTCTGGGGCTGGAGGAATCCTGGCTCTAAGAGAAATCTTGAGATATGGAGCACAAGTTTCAGATGAAAACAGCTTGTGGGAGGAAAGAGAGCATTTTATAACAGAAGCATTAAATTAATCCTCACTCATATAGTGCAAGTTTTGACATAAAAATCCCTGGTTTCCAGGAGAGCAGGGCCAATAGGAGGGCCCTGTAGGTTTCCACTAGATTGCAAGAAAACGGATATTAAATAAGAAGGGGTAGGAGAGGGGAGAGAAAAGAGGCCAAGTAGAGTGGAAAAGGAAAGAGGATAAGGGCCGGGTGTGGTGGCTCCCGCCTGTAATCCCAGCACTTTGGGAGGCCAAGGTGGGTGGATTGCTTGAGTGCAGGAGTTCAAGACCAGCCTGGGCAACACAGTGAAACCCCTTCTCTACAAAAATTAGCCAAGCATGGTGGCACATGCCTGTGGTCCCAGCTACTCGGGAAGCTGAGATGGGAGGATTGCTTGAGCCCGGGAGGTTGAGGCTGCAGTGAGCTGTGATCATGCCACTGTACTCCAGACTCGGTGACAGAGTGAGACCAAAGGAAGGAAGGAAGGAAGGAAAGGAAGGAAAAGAAGGAAAAGAAGGAAAGGAAGGAAAAGAAGGAGGAAGGAAAGAAGGAAGGAAGGAAGGAAGGAAGGAAGGAAGGAAGGAAGGAAGGAAGGAAGGAAGGAAGGAAGGAAATACGTTCATTTCTAAGAGGCAACTTTATCTTGGGAAATTAACTCCACACAACAAGGATGCAGTCTGACCCACAGTGTTAAACACTGCACTTCTCTTGCTAAGAGACTGCTTACAATCACACAGAAAGAAACCTTGCAGATTACCGGATGTAGATGGAGTTGTTTGGCTAGAAAAGGGCAAAACCTTTTGCCACAAAAACAATAATATTTACTCTGTGCCAGGTACCGCATTAGGCTCTGGAGTTGCATGCGGCTATCAGTGAGACTTAGTCCCCGCCTGCACGGAGGACACATGTTAAATGAGCCCTTGAGGTTCAAAACCTCAGAGAAGTGTTATGTTCATATTTATTTTTCCTAAGATTTCTCTGGCTATGTTGTGGAGAATGCATTAGAAAAGGGCAAAGATGGATGCAGAAAGACTGGCTAAGATGCTGTTATTGTCGTTCAGGTGAGAGATGATAGAGGTGTGGAACAGATAAATGATAAGGAATCAAAACATATGTAGGTGTGGAACTGGTGCAACCTGGGTATGCATCTGAGGAGAATAGAGCAGGGGCATCACTTCCAGTTTCAGACTTGACCAACTGGTGGAGGGGCACACTCTACAGAAATAGAGGATGTTAGGAGTGAAGGTATCTGTTGGGGAAACCATGAGCTCTTAGATTTTGGGAGGGACACTGCAGACTAGATCACTTGACCTCTATTCTATGCTCCTTCTCATGATCCACCTCACACTATGGAGTCTAGAAAGCCAAAACAACATTCCCCACACCCTCTTACAATTCAGGACTCAAATGTGGTTCAGGTCCTCAATCAGCTACACACCCATGCGTCTTGAATCCAGAAGTGAGTCAGGTGGAGAAAGAGGCAGCAGAGCCTGGGGCGTCCATTCTGCTGATGCAAATCTAGCGAGTTAAATGACTCTGGGTCCAACGCTTCAGGCCATAGCTGCCTGACGTCTGCATCAGAGCTAGGCCTACATTTGGAACAGCAGGTTTCTAATTCCTTAGCTTCCTGCCTGTGGCAAAGATAGAACTTCCCCTAGAGGGTTAATTCTGCAGTGGTATTCTGGGTGCTATTCCTGGAAGCCTGGAGTCTTCTTCAGCCCTTCCTACAACTTCTAAACAGGCAATTTCCTGTAGAAGCCCCTTTCTGCTTACAATGTCTACAATGCATTACGCTCTCAGCAACTGAAAATTAACCAGTATGGAAGTAGTGAGTTTGTAGACCCTACAATAAATGCAGGTGCAAATACATGCATGGCACTCAGATGATACAGGTCTGGGGTCAAGGAGAAAGGACTGGGCTGGCAATTTATGAGTAATGTTAGCATGCGGATATAGAATGAGATCATCCTGGGAGATATCGCCAAGAGAGAATTTGAAGGATGAGAGGAAAGGAGGCCCTGGGGCAAAAGCTTTAGAAACACCAGTTTTTGAGAGGTGATTAGAAATGCAAGCTGGCCATCACGGGAAGATGGAAAGAAGGTAGGAGGAAACCAGGAGGTGTTGGTGTTATAGAAGCCAGAGGTAGAAAGTGGTTCTTTAAGAATGGATGAACGGGCAAGTACTGCCAGGAGGTCCGGCAAACTGAGGACTGAATGTGCCTGTGGAGTCTGGTCTCGGTAACCTTGGAAAGAGCAGGTTTGGTTGCAGTGATGACAATAGGGTCAGATTAGGGAGGTCCAGGGATGAGGGAGAGATAAGAAAATAGACACCATGAGAAGAGGCAGTCTTAAAAGAGGCTTAACCATCTCTGGAAGTGATGAAGGATTAAAGGAGGGGAGTTTATAAAAAATCTTTAGTCAAGCTAAGTCACTCCTCATCATGAAACATTAGTGAGGTGTTATGTGAGGTAGTATTGCATATTTTATCTAAATGATGAATTTTTGCGTGTTTTTTTTTTCCTTTTTCTTTTTTTTTTTTTCTTTTCTTTTTTTTTTTGACAGAGTCTCGCTCTGTCATCCAGGTCATCCAGGCTGCAGTGCATTAGTGCAGTTCACTGGCACCTCTGCCTCTGGGCTCAAGTGATCCTCCCACTTTAGCCCCCCAGGTAGTTGGGACCACAGGTGCATGCCACCATGCCCAGCTAACTTTTGTGTTTTTTGTAGAGATGGGATTTCACTATGCTGCCCAGGCTTGTTTCAAACTCCTGGACTCAAGTGATCCGCCTGCCTCAGCCTCCCAAAGTGCTGGGATGACAGGGGTGGGGTACCACACTTGGTGAATTTGTTTTATATGGGAGAAAGAAGCACATGTTTGAATGGTCAGGAGGTGAAATGAGAAGACTTAGGGGAGAGGGAAGATAGAGGAGAGGGAATGCTTACACACTTCAATGGCTGTGCAAATGTAGCAGGGAGTGGGCTCCAGATGGGGAGATGGTTCTAGAGAGAAGAGAGAACACCTCTTCCACTGCCATGGGAGGGAAGGATGAGGCAGAGACAGCCGATGCATTAGGGATTAGCTGTTGTGGGCAGGAATGGGAGGACAGATGGGCTGCGGTATTTAGTCTGTGCAGTAACAGACAAAATTTCTAGGTTTGTAGGGGGTGAGGGTTGGAGATTTGGGGAGAATGGAGAAGGTCTTAATGGTCATCTGGAGAATGAAAGGTCAAGCTCACTAGATTGCCATCAGCACTGGGGCCCTGTTTGGGATTAGTGACCGGGAACTGACAGTGGGATCAATCTGTACAACTGTAAGATTGTGCTTGGCAGTACTCGGGCACTTGCTCACAGCCAGGACGCAGTTGGTCAGCTCTAGTCATGCAGGCTTGGGGTGTTTTCAGGTCGCTATGATGGAAGGACAATAGGCAAGGGAAATGGACAAGAGAATAAATCAGGGGTTCTCAGTGACAGAAGGGGTGGTAGCACCCTGCTGTGGTGTCTGGAAGTAGGCAAGGCTGTTTTGGGTTCTCAGAATGAAGAGGAGCAAACTGGAATTTAGTGGGCAAGACCCAGGGATGCCAAATGCCCTCAATGTGCAAGAGGGTATCTAACAACAAATAATCATCCCCCACAAATTGTCAATCATACCCAATGATAAATGATGAAACAGAGGGACTGTGGGCTTAGCTAACTAAGCCAAGCAGATAGGGAGGTAAAGACAGGTGGAGGCAGTTAAGAGTAGGAAGACCTGGGCAGGTGAAGAATCAGGAGAGGTTGAGCATGCAAGCTGGCAGGATGAGCATCTGTGGTCAGACAGTGGGTGTCTGAATCCCTGATTTCAGAAGCAGGCAGTTCCCGGTGATGTAGCGTGAAAGAGGGACTCCAGTTTGAGTCTTCTGAAAAGCAAATGTCAAGATGGAGTTTGACATGCAAGAGATTTATTGGGGTAACATTGTAGAGGGTAAAGGGGAGAGTAGCAGGAGTAGGTGGGGAAAGTCTGCAGACCAGGATACAGGGCTGACACCTGTGACAGAGGAGATGCAGGAAAGAGGGTCGGGTGGGAGAAACTTCAGAGAGCAGCCCCAGACTGATGGGGGAGCTCCAGAGCAAAGATGGCCCATCGGGAGGTCCCAAGGAGGTCAGGAATGGTTGGCCTCTGGTACCCTGCAGTGTTCATCATGGCCTTGCACAAAACTGCAGCCAATCTGAAGATGCAGCTGATGGAGGCTGTCCACCAGCCCCCTCCACCAAGCAGATTGTTCTGAAGTGAGACTGAGCAATGCTGCACCACCTGGGCCACCACATGGGGGTAGCAGATGTAGTGTGTGGGTAATGGAAGTTCCAAAACAGCAGGACTAGTTTTTTGTTTTTTTTTTTTTAGACAGAGTCTTACTCTGTCACCCAGACTGAAGTGCAGTGGCATGATCTTGGCTCACTGCAACCTCCACCATCCAGGTTCAAGCGATTCTCCTGCCTCAGCCTTCCCAGTAGCTGGGATTACAGGTGCACGCCACTATCACTCAGCTAATTCTTGTATTTTTGGTAGAGACAGGGTTTCATCATGTTGGCCAGGCTGGTGTTGAACTCCTGACCTCAAATGATCCACCCACCTTGGCCTCCCAAAGTGCTGGGATTACAGGTGTGTGCCACCACGCCCCGTGTTATTTTTAAAATTTTGCTTTTTCTAATGTTTTAGCCCTAATGCCTTGACACATTCAAACTTTCATTCAAAAGTTTGTCAAATGAACTAACGAATGTATGTCAAGAAACTGAGAGAGTAGAGTATAGAGATAAAGTCTTCCTGTCAGGGTTCCAGTCCAGCTCCACCACTTACCAACTCGTCTTAGGAAAACTATCACTGAAGGGGAATGGTGATAAATAGCTCCTACCCTATGGGTCTTTGTGAGGATTTAAAGAGACACTTTAGGAAGAAGGCCCAGCACGGTGTCTGGAAAATGGTATGCAATAAATGATAACCACTAGTAGTATGATTATTTCTGCCCCTTTCCATTATCTTTTGCAAGAAAACCTTTTAACACCAAATAGAAATGTGTTCAGGCAGTTGGACTATGTTACTTCTTCCTATATTAGACTTTTTTTCACTTTCTATATTAGACTCAGTGCCCCTGTAAAGTGCTGATTCCATGTTTTCTTGCTTTGTAAATCTTCATAGTGCCCCGAACAATGTTCTAAACACAGTTGTTATTTACATTACGTAGGTAGAATAAAGATGAAACAATGGGAGAGTCACCCCGCAGACATCATCAGAGACTTCATGGGTCCTTGGGGGAGAGAGTAAGAAAGTGAGTACTCTGTGAGCGTGTCAGAGCTGGAGGAGGGTGGGTTTCCCCTATCCTAGATCCATGTCTTCTCAGCCAGGGAAAGGAAGCAGCTTGCTTTTCCTTTTGAACAAAGCCTGTGCCTGAATGAACATCTCTAGAGAGAAATGTGTTTGTACATTAGACTGGTAATTAAAGGTTCCCAAAAAACCAAGTCTCATTACTCAGCTTAAGGAGCTGCCTAGATACCGTCTGGCATAGTGTCAAGTGTCTGCTTGGTGCAAAGCTGAGCCCGGAGTCATCCCATAGGCTGGGGGCCCTTGAAGACCCGCCTCCTCGGGCTCTCCTGCACCGGACTCAAGTTTGCATTGGCTGGTCCTAAACCAAGCAGGTCCTCACACTTCTCAAGTTTCATTATTCTCTTTTCTAAATATTTAAACAGGCTGTTAAGAAGAGGGCCAGGTCAACTGCCTCATTCAGCGAACATTACAATGGGTAATTGTCGGGATCACAACAGACGTCACAAATTCCATGCAGGTTAAAATCTCTCCGCCTTGAGGAAAGCTGCTGCCAGTCATTCTTCTCTAGACTGCAAGAGTCTGTTAGAATCAAAGTTCAGATAAGGTAACACTGATCACGTCAATTTCTTCTGCACAAAATAGAGCATGTGGTTTGTACTTTACAAACATTTGTCTAATCACTTTCACTGAGGCAGGGAGATAATAATACCTTATTTTTGTAAAATGCTTCCTATTTGCAGAGCACTTTCACCCATATCATCTAATTTGCTCTTTATCGTTGGGTGTTATTTCTTAGCCAGACTAGGGATTATCCTAGTTATCAATATTAATATTAAAAGGAACCACCACCCCAACCATAGCAGCTGACTTACTGACAGCTTTCTATGTTCCAGGCACTGTTTTAAGTACATTACGAGTAGGATGATCCTTGGAAACAGACACCAAAAGAATAAAAAATCATGCATTTGCTTTGCACATATTGAATTTTATGTGCTTGCTGGGAGGATGCTATCCTTGGAATGTTTTTCCCCTCCAAACCTCATGTTGAAATTTGATCCCCATTGTTGGAGGTGGGGCCTAATAGGAGGTGTTTGGGTCACAGGTTGGATCCCTTATGAATGACTTGGTGCTGTTCTCAAGGTAGTGAGTTCTTGCTCTATTAGTTCCCTCGGCAGCTGGTTATTAAAAAGAAGAAGGAGAAGGAGAAGGAGAAGGAGGAGAAGGAGAAGGAGGAGGAGGAGGAGGAGGAGGAGGAGGAGGAGGAGGAGGAGGAGGAGGAGGAGGAGGAGGAGGAGGAGGAGGAGGAGGAGGAGGAGAAGGAGAAGGAGAAGGAGAAGGAGAAGGAGAAGGAGAAGGAGAAGGAGAAGGAGAAGGAGAAGGAGAAGGAGAAGAAGAAGAAGAAGAAGAAGAAGAAGAAGAAGAAGAAGAAGAAGAAGAAGAAGAAGAAGAAGAAGAAGAAGAAGAAAAGAAGAAGAAGAAGAAGAAGAAAAAAAGCCTGCCCCAGCTCCTGGCTCTCCCTTGCTTCCTCTATCGCCATACGATCTTTGCACAAGCCAGCTCTGGCTCCTGTTCATCTTCCACCATGAATGAAAGAGGCCTGGGGCCTTCACCAGGAGCAGATGCTGGCACCTGTTTCTTGCACAGCCTGCAGAGCTGTAAACGAAGTCAATCTCTTTTTCACAAATTCCCCAGTCTCAGGTATTCCTTTATAGCAATATAAAACTGATTAAGACAGAGGTACTCGGGGTGGCACATTTTTGGACAGTTTCTCCTAGGAAAAACCTTGCTCCCTACGACTAACTTCAGTTTGCTCCATCATCCTTCCCATGGCTTCCAAGACGTTCCAGGATCTAGCTCCTTTTCTGTAGTATTCCGAATAAGCCAAATAACTATAATTAATAATAAGACAACACTAATGGGGCATGCCTATATGCTAGGCTTTGTTGTAAGCAGTTTCAAGGCATTCTCTCATTTAATCCTCACAATAGCACCATGAGGTGGGTAGAGTTATTGTCTCTGTTTTCAGATCAGGAAACTGAGGCCCAAAGAGGTTAAGCAATGTGCCTGAGGTCACACAGCTATTAAGTGGTGTGCTAGGACTCTAGCTCACATGGTCTGGCTCTAGTGTCTGTGGTCTTAATTACCACACTGTCTTTCATGGCTGGTAGACTGTGGCGTCCCTTTCTACCAAGATTGGACCTAACTTGAGAAACATGGGGTCATTGAACCCAGTTGACACCTCTTTGCTCTAGATGAAACAATGAAGGCTCAAAGAGGTCAAGTGACCTTCTGGAGGAAGTCCCTTCTCAATCTTCAATGTCCAAGTTCATTGCTATTTTTACTATGCCATGATGTCCTCCTGATGTGGTTTGGATTTGTGTCACTGCCCAAATCTCATGTTGAATTAGAGGAGGAGCCTACTAGGAGGTGATTGGATCACAAGGATGGATTTCTCCCTTTCTGTTCTACTGGTAGTGAGTGAATTCTCGTGAAATATGATGGTTTAAAAGTGTGTGGCACTTCCCCCTTTGCTCTCTCTGTCTCCTGCCACCATGTGAAAAAGGTGCTTGCTTCCTCTTCACCTTCTGCCGTGATTGTAAGTTACCTGAGGCCTTCCAGTCATGCTTCCTGTTAAGCCTGTGGAACTTTGAGTCAGTTAAGCCTTTTTTCTTCATAAATTACCAAGTCGTAGGTAGTTGCTTATAGCAGTGTGAGAACAGGCTAATACACTTGCCAAGTTTTAGCATCCCAAACTGAGATACCAAAGCATAAGAGGCAAGTGTCAACTATTTTTTTAAATTAAGCGCTTGGGAGTTGGATAGCCACCCCGCCCCTGCCAATTAAAATTCATTTTTCACTTTCCTCCATAGAAATGCTTATTTTTTGTAATTAATCAGAGAGGAGGAAACCACCAGGAGCCTTCATTTGCTTGGCCTTTCTGATTGGCCAGCTGTTCTTTGGACATTTGTGTGTTAAACTCCTGGGGGCAGAGTCTGCGTTTGCAAGCTCTGCTGTCTAGGTGCTGACTGCCTGCACTTTTGCTGCCCCATGTTCCTGTTGGCTTGAGTTTCCAGAGAGGTGCTGATTTGGCGTATGTCCAGCCTATTCTGGACAATAGGATGCAACACACTATTACACATATTGTGCACACACCAATTAGGCAAATAGTCTACTTCTGCAGGAATGAGACATTTCCTACATTGAGGAAAAGTTGTCCTGGCTGAGGCCTCCTGGTTTGCTCCAATGGGAATCAAATTATTGGTTTGCAAGAGAACATTTCTGCAATTATCCCTGAAAGAGCACCATCTACCATCTTGTGGGCTATATATATATATATATATACACACACACACACACACACACACACACACATTTTTGTTTTTGCCCATTTGACTGTCTCTGTAGTTTTATTTGTTTTTAGTTTAGATTTTTTTTAAAACACAGCTTATTACCACTTTTTAAATCTGCATGAAAGTGGAAAATGGTTTTTCCTTATAAAAGACTGTGAGTATCACCCAGGGTGACCTCTACTCTGCCTTCAAACAGGACTGAGATTACTGGCCACACCCACTGCTGACCACTTTTGAAGTGCTTAGCGAGTTACGCATGTGAACCTGTTAGCGCCACATTCCATGAGGGCCAAACATTTTCAAATGATCGTAATGTGGTTGCTAAAGACACAGCCTCTGTGACACTTGAAATGTCACAATTGTTTAAATAGTCCTGAGAAAATGACCCTGAAATCACATGCACCTGGGAAAAGTCCATTTCCCCTCCACTTGAAAGCACTGCTGTGCGCACACGCGCGCGCACACACACACACACACACCCCTCCAACATATACAGATGTTATGAGAATTCCAGAAAGTACCAAAACACTGCACTGCACACCACTTCAATTAATTTAAAAACCACTAGTTCTCAACCTCGGCTTCACATTACAATCCTCTGGGGAGCAGGGGTGCCTTTTGAATATTCTGATGTCCAGGACTGACCGCCAGGGGTTCTGATTTAATTGTTTCGGATAGGGCATGGTGACCAACTGTCCCTAGATGCCTGGGACTGAGAAGTTTCCAGGATGCAGGACTTTTGGTACTAAAACACAGAAGATCCCGGGAATCTGGGACTAGCTAGTCATCCTGGTCGAGACAGGCTGTTTTTGTAAATGACCCTGGTGATTCTATTCTGCAGTAAGCGTTGAGAACCATTCGGCTAAACTTGCTCAACTTTAACCCACATACTGAGGACAAGTAACTTAAGACTTGAGAAAATATTGTTCTTTTGTAGAGCATTTCTTTTTTCATAATGATAATAATAAAGAGACCCTCTGTAAATGAATCCTGGTCCACTGGTGCCTTGCCTTCCCTTCAAGGGCCCCAAAAGAGTCACTGTTCCTGGGAGCAGCTTACTATTTCCTCCCCTCACTGGGCGGAAATCCACACAATGAGCCCCTCTGTTGAAGTGAGGAGGGACTACGGAGTTGATTATTTTATAATTAAAGAAGACTCTGGGGGGGATGTTTTGCTCGGGAGCCCAGCATTCCAAACTGGGTCACTGTGAGCTGGAGTTGTCATCAGCCCTAACCAGCAGGAAATACCAAGCAGAGCAGATATTCTTTCTTTACTTTCCAGTTGACTTTTAAATGACTTGTTTACATCCAACGAGGCTTGTAATAATGCCTTGTTTATATCCATCCATCTTCCTCCTGAATTGCCAAACTGGGAATGGGAGAAGAGCATGTATACCTGGGAAACTTCTAGACATGCTGTGGCTCTCAACCCTGGTGTCATATTAAATCACCTGGGAAGCTTTTAAGAATCCAGATGCCCAGGCCCATCCCCCATTCAATTAGGTCAGAATCTCTAGGGGTGGGATCCAGGAAATGCTTTCTGAAATCTCCCCCAGGGGATTATATTATATAGCCAGGGCTGAGAATCGCTGCTTTAGAGTACTGGTTCTCAAAGTGTGGACTCGGAACTAGCTGCATCAGCATCACCTGGCAACTTGTTAGAAATGCACATTCTCAAGCCCCATCCTGGACCTACTGAATCAGAGACCAGGAGGATGGGCCTCTGCAATCGATTTTAACAAGCCTTAGGTAATTCTCATGTGAGATAAAGTTGAGAACCAGTCTGGATGACAAGGCTGCAATGTTATTTTTTTGATCTGCTGGGATACTTCCACTGTGGGCTGTTGCCTCTAATTTTCTTGTCTGCAGCAAAATCCAAATTTCTCTTTTTGATGACTGTCAGAAATAACATGGTTATTCCTGGCTCACCTGGGATGAGAAAACACAGACGACACACCTGGGTCTCTATGCTTATTTCTAGTCTGGGAACCAACAAAGCAATCTTAGGAATAATCATATGAAGCGGTGGAGGCAAATTATTTGGTTTCCTCTAATTAAGTCATCTGCTTTAGCATTGTCTTATAGGGTGCAACTTTCTAGTCTTCTGCTGTCTCTTCATCCATCAAGCTAAGAGCTGCCAGGAAAAAAACAAAATGTGGCCCAAACAGATTTAATTAGAAAGATACTGAGTTAAAGTTCCCTAGGGAAATCTATGATACCATAGGTTGGGGTGTTTATTGTGTAGAATTGGGGGTAGAGAGCCTAAATTTACTCTAATTAAGCAGGGTTTGTGTAAACACTGGAGGATGAGGAAGCCAGGCAGAGAGAAGAGGGTGATCAGCAGCAATCTGAGCCAAGAGAAGTGAAAGCAAAGATGACGTGTTCTCCCATCTGCAGAGTTACTTGAATTTGAGGATCTAAAATCTTTTGACCCAAGAGTTACTGAGAGGCACAAATGGGTATTTTTGTATTAGGGAAGCTTGAAGATTGTCGTCTCCTGTCCTTTCCTTCAATATACAGGACCAAATCACAGGAAAAGGCAGCTGACTTTGTATGTCTTTATAAGTTTCTTGCAATTTGGGAATCCAAAATGTTATTTTTTATTTTTAAATATTTTTTTGAGGCAGAGTCTTGCTCTGTTGCCCAGGTTGGAGTGCAGTGGCGTGATCTTGGCTTACTGCAGCATCCATCTCCTGGGTTTAAGTGATTCTCATGCTTCAGCCTGCTGAGTAGCTGAGACTACAGGTGCATGCCACCACACCCAGCTAATTTGTGTGTGTGTGTGTGTTTTGTTGTTGTTGTTGTTGTTTGTAGAGACAGGTTGTCACCATGTTGCCCAGACCGGTCTTGAACTACTGGCCTCAAGTGCTCTGCCTGCCTCAGTCTCCCAAAGTGCTGGGATTACAGGCATGAACCACCATGCCCAGGCCCCAAAATGTCATTTTTTAAAGTAAAAATCAAATATTAGGTGGTGAACTAACATGTATTCAGTTACACATATATTTTAATCCTTATGACAACACTATGAGGTAAGTATCATTGGCTTGATTTTACAAATTAGAACACCGAGGATCAGGGACACTGAGCAAATAACTTATCTGTTAAATGACAGAGGTACGATTCTAATCCAGGTTTGTCTAAACCTGAGGCCTTTGTTTGCTTCCTTGGTCCAAAAAATATTAACTGGAGCTTAGCATTGTGTAGCCAGCTGGCAGTTCTATATCCAACCACGACACAAATAGATTAGTCCAGACTTCACCCATATAAGGAGACATTGTTGGGGGCAATTCTTTATGGTGCTTCTACATATCTTGTGATAGATTCTATCCCGGACTATCTTTCCAAGGATGTTTATAGAGCAAAGAGCAGTAGAAGATAGAAGTCTCTCTCGGGAAGAGGCCAGATTGGTTTTCTGACTACAATAAAAAAGATAACATATCTCTCTGGGACAAAGGTTGGGTAAGCTTACTAAGGCCTCCCCTTTACAAGTTTGGGCACTTCTGCTTCCGTTTTCTCAGACCCACTGTGTGTACAACACCCATCCACCTGGGCCTGCCTCCACATTGCCCCCACAGGACTTAAGGAGCAAGGGAAACCAGTGTGGCCATGAGTAATAAAGTCCTTTATCTCTAACCTACGAGTCTCATGTCTTCTGCCAATATCAGTGAAACTGTGGCAGGCTCACTTGTTAGCCTGCAAACAGGGTAAAATCTCAGACCCTTCACAGTCCTTGACAGACATGGATTCCTCCTCCTTAGTGCACATAGCAGCACATGGAATTCCTTCAGACTTCCTTGGTTTTGAGTGAGCGCAACTAGCTGACTGGAGTTGGTGTGTTAGAATCTTCTCACTATTCCCTTTCTTCCTCTGTCCCTCTTGCTGCCGTTACTGAAGCTGAGCAGTCACTAGAATGGACAGTAGGGATTTAGGAAGATAGTGTTAGCAGATGTTAACATCAAAAAGACCTGAGGCTCATGTGTATACCAAGTTGAAACCCCACTGTCATTGAATCAGGTGGAAAGTGACTTTAGTAGTTTAGGCCACTTTCCACTCAAAGTGGCAAACTTAATGGAATGTCTTGTCATTAACCTCTCCATGATGGAAGCTCATACCTAAAAAGGAAAGTGAAATTGACTCAATATTTACCTCTCTATGGTATCTTTTCTTTGATCTTTGTCCTGTTAGCAGCAGCAAATCATACGAGTCTGCAGCAACCTCAATTCTTGCCTCTTCAGAAGAAATAATTCAATGAGGGGCATAAGGCAGAGGGAGAGACAGAGGCAAGTTTGAGAGCAGGAGTGGAAGTTTATTAAAAGGTTTAGAGCCGGAACAAAAGGAAGTAAAGTACACTTGGAAAAGGGCCAAGCAGGTGACTTGAGAGATTCAAGTGCATGACGATTTGACCTTTGACTTGGGTTTGTATACATTGGCATGCTTCCGGGGGTTGCATTACTTCTCTCCTGATTCTTCCCTTGGGGTGGGCTGTCGGTGTGCGCGGTGGCCTGCCAGCACCTGGGAGGGGCTGCATGTGCAGTGTGTTTACTGAAGCTGTGCTCATGCTCACTTGAGATTCTTCCGTTACCAGCAGAGTGTTCCTAGAGGAACACTAGAGGTCATACACCAGGTAAACGCCGCCATTTTGCCTCCTAGTGTGCATGCTTAAGCCCACTTGCTCAACTCCTGAGATCTTACTGGGAAGCTGCTGATCACCAGTTTCGGGTGTTTTGTGTGTGTTGGGAGACTGCCTTTCCCTGACGCTGGCTGCAACCCATTATTATTTCAGAGAGGCAGTTTAACAACTGCCTAACCATCACCTACCTGATGGTCACCTGAAAATCCTGGTTCAGGGGACCCTCTCCTGCCCTGCTCATGTCTGCCTAACTACCTACTGTGACAGTCCTGTCTTCTAAATAAGCATAGACTAAGGTGGATCTTCAAACAGCCTCCATCTATCACCCATTTTTCCCATCCCCACACCCCCAAGTCTAGGCTAACATTTTCCAATCTATCAACCACTCCTTCTTAACATAAGGATCAGATCCTGTGCCCTTCCAGTCTTTCTCCTCTGAAGAGGAGAAAGATTTTAATCTGTCTTTTCATCTAAGTCCTTTAAAAAAAAATCATTTGCTTCTTGAATAGGCAATACCTGCATACAGTACAGAATTCAAAAGATACAAGTGTATTTCCTTCCCTTTCAGACTCCAGCCACCCACTGCCTTCCTCCAATCACTCTTACTGGTGTCTTATTGTCTTATTCTTCCTCCTATTCTGTATATAGCCAAGGTTCACTGAATAGGCTGAACGTATAGGGCACAACCAGAAAACAGCTTTGAGTTGTTTTTTTCCTCATTACTATCTTTAAACTCAGCAGACGGTTTTTGTTTTTTGTTTTTTTCTTTTTTCCAGCATATCAGCCAAAATCTTTTAAGCGTTCAAAGGCCTGTTTTAGTATGAGATCTAAGTTTCAGTCTTACATTTGATACAATGCTTCTCTTTCCTCCACAGCTCAGACTGCACCTTCAGACCAGGGACCAGCAGCAGAGAAGTAGAGTGTGGTTTGTTACTTCCCTATCTCCTCTTCACTATTTCTGATGCCTCCAGGATTAGGGTTGTAAGAAGCGTGATTAGAGGGGAAGGCAAGAGTCTTCCTTCATAAATACTATTGTTATTCATCCTTGGTGCCCTCTGTGGCCATGTGCTAACATATCAATACAGTCTCAAGGCAGAGCACATAATAGGAGCTCAACAAGTGTTAAATGAATGAATGAATTTATGAGTAAATGGATGACTCGAACTCAGCAAGTTAATAGGTGTGTCCCAATTGACAAAAGATCAGAAAACACCAGCGTATACCATTAAAAAGGACAAACAAAAAATATGCATGCCCAGCTCTGCTTGCTACACCAAGGTCCAAGAGAGAGAAGAGATGAACATGTGCATTCAAGTTATCACTCTGAACCAACAATGACCTTTTAGAAAATGTAATATCCAGGACTGTGTTATTGTAATACTAGCATAGAGGATAGTGGAAGTCTGTATTTATATTGCTTATTTTGAATGTTAAGAATTCTCAGGCAGGTTCTCTCAACTTGCAAACATGCAGTAGTCATTTTTTAGCCCTAAGCCAGACTTCATATTTATCCTTATGAAATTTTATCTTTTTAGTTTTGACCCATGTTTCCCCTCTCTTGTGATCTCTTTTTAATACTTACCTATTATTTAAAATATAATTGTGCCTCCAAGATTTTTCATCTGCAAATATAGCAACATCTTTCATGTGTTTATTAAGTGAACTAATAAAAATATTGGCCAAATGCAAAGCCATTGGAAATCCTCCTCTAGTCTGAGACATACTTTTTAACACAATAGCATCATTTACATTCAGTATCAGAGTTAAGTTCAGCTGCATATAACATAAAATGAATCAATCAATCAATAAGATAAAATTTAGTTCTTTCTCACTTAAAGTAAACCTGCAAACCAGCAGTACAAAACTGGTATAGCAACTGTGACAGGTATTAAGGACCCGAGGGTTTACTTTCTTTCAGTTTCATAACATGATCTTAAGACTACTCAATGGGTTAAGATAGCTGCTGGAGCTCCAACCATTAACATCCCTAATCTAACCAATAGGAAGGAGAAGGATAGAGGCAAAGGGTGTAACTGCTCAATGGATTCTTCCTGCCTAGTGTACAGATAAAATCAGACCATGGCATTGCAATAAAGAAAATGTTTAATAGACATGAAGCTGGCCACATCACTTGGGAGACCGAGTTTTTACTCAAATCAATCTCTCTGAAAATTTAGGGGCCAGGGTTTTTCAAAGATAGTTTGGGCTAAGGGGTGGGGATGGCTAGGCAATGGGTGCTTGCTCTGATTGGTTGGGGGTGCAATCATAGGGGTGTGGGAAAAGGTCCTCCTATGCACTCAGTCATTCTGGTGGGGTCACAGGAGTGGGTCCAGGTGGAGCCAACGATTGTCAGACCTGCAAAAAATCTGAAAAGATATCTTAAAGGGCCAATCTTAGGTTCTACAATAGTGATGTTATCTGCAGGAGTAATAGGGGAACTTGCATAGCCTGTGATCTCCAGAATAATGGCTGGCAATCATTCACGTCTACACCTTAGCAGAATTCAGGCTCCTCTATCTTCCTAAACTGGTAGTCTCTCATTAGCTTTACAAAGGCAGTTGAATTTTGGGGAAGGGCTATTATTGTTTAAACTGAAAACTAAATGTTGCCCAAAGTTAGCTTGGCCTAAGCCCAGGAATAACTAAGGGCAACTTGAAGGCAAAAGGCAAGATGGGGTTGGCTAGGTCAGATCTCCCCACTACCATAATTTTCTCACCGTTACAATTTTTGCAAAGGCAGTTTCAATGGGACCCCTTCCTTTTAGGAAGACTTGAAAACATTGGGATTCTGTTATGAAGGGAGTAGAAGATAATAGATGTCAGCTGGAGCATCTGGCAGCTTCTTCTCACATCATGCTATACTTTTTTTTTTTTTTCTTTTTTGAGATGGAGTCTCATTCTCTCACCCAGGCTGGAGTGCAGTGGTGTGATCTTGGCGCACTGCAACCCCCACCTCCCAAGTTCAAGCAATTCTCCTGCCTCAGCCTCCTCAATAGCTTGGACTACAGGCACGTGCCACCACGCCCAGCTAATTTTTGTATTTTTAGTAGAGATGGAGTTTCACCATGTTGGCCAGGCTGATCTTGAACTCCTGACCTTGTAATACACCTGCTTTGCCTTCCCAAAGTGCTGAAATTACAGGCGTGAGCCACTGCACCCAGTCCATGCTATACATTTTACATAACTAGAATCTAGTCTATATTTAAGAAGAATGTGAGAAAATTTTTGTTAAATTCCTTGTGCGTATTATGGTTATAGTAATAACTATCTAATTCTTCTGATATACTATCTTAACACTCTTACCCCAAATCAAATGAGTTAGACAAAATTTATCTGTAATAAATTCATGTTTGTGTCTAATTATCATCATGTTAATTTTTTCCTTTTTTCATAATCCATAGGTTTAAATTCTATTTGAGAATTTGGGGGGACTAAAGTCTGTAAAACAAAAATAAAATCCTAAGCCCCCTAACCGATTATGAATTCTCCTCTGGGCCAAGGGAATCCCAGAGAAGTCTGAAAACCAAATTCCTGGCCACGATGGAAACAGAGGTTGGACACACCTCAACGTACTCCCTCCCTTTAGGAGCTCAGGCACCACTGACCAGCATTAACATTAAAACAGATATCATAAGACTGACACAACAGACTCTTTGTGGCAATAAAATTCCAAATTCCAACCTGACTCTGGTGTAGCATCACATGGCAGAGAGCAGACACCAAAGGAAATAAAAATATTTTACTACCAAATATATTTATTGGACATAATTTGAAATGGCCCTGTGAAGCCATCTTTTGTGAGGAACTGCAGAGAACTGCAGACAATCTTGCTTACTACGGTCCAGCCTTTCCCAGATCTAGAGGAGATTAAGAATCTGACCTCTTTAAGGGTCTAAAAGGAGACATTTACCACCTTTCTCTCTGAAAGCAGTTACCTGGAGGCTTCACCTACATAACAAGAACCTTAGTCTCCACAACTCCCCTTGGAACTCAAGCATTCTTTCTACTAACTTCAAGGCTTTACAAAGCTTAACCCTTAACCAAGCGCCAATCAGAAAATCTTTGAATCTGCTTATGACCTGTCAGCCTCACTTCACCTTCAAAACATCCCACCTCTTTAGGTTGAACCAATGTACACATTTAATGCATTGATTTATGATATTACTTACAATTTCTGTATCCCTAAAACATAAAAACCAAACTGTAACCTGACCACCTCAGGCATACTTTCTCACAACCTGTTGATACTGTTCTCCGTGCCATGGTCACTCATATTTGCTCAGAATAAACCTCTAAATAGTTTACAGAGTTGTTGTTTTTGTTGTTTTCTTACTGACCCATCAAAATAGGTAGTTTTCTGAATCCACTTCCTCTTTTGGAAAGTAGTACACATGCTCATCTCTTCTATGCTGAGCTGACTTCTGAAATAAAATCAAAAGAAGTTCATCATTACAATTGCAACTTCTCCAGTTCCTTGGGTTATAATCTATATCCATTGGGGTTCAAACTGAAACAAAAATACTAGGTGGAATCAAGAATTCATTCTAGGGATTTGACTTCAGGCACTTGTGGACCCTTGTCTTGCATCTGGTGTTTGAGTCTGAATTCTGCAGGGCAGCAGGGCAGGGTGGCAAGGCAGATGCAGAGCAGGGAAGTGAGGACAGACTGGAGCCCCCTTCTGCCTCGCACTGTCTCCATGTCTGGCCCCTTTGGCTCATGGACCTAACCATGCCCTGACTGGGTCTGAGAGCTGGAGGAGTGGACCATCTGGCTGCTTCTGCAGGCCCACAGCATGAGCCAGCAGATCAGTGACATGCCTCAGCTGCCCTGGTGATCCTGCTCCCACCTTTGGGGGCGGGGGAAAGAACGTGGCTCCTGCTTCCCTTTCTGCTTCCAACTGTGGTGCAAATGTCTCTTTGCAGTGCCCTTGCCTGGAACCATGCAGGGCAGGGGATTCTGGGAAATGTAGTTCCAGCTGAGCTAAAAGGCCCCACAAAGCTGACAATTTGAAGTCTTTAAGGCTGAAATCCTCCTACTATCGTGTGACCTATTTTTTCTTAATAATGCTCATCTTATCCTTTCTACTTTGAAGTTTATTTCCCTTGGTAGAGAAAATAGAAAGTGAATAGACAGAGTAATCCTGCTTTTTCTCCGTTACTCACTAGCGTTGTGCTGTATGCACGCAGCAGTGGGCTACACCCGTCTTGCTCCCTGTGACTCTGATGAGAGCTAAAGTGTCCTCTGCGTCCTTGGTGGGTCCCATGAGCCTCTGCTCCTCTGAAATGTCCCCTTCTCAAGCTATTGGATCAGATCCATTGTTGTTCTGAATGAAATGCATTGTTTCCTTTTTTTTTGTCTGTGATAAAATCTGAGAAGGTGTGGGCTCACTGTCTCAAGGCTTATATGTTCACACTTCTCTTGCTTTAGAGTCAAAAGGAAGTCTAATGTAGGAATTCCCTTTCTTTCTCAACAATGGGGCACCGCACCACCAAGGCCATGTAACAGGGCAGACATACCCTTCTGTGATCATTTTTTCCCTTTGAGACTGTCCTTTATGCAATAAAAATAATAATAATTTGGACAAAACTGTGTAAGTGTATGCAAACACATGTGTGTGTACAGTTTATAATATGCCCTGGTTAGACGGGACCTACCCAGTAGTTTAACTTCACAAACACTGCATCTCCTGGTGGTGGCTTGGAGCAGTCTGTAGGGAGTATGGAGGTAAAGAGCAGAATTGACCAAAACCTCTAAAAAGTGTGAGTAGTCTGGAGCAAACCAAGGCTGGAATGGAGTCCTCATAAGATGCAGGTACCTACTCTCTGGGAGGTGGCCTCCTTGAGAACCCAAGTGCAGATCCTGATGTAGTCATAGGCAACATTCTATGGCAGGTGAATTTTGTCTTTGGGATCTTGGTGTCTCCCTGCCTCCCACCCAGACCTTGTTTCAAGAAATCTGTCTACGACCATACCACCCTGAACACACCCGATCTCGTCTGATCTCAGAAGCTAAGTAGGGTTGGGCCTGGTTAGTACTTGGATGGGAGAACACCTGGGAATACCAGGTACTGTAGGGGCTGGGCATAGTGGCTTACACCTGTAATCCCAGCACTTTGAGAGGCCGAGGCAAGCAGATTACCTTGAGGTCAGGAGTTCAAGATCAGCCTGGCCAACATGGTGAAACCCCGTCTCTACTAAAAATGCAAAAAAATTAGCTGTGCATGGTGGCATGTGTCTGTAATCCCAGCTACTCGGAGGAGAGGCAGGAGACTCACTTGAACCCAGGAGGCGGAGGTTGCAGTGAGTTGAGGTGACAGAGTGAGATTCCGTCAAAAAAAAAAAAAAAAAGAAAAAAGAAAGAAATCCAAGATGCTCTCATCCCTTTTTCCTGTCACAGAGGAAACAGCTGAAAATTTTTATTCACCTAAAGGGATTCACCCTTCTCCACGCTTTTAAATTTCAAGGGAAGGAGAGAAGACTCTGTAATAGTAGGATTTGGGATATCCACATTAGATGGATGACTTTTGGTGTGCGAGTGGGTCTTCCTGGATTTCCCCAAAATGACATTAGTGTTAACTGTCCAGTCCTCTCCAAGCTTTCATGACTGACAAACACTGAATTACTAAAGAGATTTAATCTGCTTGGCACCTGTATCAGGACAATGGTTGTGACGAGACAGGTGTGGAGGACTCCTTAGCTCCATTATCCTACTGCTCACACGCATTTTCTTTTAAAAGCCTCACCCAACCCAGGACCCAGTGACTGCCCCTGTCACTGCAGTGTCGTCTTTGGAGCCGGTGGGTCTGTGAATACACACTCATCTCCCCTCTGCCCTCATCTCCCCTCTGCCCTTTTCATGCCCCTCTTGGGTCCTGAAAGGAAGGAGCCCCTGAAGTACCAGCCTCTTGCTCAACCAGTGGGAGTGGACTGAAATTTTAGGTAAGATTTATCAGGAGTTCTTGCTGCAACTAGCTCAACATTAATTTTGATTGTTTTTCATAGAAGAAATCCTCGGAGGATAAAGGAAAGGGGAGGAGGGTGGTAGTCTGCAAAAGGAAGATGAGCATTGAGTGGACAGCAATAGAGTCACTCCAGACTTTTCAGCTTGAATCCTCAAATTCAACAGCTAAGAGGGATTTTGTTTGATTGTTTGTTTCAGACAAGGTCTTGCTCTGTCACTCAGGCTGA
Source organism: Macaca fascicularis (assembly GCF_037993035.2). Taxonomy (NCBI): domain Eukaryota; kingdom Metazoa; phylum Chordata; class Mammalia; order Primates; family Cercopithecidae; genus Macaca; species Macaca fascicularis. Next base: position 156,979,157 of record NC_088378.1, on the reverse strand, counting down.
GTGCAGTGGTGCGATCAAGGCTTACTCCAGAGCTCAAGTGATCCTCTCATCTCAGCCTCCTGAGTACCCGGGACTCCCGAGTACCTGGGTGCACGCCATGCCCAGCTAATTTTTTATTTTTTGTAGAGATGGGGTCTCGTTATGTTGCCCATGCTGCTGGCCTTGAACTCCTGGGCTCAAGTGATTCTCCTGTCTCAGCCTCCCAAATTGCTGGGATTCCAGGCGCGAGCCACTGTGCCTGGCCAGCCAGGAGATTTATTTTCCATTGCCCACAAAGCTGAGAAAGCTTGGGCCCTTCTTTGAGATCCAGGAAACAGGTTTCAGCAGACTAATTTACTAAAGTTTCTGAGAATCAGAAGAGGTGCTAGGACTGAAGAAAGTCCATTGCAGTGTTTCTCACACATTAATGCACAAACCAATCATATGGGGATCATGTGAAAATGCAGATTCTGGCACAGTGGGTCCGGCTGGGTTGGGGCCCAACATTCTGCATTTCTATCAAGCTCGCAGAGAACACAATTGCTGCTGGTCACGAGCCACACTATGGGTAGCAGGAACATATGCCACCTACATAAACTTGATTGGTCAGAGATTCTATTAGGGCTGTGGCTACTGTTAGGGACTGAATGTTTGCATCTTCCAGATTCACATATTGAAATCCTAACTCCCAGTGTGGCTGTCTTTAAACTTGGGACCTCTAAGGAAGGATTTAAGCTTAAATGAGGTCATAAGAGTGGGACCCTGATCTGATAGGTCCCATAAGAAAACCTATAAGATGAGATGCCAGACAAGGTAAGAAGGTATCCATCTGTAAACCAGGAAAAGAGCCCCACATCAGAAACTCATCACGCTGGTACCTTGATCTTAAACTTCCAGCTTACAGAATTCTGAGGAAGTACATTTCTGTTGTGACCCAGTCTGGTATTTGTTATGGCAGTCCAAGGGGACTAATATATTCACTATGGTGCCCACCCAAGATGTTCTGGCCCCATAACAGGAGTTCTGGAGAACCAAAAAGACTCCTGTGCTCCCAGGACTGGCCATCGACAATCTCTAAGCCCAGACAGGCTGGCTGTTCCCTGTGCTATAGTTTACTAGGACCTCAACCTTGCCTGCACATTGGAGTGATCTGTGAGCTTTAAAAAACAACCATGCCTGGGTCTCACACCTAGGGACTCTGATTTAATTGGTTTGGAATGTGCCCTGGAAAAAAGGATTTTTAAAAGCTGATTTGCAATCACCAAGTGATTCTAAGGTGTAGCCAAGATTGAGAACAACTGCTCCAAGTAAACATTTTAGAGTTGAGGGGAGGTTAAAGTCAGTCAGTCAGTCTCTCTCTCTCTCCCCCTCAGTCTTTCATCCACAAAATATAAATGTGAGTCCTTTTGTTTTAGAATGAAACTAGGGTCTGTTTGCCCAGTGCAGTAAGACAAGATATCCACACCAAGTTTTGCAGCAGGAGAAAGAAAGGCGTTTGTTTATTGGGCACCAAGCAAGGAGGACTATGCAGCTAATCTCTCTCTCTCTCTCCCTCCCCGTATTCTTTCCCTCAACAAAGAGTAGAGGCTGACTTTAACCCCTTAGAGAGAGAGAGAGACTGTGTGTGTGTGTGTGTGTGTGTGTGTGTGTGTGTGTGTGTGTGTGTGTGTCTGTGTGTGTAAGGGCTGCCAATGGCAGGAAAAGTTACGGAAACAAAAGCCTTCATTGCAGAATCAAAAAATGAACAGGAAATGGTCATTAACGTCCTGCAAATGTTCTGATCTCCTCTAGAGGTCCTGACTCCTAGATGATTAAATGTGAAAGAATTTTCAAAATCAGGCTGTGAAATGAGTCTTTTTAGTAAGGTGAGAAGGGAAGCCCGATTGGGTAATTCTAAATCTTGAAAACTAAAGGAGAGTCCCCAAATTTCAGTGCCAGCCTCCTATTTAATGCAGATCTCCTCTGCTGCTTTCTTCAGACATAATTCCAAATTTCCCCCTAGAAGCACGGAGTTAGTTATTAAGTATTTTGGTAGCCAATGCCTCACGAGGCGACAAGGCTCTTCTATATCCTCTTGGAGCTCTCTGAGTTGTCCCTTCTACCCTAAGTCACCAGAGTCAGAAGACCCTCAAAATATTTGGAACTAAAACACGAAAGGGAAAACAATAAGAACAAAGGGTATTTTCTCCTCTTTCTTTACTTGTTTTAATTGGTATTTACATTTACCTATGTGAAACCATATTGCTCTGACCTTGTCACGTGGCATGCATTCATATCTGGAATGAGGTTAAGTCTTTTGGAGCTGTGTTACATTTTTATTCTTAACCTGAGGAATATGAGAATTCCAACACCCATTGATGATGAGCCTCCATTTACTTCTAGATTTAACCTAATGCCATGCAACAATCTCAGATCCACAGTGCTCGAGTTAACTGTACTGGACAAGGCAACTGTGTTTCCAGGTGGTAGACATGTCTATGAGCTGGATTAAAGATGCAACAGATACAAACATGTCTAATTCAGAGGTGCTTTATCTTGTACATGGCGGAAACAGCAAATTGCATATCTAGCATGTGGTATATAAATAATAGCAAACATTTAGCATATTGTACCCCCATTTAATTCTTACAGCAATCCTATGAGAATACATATTGTGATATTAATAATTTCATCTTATAGATGAGAGAACTAGGTTCTGAGATATTAGGTAATTTCTTTGCCCAAGGTCTGGGCAGTTTTAGAACTGGGATTTTTGATCTGGGCATCACACTCCACTGCTCCTCGGAAAGGTCTGAAGCAGTTCCACTTTATGAGAGACGGAATTATGCTCCAACTCTGGTTAACCTGCAGGAGATTTCTGAACAGGAACCGTTCACAGTTTGCTCAGCTGCCATACTTCTCTCTGTGGTCTTTGTTTCTGCTGTGTTTTGGTTTTCAAGACAATCATGAACCTCGCCACAATTGGAAGACATCTCATCTTTGATGGGCTCTGACAAGGCTGATGAGTTGGTTCCTGGACCCTCCATGGTTACTGTTGGGCTTTAGGCTAGAATTCTTCTGTACTTTCATCTCTTTGAATACTTTTCAGGCAGTAGTTAAGCAGGTCTGAAATTACATGTGAAATCAAATTTAAAAACAACTGATTATTTTCTCTTCCTCAGTCTTTCATCTACAAAATATAAATGCGAGTCCATTTTTTTTTGTGGAACTAAATTAGGGTCTGTTTGCCCGGTGCAGTAAGACCAGATATCCACACCAAGTTTTGCAGAAGGAGAAAGAAAGATGTTTATTTATTGGGCACCAAGCAAGGAGGACTATGCAGCTAATGCTTAAATCCTGACCTGCTTGACGGCTTGTAGGTTAGGGTCACATTTCAGGAAAGCAGAAGTTACAGGCACAATTATAAATCAATACATGGAGCTTACTCCTTGGTTTCGGCCTAAAGGGGTGGGATATTTTTGGGGGTGGCTACAAGTCATAGGTAGATTCAAGGATTTTCTGATTTGCAAAAACTTTGTTTAAAAATTTGGGGTCAGCAGAAAAGAACGTTGACTCCAGCCCGTGAGTGTGACTTTCTTCAGGTCCCTCAGGAAGAAATTTAGAAAAAAGAATGGGGCTCGGAGTTCAGTCCCTAGGTCCCCCTTATCTGAGGTCTGTGGTGGGCAGATCCCTTTGGTCGGGGTCAGGTTTCTGAAAAGCAACTCTGGAAACATGTGTTAAGATATTATCTTCAGTTTCTATAGTGGAACCAAACATCCCACGATTCTAGCTTCCGTGGCTATCGTTTTGGGCTACAATTACCTTTTTGCTTATCAAGTTGCTTATTTACTTCTCTGGGCTAGCTAGGTACCTAGAATTTCACTGAAAGAAACTCAAGATTTTCCTTCATTTCCATGCTTGGGGGGTGGGCACAGGTCCCTAAGAGGGGAGTCCCTGCTCTGTTTCACGTTTTCATTTTTTCTGAAATCTACAGCACCCCTCATCAACCTCTAGTGTCAGTTTCACAGTGGTTCCTATTAAGGCATGGTTGGCTGGAGTTGCTCATCATCATTTCTATTTAAAAACATAAAAATGTGACAGTGTTAAAGTTAGATTGCTGAGGATAGGATGAAATCCTTCATCAATATGGAGGCTTCTGTGACCCAATCTCATCAGAAGATCCTTGGCTTCGTTGATTCAGTGGCCAGGATGGGTTTTGCACTGGCCTCTTTGAGCAGTTTTCTCTTTGTGACAAGGCCAGTGAGGGTTAGGCTTGTAGTCTAGGAATGGTAGTTCTGAATCAAGGTCAAATCTTGGTCTAATTAGTGATATAATCTGTTCAACCAGTAAAATTAATAAATGGAATTTGCCCAAGAATAGGTGAAGCTGATACCTTTTATCAGAGAGACTCCACTGAGACCCCAGATATCTCACAATACCTTTCTTTTTGTTTCACCTTGGCTCATCTTGGTCCTATTACCTGCAGTAAAATTATTCCCAATGCCTATTTATACAACAGATCTCAGAAGTTGAGCCACAGGATTTTGATTTTTTGCTAAAGTATAAAAATGAAGACATTACGCTGAGAAGCTCTGAAGAAATTGTCAAGATTTCTACTAGTACCTGTTAGTGAATTAGAGTAGGCAGCATAGTCTTAGATAATGTATGAGTTAAAAGATATGTTGAAGTCCTAATCCCTAGTACTTATGAATGTGACCATATTTGGAAATAGGATCTTTGCAGATATCACCAAGTTAAGACGAGATCATACTGAAGTAGGGTGGGTCCTACTTAACAAAATCATTGTCTTTAGAAGAGGAGAAGAGATATGGAGACAGGGAGAACGCCTTGTGACAATGAACTCAGGCATCAGAGTGGCACGTTCACAAGCCGAGGAATGCCAAGGACTGCCATCAATGCCAGCAGCTAAGAGAAAGGCATGGAAAAGATTCTCCCCTAGAGCCTTTGAAGAGAGCATGGCCCCCCGTCACCTTGATTTTGGACTTCTGACCTCCAGTATTGTGACAGAGTACATTGCTGTTATTTGAAGCCATCTGGTTTGGGGTAATTTGCTACGGCAGTTCTAGGAAACTCCTACAGACAGGAAGGAGAAGCTGGCCCTGGTGTAGGGGTTATGGGTTTCCATGGAATTAGAAAACAGGCACTATCTCACTGTCTTCCTTGAGGGCTGTAAGTTAGAGGCAGGAGCCACCAGCATCACTGTGTGGGTAACTTTTCAGGCCCGTGGTTCATTCCATGTGGGAGAAGCTCCTGCAAGCCAACCACAGTTCTGCTAAAGCTCTGGGGCTGTTACCTTCAGGAGGAACCCAGGCTCACTGAGCAGCACAGCATAGTTTACAAAGGATCAGGTGCTTGGCTGGGTGCCAAAAGAAATAGCCGCTTGCCCTACAATGTCTCTTTCACAACTGTGCTCAGGGCCAGTTTCCCTGACAAAAGACAGAGCACATCAACTTGCTCCTGTGAAATCTAGGAGTTAATGCACCCAGTGTTTGTTCCTGGTCTATTTGATTCTGTGCCACCTTTCTTAGGGTTAACTGACATTCCCCATTCTGATTTTTCCAACCTAAGCATCGCCTACCTCTGTGTTTATGGCCTTCCAGCAAGACATTTTAGGGAGCTGATTTAGTTACCTTTAGTCTGCTAATTCCACTAGGGGCTTAATAACTATTGGCCAATAAATGTTTATTTTTGCATCCAGAAAAGGATGTCCTTTGACATGAATGCTGTGGTGCATTATCCAGAATTCTGCTCAGGACTGAAGCACTTACTTTTCCAGTTGCTGGGAGTGTTGGCTGCTGAGAGCTCATGGCAAGTCTCTCCTTAAGCTTTGCCTGAAGCAGGCTGCCTGGCCCGAAGTTATGTCCTTTGCTGGGCACTTTCTCCATTTAATGATTGGCCAATGCAGGAGTATAAAGGCCCAGTCCCCTTGCCTCAAGTAAGACATCGCTCAAGGGTCATCCCTCCTCCACAGCTCTGCATAGGATGGGCTGAGATCTTTATTGCAGCTACATCACAGTTTGATTTCTGCCCAATTCTCCTTCCCTTGCTTTCCTACAGGTCTTGTTCCTAAGAACATTGACTCCTCAGTGTGCACTCACTCCCTCACACAAATCTGTCTCAGGGGCTGTTTTCCAGCAACACTGATCTAAAAGATCCTTCTACTTGATCCTATGTAAGTGAGAAATACACTAACCACACTTATTAGATACAGAATCTGAAATGTAAGAGCTACAGGAAATAAAATAAAATGCCACGCTGTCTCTGCAATGTCTCTGTCCCCAACCTAATGGCTGGGCCTTTAAGGTTCTACAGCTCATCAGGGTTCTCATGTGTTCTGAGCACAGCACAGCTCTCAGTAGACATCCATTGAATAAGGTAATGGACAAGTGTTCACAGAATTTACCTTGGCCCTGGAATCAACTAAATGGGCTTTTAACAAGGTTTTATATCCCTTTGAGGCTGTGCCCAGTGCTTCACACCTGTAATCCCAGCACTTTGGGAGGCCAAGGTGGGCAGATCACTTGATGTCAGGAGTTCAAGACCAGCCTGTCTCTACTAAAAAAAAAAAAAAAAAAAAAGCCAGGTGTGGTGGAGTGCACCTATAATCTCAGCTACTTGGCAGGCTGACGCACGAGAATCGCTTGAACCCAGGAGGTGGAGGTTACAGTGAGCTGAGATTGTGCCACCGTACTCCAGCCTGGGTGAAAGAACAAGACTGTGACTCAAAAAAAAAAAAGAAGTTTTATATCCCTTTGTAATGGGGAGGAAGGTCTTTGGAGTCAGTATTAGTTTCCTATGGCTATATTATTATTAAGGCCAAATAAAGACAAGAGAAATTTATTCTCTCACAGCTCTGGAGGCCAGAGTCCAAAATCCAGGTGGCCCAGACCATGCTCCCTCTGAAGACTCCAGGGAAGGTCTGTCCCCGCCTCCTCCCTGCTTCGGTGGTTTGCTAGTCCTCTTCAGCATTCTTTAGCTTGTAGATGCATCATGCTGAGCTCTGTGTTCATGTTCCCACGGCATTCTCCCTATGTGTGTGTCTGTATGCCTGAATTTCCCCTTTTTATGAGGACACCAGTGATATCGGAATGAGGTCCCATCCTACTCTAGTATGACCTCATCTTAACTAATTCCGTCTTCAACAACCCTCCTTCCAAATAAGATCACATTCGGAGGTACTGGGAGTCCAAAACGTCAACATATAAATTTTGGTAAGGACATAATTCAATCCATGACATGGTGCCTCCCACCATTTTCTATGGTGTTTTCATTTTTGGGTTCTGAATCCCAGATTCTCCACCATGCCCTGTTGTAGGAATGCTGGGGCTGCAGAAGGAAGGTGACGGAAACAATGGGACCCGCAGCAGCGCGTCTGAGGCAGAGGTGGTCAGGTTCTAGTTGTTAGAGGATTAATAATACTGCAGAGCCCAACCTCAACCACAGGGCCTGGCTGGATTGGGAAAAGGTTCTGTGCATTTGGTTGGTGGCTACAAACACAACTATGTATCATTCTTTAATTGATGCAAATACTCCTCCCTCAAGAACAAGGAACTTAATTCCTCACTTCTTAAGTGGACGCTATGCATGTAATTTCCTTCCAAAGTTTGGAAAGGGGAAAAAAAGAGTCATTTCACAGTAGAGAAACCTGACAAACATCCCTTCGGCCAGGAGATCAAGGTCAATGTCAACAGTGATAAGTCGTGTTGGTAGTGCGTAGCCTTGATATGATGCAATGAAAATGGCACTTCACCTCTGTGGTCTTCCTCCCCAAAATTCACAACCACATACAACCATGAGGGGAAAGATCAGGCATGTCCCGACTGAGGGACGGCCTACAAAATACCTAGCACTTCTCAAAACCATCAAGGCCATCAAAACCAAGAAGGGTCGGAGAAGATGTCATAGCCATGAAGAGCCTAAGGAGACACAATGACTAAATGTAACGTGGCATTCTGGAGAGAACCCTGGAACAGAAAATAGACATTAACTATAAACTAAGGAAATCTGAATAAAGTATGGACTTTAGTTAACATGAATGCATCAGTGTGGGTTCATGGAGTGTAGCAAATGGACCACAGTGATACGTTAATAACAGGAAACTGGGAAAGGAATATGTGCAAACTGTAGCTCCCCAATTTTGCTGTAAATCTAAAACTCTTTTAAGATGAAAGAGTTTTTAAGAATATAATTTTAAAAGTACCCTTTGATTATTTTCTCTAAGTACTGATCATTCCACCTGTGTTGAAAGGATTTGTCTTTGCTTTCACTGGACTTCCTTGGCTTCCTTTTATCATAGCCTTAACCACAGGCTACAGTATAATTATTGAAAAGGCACCCATGCCCTTGTCATGAGTCCGTGTCTCTAAGGCATTGCTGCCTACGTGTTTGAGATTTCTTTGGCCAGACATGTCTTTATACGTCTATTCTAATTTGTGGTTCTCAACCTTCCCTCTGCCAAGATACTTCTGCAGAGTAGTTTTCCACCCGGGTAGCACATGGAAACACCTGGGAAAGTTTTACAAATCCTGTTGCCCAGCCCAGGCCCCAGTCGGCTTCAGGTGATCCAATGTGCAACCCAGGTCGAGAACCACTGCTGTGTCCTACTCCCCCATGGCTGTCCTCTGTGTTTCAGGGACTTCCTACCAGCCCCACTCACTCCAGTTCTGCTTTATACTCCTACTTTGGTAAGCTAGGTGATTTTTCATTTCAAAAACTTCAGTAAAGAGTTCTCTCCTTTATTTCTTAGCGAACAGTTTTATCTCACAGCTACTCAAGAACAGAAGGCAGGCTGGGTGTGGTGGCACATGCCTGTGATCCTAGCACTTTGGGAGGCAGAGGGAGGGGGGATTGCTTGAGCCCAGGAGTTCCAGACCAGCCAAGGCAACATGGCGAAACCCTGTCTATACAAAGATGAAAAAACCCATTAGCCCAGTGTGGTGGCAGGCACCTGTAATCTCAGCTACCCAGGAGGCTGAGGTGGGAGGATCACTTGAGCCTGGGAGGTTGAAGCTACAGTGAGCTGTGATCGTTCCACTGCACTCCAGCATGGGCAACAGAGTGAGACCCTGTCTCAAAATTTAAAAAAACCCAGAAAACAAAAAAACAAAACAAAACGAAACAAAAAAACACAAAAAACAGAAGGCAGAGAAGAGTGGCCACTGTAAAAGTTTGTTTATTCCCAGGGATAATATTTTTAAAATACATAACAAGGAGGACATTGACCAATCTGACCACTGGTGGGAGGTAAACAATTGATAGGGAAGCGCTTGTTGGTTGAATACCAGCCCTGCTTATTCCTCCCCTACCTCTATTTAACCAGAGAACTTAAAGGAGTAGATATGGAGCGGGAAAGAGAAAATTCTCCATTCTTACTGTGCCTGGCATGCTGGGAGTAATGGGGACACTGAGGCACCCAAGAGGCAAAATTAGAGTTCCCATCAGCTGCTCAACCCCCTCAGAACTTTGAGAGGGAAACAAGATAGAAGCTCCTCCACCTTGGATGAATTTGCTCAAGCTGTTCTCCTAAGATTATGACTTATACTCCTTGGAAATTTTTGTGTTCACCCTGTTCCAGAATGAAGGCTGAATCCAGAAAAGCTTCACCCCACTCCCTTCTCCAACATGACACAGAATAAAGAGGGTCAGAGTACGGGTATTTTATCGTTTTAACCTGAACCCTGGAAGCCAAAGGACAGACCTGCACAGGATTATCTTCCACAAGTATGGGTAATCACTTGGACCTATTGACTCTGCATCTGGTCAAGCACTCCAGAATGCCATGGACAGCTATAGGATTCCTCACTGAGCAAATGTTGACTTACCCTGTGGTTCTCCTGACACTATTATAAAGTCTATTCCATCAGAGACTAAGTTGTTAAAAAATGAAGAACTTGGTTTTAGTTTATTGTCTGTTGTTCGAGGAGTATTTATGGAAAATTGCAATATTACTATTCCACATGAACCAATCAATATACTGCCACTTTCACAAGTTAAAATTGGGAAAAAAGATGGTCTTTGTTTTAGAAAGTGCTAATATCTTATTCTTTTTTTCAATTTTCTGTTATATGCTTAAGAAGCTCTTGTACTGTCCCTTAATTTTGCTATAAAATATCCTTTACATTAAATATTATAACAAAGACAAAAACTAATTTGGTCTGCATAATACCTTCTCTCTCAACCTAAATGTCCATCAACAGATGATTGGATAAAGAAAATGTTACATATATGTGTACATATATATACATATTTTTGACTTTCAATGTCCTTGTTATGCATACACACACACACACATATGCGCACACACACAGACACACATACATACAAACCATGGAGTACTACTCAGTCATAAAAAAGAATGAATCATGTCTTTTGCAGTAACATGGGTAGAACTGGAGGACATTATCTTAAGTGAAACGACTCAGAAACAGAAAGTCAAACACTATATGTTCTTACTTATAAGCAGGAGCCAAATAATGTTTACAGATGAACATAGAGTATGGAATAATAATTATTGGAGACTCTGAAAGGTGGGAAGGTGGGAGGGTGAGGGATGAGAAATTTCTTAATGGAAGGTTACACTGAAAGTCCAGACTTCATCACTACATAATGTATCCATGTAACAAAACTACACTTGTACCTTTTACATTTATACAAATTTTTTTTAAATGATTTCAAATGATGTTTAAATGAATTACATATATACCCTAACTTGTTTTGTTCATTTTCTTTTTCCTTCCAATCTTTAAAAAAAAGTTTTTATATAATACAAACACATTTCCAACATTAAATATCCTTAAATCTTTAAAGTTGAAGATAAAAACATAATACCAAAAAGCAAAGACAATGTTTGATCCAAATAACACATCTTACATTTTCTAAATGAAGGTGTTTATCATTGTAATTTGCACAACTGATTTACTGCATTTTCCAGTATTTCTGCCGCTTGACTCTATCTGCTGACTAAAGTTAATTCTGTTAACGGTTATTATCCTAAAGGTTTTTTTTTTTGTAGTTTCTAAATTGGTTTAATTTGGAGAAAGAACATATGCTGCAGATAAAATAACAATGAAAGAACATATTTTAGTAAAATTTACGTGCTTGTCACTCTATGTTATAATAAATGTTTCATCTAATTTTCAGATTGTTGTAATCTTTTCACTATCACTTGCTCACGAGTTTATGCAAAGCGGTAATACTTTGATAAATGATTCTTTACACACTTGAAATTTTTTTTGTGCTTTCTGAGTGTTTATCATAATGAATCTTTTAAATAACTATTTTATTAAAGGCAAATTCAACTGAAGAATAGTTTTGCTTATGTTGAGTTGCATTTTGCAATATTGTCATGATAATGACTTAATGAGGCTCTGCTTTTCTGATTATTTCTTGAATTAGAAAAGTAATATTTGCTCATGTTTTAAAAACTGCTCCTGAATCACTGTCTTTTAATAAAGTTTTTAAAAACTGTTTTTATTGAAGTATGGTCCATACAGAAAATGCACAAATCATAAGAGTATAGCTCAGTGAATTATAACAAATTGAATGCTCCAGTGAACAACCATGAAGGTCAAGGTAAAAAATATTACCAGCACACCCACATTTCTCTTTGTGCCCATTCCAACGACTGCATTCTCTTTCCTCAAAACTTCCCCCTCCTCAAAAAACAAAACAACAACAAAAACCCACAACTGTCCTGACTTGTAACTCTTTAGTTTTTCTGTCTGTACTTTATATGAATGGAATCATACTATATAATCTCTTTCATGTCTGGCTTCTTCACCGGTCCTAATGTTTGTAAAATGCATTTGTATCACGAGTGCAGGTAATTGCATTTATTATCTTTATTTCAATTTCATTGTATGACTGTACCACAACTAAGCTATCTATTCTACTATTGATAGAAATTTTGGTTATTTTCAGGCTGGGGCTTGTGATGGTTAATTTTATGTGTCAACTTGACTGAGCTATGGGGTGCCCAGATATTTTGTTAAACACTATTCTGGGCATTCCTGGATGAGATTAACATTGCATCATTAGACTGAGTAAAGCAGATTGCCCTCCCTAATGTGGGTGGCCCTCATGCAATCACTTGAACGCCTGAATAATAATTTTTTTAAAAAGGTGATCTTCCGCTGGCTAAGTGATAATTCCTCCTGCCTACTGGTCTTTAAATTGAGACATTGGCTTTTTCCTGCCTTTGGACTTGAACCAAAACATCAGTTCTTCCTGGGTGTGGAGCTGCATCATTGGCTCTCTGGGTCCCAGGCCTTCAGATTGAGACTGGAACTTACACCATTGGTTCTTCTGAGTCTCCAGCTTGCCTAGGGCAGATTTGGGACTTGTCAGCCTCCATAATTGCATAAGCCAATTCCTTATAATAAAACTCCTTCTACATATACAAATCCTATTGGTTCTATTTCCCTGGAGAACTCTAATTCAGGGCTCTTATTAATAATAGTACTGTGAGCATTTTTTTTTTTTGGGGGGGGATGGGGTCTCACTCTGTTGCACAGGCTGGAGTGCAATGCTGTGATCTTGGCTCACTGCAACCCCTGCTTCCCCAGTTCAAGCGATCCTCCTGCCTCAGCCTCCTCAGTAGCTGGGACTACAGGTGCATGCCACCATGCCTAGCTAATTTTTATATTTTTAGCAGAGACGAGTTTTCACCAGGTTGGCCAGGCTGGTCTCAAACTCCTGACCTCAGGTGATCCACCCACTTTGGCCTCCCAAAGTGCTGGGATTACAGGTGTGAGCCACCACGCCCGGCCCTGTGAGCATTTTTGAACCTGTCTTTTGGTGTATTTGAGGCATTTCTCTTAGCTATATGTCTAGGAGGGGATTTCTAGGTTAAAAGGTAAGCATATGCTTAACTTTAGTAGATACTAATAGTTTTCCAAAGTGGTTATTATGCCGGCTCTTTACCATCCCTACCTTGCTCACCAGGAGAGTATGAGTGTCTACCTTGCTCCACAGTGAGACCAGCTTTGTGTCGGTTTGGTTTGTCAGTCTTTCAAGTTTTGTCCATTCTGTGAGGTGTGTACAGGTACTGCATTTTGGGTTTAATTTGCATTTCTCTGGTGACTAATGAGGTTGAGACATTTGTCTATCTCCTGTGAAGTGTCTGTTCAAATCTTGTTTTCTCTTTATCTTTACCTCGATATGTATAATAAATTTTAAAAATCACTTACTGATTTCCTCTTCTCTAAATTATTTAAATTCTTCACTTGTTAAAGGTAGTGTTTTTGTCTACTCATTATCAAAGATGAAAATTTTATCTCACCTATTCTATCTCTAAAATTTCTCCACCTCACAATGTGTGTTAGTTATAATTCTTCTAGGCTTTGTCTTAAAATTTTAAGTGATACACTTAAACTTCTGTTTTGTGATCAAATATAGAATCTGTGGATTCCTCACCATATAAAAGAAGTCACCTGGAAAAGTCCTTGGCACGTAGCAGGGCTTCAGCAAATACTTGCTGAAGAAACAGAGGGAGAGAAAGGATAAGAGAGAAAGGATGAGAGATAAGTAGTAGATAGGGAGTACATCCATATTTTTCTCCCCCATTCCCATGCATTTATGTCAGTAATATAATTTTGTTTATATATTGAAGGTTTGTAAAATTTACATTTTGATCTATATTATGGTTGCCTTCCACATTTTATCTATAGGCTGGTTTTAAAAATTCAAACTAAAAAACAGTATATGATCATGTGATCACGATGACCAATTGTATCCCCCAAAATGGCTACAGCAGTATTTTCAGTCCCACGTGATCTTCCAAAGCCTTGCCACTCTCCCATCAAGAGCTAGAATCTAACTCCCCTTCCTTTGAGCCCCAGTGGGTTTCTGTTGACTACCTGGCCTAATAAAGTCCAGTGCCACTGATGCTCTGTGACTTAGTCCAGATATAACAGGCAACATAGCTTCAGCCTGATTCTTTCTTGGAGACCTGAGCCATGTCTGGCTACACTGAAGTTGCATGCTGGAAGGCCACATGGTCACAGAGAGATGCCAAAGAATTCCCAGCTGTCCTAGCCCTCAGCTGTCCAGCTCTCTTCTTCCCAGTCCAGGCACCAGACCTGTGCACACAGAAGCCTTCAAGATGACTCTAGGACCAGCCTCCATTGCACTGCAACCTCACAAGACACTTTGCACCAGAATCATCACCCAGTTGAGCTACTCCCAAATTTCTTGCCCACAGAAACCATGAGAGAGAATAAATGATTGTTGTCTTAAGCCATTATGTTCTGAGGCAATGTGTTATGTAGCAGTAGATAACTAGTTCAATCACTTACTGTAAAACCAGTTAGCACGGTTGAACCCATAGAGAAAAAGGAATATTGTTCTATTTTATTAAACTTGTGCCACTCACAGAAAAATATTTTAAACTCAAAATCAAATTAATGCTCTCTTCTTACTCTACTCAAAACTATGCCATATTTTCATTTACTTCATATCTGAAAACAACTGCTTTGTACAGCTTTAAAAAATTTTTTTTCAGTTTTTATCTGGCTTTCATTTTCTTTGTAAACAGGAAAGATAGTTGCTTTATATTTCGTATTAGAATCTATCTTCTTCTTGAAGGCATTCTTCACAGAGTTCTCTGGTCTATTCACACTGACTGCCACATAGCTGCTATCAAACTGGGATTTCATGTCAGTACTGTCTAGATTAGCACCCAGTATTTTTGGGTCTCTTTCTTGGATTCCTTTGTTCTATTAGAACATACACTAAGGGCTGGGCTTGGTGGCTTGTGCCTGTAATCTCAGCACCTTGGGAGGCTGAGGCCGGAGGATTTCTTGAGGCCAGGAGTTTGAGACCAGCTTGGGCAACATAGCAAGACCCTGTCTAAAAAAAAAAAAAAAAAAAAATTTGCTGTGCATAGTGGTGCACACTTGTCAGGAGGCTGAGATGAGAGGATCACTTGAGCCCAAAAGTTGGAGGCTGCAGGGAGCCATCATTGTACCACTGCACTCCAGCCTGAGCAACAGAGCAAGACCTTGTTTCTAAAAATAGATTTTTAAATTTAAAAATAAAAATAGATAAAAAAACAAATAACACTCATTTTTAAGGATGCATAAATCATAAAGTTTCTGAATCATTGCATATCTTGCAGTCTTCTCAATTTTGCCCTTACTCTTCATTGTTTAGCCTCCAATCATCTAGTCCCCAGTCATTCTCCCTCAATATTTTAAAGACATGACTCCACTGTCTACTAGCTTTCAGTGTTGCAGGACAAGGTCTATTGTCCATCTTATATTTGTTCTTTGGAGGTCATCTATTTTTCTCTCTGAAAAACCCCGGGATTTTCTCTTTAGCCTTAGTGTTCTAAAATTTATACAGACATGTCTAAGTATGGGCGACTGTCATTTTATTCAAATGCTTGACATTTGTTGGGCTTTTTCAAATCAAAGACCTGAGTCTTTTTTCAGAGCAAAGCAATTTTCTTTTTTGTGTCTTGGATTACATTCTCCCTTGCATTGTTTCTAGAACTCCTTTAAGATAAACACTGGGCCTCTGTATCTATTTTCACGGATGTAATTTTTATGTCTTTTTCTTTTTATATCTGGTCTTCTGGGAAATGCCCTTTTTCAACAATGTCCCTAATTTGGTCTTCAGCTTTCATTCTGTTTAGATTTATCATTGATTTAAAAACAAAATTTGACCATCATTTTAAATTTGCAATAACTTTTTCTTGTTCTCTAATTGATCCCCTTTGCCTTCAAAGCAGCCAGTACTTGTTTTATAGATGCAATAACTTCTCAAATCTCTCTGAGGATAAACATAAGTTTAATCTTATTGTTTTTTTCTGTTTCTTCAGAAATGATCTGTGTTCAGCTCCATATTTCTCTTACCTCTCATTCATCAAATGCCTGGAGATCCTTTGTTGATCATTCATATGTATAATTGAAGAATTCTGTTGATTACATAGGTCATATAAGATGTGTTTCATGAAGAGCTGTGTTTATTTGAAAGGCTATTTTTGAATGGGAAGGCTGATCATGATTCTGTGTAAGCGGACGGCTCTGCCACAGTCAAGTTTCATCTAGCCAGCAAGTTCAGTGCTATTACAATTGTCCAAAGGGGAAGGACTTTATCTATATGCAGGGTGGAACTACACTTTGGACCGGAGCTGGGTTTCTGTTTATTGTAGAGGCTCTAAATCCTTTCAGGCTGGACAATACTTCTGTCACTACTCAAGCCCCACATCCCTCCTATAGAAAGTCTGCTTTCTACAGAATATACTCATTGGTGCTCCAGCTGGGGGAAAACAGCTTCTCTATATATGGAGTGGGGAGGGTGGGCCTGGCTGGCCCAGCTGTTCTGTGGTTTGTCTCTTCTGTGGTTACCTAACCTGATCACTGCTCTAGGTCCATGTTTGTTCTTTTTCACTCATTGGCTCCAAGCTTGGAGCCTCTCTAGGTAAGGACTATGAGTGAAGTCGTCTCACTTACATGTTGATGGCTTGTATATTACTCTGCTTTGGTATATCTATATGGATCATATGCTTGCTGACTCTTGGAAATTTATCCAAGTCATTAACATTTCTGCTGATGACACTCTTTCTGTTTCAGCATTCTAATAGACTTATTCATCCTTTATATATCTTTATTCTCATTTCAATAGGATCTTGGAAGAAAGAGTAGGCAAATATGCATGCTCTGTGTGCCTTCTTGAACTGGGATTGTCCAAAAAATTCCTAAATTTTTTAATTACCTAAAAATATTTTATTTAGGCAATAAAGCATTTCTATATTTCCCTGAATCAGAGAAGATAGAATTATGTTACTGTTTCTAATGGAAAAACTGTGGATTCAGAAAGTCAGATGAATAATCTTGTCCACTATTGATATGGTTTGGACTTGTGTCCCTATCCAAATCTCATGTCGAATTGTAACTCCCCAATGTTGCAGGAGGGGCCCAGTGGGAGGTGATTGGATCAGGGAGTTGGATTTCCCCTTTGCTGTTCT
This sequence comes from Macaca fascicularis, assembly GCF_037993035.2. Taxonomy (NCBI): domain Eukaryota; kingdom Metazoa; phylum Chordata; class Mammalia; order Primates; family Cercopithecidae; genus Macaca; species Macaca fascicularis. Next base: position 156,962,209 of record NC_088378.1, on the reverse strand, counting down.
CATGATAGTGAGTGAGTTCTTACAAAATCTGGTTGTTTAAAAGTGTGTGGCACCTCCCTCTTTGCTCTCTTCCTCCTGCTTCAGACATGTAGGATGTGCCTGCTTCCCTTTCATCTTCCACCATGATTGTAAGGTTCCCGAGGCCTCCCCAGTCATACTTCCTCTACAGCCTACAGAACTGTGAGTCAATTAAACCTCTTTTTTTCCTTATTAAATTAACCAGTCACAGGTAGTTCTTTATAGCAATGTGAGAATGAACTCTTAAGTAGCATAGTTATTTAAGGCTTGGTCTTTGAGTCAGACAACCTAGAATAGATTCTTGGTTACTTTACTTACTAGCTAGGTGACAATGAGCAATTACTTGAACTCTCTGGGCCTCAGTTTTCTCATCTGTAAAATGGAGATTATGATACCTTCCTTGCAGGGTGATATAAAGATCAGAGTACTCAACAGAGTGCCTGGCATGAAGTAATCTAATGGTATGCAGTAGCAGCAGCTGCTGCAATACTAGCACTATCATCACAGTTATGAGACATTCTCCCTGTTATTATTCTACCTTCAGCTTGATATTGTTTTTCTAATTCACCAGAGCTATAAGACCTTTATGGGTTTCAGTCTTGTTTGGATGACCTTCAATCCCTGCCTCTGCTTTAATTTCCAGATTACAGAAAGTATTTCAAAGATAAGGGAGTACAAATTAAATACAGATGATGGAACAGGATAAATATTATAATAACACCCGTTGTTTTACAGCAAAGATTTTCCAGCATTTATCTCACTTATTCTTTCAAAACATTATGATGTATGTAGTTTAGGTATTTATTGGACATTTATCCAATGAACTTTTTTGAACAAGTTAACTTTCTGGGCACCTGTTATGGGGGACAGCAATTGTTTTTGCAATTAACACAGGATTTTTAAAAGAAACATTTAAATCAAATGTATTTCTCATAATACAGGGGCCCATATTCTAAATTATAGAGATACTCACTTTTAATAACTGGCAGGTGTGCCTTGGAAACTGGAAAGTTGAAAAGCACTGCCCTATGCTAAGAGTTTCTTTTCAAAAATCTCTTTCTTTTAAAAATGGGGCAGTCCAACACAGAATTTCAATATGTAAAATAGACAAACGAGGGGCTGCTCTGGTTGAGAAGGGGGTTTGGGGACGTGGAACTCTGCCTACTGGGTATCCCCTTGCCCTTCAGCAGCTGGCAATGGGAAGGCTGCAGAACCACAACTTTATCCCTCTAGAGCAGCGATCCCCGAACCCCGGCCTTGGATGAGAACCGTGCCTCACAGCAGGAGGTGAGTGGCACGCGGGTGAGCATTACTCCCTGAGCTCTGCCTCCTGTCAGATCAGCGGCAGCATTAGATTCCCATAGGAGTGCAAACCCCATTGTGCATCCAAGGGATCTAGGCTGTGCTCTCCTTATGAGAATCTAACTAATAATGGCTGATGATCACAGGTGGAACAGTTTCATTCCCAAACCACTCCCCATATGGAAAAATTGTCTTCCATGACACTGGGCCTTAGGGACAAAAAGATTGGGGACCACTGCTCTAGAGTTCTAAGGAGCAGCATTTAAAAACCATTGATCTGACTTCTTCCAAAGACGATTTCTCCAGTTTCCATCAAAAAGCTACTAGATTTAAGTGTCTTCTTTATATGCCAGACAAATGTCTACAATATTTTCTTTCTTTTTTTTAAGATGGAGTCTCTCTCTGTGGCCAGGCTGGAGTGCAGTGGTGCAATCTTGGCTCACTGTAACCTTTGTCTACCGGGGTCAAGAGATTCTCTTGCCTCAGCCAGTTGGGACTACAGGCATGTGCTACCACACCTGCCTACTTTTAGAGATGGGGTTTCACCATGTTGGCCAGGATGGTCTTGATCTCCTGACCTCATGATCCGTCCGCTTCAGCCTCTCAAAGTGCTGGGATTACAGGTGTGAGACACCGTGCCCGGCCCTATAATAGTTTTAATCTTCCTGGTTACCACTCCTGGAAGACGTTACTATTCTATTGTTATAGTAAGGAAACCATAGTTCAAAGAGGCGGGTAACTTACCCAAAGTTCCACAGCTCATAAACAGAGGATTGGTTCCCTCACAAATGTCTGACTCCAAATTCTTTGTCTTTCTATTGCCTCAAATTGAATGAGAAAATCTCTAGGCACCTTTCTGGCAATATAATTCTATAATTTCAAAGTACTTTTAAAAGAGAGGAGTATAAATCATTGATCAAAACATACACACTGCTGGGCGCAGTGACTCACACCTGTAATCCCAGCACTTTGGGAGGCCAAGGCCTGAGGATCACCTGAGGTCAGGAGTTCAAAACCAGCCTGGCCAACATGGTGAAACCCCGTCTCTACTAAAAATACAAAAACTAGCCGGGCATGGTTGAGGAGGCTGAGGCAGGGAGAATCGCTTGAACCTGGGAGATGGAGGTTGCAGTGAGCCAAGATCGTGCTATTGCACTCCAGCCTAGGCGACAGAGTGAGACTCCCTCTCAAAACAAACAAACAAACAAACAAACACCCTGAGCCAAAACTGAGATAGAGCGAGCGAGGGAGAGAGAAAGAAAATTTGAAGGCAGCCAGGGATGGATTTTGACTAGTCCATTTTCTAAAGTCATTGGCTCTTTCTAAATTTATTGTAGAGAGAAATATTTTTTTAGATGCTTCCCTCCCAGGTAGTTTTGCCTGGTTCCATCATTCTCAACAGAAACCCTGGTTACTTACTCTGCTGTTCATGGCCCTTGGGGTCTTGTTTAGTTTGTGATGATCTCCTTCCGGACCTGTTCTGTCAATGATTCTGTTGCTGAATTTCCTGGGCTCTCACTACATGCACTGCACTGCACTAAGTGCCCAGAGGCAGAATCCCTGCCCTTAAGGCAGGTACACACAGGTTAGGACAAGAGAGACATATTTGGGAGGATAACAAGGAAGTCATACTACACATGTCAGTGAGAATCACAGAAAAGAGTATTCTAGAATGCACAGGTGGGAGCGCTCACTGTGCTCTTGTCCAGTTAGGAAAGGCTTTGGGGAGGAAGAAGAGCTTGAACTGAGGCTCCAGGATAGATGGAACTTCAAGTAAGAGAGGAGAGGTGAGGTTAATTCCAGATAGAGAAACAGGCAATGGATAGAACGATCTGGCTGGAGAAGAGGGCTTGCGTCTGCCAGCACCGTTATCTACTGGCAATACCGAAGACACTTTCTGTCCACCCCACTTCACCACAGGAATATAGGCTCAGTAAAAGCACCTATTCCATATGAGCCCATCTTGAGTCTTTGAAAAAAATAAAATAGTGTCTCACCGAAAGGGAGAAGAGATCACTTCTACATATGTCTTCCCTTGTGTCAGCACCTTGGGGCAGGAATTCTGTGGATCTAAATCCTTAGGAAATAAAACTCTGGGTCGGGATTGTGTTAGTTTTCTAGGGAGGTCATAGCAAAGTACCACAAACCGGGTGGCTTAAAACAACAGACATTTATTCTCTTACAGTCTGGAGTCTAGATGTCTGAAATTAGGGCATTGGCAGGGCCACATTCCCTCTGTCACCTGCGGGGGAGAATCCTTCCTTGTGTCCTCTGGCTCTAGTGTCTTACTGGCAGTCCTTGGCATTCCTTGTCTTTGCATCTGCAGCACTTCAATTGCTGCCTTTGTGGACCTACGGCTGTCATCTCCCTGTGTGTCTCTCTCCACTTCTTCTTCTTTTTTTTTTTTTTTTTTTTGAGACAGTCTTGCTTTATCACCCAGGCTGGAGTACAATGGCACAATCTTGGCTCTCTGCAACCTCCGCCTCCTGGGTTCAAGCAATTCTCGTGTCTCAGCCTCCTGAGTAGCTGGGATTACAGGCATGAACCACAATGCCTGGCTAATTTTTTTTTTCATGTTTTTTGTAGAGACAGGATTTTGCCATGTTGCCCAGGCTGGTCTCGAACTCCTGAGCTCAGTCAATCCACCTGTCTTGGCCTCCCAAAGTGCTAGGATTACAGGCATGAGCCACTGCACCCAGCCATATTCTCTCCACTTCTTATAATGACACCAGCCCCATTGGATTAGGAGTCCACCCTGCTCCAGGATGGACCCAACTAGTTACATCTGCAATGACCCTGCTTCCAAATAAGGTCACATTCTGAGGTATAGAGTGTTAGAATTTCAACATATGTTTTGTAGGGTGATATAGTTTGAGTATTTGTCACCTCCAGTCTCATGTTAACATGTGATCTGCAGTGTTGAAGGTCAACCCAGTAGGAGGCATTTGGGTGATGAAGATAGATCCCTCATGAATGACTTGGTGCTGTTCTTGCAGCAATGCATGAGTTCTCACTATGTTAGTTCGCGTGAGAGTGGGATGTTTAAAGGAGCATGGCACCTCTCTCGTTCCCTCTTTCATCGTGTGACATGCCTGCTTCTCCTTTACCTTTTGCCATGATTGTAAGCTTCCTGAGGCCTCACTAGAAGCAAACGAGGCACCATGCTTCTTGTACAGTCTGCAGAACCGTTAGCCAAATAATCTCTTTTCTTTATAAATTACCCAGCCTCAGGTGTTTCTTGATAGCAACACAAAATGGACTAACACAGGGGGATGCAAGTCAACCCATCAAAGGAGTGAACAGGATGATTACAGGACCTGAGGAGAAGGGTTTTGGCTGGGAAGGAGAGGGCAGTGAGATTTTGAAGACCAGTTAGCATCTACTTTAGAGACTGATCTTCTGGATGCCCCCTTTTACCCCTATGAACTTCTCTTTGACCTCTTGAAAAACGTTTTTCAAGTGAAACTATGAGTAATTTCCTCACAAATTTCTGTGAAACTTTGGGATCGTGAGTCAATGAATAAAGCATAAAAGCTGGGAGAAAGAGAGGAAGGGAGAAGGGAGAGAAGAGGAGGGAAGCAACTTCCAAGAAGCTAGAAGCACTTGTTTGGAGTTACTCAAGAGTGTCATTAGTAGGACACTGTGGCCACAGAGCAAGATGGAGACTTGAAGCCTCATAAGATCTGGCCCAGGCAAATGGGAAGAAGCTGGAAAGAGTATACAAATCAAATCATATGAAGGAGAATATTTGAAAAAAGTTCACTGTCACTTGGAGTAAGAATAACAGACTTCTGCCGTGATACTAGATGACATTATCTGAAGCTTGCTCAACTTGAATCCAAAGGGAAAGTAGCAAAATCAGCCCTGATACAAAGATGCCTTATTATCAGGGTGTCCACCAAAAGAGCTTAGTAGGAAAATTATCCTGAACATCTGCAGATATGTGTCCTAGTCAAAAATTTCTAGTGGATAAAAAACATGAACTCAATGAAGACATACAATAATAGCTTTTGGAAATATTAGAGGGTCTTCGTGGGAAGGTTCCATAATTGCTATGCAGAAATGAGCCTGTGAAAGACAACCTGTGTGTCTCAGCCCCTGGGCACTGAGCTCCTCAAGCATCTCTGCTTTGCCTGCCATGGTATTTGGAGCATGTTAAGTCCTTATTGCTTGCCAAATACATGAAATCTAACTTCAATAAGAATAAAGCAGAGTGTATGCAGAAAGGCAACAAAATGAGAAAAATTAGTAAAGACTGGCGCTTCATCCACAAATGTAGATAATTATTGAACTTACATTAAGAATGTCATAAGAATGAATATAAAGACAAATAGAACAAAATTAAAAGTCCACAAAGTGACACAAGAACACCTTTGCACAATAAAGATGATATCTCAAATAACTGGGGAAAGTTGGACTTCTTAATAAAATGGATTGGGACAACTAAAAAGTCATTTGGAAAAATATAAAATTGTATCCAAACTTCACACAGAATACCAGGAAAAACTCCAAATGGATTAGCAGTCTCAATGTACAATTGAACCTGTTCATTTTTCCAAGAAAACTTGGGTGAATTTCCAACCTAGCAGTTGGAAAGCCTTTCTGTGACTCCGTATTCAGAAGAAATAAAGAAAAAAAGTCAATATACCTGCCCAAGTAGAAATAAAACCTTTTTTGTGACAAAATAGACCACAAGCAGAGTCAAAAGAGAAATGACAAACTGGGAGAAAGTTTTGCAACTTATATCAGTAAGGACTAAGCTCCCTAATAGTTGAAGCACTCTAAAAAAATCAAGAAGAACAACAAAACTAATAGAAAAATACGGGCAAAATGCATGAATAGACAATTCACAGGATAAGAAAGGAAATGGCTTTTAAGATGAAAAAAATAATCAACCAGGCTTACAAGAAAGAGAGATTCAGACTAAAATATTCTGAAATATTATTCACCTACAGATTGGTGAATACTCCAAGAGTTGAACAATGTGTTCTGCTGGCTGGACTTGGAGCCTCTGGCACTTCACGCATTGCAGGTGGAAGAGCAAAATGCTGCAACCTCTGTGGAGGGGAATTTAGCAACAACTGCCATAATTACATACACATTTATACTTTGACACAGCTTCTAGGGAGCCCCCTAAAACACATCTCTGCCAGTACAAAACAAGTTTACTCAAATCCATTAATTGCAGAATTATTTGAAATAGCACAGGATTGGAAATACAAATGCCTATCAGTGAGGCATAAGCAAATACTAAGGCCCTAGCACACAATGGAGTCCCCAGCCACATGAAAAGAATGAGGAGGAGTTGGGTAAACCGAGTGTCCTCCAGGATACACCGCTAAGTGGAAAAAGGTGGGAAACAGTGATATGGTATGCTGTATTTGCATATGAAAGCAGAGAAAATAAGCAAGTAAATATACACATATAAATATATTACTTATTCATGCATATGCTTCTATGTATGTGTTCCTGTTCTTTTGTAGAAAGAAACACGGGAAGAATAAACCAGAAACTGGAGTCACCTCTAACAGATTTGAGGAGATATGAAGCTGAGGTGATAGGAACAAAAGTGAGATATTTCTGAGAAAGTTTTTTATATAGTTTTGATTTTGAACCATAAAAATGTTTTGTACCTTAAAAAAAATAGTGAAACATAAAAGAAGAAGAAGAAAGTGACCATGCTAACTAGATCTTTAGACAACCATCAGAAATTAGGAGATTTCTGAGTCAAACTTTTCTCCAAAAATTTATCACCACCACTCAACCCCTGTGGCACCCAGCAAACTCTGGAAAGACTGATAAAAATGGAGAATAAGAGCTAAGTCTGGGTGCCCAATGACAGGCTCACAGCCAGCTCTGGAGATCGTCTGAGAAGCAGGATGGTAAGGACTGCCAGCTCCAGAGATAAGTAGACTTGGGTTAAACTGGCCACTTGTGGCTCCCTGAGAGGTGAGCTTAAGAAAGCAACCTCTCTGGGCCTGTTTCCTCCTCTGTAAAGGAGCACAGTAACACCTTCCATGCTAGGTACTATAAAGCTGAAATGAAATAGTGAACAGTCTAGTACTTGGCCTGTGGAAAATTAGTCTCATCCAACCTTGTTGGGGAAGGACCTACCAATTCCAGGAACAAGAGGTGACCATGAGGTCAGGTGACCTAGACTTCGGAAGAAGAGGGGCTCAGGCGGGAAGCACACTCTTCTTTGTGGCATATCTAGCTCTTTAGGTTCTCCTAGACTTGAGAGCAGTAGAAACAGAGAGGTCCCAGAGAAGGCATGGATGGGCATTTCCAAGGGGTGTGCTGTACATAGTGGGCCCCACAAACACTTGTCTGGGACCCAGAATTTAAACTCCTGTCTGCTTCCTTTTCCTTTTCAGTGTGGTTTCTCTTTTTCTCCAGAATTCTCCAGAAATCTCCAGAATTCTCCAGAAACTGTGGTGAAGGAATTTAAATTACTTTGTTTTCTTTTTACTTTTGTCAAAGAAAAATGATTCCATGAGGAAATGAGCTTTGAAAAATGCCTGCAGGAGATTGTTAAATCTTTGAGCTCAGTGTGGCTGTTAGTGGGGACCAGAACTGGAATTATTTTTTTCATTAATGTAATTTTGTTGTCTCCAGAAGAAGCAGAGACAAAGAGGCACCTCTGGGTTCTTGAGACTGTCAAAGATGTCTGCAACTGAGGTACAACAAGGAATGGGCGGGGATACGGGCAGGAAGCAAAAGGGAGCCCTTGGGTCTGGGTTCCAAACTCACTTCCAATACATACTGATCTGGGTGTGACAGTTTATTTCTAAGTCTGACTGATTAAGGTGAAAAACCAACACAACTACAACATTTAAGTAAATCAGTCTTAAAATCAGATTCATTCATTCATTCATTCAATTTGTTATATAAACATATATTGAGTACCTGTTACACCAGCTTGCATTCTAGCTGGGGAAGGTAGAGCCTAAGAAACCTGATTAAGGTAGCTGCTGTGATTGAGAGGAGAACTAAAACGAAAATCAGGATGGGTTCCTTGGTTTGGAAGGAATCTTAGAGGGCAGCTCACATTACCCTTCATGTTGCAGATCAAGAAACTGGGACCCAGGGCAGTACTACCCAAAACCATCCAGTTAATTAAGGGCAGAATCGCCTGACTCCAAGTCCAGCACAACCTTCATCACAACCTGCTGGTTCAGAGAACAACTCGCAAGTGCGTGAAAGAGAAAAAAGCCTAGATGTACTTAGTTGGTAAAATATTTATTTATTTATTTGTTTATTTATTTATTTATTTATTTGGTGAGTTGATGACTTAATTTTTCTCCTCAAAATTCTGGAAGAGAATTACTGAAGGGCAAGTGCTGGGTAGGTAGGGAAAATGTATTTAATTAATCGTTTCATAATTCCCTCACAATTATAGGCTTCTTGGGATAACATCCATTAAGATCCTGAAGGAAGGCTTCGCTGTGCTAATGAAGGATGAGTCACCTTACTATCTTACGTACTGGTTTGCTCTTCAAAATATGTGCCTTTGAATAAAAGGGCTTCGCTATCGCGGCTGAACTTGGATTCACTTTGTCTCTATGGCAACCACAGCAAATCCCCACAAGTCACAGGAAAAGGGCACTTGACATCTTGAAGCACAATAGACAGACCCTTTAAATTATAGCCATTCCTCTCACTGCTAGAAGGTAGAATAAAGGGAGAAGACACCATCAAACGTGCATTCCAGAGCTGCAGAATCAAAACCTTTCTGCACCCAGCCTGATTCTTTAAGCTGTTGCTGAGTTCAAGAGTCACTCATGAATATCGCTACTTAACAAGTGACAACTTCAACTTGCTCTCTGATAGTCTCCTCAACTACCCTGGCCCAAAACCCATGCAGAGTTGGACCTAGTTATAATTTACATACACGAGAAATTGATTTGGCTGCATAAGACAGATGAGCCAAATGAGCAGTGGCTGAAACCCACAAGGTTGTATTCCTTTACACAGAAAGTCGAGAGGAAGGCAGCCCAGTGCACCTATGGCTTTCAACAAAGCCTTTATAAAAACAAGATTCCTTACAGGAAACTACTCCACTCTCTTCCTCATGGTCCCAAAGCCATCACAGCCTCTTTTTAGGTAGCAGAGAAGGGAGGGATGATAAGAAGGAGCAATGTGTGTATGATCTCTTTTAAAGAGGTTTTACTGAAGTTGTCATACAGCTCATTGACGAGTACTTAATTACTTGGCTATACCTGGTTTCAGAAGAGGTAGGGAAATACAGTTTTTATTCCTGATAGTCTTATGGTTCTTTAAAAAGCAGGGGTTCTATTGTGAGGCTGGAAGGATGGAAAGAGTATAGATATCTAGATACTTAGGTAGCCCACAGTCCTAGTACCCTTGAAGAGCTGAACTAATCCCTTGATGCCTCTTGATTCAAATTATAGCTCAATTTTTGCTCCCAGCTTTAGTCCATAAGCCCATTGGTTGAAATGGTCTTGTTATAATTATGGGTCAATGATCCTAAGGTTGTAATATTTGTGGAGGTGTTACCTGTTGGTGTAGAAGAAGTCATATAATGAAGTTATCAGGCAGAGGGATATGGAGGCCTCTATGGCCTGGCGTGGTGCTGGCTGGACCTTGTGGGGGGACATGTTCCCTGGAGGATGTCAGCTCCTGGTCTCAGCATTTTGAAGAGAAGCATGGTCAGGCTGGGTAATAATTGGACATAATATGAAGCAGAGAGATGTCTTCTCCACCCTTGTGACACAATGACTGCTAAAAGTCCAAGCTTGGGTGCCAGCTTTGGGGTGGGGGGAGACTGAGAAAGCTGGAGCCAGCACCTGGAGGCCTCAGCAGCCCCAGAGGCTCAGATGCATGAGAGGCTGGATTCAGGCATAGCATTTTGTGCTGAGTTATTTATGGGAAAACCTCACTTGTCTCTTTCCAGGATTATCAAGGGTCATATTTTCAGGGAGCCTGGACTTATTGCTTCAATGAAGGAAGGCCATAACAGAACAACTTAGATTCAGAATATCACTTTTTCACTTTTGAGGTTCAATAGAAACTTTCAAACTCCCAGAAGATATAATGAGTTGTCAGAAAGGGATTTTGTGTCTCAAGGCCTGGCTCTTGGGTATCAAAAGCAAATATTTCTGCCGTAAGTGACAGATTCGGGGAAAATGCTTGATCATAAGGATATAAGAGCCAATTTTCTCAGCCCATAAGTTTTGAGTCTATCTGGGGACAGGAAGAAGAGTCAGGGAAGAGAATAAGAGAGAAGGGCAGTGATGGGGATCTGTATCCTGCTGCCTCAGGCTCAGTCTGGAAGGGTGTAGGGGAAGACCCAGACTGGTTTGGGGATTTTGTGCTCTGAATTTCCCTTGGGGCTCTGAGTGGAACTAAGAACCCCTAATGTCTCCTGCTCCACGGTGATATAGGCAACAAAAGAAGAGATGACAGCATGGGAGACAGGTTCGAGGTGGTATTACATGAACCCTATGCAAACCACCAATTGTGCTGATGGAGATCAGAATAAGCCACCCAAAAATATGCCACATTGGCATAAGGATTATTTTGAGTTGAAGGCAAATGAAAAACGGCAGATGCAGGAAAAGCTCCCTACCCTTCCCCTTTCTGCCTAAAAGCAGAGTATAAATTTCCCTCTATCAGGGTGTCGCCACTCTCCTCTCCCATAAAGAAAGAGAACTCTTATCATGGGGGATGGTGCCAGCTCAGATCTGCAGAAACAAACCTTACTGAACAGAACAGATGTTCCATTTGTTTCTTCTCATATGTTTGCCTTCCCACAATTTGTTACCCCTAGAAGCCCAAAACCTCTCCCTTTGTCTTGTCACTTCTCCACAAATGTATTGCTCTTTGTTAAAATGGTCTATAAGCTCTGAGGCCTCACAGCTTCTTTGGGTTTTCACTGTCTTTTCTGTGAGACTACTATGCACATATAACAAAAATTAAAATACTAACCTCAAACTAAATATGTATGCTTTTTTTCTGTTAATCTATCTTTTGTCAGTTTAATTTGCAGGGCCCAAGTCACTGAACATAAGAGGATAAAGGAAACAGGTTTCCCCTCCCCTATAGGAACAAGAGCAGCAGTGTTTTCTCAAGGGTCCTAGAGATTGGTAAAGGCAAGAGGTTGACAGAGTGTTTAAGCACAGTGCAGTGTGGCAAAGGGACACATCACAGTCAGCAAATGTGGGTGGACTAGCACATGATGGCATTTACACAAGCCCACACTGCCTTGATTTTTCATCAACTTCTCAGAATTTAGATGGCACCCCAAGGAGTGGGAGGAACAAGTTCTGAATGGACAGAGTTTAAAGCTAAAAGGGCTAAGAATACTGAATTAATCAGATCGAGTCATTTCTGCTATCAGAAAACATACAGGCTCAAGACAAACACTAAATTCAGGACAAAACAAAGAATGCCCTATATTTGGCAGTCCTGAGTTAAGAGCATGAGAAATTTGAATTTGCTACAGAATTGTATATCCTCCAGCTTATTAAAAAACACTGGGCTTTACATCTACCTGAATGAAATAGTAAAAGGAAGATGCTATTAATTCTGATAGGGTCAAACACTATTCAGTCAGGTATTATTCATATTTACTAATAAACAATTGCATAAAAACCTAATGAAACAAGGATCCTCTAAGGAGGAAATAGTTGACTTATCAAGGACTGCCAGAGAGAAGAAGTCCCTCACTGCTAGACCTTCACTATCTTCCAGCAAACCCTAAAATCTCACTGGTTGTTCTTCAAGTTGCTTCTCTGCTCAGCAGCTCCCAGAGGCTCTCACAATTTTATTCTGCCTCCCACTTCATGACATTCTCTGGGGAAGCTGGGTGCCATTGTTCTAGGATAATTACGGGCAAAGTACTGGATGGAGAGTCTTAGCAGTGGTGCCCTTACATGTATGTTTTATCACCTCCTCCCTTCATTGAATTTCATTCTTTAGCCATGAAAAAGAAGCTATCTGTGAATGCCTTCAGTGGAGGTGACCAGATGGTCTCCCCTGGGTTTGTTGGGTTCTTGTCTCTGGTCACTTCATTGGGAATGATTCCATCCATCTTCTGGCTGTCAAGTTTTGGCTCATTATATCACCTCTCTTAATTTTGACTTTCTCACACATATAACTTGGATATTCACTTTCCACACACAAATGTTTAGGAATCAATATCAATCTCTGTTCCTGGCACCCCGTGGGTGCTCATTAGTGTTTCTTCCCTTTCTTTTTTTTTTTGAAACAGGGTCTCACTCTGTCATCTAGGCTGGAGTGCAGTGGCATGATCATAGCTCACTGTAGCCTTGAACTCTTGGTCTCAAGTGATCCTCCTGCCTCAGCCTCCTGAGTAGCTAGAATGACAGGTAGTCACCTCCTTATGAGTCCCAGATTTCTGTGTTTGCCTGCATCTTCTTTTTTATTTTTTTGTAGAGACAGCATCTTATTATGATGCCCAGGCTGGTCTTGAACTCCTAGACTCAAGCGATCCTCCCTCCTCGGCCTCCCAAAGTGCTGGGATTACAGGAGTGAGCCACTGCCTCCCGGTTCTTCCCTTTCTTGATACCTTTTCTGGAGTGAACAATGTCTGAGCATTTCTTCACATCCAGCTTGTATTGGAATGTTTGAGTAGAATTTGCTGAACGTCTTCTGTAACCAGTGCCGCATTTTGAAGCCATCTACAAAACTGTGTACTCATACGTTGCTCTTTATTTTTAACAGATCTGAATATTTCACATCTGTTTAGTAGGAATACTGGGAAAACTTGATTTTCTCAAAGGGAAAAGTTATTTTGTCAGTTGGATAAGTGTATCCAAGCAATAGGAAATCTAACTGACATACAAGAGCCCACTCTTTCTATGGTAAGTATTGAATTATGTTAGACAAAGACCTGAGAACTGTTGCTAAGTTCCCAATGGATGCTAAAAATAGGTAGGATACTGTGGTTTCATTATCTGGAACAGGGGTGAGGAGACTTTAAAAATATCTAGTTAAGGGCCATTCATAGTCAATCAAGGTTTATTTAAATAAATAGCAATTAAATGTAGAGCATTTATACAAAAATAGAGGAAAAATAGAATCATGATCTATTTTGGCTATTAAGATAAACAGAACATAAAACTCTACTAAACAAATACAGTGAAAAATAAAACCATATATTACAAAATTTTGATTATCTGGAGCTCTTTAGAAAGGAGCTGATTGCTGACTTTTCTATGTGGCTCAGGGTTTCTATCTTCAAGAAATGATTTTTTAAAAGACTTCAAATGGAAAGCTCTCTAAAATGCACCCCGTGCTTCCAAGCATTCTTAAACATAGTATGAAGAATACAATCTAACCTCTTCCTCATATGGTTTGCATGTGTGCTCCTCCAAATCTCATGTTGAAATGTGACCTCCAATGTGAGAGATGGGCTTAGTGGGAGGTGTCTGAGTGACAGGGGCAGATCCCTCATGATATAGCTTGGTGCTGTCCTTGCAATAATGAGTGAGTTCTCACGCTAGTAATTCACGCCAGATCCGGCTGTTTAAAAGAGCCAGGAACTCCTCCCCTATCTCTTGCTCCCTCTCTTGCCATGTGACATGCTGGCTCCCCTTCAGCTTCCAGCAGGACAACTTTCCCGAGGCCTTCACCAGAAGTGCAGCAAGATACTGGTGCCACGCTTGTAGAGCCTGTGCCAAATAAACCTCTTTCCTTTATAAATTACCCAGTCTCTGGTATTCCTTTAAAGCAATGCAAAACAGATTACTACAGGGTCTCAATTCATTCATATTAATATCTACTATTCTAGAGTCCTGTGTTAATACAACAATGTTCTCAATATCAGCTTAAGTACATGGAGCTCTTTCTATTTTTTCTTTTCTCTTTTTTTGGAGACAGGGTCTCACTCTGTTGTCCAGTCTGGAGTGCAACAGTGCGATCATAGCTCACTACAGCCTCCACCTCCTGGGCTCAAGTGATTCTCCTGCCTCAGCCTCTCAAATGACTGGGACCATAGGTGCTTGCCTCCCAGATTTCTGCGTGTTTGTCTGCATCTTCTCTCTTTGCCTGGCTGTGACTTCTTACTGCAGCCATATGTCCATTTCTCATACCCCTTATCTCTGTTAGTGATTGGAAAGTTGGGTCCAAGTTTGTGAAAATTTTTTATTTGTAAACTAAAAATATCTTCCTTCTGGTGAACATCTGACACTTTAAGAGGAATGGATATGAGTCTTTTTATTTTTTGTTTTTCACTCTGCCTGTTCCAGATTATATTTTATTATCAATTGATGTATAATACAATAAAAGCTTTTTATAAACCATAAAGCATTAATACAACCATAAAGTAGTGTGAGTATCTTTAGGGATTTTTTGTGCAACCTACATTTCCCAGCTAGCCAGCCATGCCCAGCCCTTCTAGGCCCTGAACCGAAGGCACTTGTCCACCTACTGGTTATCTTTATTAAGTGACTGGGCAAGAGATGGTGCCAGTAGTGTAGAAATAGATTGTACCAGGATCTTGGATTTTATGTTCAGGAGTCACAGCTGGCTCATTTTTACAAGTTCAACTGAGCATCCTGGCCACTATGCTATTCCAGGCCGCAGGCTTGCTAGAAGCGTTGGAGTGGGTGTCCACCCCAGTGTAATTTCCCTAGAGGCCGGTGGGGCTTGGGGCACCTGGAACCCTCAGGGCAGTGTCCTCCTGCCAAGAGAAGCCTTAGTGGTTTATCCCAGTTTGCTGTACAGATTTCATTTGCTGCGTATGTCATGGTGTGAAAAATGCTGGGAAGGCCGGATGTTAGGTGGTTATACTGAATTGCAAGTCGTTGCATTTAAGAGCATGGATGGTGTGTCCTCTACCCTGCTTGGCAGATTTTGCTGTGAATGCATTTTTTGTCCTTGTCACAGTAAACAGAGACATCTATATTTGAGAGTTCACTCTCCCTAAGCTACTGATTCAGTTCCGTGGAAGACAACCAGGCTGGTGCTAATATATGAAAGTGTTTTAAAAGTTAAATTCATTCAGGCCGGGCTTAGTGGCTCATGCCTGTAATCCCAGCACTCTGGGAGGTGGAGGTAGGGAAATCACCTGAGGTCAGGAGTTCAAGACTAGCCTGGCCAACATGGTGAAACTCTGTCTTTACTAAAAATACAAAAATTAGCCAGGCATGGTGGCGCATGCCTGTAATCCCAGCTACTTGGAAGGCTGAGGCAGGAGGTAGGCTGAGGCAGGAGGCTGGGCTTGATCCCAGAAGGCGGAGGCTGCAGTGAGCTGAGTTCGCTCCACTGAACTCCAGCCTGGGTGACAACGAGACTCTGTCTCAAATAATAATGATAATAATAATAATAAAATTCATTCACTGGACATGTATTTCTTGAGCACAGACACTGTAATAAACTCTGGAGACACAGGATGAATAACATAAGACTCTTCCTCCAGTGGGCTCTGGAGGGAGATGGCTGGGTACACACATAATCACCATCTGATATGATGAAAGCCCCGCACAATTCTGGCCTTCATAAGGGGACACTTACCCTGCCTTTTCTCTCCTGTTCCAAACACGACATGAACATAACATGACAGCAAGATTCTCAATCTCGCTAAACACCTCATGGTATGTTTCACCTCCTAGGTCATAGTTCTTTGTGGTATAACAGCTTATTGCATGATTGAAGATTCATGGGTTCATTACATTGCTTATCCCCACATCCTATCTGCAGCCTCTAGTCCGAGACTCCCAAGGGCCCCACGACATCTGATGCATCTTAGCACAGAGCACGCTAACGTCGACTCATGCCACATCCCTGTTACACACAAGCGGTCAGAGAGGAAGCAGGGCAGAGCAGTTTTCCTCTGAGCCAGACCTCAGAGGTGGGCGTGGTATTTTTGTTTTTCCTTCCACCAAACAAAAGGTTTGTTAAGCCTACAAACTTTCCACTGTGAATGAGGTTGAGACTTTTGTTGAGAAAGATCTGGAATGGAACAGATTAGGTTTTTAAAACCGAATTAAGCTTTAAAAAAGATTGAGTCAACTATGATGATAATAACATTTGACCTACAAGAATGAAAGGAAACCACACAAGTAAACAAAGCCACATTTAATGATGGAGGCCTAATTGCTTTGTTTTGAAAATACAGGATTATTTTGAGCTTCAAAAGGAAATGTGCTTACGCACAATTTGAAGGTTGTAGTTTCCTTCTCAAAGAAAAATGATTGAAGATTTCACTTGGGTAAAATTTAAGAGGGCTTTGTCCTTTGAGCACCTAAACTCTTCAGAGTTAAGTTGTGATTTGTCCTTTTTGTCTGATAATGACTACAACTAATGTTAACTGAGCATTTGCCAGGGACTATGCCAATGAATTATCTCTTACTAATCTGAAATACAGGACAGTAGTGGTGAGCCAAATTTTATGTTGCTTTTGTTGCATGACAAAAGATTCAAGAGATATAAAAGACAGAAAAATACGGTGATCTCTGAATACAGCATGTGGCATCGCTGTTGTACTGATGATTATGTGAAGGGCAAGACCACTTTTGAGAACACGCTCATTACTCCTCCAAGACCACATTTAGAGTCTGTATGATCCAAGGACAGCAGCTGTGTTTGTTATCAATTCAGATCCTACTTTGTACTTTGCGGACCCCAATAATGTACCAGCAAGAAACTCGAGTCTCCTATGTTGAGAAAAATGTGACTTTGGCTGTAAGAAGGTTTCATGAGGCAAAGAATTTTAGCCTCCCTGAGCAAATTTTTTTTTTTTTTTTAACCAGGAGGGGTTCATATTAATGCTTGGAATATCTGAAGTACAGGCATTCTGGAATTAATGAATATACCACCCATTCAAGCAAGTCAGGGAGTTGTGTTGAAAACGGGAAGGCTTCTCATGGGCCTGGAAACCAGAAGGCAATTGCAGACCCCTCTTCCCAGGGCAGCCAGCTCACCAAGCTTCTGTCACACTGGCCTCTTTCTGTTTGTCCAACACATGAGTCATCTTTTGCATTGGGGCCTTTGTATCTGCTGTACCTTCTGCCTGGAAGGCTCCTTGAACTCAGCTTTTTTTTTCTTAGCTCAAAAATCAAGATTTTTTTCCCCTGACTGTCTTGTCTAAAGTAGACTCCCTCAAGTTAGGCATCTATTCTAGTCTATAATTGTATGTTTATTGCAGGTCATTATTATCTGGCTCCCTTGACCTCCATGTAAGATCCATGACAGCAGGACCTGTGTCCCTCTTGCTCACCACTGGACCCCACTGTCCAGCATGGTGCTTGACATATAGTTGTTGCTCAATGCACACATGTGTGTATGTATGTGTGTATGCATATATATACACACATATATATATATTTAGAGACAGCATCTCACTCTGTTGCCCTGGTTGGAGTGAAGTGGCACGATCATAGCTCACTGCAGCCTTGACCTCCTGGGCTTGAGAAATCCTCTTGCCTCAGCCTCCCGAGTAGCTGAGACTACAGATGTGTACTGCCACACCTGGCTTCTTCTTCTTATTATTATTCTGTAAAGACAGGGTCTTGCTATGCTGCCCAGGCTAGTCTTGAACTCCAGGCCTCAAGGGAACCTCCCACCTCAGCCTCCCAAAGTACTGGGATGATAGACATGAGCTATTGCACTGGCTCAGTGCATATTTATTAAGTGAATGAATGAATAAGTGAATTCGTGAATACATGAATAATATTGAATTTAGCTATATTAGCAAAATGGGATATTACAGGATAGCACACAAACCTTATTACTGTTGTTTCTCTGAAAAATATGCCCCCTGAGAATGCAACTTGTGAGTGGGTGAGAGACTACATATAAGGGTAAAAACTGGCTAGGGCATAAAAAGTAGAAATAACAATATAGAGACATTAAATTTGCCTTTGAAGAAGCATAAAGGAAGTCTGCTTGACCTGAATAATCTTTAAGTCTGAAAACATTTCATCTATCAAAATCTTGTCACTCATCATTAGTTCCCACTCCCAATAACAGTTTTCTTGAAAAGATAGAAATGTCCACTCACATTCTTTTTTGTTTTTTTTTTTTTTTTGAGATGGAGTCTCACTCTGTCGCCCAGGCTGAAGTGCAGTGGCGCAATCTCAGCTCACTGCAAGCTCCACCTCCCAAGTTCACCATCCACATTCTTGACTGCATCACGCTTCCTGCAAAAATTGCAGATGGAGAGGCAGGGGAGAAAAAGCATCAGGGAGGTGTTGAAATAACTCATATTAGAGACCCCTAATTCCACAGTCAGTTTTAAGTGGGCAACTCTGTCTTCAGAAGGCTTAAGCTTTTGAATCTGTAGAAATCTACAGCTCACAATGTAAGCTGTTGGCTACCAGGAAATGAAGTGATGAAACACTAATCTGATGAGTAGAGGAGGGAGGATGTTTGCTCATAGAGTTGTCTGCAGGTTGTGAGAGAGTGCCAGAATTTGGGCTTCTGGAGGAGGGAAAGAAGGTTGGAGGAGTCTGAAAGAGAAAACCAAAGTCCTCCGGTCCTGAGACCTTCCTCCAGGGATTGAGAGGCTGGGGTAGAGGTCAGGGGCTGGAGGGAGAGAAGTGGGAGCTGCAGTTTGGGAAAGTTCTGGGATCTTCTGCTTCTATCCCTGCACGTAGCAAGCCATTGGGATTTTCCAAAGCTTCAGGATAGATGAGGCAGCGTGGCCCAGTCTGAAATGGCCTCCGCGATGTAGGTGGAAAGATGTTGGTGATGCCTGAAGGTTCTTGTGTGAGCATGAGAGTAAGCTGGCAGCTAACTCCCTGCCACTGAGCCTGCCCCTTCTTATCTTAGGGTTACAGTTTTGGGTTACAGTGTAACTGACATAATCTCCAAAGATCTGATCATGTCTTCTAAGGTGTCCTAGGTACCACTTGAGAGGTACCAAGTCCTGTAGAGATTCAGAGAAGGAAAAGTGCACTTCTGGCTGGGGGTCAGGAAAACGCTCCGGGAAAAAGCTGGCTCAGAGGGATAAGGAGACTTTTAGTGGATGGGGAAAGAAAAAGCATTCAAAGATGAAACAGCAAGAGCAAAGTACAGAGGGAACGCAGAGGTGTTGTCAAAGACCGACATGGAGACCTGCGGCATGTGGTTGGGAAAAGAGGGAGGGGTTAACAGCCACTGGGAACTATGGATGGAGGCAGTGTTCTCAAGAAGAATAAAGAGGTAAAAAAACAAAAAACAAAAAACAGAGGCTGATGACAAAGGAGGCACTTGAAAAACACCACTTTTGCCAGAGATTGATTGGCGTCACCTTCTCCTGGTGAAGTAATCGTTTCTTTGACAATAGATATTTATTAAACTCCCACTACATTGCCAGGTGCCATCCTGACTTTGGGAATAAAGCAAAGGCTAGTAAAAATGAAAACAAAAGTCCCTTCCTTTGTGGAGTTTACATTCCAGCGGGGAAGATAGGAAGTAAACAAATAACAAAGTCAGTCAGAAGGTGGTAAATCCTATGGAGAAGGACACAGCCCATTCAGGGAGCAAGGGCGCTGTCAGTGGCGCAGGAGCCGTGTTGTGTGGGACCCGTGAAAGCAGACGCTCTGCCTCCCAAGGTTTCATGCACACGCTCGTTCATTCATTCATGCTCTTTACTTGTATTTTTTGCCAGGCACCGGAGCAGAGCTATAAACAAGATAAGTAAAATCCTCATGGAGCTCAGGGTCTAGTAAGCAAGTAACAGATAAATAAATAATATTATGGTAAGTAGTGGTAGTGGTCATTGTGACAAAGAAAAATAGCAGAGTGAGGGGATAAGAAGGGACAGAGGGGTAGTAAGGAGATGATACTTGAGCACAGAAGGAGTGAACTACGAGTATCCCAGGAGGAGAAAAGCAAGGACAAATGCCCTGAGAGGAAATGAGTTTTGAGTGTCACGGAACGGTAAATTCATGCATGACAATGTCTTCTCTCTCCTCTTCTCTTCTTTCTTTTATATTAAACACATCTGCTTCTTGGCAAAGGATCTGTGTAAAGCAAAGCATCATCTTACTGCAAGGGGAGACATCGCTGGGGTCTGGTTAGAAGATCCGGCTCTGTTTTCTCTAATGAAGGTCTTTATAGGAAATCTGCATTAGTGCCTTGTCCATGTTCATCGACCCTCTGCTTCATGGCGGAAGGGCACTTACTTGAAGGCCCCTAAGCAGAGAAGAAACGGGAGTTTCTGTCCCCTCCCTAGCTGGCTTCCCTGGCACATGCTGGTTTCCCTCCAATTCTGTAGTGCATGTCATGACCAGGGGAGGAAAGAATTCAGCTGGACCACCTCAAGACCTGTGTGACGGAGTCGAAAACTTTGCTGATGTACATGTTGGTGGTCAAGGAAGGCTTTCTGAACACTTACCTGGTGCCCACAGAGGTGAATCACAGACGTTCTGAGAGCTGGAAGCTGGAAAGAGTCAGTCTGGGGTCCTAAAAGGTATCTTCTCTTCAGTGCCGACATCAGGGGCATATTGGTGGTAGAAACAGGGTCTCCGCGTGGCCACAGGCACCATTAATTGGTTCAGTTTTCTTCCATTTCTCCTGAGCTCATCCTGACCCTGTGCACTGCTGACCAGGAGTTCTAACCTGCAGCATCGTGGGTGGGTCCAGCTTGCAGCCTCATCAGGGTTGAGTTTGTTACTCTTACTGATGAAGAAACTGAGACTCACAAGGATAAAGGCCCTGACCCAGGGTAACGCAGTGGTGGGGCAAGGACATGAGCCCCGCTTCTCTCACTTATGAGGAAATCTGCAAGGACGATCATTGTGCAGAAAGAGGAGGGGGAGGGGGTCTGAACTTCTGAGGCAGCCTCGCTTCTGCAGCGTTGTCTGTGGGAAGGACACACCACCCTGGCTGCACATTAGAATCACCCGGGCAGCTTTTAAAACTCCCGGGGCCCAAGTCTTACCTCGGGCCAATTAAAACAGAATCTCTGGAGGGGAGACCCAGGCAACAGGACTTTTTTTCCAAAACTGCCCAAATGGTTCCAATGTGTAGCCCAGGTTAAGAACAACTGTTTAAGGGCAAACTCTGTTGCAGCTGTTGAAAAAATTTTTTAATGCAATAATCTTGGAATTCTCTTGCTTTAAAAAGGACTAATAGCTTGCTACTTCTTCCTTCTCTGGTCACTCCAGAGTAGTCATTTTTCAAGATAAGGACCTGGGTTAAGTGAGCATAAAAACACGAATAAAAATTAAAATAAATTACTAAGTGAGAAATAAAAGCCATGAATAATGTAACAAGGGGAAGAGCTGGAAGAACTAGGGCAGAAAGCAAAGCTGAGAAAATATAAGAAGAGGGTCACTGGGGAAGCCTCTGTGGGGTCGGAATACAAATGGAGGAAGGAAAGCTGGTGTGTAAATCCTGTCTTTTTGATACTTGGGCCCAGTAAGTACCTTGGATACCTGAGGGATTTCAGTTCTTGCAGATGATTGACAAGCTCTAGCCACGGGCTGCCAGCATCCCCCAGAAAGAGCAGCCACGCCCAGGTCTGTACAGCATGTTCTAGACTGAGCAGGACATGGTGAAGAGCAGTAGAACTGCAGTCACATGGCCACGCATAGTGGCTCATGCCTGTAATGCCAGCACTTTGGGAGGCCGAGGCGGGCAGATCATGAGGTCAGGAGTTTGAGACCAGACTGGCCAACATAGTGAAACCCTGTCTCTACTAAAAATACAAAAATTAGCTGGGCATGGTGGCACGTGCCTGCAGTCCCAGCTACTCGGGAGGCTGGGGCAGGAGAATTGCTTGAATCTGGGAGGCAGGGGTTGTGGTAAGCCGAGATCGCACCACTGCACTCCAGCCTGGGCAACGGAGTGAGACTCTGTCTCAAAAGAAAAAATAAAAAGACCACATAACCATACAGGTGTCAAAAAAAAAAAAAAAAAAAAAAAGACTTGCAGTCACATGACCACATGAGCCCCAGGCCTTTGAATTGGAATCCAGGAGGGATGATGAGGAGGAAGGGGCCTTGTTTTGTTTGAAAAAGCCCCAGTGATTTGGTCACACTCCTTCCCTCTCCCTTCCCTTTTCTCCTCCACCCCTACACGGAGAATTACTGTCCCCACAAGGACTCACCCGTGTGACCAGCTGTCCTGCAGGTCCAAAACAATCCAAAACTTTGTGACTAGCATATCATTGGCACCTTCCAGGCAGCTCCTGAAGGAACACACTCCCACTGGGAAGGGTGATGGGTAAGGATTCCTAGAACCTGTCACTCAATGATTGACATTAGTCTTAGTCATGGTTACCACCAAAACTTCCCCAAAGGAGGGACATCCGGGTCCTTTGATTGACCAATAGTGTGTTCTTCAGGAAGATTTGCTTCCAACCAATTCCCAGCAAGCTCAAGCAATAGATGACAAAATGTTATAAACTCAAATATTGTATCAAATGGTAATCAAGTTTTGGGGCTTCAGATTAACACATTCTTTCTTAGACACAGTCCACTAAATACAGACCTCACCATGAACGATTTGTTTGTTTGAACTGGTGATTCTTTGTCATCAGTTTATTATGGTTGAAAGTTGAGAAGGCACATACAATTGACAGATATTTGGGGGACAACTGGAAGGCACAGAGTTTCCTAAAAGACCTCTATGAAATTGTAGTTGAACTGGGGCAAGACAGGAGCATATTTTGATGAATTTTGTTCTCAGGTATTGTAAAGAGTTACGTATATGTATATTTTTACTCCAACCTATTTGACCTGCAAAAACCTTCTTGAGGTATGGGAGTTTTGATTAACAAGTACTCATTACATTATCTGAAGACCTTGTCTGCAAGTCTAGAACATATAAACAGTTACTATGAACATCGCTGAAAAGGAAAAGTTGACCTTGCAGGGCATTCCTGCCTCCTGGATACACTCCAAGTGGCACCTTTCCCTGCTTTATAAAATGGCATATTCCAGAATGTTATCAAAGTATGTCTTAAAAGATATCAACACCCTCAATGATTTACAGTGTCACTATGGTTCTTGTAAGAAAGAAAAAAAAATCCAAGTTGGCAAACTGGTATAAACGGTGCATAATAATATTTTTTTGATGGCCTGGGACAGCCAATGGGTGCCTTTAATGTGAATGGCTGCAAAGGTGCTTTTGATACCTGTGTGTAAAGGTGGAAACCCAAAGCTTTCACACCACATGGTGTAGACCCAGCAGAAGTGGCCATAGGTGCAGAAACTCCCAAACAAACATGTAACCTAACAACTCTATCAAACTAATCAAAATGTTCCCATTGAATCATCTAAAATAAGATGAGATCTCTCTCGCCTTCACAGAATTAGTCAGGTTCCTCTCCCATGTGATTATATCTCTGGCAAAAGCTTCCTTCGGGCCTAACCCACTTTTTAAAGCATGGCTGGTATTGTACATTTGTTAGTGGGAAAGGGACACCTCTTATCTCTTAGAAATATAATCAGGTTGGGAAAAGGAGAAATAGTCACAGACCATTTGATTGGTGGCCAGGAAAAGAACGAGCCATAGGCTCAGCATTTGGGTGTTTGACCAATCCCTGGGCTCAGCTAGAGTAGCACAGAGAGAAACATGCTTGTTAACCAGATATTCAGAATCCCCAAAGCTACCCAACCCAAAGTCAAGCCATGTTCTGGGAGTCTCACTGATATCTTTTAAATAGATTCCAGCTGGGAAAGATCACGCCCTACCGAGAAATAGTATGAGTTGGCAAACGTTTTGTGAATAAGCATTTCTTTTTTCTTTTTTTGAGATGGAGTCTCACTCTGTGCAGTGGCACAATCTTAGTACCATATCTTAGTACCATATTGTGGCAGAGCATGGAAGGCGCGATCTCAGCTCACTGCAACCTCCGCCTCCTGAGTTCAAGGGATTCTCCTGCCTCAGCCTCCTGAAGAGCTGGGACTGCAGGCGCCCACCATCATGCCCAGCTAATTTTTTTGTATTTTTAGTAAAGATGGGGTTTCACCGTGTTAGCCAGGATGGTCTCGGTCTCCTGAGCTCATTATCCGCCCACCTCAGCCTCCCAAAGTGCTGGGATTACAGGCATGAGCTACTGCACCCGGCTGATAGTAAACATTTTAGGTTTTGCAGGCCACATGGTCTCTATCACAACTACTCAATTCTACTATTGTAGTGCAAAAGCAGCCACAGACTATGTGGAAACAAATGGATGTGGCTGTAGTCTAATAAAACTTTATTTACGAAGACAGGCCACGTGACAGATTTGGCTGAGGGCTGTAGTTTGCCAAATTCCTCTCCCTATTTATATTATTGAGAATGATCTGTGTAGGTGGAAGATGGACGTGTTCACCAAATTATAGAGTATGATTTTTAGAGGCCAGTATAGGGGTAGCAAAGAACATGGACTCTGAAGCCTGAATTCAGATCCTTACTCCATGAGCTGGACAACCTTGAGCAAATTATTATACCACTCTGTGCCTCATCTATATGAGGCACATACTTTGATCTATACGATGAAGTTTTATTCATCTATAAAACGAGGATTATAATAGAACTTAGTATTGTAATTTGGGTTCATCCCAAAGTGGACCCAGATGAAAGGACTTAGATATAAGTGATTTTTTGAGAGGTTATTCCAGGAAGTACAAGTGAAGGAATAAGGGTGGGTGAGAGCAGAGGGAGAGAAGCTCTTGAAGGGGCTGTAAAGGAGCAGTCATTTTCGAGGCAATGGGGGCACCATCATGTGAGGACCTTCACAGTACTGCAGAGGACAGGGAACTGGCATGTTTACCTATGCACGCATGTTCCTCAATGTCATTTCATATCAAACTGTCCACTGTGACTGCAGGTGTAATTGGGAAGTGGACTGAGGGCACATGGATGGGCAATAATGTCTGCCACACGATTTCACAGGGCTGTTATAAAGATGACACGAATTTGTATTTTCAAGGCACATGGGGAAAAAATGCCTGGTCTTCAGGAAATGCCATTTAAGTGATTGCCAAATAAAGAGTGGGCATCCTTTGAAGCAGTAGGAAAGAATATTAGGCATAACAAAAATTAAATTGCTGAAATTTCATATCTGTAAAGGTAATATGGATTGAACACTGAAACAAGTTCCACAGTAGATTATGAAGGAACACTAGAAATGCCAGGAAACATGTAGGTAGATTATAGGCAGTGGCCTCTTCAACTCTGTCAAGTTGTGAGTCAATATCATGTACTACATTAGCTGATGACAGTGATCTGGAGTGACCCTAGGAAGGCAGGGACACAGGAAAGCAAATAAAATGTATGCTATATTTAACCTATGCCTAGTTGTTATAATTTGGCACTGTAATTAGGCACAAATGACATATTCTTTACTTGAATTATTATAATTTGAATTACTTTTATGCAACCTTATAAAGTTTTTTTTTTGGAGACGGAGTCTCACTCAATTGCCCAGGCTGGAGTGCAGTTGCAGGATCTCGACTCACTGCAACCTCTGCCTCCCGGGTTCAAGCAGTTCTTCTGCCTCAGCCTCCCAAATAGCTGGGATTATAGTCATGTGCCACCATGCCTGGCTCACTTTTGTATTTTTAGTAGAGATGGGTCTTTGCCATGTTGGCCAGGCTGGTCTCGAACTCCTGATCTCAGGAGATCTACCCACCACAGTCTCCCAAAGTACTGAAAATACAGGAATAAGCCACCACACACGGCCCCATTAAAAGTTTTTCTCTTATTTGGTTAGTCTTTCAGTATCTAAAATTAGGAAAAGATTGTCCATTTTTCCTAATACAGTTTAATCATTTCAACCACCTATGCATATGAATTAAAGTGTAGAAACGTAATCCACAAACTCTGGCCTTTTGTTTACAACCTTCCTGACTCTCGATTCCATTCATTCTCACCCTGTCGGGTCTCTCCCACATACCCCCATCCGTCCCCTGTTTTTCATGTGATTTTAAGGCATATGCACGTACTTCTGAGAGATCTGCCTGCTGGTAGACTCTGGGGAAGGGTGCTCTTATTGAGAGGTAACAACGTGCTAGCAGCCCTTGCTTGCTCTCGGCGCCTCCTCAGCCTCCGCATCCACTCCACCGCGCTTGAGGAGCCCTTCAGCCCGCCGCTGCACTGTGGGAGCTCCTCTCTGGGCTGACCGAGGCTGGAGCTGGCTCCCTCTGCTTGCGGGGAGGTGCGGAGGACGAGGCGAGGGCGGGAACCCGGGCTGCGCGCGATGCTTGCGGGCCAGCGCGAGTTCCCGGTGGGGGCGGTCTAGGCGGGCCCCGCACTCGGAGGTCCCGGCCCGCGCGGCTGCCCTGGGCAGTGAGGGGCTTAGTACCTGAGCTAGCAGCTGTGGAGGGTGCGCTGGGTACCCTATCACTGACAGTCCGCCAGCGCCGCGCTCAAATTCTCACCGGGCCGCAGCCGCTTCCCTGCGGGCAGGGCTGGGGGCCATGCCCCAGCCCCGCCACACCCCCATGGGCTCCCGCGCAACACGAGCCTCCCTGACAGGCGCCACCCGGTCCCATGAATCACCCAAGGGCTGAGGAGTGCTGGCGCCCGGCGCGGGACTGGCGGGCAACTCCGCCTGCGGTCCCTGGCACCAAATCCACTAGGTGAAGCCAGCTGGGTTCCGGAGTCAGGTGAGGACTTGAAGAACTTTTATGTCTACCTGGAGGATTTTTGTATATGCACCAATCAGCACCCTGTGTCTAGCTCAAGGTTTGCAGTGCTTTGTGTCTACCTGTTCTAGTGGGGACTTGGAGAACTTTTGTGTCTAGCTAAAGGATTGTAAATGCACCAATCGGCACTCTGTGTCTAGCTCAAGGTTTGTAAACGCACCAATCAGCTGTCTGTAAAATGGGCCAATCAGCTCTGTAAAATGAGCCAATCAGCAGGATGTGTGTGTGTGTGTGTGTGTGTGTGTGTGTGTGTGTGTGTATGTGTGGTGGGGGAAGCGTGGGTCAGACAAGGGAATAAACGCAGGCTGCCCAAGCCAGCAGCGGCAACCCGGTCTGGTTTCTTTTCACAGTGTGGAAGCTTTGTTCTTTAGCCCTTTGCAATAAATCTTGCTGTTGCTTATTCTTTGGGTCCGGGCCACCTTTAAGAGCTGTAACACTCATCACAAAGGTCTGCATCTTCACTTCTGAAGTCAGCGAGACCAGGAAGCCACCAGGAGGGAAGAACAACTCCAGACGGGAGGACCGAACAACTGTGCATGTGCTACTCTTATGAACTGTAACACTTACCTTGAAGGTGTACGGTTTCACTCCTGAAGTCAGTGAGACCACGAACCCACCAGAAGGACCAAACAACTCCAGACGCGCTGCTTTTAAGAGCTATAAAACCACGAAGGTCTGCAGTTTCACTCCTGAAGTCAGTGAGACCACGAACCCACCAGAAGGAACAAACTCTGGATACACCATGTTTAAGAACTGTAACACATACTGTGAGGGTCCACGGCTTCATTCTTGAAGCCAGTAAGACCAAGAACCCACCGATTCTGGACACATTATCTTAGTACTATATTGTGGGAGAGATGTGAGGGAGACATCCTTGACCCCAGCGGGCGATAGGAGGAGCACAGTAGATACGAGCCCTGGCTCTTTTGTGTTTAGCAGTCCCAGGTAGATGGAAAGTGAAGGGTTGGGCTTAATGAGAAATAAGGCTCTGAGAAGAAAGTGTGCAAAAGAGTTGGTTCTTGTTTCCAGAATTTTACTACAAAAGCATAGACAACAATCTTTGGCATGGGTCAGTAGGTATAAGAATAAACCTAAAACCACTTTCAATAACCGGGGGAATAATCTTGAGTGGGAAGAGGAGGAAACAGCCATGCCTCTCTATCCAGCCTCGCCAGGCTCTTGACGTTACTGAAATAGAATAATCTTCAGAGACGCTTACAGCATGTGTTGCAGGCAAATGCTTTTGGCTGCAAGAAACAAAACCGACTGAAAGTGGCTTAAAGTATAAGGAAATTTAGTACTACACAAAAGAAAATGTCCAAGATTGCTAAATTCATTGGTTCAAAAAATGTAATCCAGGATCCAGGCTCTATTCTGCCAACCTTCATGTATCATCCTTGTTCTCCCGCTGGCTCTCCCTGTGGTTGAAGGTGGCTACTGCCTCTCTGTGTATCACAACAAACACAACCACATCCAGAGGAAGAAGAAACTGTCTTTATGTGTGCCTCTCTTAGGAGTGAGGAAACCTTTCCCAGAAGTCACCCAGCCGACTTTCTGCCAGAACTGTTTGGTCACAATAGACTGCAAGGTCAGTCCTAAACAAGCCATGGGCAAGACCAGGACCATCATGGCTGACTCAGATGGGTAAGAATTGACTGCTGGAGCTAGGCTGGAGTTGGTGGCTCCTTTGAGTCACATCAAGGAGAAAGAGGTTCCAAAGCAACTTTGGAACTCTGCCAACAAAGAAGGGGGTGGATTGAATGCTGACTACCAACAGTAGGGTTATGAAGATGTCCTGGAGCTCCACTGATACTGTTTCTTTTTTCCAGCTTTTCCTGCTTATTAGCAAATGGCTAAAGCTCCTTTGAAAAAATAAGAGCTCTTTGATTCTACAATTTCAAATGAAAAGCGCTGAAGTATGAATGTAACTAGGAAGAGTGTGAGTTGGATGAGTTTCCCTTTAATTGGAAAAGTCTAACATGCAGTCTTTTCTTCTTTGGAAAGAGGAAGAGTACTAGAAATCAGAAAGGTACTTGGTACCTCAAGAGGTTGGCATAACCTTTTGTATACAAATTTATTGTAGTATTTACCATCTAATGTGGTTATTTACTCATATATGTCAGCCCTACCACTCTGTGAGTCCTTGATGGACAGGGGACTCCACTATTCTTCATCACATCCCAGAAACCAGTGCAGGCCAGCACATATTTCCTGTCCTGCCAAGCTTCACTCATGCTCACCTTGGTAGAAACTGTGATGAGAAACACTCAGCTCCGTCATGTAACGCAGACATACATTATAAGTCTGGCTCATGCTGGTCAGATGGTTCCAGCTGACTAAGTACCTTTTCTTGCTCCCAGTTCCTGATGATATTTTCTTGAAAGAATTTGTGCAAATCTAATTACCCTCTCCCCACACATATTCCTGCCCCTTACATTTTGAATTACTGCTTCTCTCCTGCGTTTTTAGTTATTGCTTCTCAATTCTTCTCCCTTTTAGGTCCCCAGCCAGCTTCAAGCTCCAGAAGACACTCCTCTGCTTTATCTTTAACTAAATACCAGTCTATCGGTTATTTAAACATCTATTAACTACTGTAATACCACTATGGTTTTTGTCTTGGCCGCATTTGTCATTTCCTCTGATACCTTTTTTCTTAGGTTCATGGTTTCCTATTTTCCCCATCAATTTTCTCCTCTCCTGAGACCTATAGTCCCCACTGTTCTATTTCTGCCAATCACCATCTTATCTATTATACAGGAGCAGCCACCAAACTCTGATTTCCATCAACATGCAAAAGATGAATTACGTGTCCACAAAAAGGGGAACAAACACAAAAGAGGCAGTCCTGGATTTCCAAATGCCTCATACAAATGGGCAGTTGTACACGATCCCCCTGCACCCATCCCATTACCCTCTTCAGTGCATATAAACTAGGAGGCTGCAACATGCATAAATTCAATAAGTGCTTTCAGAAGCCTACCAGGAAGAAATCTAATGTTCTTTCCCCTTCTACAGTTGATCCTAGTTTGTACCCATGCAAATGATGCTGATATTTAGACAACTTTAAAGGGCTTATAAAGTCCACAAAGGACTCTGACACCCAAATTAAAGTTGTATCCTTAGTTCACCTCACTGTGCAAAAATATTGCAAAATATTTGGTGAAGTTAATCCCCATCTGACCACCTCCACAATCACTAACCACAACAGGAGAAGTTAAAGAAATGAATTCCGGGCGTGCTTTATGATTTATTTGCTGTGTGAGTTTTAAGCTAAAGCCTTAACTTTTGATATATATTTGATTTTCAGAATAGGCTGCAGAAGAACAACCTTAATGTTAACTGCTTCCCTGTAGTGTGAAAGACTGTCTCAGGCTCCTCTGAATCTGCTGTCGTTTCTGTTGATTCATGAGGTTGGATTATATTTTGCAAATTTTCTTTAAGGAGTGTATATGTGTATTGTGTATACGTTGCAGGTTTTTCTTTACTCCATTGTGGAGATGACTGTATAGGCTGTTAATGTCTATTCCCAGTGGTACATGCTCTCTATTCAGCAACCAAAGAGAGAACAAGTTGATCAGAGATGTGGTGGTAATGCATATGTAAGGGCCTAGAAACCAGTGGTAAGAACATGAGTTTATGGAATCACTGCGTACCAGCCCCTAAGGGAGTAATTACAGATAGACTTTGAAGCTGCTTAATAACTGGCAGCATCATAGATTTTTGTAATCACCTGAGAAGCTGCAGATTAGCCTAATTGAGTTCCAAGTACACAGAGAGTGTGCAACAACCACTTGTTGAGCTGGCTTGAAGCTTAAGAAGAAAGGCTGAAGCCTGTGCACGTGGGAGGGGAGGAGCACCTATCTCGTTCTCAGAAATGAATGAAATCTCAGTCCTTTGTCTTCTACCCCCTTTTGAGTTTGAAGTCAATTTTCCTAAGGTCAGTGTTTGAAGAGGAAGGAGTGGATTGGGGAAAAAGATCAAGGATGAAGTTATAAAGCTAATAACTTGAATTTACTAGGAACTTACTATAGACCAAATACTATCATGATGAATAAAAGGAAACTCTGGACTCAGGAGCTTTAACTCTGCTATGTAATTATGAAATTAATCTATAATATGTCTTCATAGTATTCAGTCTACTCTGGCATTTTAAAATAAAGCAAAGTCATTTTAATTTGCTTTTATACTCAAAAACTGACAATGAAACAATAATAAAGGATTTCATTATGCCAAAAAGAAAGACGACTGTGTATACAACCAGAATTAATGTTGATTTATAAAGAAAAGAAAATTGGCCAAAGTTTAGTACAGTTGTGAACATTAATCAAATTTTTTTTTTTTTTTTTTTTTTTTTGAGACAGAGTTTCACTCTTGTTGCCCAGGCTGGAGTGCAATGGCGTGATCTCAGCTCACTGCAACCTCAGCCTCCCGGGTTCAAGTGATTCTCCTGCCTCAGCCTCCCGAGTAGCTGGGATTACAGGCATGCACCACCACACCCAGCTAATTTTGTATTTTTAGTAGAGACAGGGTTTCTCCATGTTGGTCTCAAACTCCCAACCTTAGGTGATCCACCCACCTCGGTCTCCCAAAGTGCTGGGATTACAGGTGTGAGCTGCTGTGTCCGGCCTAATCACAATATTCTTGAAAATGACTTATTCGAACCAGACTGTCCTTCTCTTCTGTGGCAGGAAGAAGCAACGTGCTGTGGGCCTAACAGCAGAGCAGGACTTGCTCTTTCATGTATTCCTTCAACAAATATTTGTTGGGTCTTATTAAGTGCCATGCACTGTGCTAAACATGGAGGATACGACAATGAATAAAATGAACTCCCTATGCCCAAGAAGGTCATTGTCTGGAAAGGAACAATGTAATGTCAATGTCAATAGAATATGAACATTTTAAGATAGGGAAAGTATCAAGTGTAAGAAGCATATAAAAGGAGCATCTAGTCCAGTTTTAGGGAGAAAAGGAGAAGAAGAGGGCCATCTAAAGCAAAGACCTGGAAGAGCAGCAGAAAGCAAAGATCGGGGCAGAAAAATTTCAGAGAGAGGGAAGGAACAATTGTGCAAGGCCTCAAGTTCAGGGCCGTAGCCAGGAAGGAATGAAAACAATGGTGGAGTCACGCTGGGAATTGGGATGTTGCTCTGGGCATTCAGACCATGTTCCTAAGGGCAATAGGACAATAACCGTTATTCTAAGTGGTGTAAATAATTGAAAAGTCTGCCAAAAGAAGGAAGACATTGAGCATACAAAATGCATCTCATGTGCTTTGGGGCATTAATCTCACTACTTGAGGCTCATAATTTACACTTGGACATGGTTCACTAAGAGAACTAAACAAAATGTACACTGGGATCTAATATTTAACAATACATGCACATGTATATAAGCATAAGCCTATTTACTATTGAGTTGCATGGTAATTGAGCTTCAATAACCATAATCAATAGTACTGTTACAGAGTTAAGCCAATTTTCTTTTCTCTTCTCACTCTGTTAGCCTCTAAATGTGTATTATCATTGAAATATCATCGACTGTTCTTCACCTCATGCTCAAGTGATTAAATGCAAATTAAAAGGCAAAAATCCACAATTGTATTTCCTGGGACATGGGGCACCTCCCATCACTCCACACACTCCATGTTGAAATAACCTACATGTGAATGAATCAAACAAGCGAAGTACTGTGTGCTCAAACAGTAATAGCCTAATAAGGTGGCAAGCAGATAGATTCTGAAACTGTAATTGCTTTGGGATAGGAGAGTTTTTGTGGTGAGGCGTAAGAAACAATCACCAAATAAAGGCTTCTAAGAAAAGTGCAGACACCATCCTGATTGCATAAAAACAGGAGGGCTTACATGGTTAATAATAGACTTTTTGTTGCAGTTGTTTTCTATCAGGCGTATTCCTTTCTTTCTGTGAGTATTTTTATACTAAAGGAGAGGTGTACCTTTCGCAATGGAATAAATTGTGCCATGAACAATTATGAACAGAATAGTAAGTCAATATAAATAAAGTTGGTGAAACCTTTATTTCAGAGAATGCAATCTCAATGATTGCAAGCATGAAAAGAAAAATCTTTGTGACTTGTATATCGAGTCACACAAGCTTGATTAGGCCAACAGGAGCCACCATGAGACACACACTGGAGGGAATGCAGAAGCCCAGGGCCCAGACCAAAGCCGGAATGAATTTTCACCCACCATCATCCTACTGGTTGGGAAGGGACAGAGGTGCATGAATCATGGTAGAACAACACAATCATTGTACTTGAACATATTTCAAGTGTGCTATATGTCTCCCTGTGTGTGGCAGGATGGTATTCTCATTCTTCTTCCTTCCTTTTGTTTCTTTCCATAGCGTGGTGATCTAAAGTTATGCAATAAGTGGCAGTCAGTATCAGCAAGAGACAATTTTCCTTCTTTTTGATGACTTTTGCTCAAACTGTGGACAACAGACCAGCAACATTGGCATCACATGGCTGCTTGATAGAAATGTAGGCCCTTGGGCCCTACCCCAAACCTACTGAATCAAAGTCTGTATCTTAATAAGATCCCAAATGATTCCTATGCTGTGGATAAGCCACTCTAAAGAATATGGGCCAGACACGGTGGCTCATGCCTGTAATCCCAGCACTTGTGGGGGCCGAGGCAGATCATGAGGTCAGGAGTTCGAGACAAGCCTGGCCAGCATGGTGAAACCCCGTCTCTACTAAAAAAATTACGAAAAATTAGCCAGGTATGGTGGTGCGTGCCTGTAATCCCAGCTACTCAGGAGGCTGAGGCAGGGCAATCACTTAAAACCAGGAGATGGAGGTTGCAGTGAGCTGAGATCGTGCCACTGTACTCCAGCCCGGGTGATAGAGCAAGACTCTATCTTAAAAAAAAATAAGCACCTTTTGAGGCTCTCAGAAGCTACCATCTCCTCTAAGATGGAGCCAGGAGTGAAGTCTTCACAACCTTCACGACATGAGGCACCTGCAGGTTGGAGCTAGGACCCTGGGATGAGAGAAGCAGGGAGGAAAGAGAAATGGAGGGAGACAAATGTAGATGGGCCTCTCAGGTGCACACTGAGGCTGGCTCTGAATGCACTGATTGGTGACCCATGAGATAAATAACACGTTGCAGTATTCTCTGGACTTTTCTAAAAGTGCGTTGACTTGCCATGTGCTATTTTTTGTTGTTAGGAGGCACAATGACTTTTCTTTCGAGTTTTTGGAGAATAACTTAGCTTTGTTTAAAAATGGTAATTTGGCACTAAGTGCCCATATTTTGCTGACTCTCACTGAAGCCTGTAGGGGCAACACCCAAGCCCCCTGCAATGGCTCCCCCAAGACTATCTGGGGGAGTTCTGCAAGCGACTTATACATGTGCTCCCAAACAATTACCGTGTGGCGTCTGGACGACATCATGGCCTCTTGTGGGTAGATCCATAGTTTCTAGGGAGAGTTGCCCATGTTGGGCATGGCTGTCACTTTTTTTGGGTTCCACTGTGCCCGAAGGCCCTGTAGCCCCTGCTGACCAGACTCTCCACCACCAATGCCAGAGCCCCTAGGGGGCCAGAGCCAGGCGGAGAGGGCATACACTCTGTCAGAGAGCTACCAAAGCTTGGCTATGGCCAAGTCACTCACTGCTTTGAGACTTGTTTTCCCATTTATAGTAAAGAACAGAACTTCTACCTTGCAGCATGGGTATATAGATAAGCAGAGGACCTGGCTCACAATGGGCACATTAGCTTACTGGTGTGGTCATGCTTTTTACCTTGAATACATTTGCAATGGACTTTATTTGACTGGGCCCTAGGAAGCTATTCCAGGGCCCTTTTTTACTATCAAGAGCATGTGGATTTCTGCGGGCTGCAGAATGTAGGCTGTGAAGACAATCTGAGAGTGACTTCTAGTAACCCCGCTGATCACCAGCATGAATGGGGTCGATCTGACTGGCTTCCATCTCATGCCCCCCATGAGACCATTCCTACCTGAGAAAAGAAGGCAATGAAGGAAATGGGAGACCTTGCCCAGGCGATCCCCTCCTGATCTTGCCGTGCCCTCCCCCTGCATTACATCTGTCCTCCCTGATTCAGTTGCCTGCCTTTGAAAACTGGAGCTGCCACTGTTCACATCCTACAGGCATCATCCGACCACCTCCTCCCTTCTGGCCCAAGTGTTCCCAGTAAACCAACCTCATACATAGACACACACTACCACACACACACACACCACCTTCATACACAGGCACACACACAGTATACTTACACCACCCTCACCCACAGATCCACAGATACACACATGCACTCATGCCCAAGCTGTAAAAGGAGAATAAATCTCAGGATCCCCAAATCACTAAGCCAAAGGGAGAAGTCAAGCTGAAAACTATGTCAGGCAAACCTGACTCTCATTTTTTTCCTAAATAAGACATCTACAAAGGTAAAAAGTCACATACCTCCCTCACGATTTCCCCACAAGAAAATTGCTTGTGGACCAAGGACAGACAGAACTCAAAGTCACCCCTCTGCTCACCTGGGACAAATGCATACCCAGTGGCTTCCTCTGCCCTACCGTTTCACTAAGCCAGACTAAGACATAAGTGACTATTCCTCTATATTGTGTATTCAGTGAAAGGCTAATCAGAGACTCAAAAGAATGCAACCCGTTGTCTCTTACCTACCTATGACCCAGAAGCTCCCTCTTCTGCCTTGAGTTGTCTTGCCTTTCCCAACTAAACCAATGTACATCTTACATATATTGATTGATGTCTCATGTCTCTCTAAAATGTATAAAACCAAGGTGTGTCCTGACCACCTTGTGCACATGTCGTCAGGACCTCCTCCTGAGGCTGTGTCACCAGTGTGTCCTTAACCTTGGCGAAATAAGCTTTCTAAATTGTTTGAGATCTGTCTCAGATACTTTTGGGTTCACAAGACACACACATACCACATCATGGGCATACACATACCACCTTCACACGTGGACACACACACATGCACTTACGCACACACACTCTCAAACACAGACACACACACATACACCACAGTGCACACACACACACTCTCATACATACACGAATTGCCTTTCATTGATACAGTTGACCTCCCTTTTATTATTAACAGTCAGCCATGGAAATTTGAACATAATGCTTCTGAAAGCTCATAAATAACAGTAATGTAGTTTTTTTTTTTTTACTGGTTTCAAATCCCAATTTTCAAACTTCACATCATAACTTAAAAGAAAAAGAATCAATCTCGTGATCAAATATAAGATAAATGTGTTTCCCTTAAAAGGCTCGCTCCCGGGCCCCATGATATTGGGAACAATGTTCCATCACAGAGTATTTTCCCTTCCACATTTCCAGGGCTCCTCCCGACCCCTTCTCTCTCTGGCTTCTGTTCTGTTCCATCATCCATTGGGCAGAAACAACACTACTATTTGTCTACGGGTCATTTGTCTCAAGTTCTTCCATCATGTCCACAAAAGTAAGGCAGGAGAAAACTAGGAAGAAAAACAGTTGATTTTATTTATTTATTATTATTTTTTTTTGAGATGGAGCCTAGCTCTGTTGCCCAGGCTGGAGTGCAGTGGTATGATCTCAGTTAACTACAACCTCCATCTCCCCGGTTCAAGCAATTCTCCTGCCTCCACCTCCCAAGTAGCTGGGATTACAGGCATGTGCCACCACTCCTGGCTAATTTTTGTATTTTTAGTAGAGACAAGGTTTCACCATGTTGGCCAGGCTGGTCTCAAACTCCTGACCTCAGGTGATCCACCTGCCTCAGCCTCCCAAAGCGCTGGGATTACAGGCATGAGCCACAGTGCCTGGCCAAATGAAGTTGATTTTAAGTTATGCCACTTAGAATTGAAGTCTTGGGTTCAAGACCCAGATCTACTATGGACTAGCTGGAAGATTTGGCAAATATGCTTAATCTCTCTGAGCCTCAGTTTATTCATCCAGCAAAGAGGGTTAGTAATATCTACTTGACAAGGTTTGGGATAAGAAAAATGAAATGCTATTTCTTGTTCTTTTTTTTTTTTTCCTTCAGACGGGGTCTCACTCTGTCGTCCAAGCTGGAGTGCAGTAGCACAATCTCAGCTCACTGCAGCCTCGACCTCTTGGGCTCAGGTGATCCTCCCACCTCAGCCTCCCGAGTAGCTGGGAACACCAGCATGCACCACCACACCTGACTAAGTTTTGCATTTTTTTTTTTTTTGTAGAGATGGGGTTTTGCCATGTTGCCCAGGCTGTTCTCAAAGTCCTGGGCTCAAGCGAGCCACCCACCTTGGCCTCCCAAAGTGTTGGGATTATAGGTGTGAGCCATTGTCTCCAGCCATGAGATGCTATGTCTACTTGACTATTCCCTGGCACAGGTGATGTATTATTTGTGAAAGTTCTTTGTCATCTTTAAGCCAACATGTATACATACACACACACACACGTATATAATATACAGTATACTACATATTTTAAGTATAAAAATATATAAATATATAATTTATATAAATATATAAATTATAATAAAATACATACTGTATAGTATATAGCATTTTACTATAACATATTTTTGCTATTTACTATATTTTACTATCATAATATATAATCTATAAGAGTAGTGTGTGTGTATGTATCTATATATATACACACTACCCATTTCTTACACACACATCTCTAAGGGTCTAAGTCTACAGTCTAATAATTGTTTGTACTTTGTAAGTTTGCAAAATAAATAACAGTATTTATTGTAACAAAAATTGTCCTTTTTATAACTGGAAGCTAAATAGCCCTGAAATGAGAAACTGGGAATATGCTGCTAGGACTATTCAAACCTTTTTTTTTTACCGAGACAGAGTCTTGCTCTGTCACCAGGCTGGAGTGCCGTGGCTTGACCTTGGCTCGCCGCAACCTCTGCCTCCCGGGTTCAAGAGATTCTCCTGCCTCAGCCTTCTGAGTAGCTGGGACTACAGGCATGTGCCACCACGCCCAGCTAATTTTTTTTTGTATTTTTAGTAGAGACAGGGCTTCACCATGTTGGCCAGGATGGTCTCGATTTATTGACCTCGTGATCTGCCCGCCTCGGCCTCCCAAAGTTCTGGGATTACAGGCGTGAGCCACCGTGCCCAGCCTCAATTCTTACATATAATAAAACCCTTTAAAAATTGTTTAAAACTAATGCAACTAGAAATATTCTGCAACTAGAAGTGATTCCTGCCCCTGAATTTCTTCCAATCAGGTCAATGAACAAATAACTATTAAGGCAGATTTCATTCAAACAAATTTAAAATTGTAAAAAGACCAACACACATTTTGGTTTACTTTTTGGTAATCACATTATAAATTGAACTTCGTTCACAAGTAATTTTTTTTTCTCAAACTTCAAGAGTGAGCACAAACATCTATTTCCTTTTGTTTTGGTTTTTTCTCTTGAATATCTTATGGAAGTAAAATCAATTTGATATAAAGTTCACCCTTTCTGCCACCTCTAGTCTTATAGCCTGATAGATAAGTCATACGTTTCTTCTCTCAGTTTTAAAAATATTAAACCCCAAGATCAGAGTGTTAATTACACATATTTGATTAGAGTTTTCAGAGAAAGCATCTCAACTCAGAATTGGTGATTTGGCTGTAAAATTAGGTGGAAGGGGAAAAGCCCCTCAGCAGCTCCGTAC
Source organism: Macaca fascicularis (assembly GCF_037993035.2). NCBI lineage: Eukaryota > Metazoa > Chordata > Mammalia > Primates > Cercopithecidae > Macaca > Macaca fascicularis. Next base: position 156,923,684 of record NC_088378.1, on the reverse strand, counting down.
AGGTGGACCCCACCCTCTCCCCTGCTGAGGTCTCTTTGGCTTCCTAGGAGCAAAATACCCCTAGGTCCCTGGCCAGTTCACACTGGAGCATCCTCCCATGACCTTTTTCTTTCTTTGTTTGTTTCTTTTTATTTTTTATTTTTTGAGACGGAGTTTCGCTGTTGCCTAGGCCGGAGTGCAGTGGCACGATCTCGGCTCACCGCAACCTCTGCCTCCTGGGTTCAAGCGATTCTCCTGCCTCATCGAGTAGCTGGGATTACAGGCATGCACCACCACGCCTAGCTAACTTGTTGTATTTTTATTAGAGACGAGGTTTCTCCATGTTGGCCAGGCTCCTCTCAAACTCCTGACCTCAGGTGATCCACCTGCCTCAGCCTCTCAAAGTGCTGGGATTACCGGCGAGAGCCACCACACCCGGCCCCCATGACCTTTTCTAAGACTGTGCATCTGGAAGACCAGGAGGATGGGTCTTTTAAGCAGCAAGCTGTCATTTACATGAGTGGAAATCCACGTCCTATAGTTCCTTGGTTGTCTCACAGCCTAAGGAGAATTGTTTGGCTTTCTACCATCTTTCTATGCTAAGTGCAGAACTGTAACTCGATTAGCAGTTTGATTTCAATTGAATTAGTGATCCTGTTTTTGACCTTGTACTCAGAGACCTGCATAATGAGGGGTTAATTTAGCTGGAAGGTATAGATTTTTGCCATAGTCGTAACTAAGCTGTTAGCAGTCTTAGGGGAAAAACGTTAAAAGCCGAAGGCATGTAGAATTCATGTTCAGGTACCTAGAGAAAGCTAGAATTGGAGAGAACTTGGGGGAATGGGCTGGGTCTTATGAAATATATCTGATGTTTCTCAGTTGGAAGGTGAGTTGGAGGGCAAGGCTTTGGGGGTCCTTCATTCTCGCTGACCAGCATGCTTAGGTTTCACTGAGCATGGATGTCTCCTGTCTTCACCAGTCTTTCTTTCTATGCCAGTGATCCTCGAGACTACACATCCCATTATACAAAAGCCATCTATCGGGCCAGGCATGGTGGCTCATGCCTTTAATCTCAGCACTTTGGGAGGCCAAGGTGGGCAGATCACTTGAGGTCAGGAGTTCGAGACCAGCCTGGCCAACATGATGGTGAAAACTCGTCTACTAAACATACAAAAATTAGCCAGGCATGGTGGCACATGTCTGTAATTCCAGCAACTTGGGGAGCTGAGGCACAAGAATCTCTTGAATCTGGGAGGCAGAGGTTTCAGTGAGCTGAGATCACACCACTGCACTCCAGCCTGGGCGACACAGCAAGACTCCATCTCAAAAAAAAAAAAAAAAAATCTCTTCAGCGTCAACATTATGATACATTCTCCATGATTTATGGTACGTGGATTTTTCCATGTTGGTAAAAGCTCTTTTTGATGATCCCTTGCAGATTTTTAATATACAAAACATTGAAATTTTCTTGAAATAATAAAAAGTTAGAAGTTGAATGTTAAAAATACCCATGGCACAATATAGTGTTGCCATTTTTTGCTCTATGAAGGGAAATATATTGTAGTATAGGATGTTGGCTCTGGGCTTCAGAGAGCATCTCAACCCTCTCACTTTACAAGTAAGAAACTGGGTCCAGGAAACTGTTCATGACGTGCCAGAAGTACTTCCTTGTCTCGAATTCTTCTGACAATTTAATAATTTCATGTGCCATAATTATATAATACAGTAATTGCTCATGTAAACATTATTTAATAAATATAAACAAATTTACTATAAGTAGTACTTATCTGATGATATTATTTGCCTTATACACTTTCGACAAGGATGAAAACTGAAAAATGTATTTGTTACACAAAGTGTCTTTCCTCCACCCAGAAATCAGACTTGACTGAATGGGTCCTGAGTTGTTGGTTTTCTCCCCAGGTTCAAAGCGATAGGAAATGTCCCACTGCTTAGAATAATAAAGCATCTGATTTTTTTAAGAAAAAAATTATTGAGCTCACTAGAAACCTTTTCAGAACTGAGATATCATTGATGTAAATAGTTTGTTGAATAATAAATATTTAAAATAAGAGATTGCTGGATTTCCACTTATCACTGCAGTATGGTTCTCAGGACTCCGGAAAAGGAAAATATATCTTTCTCCCAAAATCTGGAGATAAAATTTCACTTGCAGTTTTTATGAAAGTTACAAGGTCCTTTAAAAGTTTTGATCAATCCCCCCATTTCCCCTCTCCTATGAGAGACAATTTACTGAAGGACAAATAGAGGATGATACCCCTGGGGTGAGGGGAGGGAACAGAAGGGCTGAACATGGAGCCTGGCTGGCACTAGCCTGAGGAGCCACAGCCTGATCCCCTTTACAGAAAGCAGGGTCAGGGGCTGCAGAGACAGGAAATGGAGGTTCCTTGCAGACGAGGGACAGGACCCTCAAGTCTGGAGAGCTCAGTTTTGTTCCTAGTTCCACCACTACCCACCTACTAACCTTAGGTAAACACCCTCCATGGACCACAGACTGCAGTGACCTACAGGAAAGGGCAGACTGAATGATCTGCCATTTGCCTCCCACCTCTCAAATTGTATGACTCTGTCTCCCAGTCACCCATTTCTTTCAAGAATGGGGCTCTCTGAAAGCAAGTCTGTCTGAAGGCAGCTGGAAAACTGGAAGATAGAACAAAGATACTCATTCTATCTTTATTATTTAAAAACAAAAACAAAACAGACGCTGCCAAGATTGCAGAAACTTCGAGGAGGACCTACATACAGATTCCTGTCAAACTCCCCATTGAGGAATTCTGCCTAGTTCGTGGTCCCCATTTGTAAAATAAGAACCTGCACTAGTTGTGAGTTGATGACTGTTAAAATTAGATGATGACTATATGGTACTCATTACATTATGCTGTCCACATTTGTATGTTTTGAAATTTACTAATTAGATTGCTTAGCTAAATTTGTTATAATTTTGTCTTTTGATAGAAGCAAAACTAATCTAATAAAGCTTTTGGAAAATGAAGTGCTGTCTGGAGAGGTTTCTTAAACAGATTGCAAGTAGCATAACTGTAAACAAAAAGCTGGACAAGCTGGACTACATCACAAAGAAGAACTTTCGTGCATCAAACGATACAACTGAGAGTGGCAAGGCATGTGACAAAGTGGAAGGAAATAGGTGCTTCATTTAGAATAGACACAGAATTTCTACAACTCAATAAGGAAGAAAGAAACAATTGTGCATACATATTCAGCTCTCTGCATTTCATTTTGAGAATAAATCCACAGCTGCTTAGAATCATTTGAGCTTCCCAGTCACAGTTTGTGTTTCTTACCCAGAGGATATTCTCTACTCCTGAATTCTACCAGTAGCTTCAAAATACAGAATTTGATAGCACAGTGATAGTAAAGACAAAGAAACAGAAGCTCAGGTCACTTCTGTTCTATTATCCCTATTATCTAATAGAATAACTGTATTAGAGTTATTCTTTGTGCTTAAAATGTAAAACAATGAAAGAGAGTGCAAACTACAGGGTATAATTTTGCTTGGTAAGTGTAAATTTTACCTCTGCACAAATGATTTTTACTGAATTTTAATATTATTTTAATTGTTAGTTTATTTTAAAACTGAAGGATAAATCAAGAAAATTATTGATAATTATGCAATTACTTCTGAAACTCATTTTGTCACATAAAGTGTCATATGATCCTCTCTAAGTGTCAGATGTTCTAGGTATTCTATTGCTTTAGTATCAAAAGACTTCTACTAAAAAAAATTATAAAATGTTATTGAGATATTAAAGACCTAGACAAGTGGAAGTTAAAGAAGTGAAAGGCAATTATTATAAATATATTAATTCTCCCTGAGTCAGTTTGTAAAGTCAAAAAAACCTCTCTTTTTTTAATGAAGCATAAAAGAACATAAATACATTTCAATACTTTTAAATTAAGAATACGTGTTTACCAAAAGTCACTATTAAGAAATTTAAAACATAAGCCATAGAATTAGACAAGTATTTGAAACATGTATAATTGACAACTAACTCATAACCAGAATATAATAATAAATCAAGAAACAAAATGTTGAATAAAATAATCCAAAAAGCTAGACACAAAATAATGCATACTGCATGATTCCATTTATATGAAGTATAAAAATAGAAGCAAATGTAAACTCTAGTTTTCTAGGGATGCCTTCTTAAGTGGTAAAACCATAAATAAAAGGAAAGAAGCAGTTACTCTAGGAGTCAGAGAGCCCATGTCTTTGTTAGCGCACAGGCTGGGCTTCTGGGAGCTGGCAACGGTCCATTCCCGACCTCTGTGGTAGTTGCACTGGTGTGTGCTTTGTGATCATTTATTGAACTGCACATACGTATACACTCCTCTGGTTCTGCGTTCACAGTCATAACTTTTTTTTTTGCATTAATGGAAGATAATAAAGGGGTGAAATTGAGTCTATCCAGACTTCCCTTTCAAGAAACTTGGCTAAAGAGTCTGCCATAGCCCCTTGAATGAATCAACCACTCCATAGAAACTTATACCAATGCCCTGTTGTAGGCCTCTTTAGTCACGTGTGGTTCTTTTTGGTAGACATCAATAGTATGATAGTGAAAAATATTACCCGTCCTATGATGATATGTTTTCAGGTAAATTACCTCTCATGTAACAATCCTTCAAACACCACTCACCACCACCATATCCTCCCCAGAATTCTTCCAGGCCAGGCTTGTTCTCTCTCTGCTCCTCATTCCCCATCTCTCTTGGTTTCTCTGCCCATGTTGGACTTATACATTGGTTATTTTCCACCCAGACCTTTAGACAGGCCAGGTTTTGAGCTGTCTGTCTACTCTTTGGCTCTGCATCCTCTCTCATATGACAGTTCTGCTTGTGAGCCCTCCCAGTGCTCTCCATCTTAGGTGGAAATGTTTATACTACCCACCAAAGAGAAGTGTGGAAATTGTGCTCAATGGGATTGAAACCTTGCAACAGCACAGATGTTTTAGATATATAGGTCTAACATTGTATATGAATTATGCCCAAGATGGAAGTATTCTAGTCTAATGGAGATTCTGGTCTTGACTATGTGTTCTTTAAACCTATTAGCTCACAAATTTAAACAAAGCAAACATTTTATTTAAAAGTGGTCAAATCCCATTGCTAAAGCATTTTGGAGATTAATTCTTATTTCCAGCAGTTGAGTGCATAAACAGGTTTCGTTTGGTATTCATTAAGTATATGATCTACTGTTATTATTTATGCTCAAGAAGAGGTAGTGGAAGCAATATCTCCTTCTAAAAATGTGCATGCTTCAATAAAAGCCTATATAAAACATCTTAAATACTCCACATCAGTTTTTAGTTTATTTTTTTGGAAATCTTTGCTTTTCCCTATAAATTAAAAATAAAGTAGCCTTCTTGTTTTATTTCCACCTCAAAATCACTTCCTCAGTATGGATAGAATGACTGATTCCAAAACAAGTACTTTAAAATCCTGAAATTGTCAATGTTTATGTTTTTGTAAATGACAAATGACCACAGGGTTCTAGGCACGTATAACTCATTGTTTGATGTTTTGTTTTAATCCAGTTTTTGGTTGACAGAAGCTCTCTATAAGGGAAAAAATGAAAGAATCTTTCTCCCTGGAAAGCTAAACATTTTAGTCAGGTTTAAAAAGTATGTGTGTGAGCCCCACAGCAGTCCTAAGAAATGACAAAGGCCGTTCTCCAAGGAGTTGGTGTAGAGGGGTCATTTTTCATCTCTATTGTTTTCTTGTCATTTCTTTAAAAAATCCACCTCATTGCCTTTTCATGTTATTAGGTGTGCCCTTTTTTTCTCAAGATTTCTGGGCTGTTGCTATAGCAAAAATAATGATGAAATTTAGCCTAATGTCCTTTTGCTCCTGAATTTCAAGTGGGGAACTACATAGCACTACCCATGTCTCTCATGTCAACTACCTTGGGCCTTGTTTTTTTATGCCTGAAAGGAGGGTCTCCTCTGTACTTTGGTCAACCTGCTTATCTTGAACATTGCTGATTTCATCAATGAGTGTCCATTTCTCCATTCCTGTAATCCATTTCCATTGGAATGAAGACTAAAGTTGTGAACTGAATTGGTATGGCACCACTTAATTACCTTCCTTCCAAACTCAGTCAGTGATGCTAGCAGAGTGCTTAGGGATGCTGTAACGTAACTAGCAAGGGTATATTTTATTGATTTATTCATTGATTCCTCAACTATTGGTTGTTACCTACCATTTTGCAGGCACTAGGCTGGATACCAAGGATACAATGTGGAAAAGACAAACATGGTCCCTGCCCTCAAAGGAAAACCAGCTTGTTTCAGACCCAGGAAAGTGCATACAACATCTCAAGCATGATAAATGTGGAAGTACAGGATATTATTGGAGCACCAGGAGGGTTACTGGATCCAGCGTTAGGGAATCTAAGAAGGCTTCCTGAAAGAAGTAATAGCTAAATAAAGATGTAAACTCGAGTAGAAATTAAGCAGGCAATGGCCAGGCACGATGGCTCACACTTGTAATCCCAGCACTTTGGGAAGCCAAGGAGGGCACATTGCTTGAGTCAAGGAGTTTTAGACCAGCCTGAGCAACATGGTAAAACCCCTGAGGGAGATGAGAGGAAGGAACTGGTTAGGCAGATAGTTAGGACAAGGTTCTTGGTAGAAGTCCTTCCAACAAAAGAGCAGCCTGGAAGACATCAAGCTGCAAGCGCAGATAAGGAAGCAAGGTCCAACACCTTTGTCTCTTATGCAACCAGTGTGCTCTGCCTATACACGGTGGGCTTCAGTGAGCACATTTCTTTCCTTTTCAGGCATACTCAGATAAGGGAACTTGCACAGGGGGCTTGCCTAAGACAGACCTGCAGGTGTATAGATAAGGAAAGTTCCACAGAACCAGACACGTCTGCAGTGGAATATTCCATCTCCTGACACATGCACAGTAAGGAAAATAAAACAACATGGAGTAATTCAGGCTAAGGACCTGCATGAACACTAGAAGGATGGGGTGGAGCTGATAAGAATTTGCACCGTTTTTTCGTGCCTTGTGCAAATGAAACAGCCTGCTCCATTAGCTTGTTTATAAAAGCCTTTGCATTCAGCTGTGAAACAGCAACCCTCTCAGGCCCCCTCTCTGCTGCAGAGAGCTTTCCTCTTTCACTTATTAAACTTTCACTCTGACCTCATCCTTGGTGTCCACACTCCTTAATTTTCTTGGTTGTGAGACAAAGAACTCCAGGTAACACCTCAGACAACAAAACCGCTTCAGTGACCCTAGACTACTTCACTCCATCTCTACAAAAAGTACAAAAATTAATCAGGCATGGTGGCACCACCTGTAGTCCCAGCTACTTGGGTGGCTGAGATGGGAAGATGGCTTAAGTCCAGGAGGTGGAGGCTGCAGTGAGCCAAGATTGGACCACTGTACTCCAGCTTGGGTGACAGAATGAGACCCTGTCTCAAAAAAATAAATTAATTAAGAAGGCAAAACAAGGTGACCAAAGGGATCCGTCTGTTCAAAGGCCTAGAACCAAAAAGATAATATTAGCTACTTCAACAGGAATGTGTCTATAAGGGGAGACCTGGTGTAAGAGCAGCACCAAGGGCCAGATTTTGAAAGACAGAATATGTAGGATTTTGTAAGCTGAGTTGAAATATTTGGGATTGATTCTCCTGGTGATAGGAAGCCATGGGAGTGTTTTCAGCATGTGAACCCAAGCTACATCTGGTACTGGAAGTGGTTTCAGAGGAACAGAATCTCAACCGACGGGTCTCTCAATTGGTGATGATTCCATGTCAATCTCACTGGAGTCCTCTGGGGCTGTCATTAGAAAGCTGCTTGATGAATTTAGTTGCTAGAAGATCCTGTGGCACCTTCTGAACTGATGATTGGCACAAAGTATGAGCTGGGTGGAGGTTGAGCTTTGGGATTATCTCTGTTTCACTCAGCTGGGCATTTTCCTCTTGGGCACTCATGTTTACAGTGAATTTGGAGGACAGAAACTAGTGATTAGGCTGTGTCTGTGCTGGAAATGTTCAGTACATTGGACAAGTTGTTCTTTCTGAAGCATCACTAGTAGCTGCTGAAAATATCACATTACTGACTAGAGAAAGGATTGTTTGTGAGGCTTGTTGTTTTCCAGCCTCCTGGTTTTCTGTTCCCTGAAGTATTGGGAGGCAAGTCTCTGTTCAGGACGCAGGGGTGCAGGACCTCTAGGGTATGCAGTGAGCACAATCACAGAATATTTTGTTCTTCACCAAATTTCTAGGCTTCAATTGAGCACAAACTCCAGTGCAGACCCTCATCACACTCATTACTATACAGTTGAGGGACAGTCCTAACTAGTGTCCTGCCTCAAGACCACCCCAACTTTGAGGGGTCAGCTCCCTAGAACATCAGTTCTATTCTACTTTAAAAAGTATTGAGTGGTTCCTCAGCATTGGGAATAGTAGGTCTCAGCTCCACCTGCATGTTAGAGTCACCTGGGGAGATTTAAAAATATCAATGACCCATGTTCACTATATGGGCGATGAGATTGATAGAAGCCCAAACTCAACATCACAAAACATACCCTTGTAACAAACATTCACATGTAGCCCCTGAATCTAAAATAAAAATTAAAAAAAAAAATTCTTAGTGCACAGACTGTGGAGTTCTGACATGACAAGTAAGCAACAATGAGGAAGAGGCCCTAGGCGGGGGAAGGGCCCCAGGTGGGGAAGAACAATGAATAATTGTTCTGAGAGATGGCTAATCACAAACAACTTGCAGGCACAAAGATTTCTGTGGTCACAACGACCTTGTTCTGCACACAGCCCCCTCCAGCATGACCCTATAAAACTTCCCTCCAGCTTCTGCCTCTTTGCAAACAGCCCCTTTTCTGCTGTCCTGCCTGTTGCAACCTTGCAACGTATTATCATTCCTTTTCTTAATAATTCTGCCTTTCTTTACCTATGACTGTCTTGGTAAATTCCTTAACCGCCTGCACCACCAGCTCCAGATAGTCACTACCTGCCACACAGACCACTTGAATCAGCATCTCTGTATTTTTTTTATATCTCCTCAAGTTATTTTAATGTGTAGCAGGGTTGAGAATTATTAACCTACCAAACAATAGAATCCAAACTTCTTAGTTTGGTATTCAGAATCCTCCAGAATCTGGTCGTGACATGGATCTCATAACCTATCTCAGTGACCTTGCATGTTCCTCAAGAGGCCCTACTTCTGAGCTATGGGTCATAACACAATCCCACCTAGAATGCCCCTCACTCTGGTCTGCTATGTCTGTTTGTCCAAATCTGCCTGCTTTCCAAGTCCTTCACCAAGGCTCAACTCCTCTCAGATCCTCCAGCCTATCATGACCTTCCTTTCTGACTTTCTAACACTTCATTTTCCAAAAATACAACTTTATGGTAAGTCATAATGGTGACTTCTATTATGATTGATCTTTTGTATTCTTATTTATTTTTGCTTGCATGTGTGTCTCTTCTCCCCAGCACAATTCTTGAACATTTCCTCAGGGCGCAAGATCTTGCATATGGTAGGTGGTTGGTGAAAATGTATAGAATAAAAGAATGAATGAACACAATAACAGCAACTTTTTAAAAGTCCCTCAAATCAATTGGGGGTAGGAAGAGTGTGAGGAAAGAGTTAACACAGCAGGTCTGATTGCTTAGTTCTGCCATCTCCAAAGGTACCTGGAACCATGATTTACCATCCTCTGGGAATGTGGCCCTCAAAGTATTCTTTATGCTAGTGACAGATTATTTTGTTAGAAATACCTAGATCAATGAACCATGCCACACCAGCTTGTCAGCTTGCTTTGCACAAACATCAAGATTGATAATGTGTAGCTGCTTTTACTGTTGGAGTCTTGAGTTTTCTGTTGCCATGGCTGCATACATTCTAGGAGATGCCTATGTGAGCAGTCCCCTACCCACCACATCCCTACCCAGACTCACGGAGGCTTCCCTGGGTGGAGATACACCACCTGTGTCCCTGTATTTCATTGCTAGAGAGAACATTTCAATGTAGTCTCAGAAGGGAAATGACATGAAAGTCTGTGTCTGGGCTTTCTGGACTGTACTAGTGCATATCTTTTTCTTGTTGCTTTTCTTCTGTGTCATTTGCTGTAATAAACCAGACCTGTGAGTATCAGATATTTTTTAAAAATGAACGAATGGAACAAGTGAAATGAAATGGCCAGAGGATCATGTGTTTCCTATTTTCCAGTGCAGAATGAGTGAATCTGTGTTGAGATGCATTTACCTTCAACTGTAAAACCCACTCTGGCAAAGATGGGCTTTGCTTGGAAAAATATTTAACATATACGATTAAAATAGAATTTAATGAGTGCCTGAGTGTTTTAATGCTTGGATACCTCTTCGCTCACTTAGTTCCAAAGAGACACTTCTTGGACACAAATTCTTCTCACCAAATTGTTTGCCAAGCAAGCTTACCCCCCTGTTGCCTGTCATACTTACCTGGTATAGTATGTTCAGAACACTGTCCTACCCAGGCAAAAAGAGTGCTGCAGTTTCTTTCAACATCTCCCCCAAAGGCAAGTTGAATATATGCCAGCATGTGGGTCACCTGTCTGCACACACAGGTAGTAGAGAATGGCTCAAATAAGAAAGAAAAGAGCAGGCAGGAGTGGTGGCTTATGCCTGTAATCCCAGCACTTTGGCAGGCAGAGGCAGGTGGACCGTTTGAGCCCAGGACTGCAAGACCAACCTGGGCAACATGGTGAGACCCCATCTCTACAAAAAATAAAAAGATTAACTGAGCATGGTGGTACCTGCCTATAGTCCCAGCTACTCAGAAGGCTAAGGTGGGAGGATCACTTGAACCCAGGAGGTCAAGGCTGCAGTGAGCCGAGATCATGCCACTGCACTCCAGTCTGGGTGACAGAACAAGACCCTGTCTGAAAGAAAAAGTAATGAAGGAGGGAAAGAGGGAAGGAAGGAAGGAAGGAAGGAGAGAGAGAGAAGAAAGAAAAAGAAAGAGAGAAAGAAGAAAAGAAAGAAAGAAAGAGAAAGAAAGAAAGAGAAAGAAAGAAAGAAGGAAGGAAGGAAAAATAAAGGAGAGAAGAAAGAAAAAGAAAGAAAGAAGAAAAAGAGAAAGAAAGAAAGAAAAGGAAGGAGAGAGAAGAAAGAAAAAGAGAAAGAGAAAAAAAGAAAAAAGAAAGAAAGGAGGGAGGGAGGAAAGAAAGAAAGGAGGAAGGAAGGAAGGAAGGAAGGAAGGAAGGAAGGAAGGAAGGAAGGAAGAGAAAGAAAGAAAGAAAGAAAGAAGGAAAGAAAGAAAGAAAGAAAGAAAGAAAGAAAGAAAGAAAGAAAGAAAGAAAGAAAGAAAGGAAGGAAGGAAGGAAGGAAGGAAGGAAGGAGAGAGAGAAAGAAAGAAAGAAAGAAAGAAAGAAAGAAAGAAAGAAAGAAAGAAAGAAAGAGAAAGAATTCAGTTTGACGGTGTCTGTTAAGGAAGGCTAATGACACCAGTGGTGGGAAAAAGCAAGACAGCCATAGTTTGGAATCTGAATTCTGTTCACATTATGCACACTTTTGATGGAGAGAACATGGCAGGAACAGAAAAGAAGCTGGTGATAACTTGATTGGTAAGACCTCTGAGAGTGAAGGGCAAGAAAGGTGAGAAAACAAGTGTTACAACAGTCCCCAGACCGTTGCAAGTTCCTTACTAATGCTCATAATCAATTATCTAAAAATAATTTTGATTTTTAAAAAATCTTCCTTCAACTTCCTTTGTCCTCTGTGTTTCAATAAGCTGTGGCAGACATGTTTCCTGACATTGACATTTTCATCCACAGAGAAAGCCTGGGGACTTTGGTAATAGATGATCGCAGGAATCCTGGATGACCGGCATGGGCTTTGTCTCTTTGGTTCTACTCTAATTAGATGATCACAGCCAACTCTCTTGACATATCCACAAGGGGCTGAAGAGCCTTGGCAACGAATCCATCAGTCAAGCAGAGAGCACAAATGGGCTGGGTCAAAGAGGTAGCCAGAAACCGCACCTTGATGTCACATCGTTTGTCTGGAAATTAGTCTACAGGCTTAAAAAGGAGGGTATAAAACTTTGTAGATACATAATATAGATAAATCTTGCCATATTTTATTGTAGGTTAAAAGATCTGAAATTTGAGTTATTTGACAGTAATTTTTAAAAAAAGAAAATTTTCACATAAACCCGGAAATGCTAAGGCAAGCTATAAATAATAAATTTGAGTAAGTCAATCATATTTTGATAGCTAGAATCACTTGATATTTAAAGGAATTCTACAATGGACATTTTTGCAGTATGAAAAAACATCCCATATGTTTCTCTGCATTTTAAACTGTTTTATGATCTGGATTATTCTGAAAGTTGTGTCCACTGAGTAAGATAAAAGATACTGTATTTTTGGTTGTGGTTGTTACTTCTTTGTCCATTGTCCCCGAGCTTATTTAGCCATGATGGCAGAGCGGCATGACTGCAAATCAAGGAATTTTATTGATTTATTTATTTTTTTTATTTAGCTATAACCACATGGGACTCCATTATATTCCACCAGTTCTCTCTGCAGGAGAGGCACAGATAGAAGGCCACCTGAGCATTCACGTCCAGAGCTGTGAGGTGTGGAAGGCAGTCAGATGCCCCTGCCAGACAGGCATGAATCATTGACTCCTCTCTTCTTCCTACGTCTTTCAACGTATAAATGAAGTTGTGTTTATTTCAGGGCTTCAGGTCAAGGAACCCAGGAATGTTTCTGCCCTGGGAACCCTACTGGAAAGTGTGGATTTTTTGACAGCCAAGATACCTTGTGTTCTAAAGCACACATCTTACAATGAGATCAACTCTTCAGAAGTCCAGGAACGGGACACCCAATTGCAAACCCAAACCCTGCACAGCTTGAGCCTTTCAAAGTAAAAGTAATTATGGAGGGCCTACAAGTCTGAGACTGTGCTGTGTAACCTGTATTACCTCCATTAGCCCACGGAATATCACTGTGGGCAGATGTTATTTATATCTCCTTATTACAAACAAGGAAGCTGAGAGTCTCCGAGGTTAAACTACTTGCACAGTCACAGCTAGCAAGTGGCAACATTCGAATTTTAACCTAGGAGGTCAGGTTCCAGAGTCAATGCCCTGAAAGTGTTGTAACTTTACTGGCCACATTCAGTGAAGAGCTGCCACCTCCATCTCAGCTTAGCACTGAGCTGTTATTTCCTATTGAATCCCTTTTCAGCTTTCTGGGTCCTTTTTATATAAGGACCCTAGGCTTGCTGATTTTCTGTATATATATCTGCAAGTGTGTGGGGGTGTGTGTGTGTATGTGTGTGTGTGTGTACATATATGTATCTGTATCTCCTTGCATCCTTCTAGAGTGCACTGCAAAGGAATGGTAATGGGTGCTGCTCATTTGTTTGCCTATTTGTGACCCCTGGTCTGGGGCACCATTTTTAGTCCTGATACAGTCTTCATTTCTATCCGTCTGAAGCAACAAGATGTAGAAAGAGACTCCCCGTCGATCCCTGTCGTAACTGTTAAGCTCCACTGGGACAGAAAGCCCTTGCTAGCTTCTCAAACCTCTGAATTAGGCTTTAAAAAGACCATAGGGTTCCAAGCACAAACAACAAATCTTCCTTCTAATCTGTTTTTAGATCAAATAATTGTATAGTACCAGAGCATAGTAATACGCAAACCTGAAATTTATCCTTAATAATACTCTCAGTAATACTCAGTAGGTCTCATTATTTCAGTCTGCACAGGGTAATGCAGAGTAAACAAAAGTTATATGAAAGTACACAGCAAGTGGTCTCAAAATGCCTACTGTATGTCACTCAATAGAGATGTAGAGATGGATGGGATATTGACCTTCACAACGTAACAGAGGAATGAGACAATAATTATATAAGTTATATATAATGATAAGTGCAAAAGAAGTTCTCAAAAATTTTTTCTCAATATTTCATTTCCTTTTTTCTTCCCTTTCCCCTTACCACCTACACTCCCACACCATATGATGTCCCTCTCTGCTGGCTTTTCTGGGCTACCCACTGTGACTTTTTATGAAGACCTAAATTTTTCCCTAGCAGCAAAGTTGCTGACCTATGTCAGCCTTATCTCACACATCAAAACTTAATCTTACTGGGTTCTGCTTCCTCAAAACAACGAGTAGACTCATCCAAAGATGTCAATTACTATGACAGTCATTTATATGTTAACAACAGCCTGTAATACCTTGACCCCTAGGGGTAAGACACTGAGCAAGAGCTGAAAAGACAAGACATATTAATAGACATAAACATATTGTTAAGAAGCTAAAATTTGTAAAATTGTTTCTGCTTGGGCTTCTTAACATGAAGCTTCCATCATGCCACTGTAGAAATACCCATTATTTATCTGGGCCTTCCAAAGTCTTCCCTGATCTGTATACAGTTTAAGAGAAGAATTTTATTTTCCTCCATAATGATTGATGTTCAAGTCAAAGGCATCAGCAGTGAGTGTACATTTGCATTTTAAATTTAGAATGATTTATTTTTAATGAAAAGTGTCGCTGCTGTAGTTGGTCTAGCTGTGATAGGGATTAAAGATTGATATTGAAAGAATATTAGAAATATGAGCATCCCTATGAAGGAAAAGATTGGCACACTTGACTTCATAATAAAACCTCTGTACGAGAAAAGATTCCATAAACAAAATTACATGACAAACAACAGACCTAGAGAAAATACTTGCAACATACGTAATCAAAGGGTTATTTAGCATTAAGACTCTGTGAGAAGTTCCTGGCACTCAATAAGCAAAAGGCAGGCAACCTAATTTATATGAAGAAAAAAAAATAAAGACTACTCAGAGAAAACCACAAATGATTAAAAAGCGCATGAGATTCAAACATTTAGAAAACTGAAGGAATTCCATTTCTTGAACCTCTATTTGTCAATTTTTCATAAATCCTCAAAATGCTTTGTAAGGAAGTTTTTCTTCTCTTTTCCCAAAGAATTGCTTGGGAAGGGCTGTGTTAATTTCAGTTTCCTTCACAGTAGGTGTCTGACGTTCTACTTCATTAGTCTTCACTGTCTTCAAGTCATCTTGTTTACTTCTGATCTTCCACAGCTCTTCTCTCAGCAGCGCAGTGAAACCTCATCTGCCCAGCAGCTACTTCAATCCTCTGGAATCTCCCGGCTTTCTCACTTAAGCTTAAAAATCTTCTTTTTTCTCAACCATCTAATTACCATCTGCATCCAGCATTTTCAAGTCATGTTTTGAAGTAATGGTAAGATGGACAACCTAGTTATTCACTGATTTCTTAGACACAATAGCATGATATACTCTCTAGAAAAGTAAACAAGTTTTATGAGGGGAAAAACGTACTTGATACACAGAGCCAGTATCAATTCTAGAAGTCCTGATGTTCCTAATAGGGTAAAGGAAGTTAAAAACTTATTTAAGATTTTCCCATCTGTAGCTTAGATCCCGTAAACTTCTTGTATATATTATTTCAGTTAGTTTAGCTGTATATTAGTTGTCTTTAAAATAACACGTACATTTTAATGTCCTATTTGGAAATAGAAGAAAGTATTTACATAGATACAAAAAAATGCTTGAGAAGAAGCTTAACCTGATGAATTAAAGATGTGCGAGCTCTCTGCTTATCAGACTGGCGAGGTTGGAAAAGATTAATATTTAGTGTTAATGTTGGCAAACAGTGCTGAGTGAGAGCATTAACTGGCCTCACTTCTCTGTACAGCAACACAGCAACATTTATCAAAAATATAAATAAATGGTTTTTTTACTCAGCAAATCTTCCAAGAATCTTTATGGCATAAATATTTGCAAAAGTGGATGAATATGCATGTTCAAAATTCTTGATTGTAGCCTTGTAATAATGAAGTGGTGATAACCATTTCAATGTTGGCCAACAGAGGAGTGGATAAACACATTAAAATACATTCACAGGCCAGGCGCAGTGGCTCACGCCTATAATGTCAGCATTTTGGGAGGCCGATGCGGGCAGATCACTCAAGGTCAGGAGTTTGAGACCAGCCTGGCCTACGTGGTGAGACCTCCAGAATCTCCACTAAAAATACAAAAATTAGTTGGACGTGGTAGCACACACCTGTAATCCCAGCTACTTGGGAGGCTGAGGTGGGAGGATTGAATGAACCTGGGAGGCAGAGGTTGCAGTGAGCTGAGATCGTACCACTGCACTCCAGCCTGGGTGACAGAGCAAGACTCCATCTCAAAAAATAAGAAGAAGAAGAAATAAAATAAAATACATTCACACCACACATGCAAAGCAGCTAAAAAATGAGTAAGAGTGTACTCCTATGCAAGGATGTCACTTTCTTTATTTTTTACAGTTCCAGGACAATATATACACTATACACACTTTTGCAATTAGCAACAAACATCATAATCATACATCGAGATGTAAGTGTGGGTATGTGTTCATAGAAAAACGGGTGATTCAAACTGCTGCCAGTGACCTCTAGGGAGGAGCTTGGGATTGGAACAAGGGAATATTTTAAATTTTTATTTTAATTTCTAACGTGCATTAAAAAATAACTTTCATTATTAACATACTAAAAAAAAAGAAGAGAAGAAGAGTTTTAACATTTTCTTATAAAATAGTGTGCCAAATTACCCAGATTCCATTACAGTGCTACTGCATTCTAGCAGAATTCTTCTGTCTCTTCAAATGCCTCCATTGATAATGCATTTACCTGTATTTCCCACCAGTTATTTGAAAGTCTGGAAAGAGCACGACCCTGAAAGTCAGGATGTGTGAGTTCGAGTTCCTGTTGACCTAGCTGTCTGTTTGCAGATCAGTACTTTCACTTATCTGAATCTCTAAAAGTGGACATTGGTAAGATGAGTGATTTTCTAACTCTGCTCCCTGCAGACACAAGGAACTCTTCTCCACAACCACCTACCACCCACCACCCTGCTTTTCAGCCAGAGCTGCTCTGGTTCTCTCTGTTTTATTCATTTTCATATCCACCTATGATTTTGTCTGATTCTGAGCAACAGTCATTTGAAAATATTCAGCAGAGATTATTGTAAAGCTCCTTTTAGAACCAATACTTCTTGCATCTCTGAAACCCAGGTGCTGACTAGGGGAGGAAGTCAACCCTTAAGTTTACCCCAGCTAGGAAGCTGCCTGCCTTCCTCATACATCAGGCCAGAAGCATAGACCTTCTTTATTTTTTCCAGAACATACAGTTGGGCTGTCGAGGCTGTAATGGAGATGAATGAGAAGAAACAAAGTGCGTGTGTCACAACACAAGAGGCAAAGTGGGCTGCTGGGGAAACAAGGAATTCTTGATCTCCCCTTTCTTCAAATGACCACTGAGCCAGTTGGCATTAGTCTTGGCGTAATGATTTTGCTTGTTGTCTATGAACATGCTCTGTTCAGAAATAATAGCTGGCAGAATGCCTTGAGAATACATTCACTAGGGAATTGTAATTCATGCCTTACTGTTAAAGGTCATACCGGAAACTAGCACCAGCTCTTAATCAACAGCTGAATGGGGGAGGGCCAGGGCCTTATCTTCACTTCCAGAGCCGTTGAAATTCAGTGCCTGTGTTCAGGGGCAGCACCATTCAGCCCAGTAAATTGTGTACAATTTAATAATTTGGCCTCCCAGGAAGCCAACAGGCCAAAGAAAGAGGCAGACATATCCAGTTTCTCAGCAAGAAACTTTTAGTAGGGACTTAGGAATAGAAGCCATGTCTGTGTCTCAGGTGGTGGGAAGACAAGATGGTAGGCCCTGTGCCATTATCCCCCAAACCAACGCCTTATGTACCATAGGGGAGGAGTGATTCAGAAGGGATGTGAAGGACAATTGAAGTATGATGACATCAACATTGTTGGACCCAAGGGCAAGATTTATGGTAAGTACCTGCTCTCACGAGGAATAGTAGATAAACTGGAAATTTTAGAGGCCTTCCCAGAACTGGGGTTAATAAGGAACCAACATGGTAGATTAGCAATCTAAGATGGACTTGCTTTGGCCTCCATGCCATCCTTTCAAGACACTAAATATGTCATAGTGAACTCATCTCTAACGACACTGTCTGCATCATGAGTGGCATCCAGTGGCCATGGAACTATTTGCCAAAGTAGGAAGTAAAAAACAGTATCAAGATGGAGCATTCATGTGTCACATTCTCATTTCACAGCCCAGACATAATGACATAGATTGGTCATTTATTCTATCATTCTATTTTTTCCATAGGAAAGTCTTAATACTGTGTTTAAAATATCACCAACTCAACCTACTTGACTTTAACTCATGAATTCCCTGGTTGCCTTTTAACACTTCTATATAGACCACATACCACTGAAATTAATTCTCATCCTTTGAATTTGTGTTATTAAAGGAAGATTCTGTCTCCTATTTCTCTTATATCTCCTCTGAGATCCAAATAAAATGCTAACAGCCAGAAGACTAAATGTGACTAATTTGTTTTTTTGCCGTTAAAGAGACAAGAAACAGGAGAGAAGCAATTTGAGATATGTTACACTGACAAATAGGCATATTAAATGTAACAGTGTGCCTGGGCTGGACACTTTAAAGGGTAAGCTACAAAGGAAGGGAAGAGTGGATAAATAGGGAGCTGTCTCTGTTATTTAAATTAAAAAAAAAAAAGTTGAATCACCAAAAGGCTGCCATATAAACAATTTTTAAGCACCTCTTACGTGTCATTTTGTGTAAGTTATTTACTGACACAATAATGCTGAGAATCCAACCACCCCAAAACTCAGTGGCTTAAAACAATAAGCATGTATTTAGCCCAACACTCTGTAGATTAGTGATTTAGATTGGGTTCAGTTGCAGAATTTTTCTCATCTGGGCTTGGCCCACTCACACTTCTGGAGATGAGTTAGTTGTCAGCTGTTAGCTGGGTCACATGATTGTCATCTTCCAGCAGGCTAGCCCAGGCAGGCGTTCATGGCAGTGTCAGAAGGCAAGAGCAAGAACAAGTCTCAATATGCACGTCCTTTACAAGCCTCTATTTGCATCATGTTTGCTAACAGCCCGTTGGGCAAAGTAAGTTGCATGGCTAAGCCCAGAGGCAGAGAGGGAGGGCATCACACAGTTACAAAATAAAGAATATGAACACTTGAAGAAATAAAGAATTAGGGCCCCGAATACCATCTCCCCACAGACTCTGTGCTCCCTTAATTGATGCCACCTCATTTAACTTCACAATAACTCTAAAGACATTTTTACTATTACTTCCATTCAATAGATATAAATAATAAGGATAACAGAAAGACCAACCAGCTGGTGATGAATAGAGTCACTACCTCTTCCCCTCTTTTATAGGGTCTTCTGTCTGCATATATTTTAGAATTTCTCGAATCTTGATGATTTACAGAAAAGATTGGAAAATTATGGCAGAGAGAGTGAGAGAGATAGCCTTCAAATAGAATGGTGTTTGGCAGAGAATGGCAAAGTTAGGAGCCAAAGAACCTCATCTATATATTCCACTTAACTCGGATCATATTTCCTTTCCAAAAGGAATGAATCTATTGTGTGTAAATTATACCCAAATTTAAAAAGAAAAGAAAAAAGACAATGAATCTTACTGAGCTAATCTATACACAAAAAGAATACCAGATGGAATTGGGGAAAGAGGGAGAAACTAGTCAAGACGATGGTAAAAAACGTATGGAGCCAAGAGCAGTGCCTTGAGCCTATAATCCCAACTATTTGGGAGTCTGAAGTGGGAGAACACCTGAGGCCAGGAGTTTGAGACCACCCTGGGCAACATAGCAAGACTTTATCTTAAAAACATTTTTTTTTAATTAAAGAAAACATATGAGAAAATGAACAAATAATAGCCAAGAATATTCTGAAAAAATTAGAGCATTGGAAAGTCACTTGTCTTTCCATATATTATCATACATTATAAAGCTACAATAATTAAAGCAGTACTGCCACATGAGTAGGCGGATCAACAGACAGACTGAAAGTAGAGAAATATGGCAGATTCACGTAGGAATTTAGAATATGATAAAGGTGCAATCCAAATAATTAAAAAATGACAGATTATTTAATAAATGATGCTGACATAAGTGGATAGTCATCTGAAAGGTTTATTGTATATCTACCATAACGTACAATAAAAATCTTAGATCTGTCAAATATGTAACAGTGAATGAAACACAAAAACCATGAGAAAAAAATGATAATATTTTTAAAATATAATTTCAAAATGGAGGAAGACTTTTTGGGTTTAACACAAACTTAGATCCCACTGAGAACTAGCTGGGAGACTGTGGAACACTCCTCAGAATTATCCCTCTGATGGGTGACGAGACCACGTTATTTATCTAGAACTCCTGTTGGTTGAGGGTACTGTTGGGGCATTAGCCCTCAGAACTTCTGGCTGTCGCAGACGATCTTTACCAGTAGGCCAATGGGATGTGAGAGGGCACCAGTGGCATCTGATAGTATAAGAAGCAAAAATCGTGTGTGTGTCATTAGGTGAAATAGTGAGGGGTGACTCTTCCACGTTTTCCCTTGGTTCTGTATTCATGAATATGGTTTTGGGAGAAATAACATTGTATATTTGTCACTTGTTCAAAAGCATGTAGAACATCTTGTAAGGGAGACCTCCAAATTGTGAAAGCTACAGTCTCTCAGATTCCACCATAATTGATTCTTCTGCAGGCCATTCTACCATTTTTAAGGTCCGCTTTTCCTAGGTGGTGGGATTCAGGGTAAGACCAGTGAATCCCACATGTATGAGCTAATTGCCTCTCTTCTTCTGCAGTAAAATTAATTTCTTGTTTGGAAAGAATATTCTGTGGGACACCCAACCACTTTTGGATCTCTCAGGCCATAAGCCCCAAGTAGAAAAGCTGCTTGAATGTCAATTTGACCCAGCTGAAGAACCTTCTCCAGCTTTGGGCTACAGTCATGACCAGAAGCCTTGAGAGTTACTTGGCAATAGGTTGGAACACTGTGCCTCTTTTTTAATAGCAGAAAATGCAATGTGATGCAAATTGTCTTTCACTTGGAAGGCATATCTTGAAAATCTCAGTTTACTAAGCCCCCAGAATCTTCACTGAGATTCACTGAGGTCTCTAAACTTTCATGGGATTTATTACTCACCCTTGGACACATACATATTTTACCAAGACATCCAGGGTACTTGCTACTCTTGCTCAATCAACAAGATCTAATCAATAGGATGGAACAGAATAGAGCCCTATGGGATGGTGAAGTGACCAAATCTCTACAGACTAGATTAAAGCAGCTAGCTGGATGTTGGTAAAGATGTATTGCTGGAGAATGAAAGTCAACTGCATTGTGTTGTATCTGCTAATTGGTATAGGAAAAAAAAAAGTTTGCAATATTACCGTCTGCATATCAAACACCAGGCATTGTGTAGACTTGCTCCACAAAAAAAGACCACATCTGTACAGCATCTGCAATTGGAGTCACTACCCAGTTAAGTTCCCTAAAGTCCAGCTATTCTCCCCATTTCTGCACAGGTCAAAGACATCAGGTTTAAGAGAGATATGATTGGAATCAATTCCCACATACTCTCCAGGTCCTTGATGATGACATGAATTCTGCATTTCCTCCTGGAGTGTGATATTGTTTTGGCTCACAATTTGGAGGGGAGAAGATTTCATAGTGCCTTTCTTCCCATACTAGCCCTGACTCCATGAGTCAGAGAAAAAATGAGGGATTCCCTCAATTGCCAAATTATGCATTCAGGAACTGGATAAATAAATACAGCGTATATACATAGAATCCACTGAACTCTCTGTGAGACAAACTCTGGTCAAAACTGTCTTTATCACTAGAACCCCAGAGCCCCAATCTGAATGGAATACCTGTCCCTAAGGTTCCAGGAACTCTGGATACAAAAAATGCTTGAAACCCCCAACTGACCATTGTTTCTGTCCAAGGAACTCATTTTACTTCAAGAAGAGAAGTAATGAGCCTACATGCATGGGGTTCAATGAAGACAGTATCCAGAACTGCCCCCAAAATCTGGTATCTTTCCCCAGTGCACAGGTACCCTGTAAATGGCTACAGAACTAGGTAGGGAAGACTAAGATGATTTATAGTATGTACATGTAGGGAACTCTGAGCATCTTCTCTTGAGCAGTCACGGGACTTAAAGTTTCATCGGTTATATAAACCAACCTTAGTAGTAACCTATCTATTTCAGTGCTAGAGATATATGATCAATAATCTGCTGGAAAAAAAAAAGTCCCCAAAGGAAAAACCATTCTGGTCATGGCTCCAGCCCTGTGGCCTGCTACAATAACCACACCCACCTTGTTTCTAATGGTTAACTTGGCTTCTGTCACTCTGGAATCTCACTATCCCCACTGAAATCAGGAATCCTATTCCAATGGCAGCATCTTCCTGATTCATCCTCAGCCTCATTGCCAGGGTCATGTTTGTATCCAGAATGCTAGCTGCAAAACAGTCTGGAATGTAATTGTTAGCCTTCAAGCTCCTGAGATACATGAAAAGGCTGAAAATGGTTGATAAGTGTCAATAGAAAAGACCCTCACAATGAGAGAAAGAACATTTTCTATGAATAAGGAAAAAAGACTGACCTGATGCTAATGAACAGGGTAGATAAATGGATTAGGGATGCCTGTGGGGTATACAAAGAAGCTTATTGAATTTGAAGGAGTATGACACATGTCCTTTTGTAAACATAGCCCTTTGATTGCTCCAAAAATAGGCATAAGAGGAAACACACGACCCCAAAAAGCAGAGAGCTAACAAATATGAATGTTTGCAATTAATAAAAATGATGTTTGCAAAGAACAATTATGCTGTGAGGAAATGGTGATTATATCCCATTGAGTGAAAAAAGAAATGTATGACACTACACTAATGTGG
This sequence comes from Macaca fascicularis, assembly GCF_037993035.2. Classification (NCBI taxonomy): domain Eukaryota; kingdom Metazoa; phylum Chordata; class Mammalia; order Primates; family Cercopithecidae; genus Macaca; species Macaca fascicularis. The sequence goes on along the minus strand of NC_088378.1, from coordinate 156,900,819 downwards.
TTTGACTGTGACCTCACCCAAATCTTATCTTGAATTGTAGCTCTCACAATTTCCACATTGTAGGAAGGACTCAGTAGGAGATAATTGGGAATCATGGGGGTGGTTTTCCCCTTACAGTTCTTTTTTTTACTGTTATTATTATACTTTATGTTCTAGGGTACATGTGCACAATGTGCAAGTTTGTTACATATGTATACATGTGCCATGTTGGTGGGCTGCACCCATTAACTCATCATTTACATTAAGTATATCTCCTAATGCTATCCCTCCCCCCTACCCCCACCCCACAATAGGCCCCCGTGTGTGATGTTCCCTGCCCTGTGTCCAAGTGTTCTCATTGTTCAATTCCCACCTATGAGTGAGAACATGTGGTGTTTGGTTTTCTGTTCTTGCGATAGTTTGCTGAGAATGATGGTTTCCAGCTGCATCCATGTCCCTACAAAGGACATGAACTCGTCCTTTTTTATGGCTGCATAGTATTCCATGGTGTATATGTGCCACATTTTCTTAATCCCATCTATCCTTGTTGGACATTTGGGTTGGTTCCAAGTCTTTGCTATTGTGAATAGTGTCGTGATAAACATATGTGTGCATGTGTCTTTATAGCAGCATGATTTATAATCCTTTGGGTATATACCCAGTAATGGGATAGCTGGGTCAAATGGTATTTCTAGTTCTAGATCCTTGAGGAATCGCCACACTGTCTTCCACAATGGTTGAACTAGTTTACAGTCCCGCCAGAAGTGTAAAAGTGTTCCTATTTCTCCACATCCTCTCCAGCACCTATTGTTTCCTGACTTTCCCCATACAGTTCTTGTAGTAGTGACTAAGTCTCATGAGACCTGATGGTTTTGAGAGGAAACCCCTTTCACTTGATTCTTATTCTCTCTTTGCCTGCCACCATGTAAGATGTGCCTTTTGCTTTCCATCATGATTGTGAGGTGTCCTCAACCACATGGGACTGAGTTCATTAAATTTCTTTTCCTTTATAAGTTACCGACCTTCAGCTTTATCAGTGGCAGTAATTAGTAAATGAACTAATTAGTAAATTAATAAACAAACTAATACAGTAAGTTGGTACAGGAAGTAGGGTGCTGTAGTAAAAATACCCAAAAATATGGAAGCAACATTGAAACTGGGTAACAGGCAGAGGTTGGAACAGTTTGGAGGGCTCAGAAGAAAACAGGAAAATGTGGGAAAGTTTGGAACTTCCTAGAGACTTGTTGAATGACTTTGACCAAAATGCTGATACTGATATGGACAATGAAATCCAGGCTGAGGTGGTCGCGGATGGAGATGAGAAACTTGTTGGAACTGGAGTAAAGGTGACTCTTGCTATGTTTTAGCAAAGAGACTGGTGGCATTTTGCCCCTGCCCTAGAGACTTGTGGAACTTTGAACCTGAGGGAGATGATTTACAATATCTGGCAGAAGTAGTTTCTAAGCAACAAAGCATTCAAGAGGTGACTTGGGTGCTGTTAAAAGTATTCAGTTTCAAAAGGGAAAGAGAGCACAGAAGTTCAGAAAATGTGCAACCTGACAACACGATAGAAAAGAAAAACTCATTTTTTTAAGGAGAAATTCAAGTTGGCTGCATAAATTTGCATAAGTAAGCAGAAGCCAAATGTTAATCATCAAGACAATGGGGAAAATGTCTCCAGGTCATGTCAGAGACCTTTACAGCAGACCCTCCCATCACAAGCCCATAGAGCTGGAAGCTAAAAATGGTTTCATGGGCCTCCCTGAAGTATGCAGCTTAGGTACTTGGTGCTCTGCATCCCAGCTGCTCTAGCCGTGGCTAAAATGGGCCGAGGTGCAACTTGAGCTGTGGCTTCAGAGGGTGCAAGCCTAAAGCCTTCACAGCTTCCATATGGTGAGCCTGCAGGTACACAGAAGTTAAGAACTGAGGTTTGGGAACCTCTGCCTAGATTTCAGAGGACGTGTGGAAATGCCTGGATGTCCAGGCAGGAGTTTGCTGCAGGGGTGGGGCCCTCATGGAGAACCTCTGCTAGGGCAGCATGGAAAGGAAATGTGGAGCTGTGAGAAGAGGAACTGAGAGAAAAGGGCCGGCTTCCTGCAGATCCCAGAACAGTCAACTTACACTGGCAGTTCGCACCATGCACCTGGAAAAGTCACAGACACTCAATGCCAGCCCATGAAAGCAGCCTGGAGGGAGGCTGTGTCCTGTAAAGCCACAGGGATGGAGCTGCCCAAGACCATGGGAACCCACCTCTTGCATCAGCATGACCTGGATGTGAGATATGGAGTTGAAGGAGATCATTCTGGAGCTTTAAGATTTGACTGCCCCACTGGATTTTGGACTTGCATGTGACCTGGAGCCCCTTTGTTTTGGCCACTTTCTCCAATTTGGAACAACTATATTTACTCAGTACCTGTACCCTCATTGTATCTAGGAAGTAACTAACTTGCTTTTGATCTTACAGACTCATAGGTGGAAGGACTTGCCTTGTCTCAGATAAGACTTTGGACTATGGACTTTTGAGTTAATGCTGAAATGAGTTAAGACTTTGCAGGACTGTTGGGAAGGCATGATTGGTTTTGAAATGTGAGAACATAACATTTAGGAGGAGTCAGAGACAGAATGATATGGTTTGGTTGTGTCCCCACCCAAATACATCTTGAATTATAGCTCCCACAATTGCCACATGTTGCAGGAGGGACCTGGTGGGAGATAATTGAATCATGGGGGTAGTTTCCCCCATACTGTCCTTGTGGTAGTGAATAAGTCTCACGAAATCTGATGATTTTATAAGAGGAAACCCCTTTCACTTGATTCTTATTCTCTCTTTGCCTGCTGCCATGTAAGTTGTGCCTTTTGCCTTCAGCCATGATTATGAGGTCTCCACAGCCACATGGAACTATGAGTCCATTAAACCTCTGTTCCTTTATAAATTACCAAGTCTCGGGTATGTCTTTATCAGCAGCATGAAAATGAACTAATATACATACATCATGTTCAACTTGTGTGCATGTGTACACACACATATAATGGAAGGAAGCATTTCAAACTGTTAAAAGCTGTCGGACTATAAACAACAAAAGTTTTTTTATCTCATTTTTCAAAATTTTTGCAATTACTTGCATGCTAAAAGTTAGCATTATTTTAATAAAGCATTATACAAAAGAAAATGTAATAGTTAATGAATGTTGTATTAGTCCATTCTCATGCTGCTCTAAAGATACTACCAGAGACTGGGTAATTTATAAAGAAAGAAGATTCAATTGACTCACAGTTCCACGTGGCTGGGGAGGCCTCAGAAAACTTACAATCAGGGTGAAAGATGAAGGGGAAGCAAAGCAAGTCTTCCATGGCAGCAGCGGAGAGAGAAAGTGCAAGGGAAATTGCCACTTTTAGACCATCAGATCTCATGAACGCTCCCTCACTATGACAAGAACATCATGGGGAAAACCACCCCCATAATCCAATCACCTCCCACAAGGTCCCTCCCTAGGCACATGGGGATTACAATCTGAGATGAGATTTGGGTAAGGACACAGAGTCAAGCTGTATCAAATATGTTCTAATTAAGGTCTAAAAAAGACTAGTGTTATCATTATTCAAAATCTCTAAAATTTGTATCTAATACAGTATGCAGAAGGAAACATCAAAAGAACTAGACTCAGGGTTAGAAGAAAAAAGTTGTGTTCCCAAAATCCTCAGTGTGGGTTTGACAAAAAATTCTGGAAGTAAAACCAAGCTCTAGACATCAACAAGTTCACTGACTTTTCATACTTGATTTTCATAACAGAAATCCCTGTTGCTTTTACAAGAAAATATAGATGAACTCAAATGATAAAAATTAAACTGCTTCATTTGAAACCAAACCCTCCAGGAGTATGCTTGAACTCTATAGTAACCTATTTGGAATCCACTGACCTAGTCCAACCCACGACTTTCCAGATGAACAGATCCCCAGATAGAAGGGGCTGATCTTCCTCTTCTTTAACCCAGGGTCAGATAAAAGGAAGCCCCAAGCTACCTCTCAGCAGTCCAGGGCCAGGTGACTCTTATCATCATTGCAAGTCACAGATAGAGAAGAAAATCATGTCCCACAGGACTGTGAAAGGGAAAAGCCAAAGGTACAAACCATGTTGTCCTTGAAGGGCCAGAAGGCAGAGACTAAATCTAAGAGCCAGTGCCTGCTTTTCTGAGACTCCAGTGATGGCTTGCACAACTACTCCAGGTTAGTGTAGGGAGTCAGGATGGGGCAGATATTGAATGTCTTGCTGATGAGGGTCACATGGCCAACTAGTGAAACTCTAGGACTGAAAGCCAGGTGTTTCAACTCAGTAAGATGGCCTGGCTAATTCACACACACACACACACACACGTAAACCTATGTGAACCACATAAACTTCATATTCCAGTGTTCACCTTATTGAAAATGTCCTTCCTGAGATCCTCAACGATCAACCTCAATGCCAATCCAATGAATAATTTCATTCGTTTTCCTATGTAATCTCTCCTTTGTCCTTTCCTTTGGCCATCTTCTCACTATATATTTTCTCAGAACTCTATCACCCTCTCCCATTGCATCAATTAGCATCTAGTTTTAGTGATCAGACTCCAGTATGCTTAAGAGTCATCTGAAAAGTAGGATTAAAATGACGATCTAGGGCCCATTCCCAGAGGAGTTGGCTGCCAGGGTTTTGGGGGTGGGTGCAATGTACACAGATGGTCTTCGAGAAACACTGAACAATATGGTAATGATTCTCAAAGTGAGTCTCCAGTCCAGATCTTTCTCCTGGGCTCAAGGCCTAAAATTTCAACTGCTCGATACATTTGGAGAAATTCTGTCACTTTAAATTCATCATGCTCTTATCCACCCACCCTCAAATCCACTGTGTCTTTTCCTACATGTCCACTGTGGTCCTGCCATCTCTTCAGACTCTGCCACAAGGCTGTATCCAGGTCCTCAATAATGGTGAGTTCCCACCTCTTTTCCCCCTTTGCTGGCCTCTGCTTTCTCTTTCCCTCCCTTACTTATTTCTAATGGCTGAATCTCACCCAAAGATAGGAAGAGCCACTGACTACACAACATTCAGTACTTCCCAAATCTCCGAGTTCAGTCATTACAATGACTGCTACCAGTTTTCATGAAAAAAAGGAGAAAATATGGGAATAAACATATTAATATTTCCATGCCCATACAATTTTTCCAAAACATTATTTATAAAAAGGATATCTAGTAGTCAACGTTGATGGAAGCTTCAAGACTAGTTAGGGGACAGGAAGTAAGAGCAGTTTGCCAGGTTGCTATGGAACTGATGGCTTAAAGCTGAATGTTAAGCAGACTTATTCTCAGAAGTCCTCTAATCATGATCCCCTCCTCACCTCCTCATCTATTCAAGCCCACCCTCCCTTCATCTGACTTTGGCTCCTCTACTTAGCTTTCTTCCTCTCCTCCACACTCACTCACTGAGAACCCCCAACTTCCTGGGCATTGCTTCTGCAGAGCAGTTGAACTCTTCCTATATGTCACTCTAAGCCCATTCCAACTATGTCTAGAGATCAACCTCACTAACTAGAATGAACCACCAATGGATTTTTAAATATAGATATGTTTCTCCTTCAAGAAAAAAAATTCCGTTATCAGCCCTTTCACTTTTTTTTTCCCCTATGGCATAAGTAGGATCTTTTGAAATTGCTTTGATATTAGTCACAGTCTGACCACCATGATTTTTTTTTATCTCTTCCTCTTGTGAGAACAGTTGAACAGAGCCATTACAGTAAATTGCTAGTGAGGCCAGTGTCTCTGGTTCAGTCCTTCTGAGGGTTAGTTAGCTTTGTGCTGTTGCCAGATCACAGCACTCCTCCTCCCTCCAGCTAGGCGTCTTGCCAGGTCAGGTTTATTACTAGAAAGGCCAGTTTGAGGGCGGCAGTTTGGAGAAAGAAAGGAAAAGGGTGTGGGGGAAGAGAGCACCTTTTCTTTTTTTTTTTTTCTTTTTTTTTTTTGAGACAAAGTCTCACTCTGTCATCCAGGCTGGAGTGCAATGGCGTGATCTTGGCTCACTGCAACCCCTGCCTCCTGGGTTCAGACGATTCTCATGCCTCAACCTCCTGAGTAGCTGGGATTACAGGCACACGCCACCATACCCAGCTAATTTTTTTGTATTTTTTGGTAGAGATGGAATTTCACCATGTTGGCCAGGCCATAGCACTTTTTCTTATTAACCTCAAAATATCCAGAAACTTGAAACCAGAATCAATCTTTCACTGTGTTTGAGTTAATGGATTATATGACAATATTCACCGCCCTGCCCGTTTCCCCAGGAGCTCCTTGGTAAGATTAGGTTGCTTCCTTGTGAAATCTCTTCTTAGACAAGAAAACAGACTCTGATTTTATCCTTGGCCATAGTTAGCATCTTCCAATTTCTATTGACAGTAGCTTTGAAGTTTTCAATTTTTAACTTCAGAATCTGAAACTTTACCTGCATCCTAAGTGAGTGGGTCAATGGCAGAACCCAGCCCTTGCTTCAGATGGAACAACATTCGATGGACATGCTTATTTTTCACTTATTTATTTATTTATGAGTCAGGGTCTCACTCTGTTGTCCAGGCTGGAGTGCAGTGGTGAAATTATAGCTCACTATAACCTTAAACTACTGGATTCAAGAGATCCTCCGGCCTCAGCCCATTGAGTAGCTGGGGCTACAGGTGCACATGCCTAGCTAATTTTTTTAAAAATAGAGACAAGGTCTCATTATATTTCCAAGGCTGGTCTCGACTCCTGAGCTCAAGTGATCCTCCTGCCTCGGCCTCCCAAAGTGCTGGGATTACCAGCATAAGCCACTGTGCCCAGCCATGACATGTTTATTTTTAAAGAAAAAAAAGTTTTAAATGTCATTCAACAATAGTGTAGTTATGAATAAAGATGGAAAAGGCTGATGACCCAATGGTTATTTTAACAGTGAACTAATTACAGAAAAAAAAATTATTGATGTGACTTATAGAAATAATTTTAAAGAGATTTAAAAACTTCGGAAATTTATGTTTTTTTTGTTTTTGTTTTTGTTTTTTTTTGAGACGGAGTCTTGCTAGGTCACCCAGGCTGGAGTGCAGTGGCGCGATCTCGGCTCACTGCAAGCTCCGCCTCCCAGGTTCACGCCATTCTCCTGCCTCAGCCTCCCCAGTAGCTGGGACTACAGACGCCTGCCACCACGCCTGGCTAATTTTTTTTGTATTTTTAGTAGAGACGGGGTTTCACCATGTTAGCCAGGATGGTCTCGACCTCATGATCCACCCATCTCGGCCTCCCAAAGTGCTGGGATTACAGGCGTGAGCCACTGCACCCGGCCCGGAAATTTATGTTTTTATAATCAGATATAGAAACTAATAACTTGATGCTTTAAAAAAATCCAACAATATAACTAATAGTAACTCAGTAGCTCTAATTACAAACTATTACTGTTCTCTATCAGTAATTTTTAATTGTAAATTTTGTGGGTTTTTTTATGATGGCAATACAAGACGAGATACGGTCAGTGTATTTCAGTAAGGATTTTCCTTAGTTCCAGAACCATCCAGGTGATCTTGAACAGCACACTATGTAGTAGAATCCCTGGTTTCAACTTCTGTTAAATAAAAGAAGTCATATTTCTAGATCCATTCATCTTAATACTCTATGATCTCTGACGAAAAAAAAAAAAAAAAAAGAAAAACATTTAGTAGGATTAGCAATACAGCCTATGCCAATGACTATTACACACATCTTAACCCACAGCCATCCTTACATAGAGCAATTTCAAAATTGTTCTCCTACTTCCGTTAAGCTTTAAGCAGCAATTCTTTTGTGGCTCACAGACCCTTTAGAGAAGCTGATGGAAGCTATGGCTCTTCTCCTCAATTTGAGAAAAAGAGAGAAATCCATACACAATATAGTATTATAATTTTAGGAGAGCTACTGACCTCTTCAACCCTGTAAATGGACTTTGCAAAGAACCATAGATCCCAGTTTTTAAAACTCTGGATAAGTATTTACTTTTAGTGTCTAGCCTTAAGAACTAAACTCAGACAAGATGTTGAATGAATATAAAACAAGGTTAAGACTGCAAAAAATAATCTTCCCTACCTAACTCATATTTTACACTACCATCAAAATATCTCAAAGCTTAGCACAGGGGCATTTCTCCCTGTTTCTAGCCCTCTGTGACCCCATTACCCCTCGAAGTGAGAGCACAGGCCCCCACATGGCCTGCCAGTCTCACATCCACTCTGGCCTGTTGCCCAGGACTCCCTAAAGACCACGCCTGTCAAAACAGACATGACCCATTTCCCTGTGATACTCACCTGTGTGCCTTTTCTCACATTTTTCTCATTGCCTGCACTGCTACCTTCTTTCCTAGGTTTACCTGTTAACATCTTTCCACTTATTTGCATGTAAGATAGAGTGTCACCTCCTCCATAAAGATTTCCCTGAGCTTTTGTGCTGAGTGTAGAAAGGCCTGCCTTAAAACCCATGGCAATTTATTATTACTTGTCACCTAGTTCCTTAAATTGATTCACACGGCCTGCCTTGCCCAAGTGACACATTAAAGGCTATTGAATGATCAAATGAATGAATGGTAATGGTTATTGAATGAATAAATGAATGAATGAATACCTGAATTATAATAATGAAAGTCTGACTGGATCAGAAGTTTACAAACTTGAGACACTGGGAAGTGAGAAGAGAATAAACAACTGGATGGGAAAAATTAGCACTGGCCTAGGAGCCAGAATTCCAGGGTTCTAACCCCTCTCAAACATTTCTTTAGTGTGTCACCTTGAGTAAGTCATTTAATTTCTTTAGTGCTCACTTTTCTTGTGTAAATTAAATGAAATATAAAATACATATGTATGTGTGTGTGAACGTGCTTTGTAAACTGACATCAAATTGTATATCACTATCATCATTTTATTTCATTATCATCATTCGTCACATGACTGTCAAGAAGTAAGTGGAAAATTGTACAATCCAAATAAAGGTAACCCAAGTAACTCAACTGTTTCAACAACCTTGATTTTATTCAAGCTTTGTAGACATTTACAAATTAAATCAAAAGTACAGGCAATTGGTGTTTCTCAATGTGATGATACTGCCCAACTTTCACTTTCTGTGAATTTTTTTTAATCTAAGTATTTAAACACAGTCAAAATTTATTACACAATAATTGCTCTAAGCAAGCTTTATTGCAGGGGTTCTCAGTGTGGAGTCCATAGACTACAGGGTTGTCAACGTACTTTAGTAGGTTCCAAGAAACCTCTGTAATTTTATGCAAAATTTTATGAATCTGTGTTCAAAAAAAGGATCTGAGGCTGGGTGCAGTTGCTCACAACTGTAATCCCAGGACTTTGGGAGGCCAAGGTGGGCAGACAACTTGAGTCCAGAAGTTTGAGACCAGCCTGGGAAACACAGCAAGACCTTGTCTCTACAAGTAGTAAAAAAATTAGCTGGGTGTGGGCCGGGTGTGGGCCGGGTGTGGGCCGGGTGCAGTGGCTCACACCTGTAATCCCAGCACTTTGGGAGGTCGAGGTGGGCGGATCACAAGGTCAGGAGATCAGACCATCCTGGCTAACACGGTGAAACCCCGCCTCTACTAAAAATACAAAAAAATAGCTGCGTGTGGTGGCGGGCGCCTGCAGTCCCAGCTACTCAGGAGCCTGAGGCAGGAGAATGTCGTGAACCCAGGAAGCGGAGTTTGCAGGGAGCCGAGATTGCACCACTGCACTCCAGGCTGGGCAACAGAGCAAGACTCCATCTCAAAAAAAAAAAAAAAAAAAAATTAGCTGGGTGTGGTGGCACACACTTGTTGTCCCAGCTGCTCAGGAGGCTGAGATAGGAGGATGAAACAGGAGGATCACCTGAGCCAGGAAAGTTGAGGCTGCAGTAAGCCCTAATCACGCCTCTGCACCCTAGCCTGGGTGATGGGAGTGAGATGCTGTCTAAAAAAAAAAAAAAAAAAAAAAAAAAAAAACTGGATCTGCACTTCTTATCAAACCCTCAAAGGGACCTATGACCACAAAAAGTTTAGGAACATCTATTAAAGTTTAATGAAACCTGGAAAACCCCTTGGATTTGTACTTGCCTGACACAATGATAGGAGTAGGACTCCAAAATGTATGGTAATGTGAATCTAGCTAGAAAGTTGTTAAGAGCTGGCCATGGAAGGATTAAGAGGCCCTGATGTGGGGATTACAGTGGAAATAGAAAGGACAAAGCAGATGCAAGGAACATCTTTTAGACAGCCAATCCACCCTTGTGTAATCTGTCAATTTTCGCAGACGAGAGATTCTCTTCCATCACAAGGTATTCTTAGCTCTGTCTGAAAGTTATCTCTGTTTTGGTCTAGGGATTCCATCTTCCTTCTAGTCTTATATAGTTCCAAAACTTAATGCATCAATAATTTATCCCTAATTTTGAAAGGATACCTTGAGGCTCTTGAGGTATGAGTGAGGAATGAACGATGTTTTGCTGAGTTTGATTTGAGAAGCAGTATGGGGAAAAAGGGCCCCACTGTGGGGAAACGTGGCTGGAGATGACACTGAAACAAAAAGGAGTTTCTGGGAAAGAGACAGGATAGATATAAATCTTTAGTCAAAGGAACTTTGGAAAAAGCACAGATGTTAAAAAAGGAATATTTAAGAAGCTTTGCTGTGTGGTGTGCAATGGAACCTTTTATACCCCTTTCGTGCCACTGATGTTTCAGTAAAATCCATGTTGTGCAGTTTGGCATAAACTCATAAATCTAGACTGATCACTGATTTTCAGCTTTCGCTGTCTGTTATAATCACCTGAAGAACTTCCAGTAAATAGTCAATGTTTTGACTCTGCTCCCAGATATTCTGATATCTTTGGTCTTAAGTGGGGTCTCAGTATATTACTTTGAAAAAGTGCTGCAGGTGATCTAAAGTGATCTTAAAACCTACGGTTTAGGGTCTGGAATGGTGATTTGGAGTCTTCCTCTGATTCATCGGAATCATCCTAGGAGATTTTAAACAGTACAGATGTACTGGCTCCACCTTACCCCATTTAATCTGAATCACTGGACATTACAAGTTTTTGTAAAGTTTCTCAGGTGATTCTGATGCAAGATGAAGTTTAAAAACTGCTGGCTCTAGAAGAGAAATACACCAGGTCCTAAAAGACAAGATGAATCCATTAAGAAGCCATATAGACTGCTTCTTAATGGCACTAAGTAACTAATTCCAAGGTGTCTCCCTCTCAAAAGGTACTTATCAGCATTTTATTTCTATGCTAAATGAATGAAAACGATGGTAAGAGCTATCCAAGGTTGATCCTACCCTCTAGACAAAAAAGAAGCGAGATGATTAGGATGAAAGCAAACTTCCAATGCAACTCTTATTGTGCTTTAAGAATTCGTGCTTTCAGACTGCTTTCTAATTAACAGCAATTTGAAGTGGTAACTCATAGAAACTCTAATGTGAAGTCGTATGAGGGAAAAGGAAAAGAAAACCATCTTAGAAGAACAGAGGTCTTTTCTATATTAATCTGGTTTAATTCAGCTTCGAAGAGAAAGAAAGATACACAGCCTGATCGATTTTCAGGGACCAGCAGGGACACGAGGGGCCAAGTAGAATGGGATGGGACAGTGGTGTCCTGTCAGAGGTGGTAGGTGGCCAAGATGTCCCCAATCCTTTCCTGTTCTGGAACATTCTGTGCAGGCAAGCTGGTGGCCTTTCAGGGTGTTCTGGATGGCGGCACCCCCTACACACACAGTTATTTATTAAACAACCACTTCCTTTTGCCAAAAATAATAAAAAAATTGGTCTGATGTAAAATCATGAGGCCTATTATTCCACAGCAAGAAAACCACCTCATAATTCCTCATAATTTACTACTCTGTAGTGTGGGCCATTTTTCTTTTCTCTTTTTTTTTTCTTTTTTCTGAGACAGAGCCTTGCTCTGTTGCCCAGGCTGGAGTGCAGTGGCATGATCACAGCTCACTGCAACCACCATCTCCTGGGTTCAAGAGTTTCTCCTGTCTCAGCCTCCCGAGTAGCTGGGATTACAGGTGCATGCCAACGCGTCCAGCTAATCTTTGTATTTTTAGTACAGACAGGGGTTCACCACGTTGGCCAGGCTGGTCTCGAACTCCTGACCTCAGATGATGCGCCTGCCTCGGCCTCCCAAAGTGCCAGGATTACAGGTGTGAGCCACCGTGCCCGGTCAGTGTGGGGTATTTTTTACTACTGAAGTATTTGGGGCTTAAATTTATAAACAAGCATACACACTCGCACACACACGCGCGCACACACACGCACGCACACATGCACACTCGCGCACAGACACGTGCGCGCACACACACGCACACGCATATGCACACACACGCACACACACACGCATATGCACACACAGTTTCTGGGACATATTCACAGGCATACACACATGCACGCTAGACATTCACTCATATGATTTCTTTCAGCTGATCCTGCGTGTTCTGCTCTTGTTCATAACATGGGAGCAGTTGACTGTTACTGCAGTGACTATTCCAATTATTAGGGCAATGAAATAGGTTGCCAGCGAGCCATAAAAAGCTCATTAGTTTAAAAAACTGCCAGCATTTTGTTTTTTGGTGAGATTAGTTCCTTACTTGCAGAGGACAGACTGTAATTACTCAATAAAGCTGCATTTTGTCACTCTGAAAGCTGCTGGCATACCAGGTGTTTAAGAAAGCGACACTATGATTTTCCTCGTAACACCTGAATTCTAATCAAGAATGTTTAGTGCTGTAGTTTCCATGTGAAAAAGGAAGGAGAAAGACAAAAGGCAAATCAAGAGTCTAACTCTGAGAACTGGCTAGAGCTGGTGAGAGTCCGTGGGCCAGCGCTGGAGGAATGAAGATGGTCTCTAATCATCCCGGATCATCCTAGATCAGCTCAGACCCAGTCCAGAGCCCAAGGGAACAATGCCATTGAGTTAAGACAAGGTTGATTATGAAAGATCTACAAAGCATGAAGTGTACTGATATGAAAAAAGCCTTTCTACTGACACATGGAAGATGATTCAGGCAGGATTTGTTTTGTTTTGTTTTACCATAACAAAGTAACAAATAAAATGAAAACCTTAATAATGAGACCAACTGCTGTTACAGAATTTTTTAAAAATTGCCCTATGCATACAATGGTAGAGTTTTCTGCTATTTTTTCAAAGCACTACTCACATCGATTGAGTGCTCATATTTGTCTTCAGGACCATGTTTACTTTCGCTTTGCTTCTGTGAGTCAAGAGTGAAAGGCATAAATTCAGAGACAAGGTCCATTCCAGCCAGGGAACTTCATGACGCAAGGCTTGGAGTAGGAATGAACACAGTCGTGGGGAAATCAGTATGACAGATGACTCAAGAAAGACCTGGGTTGAAATTCTGACTCCCGTTAGCTATGCTAACCTGAAAAAGTTATGTAATCTCTGTGCCTCAGTTTGCTCATCTATAAAATGGCAACACAAATACTGTCCACTTTATGTAGTCATTAGAAGAATCAAATGAATTAATGCATTTCATGCATTAATTCTTGTAAGCACTTAATTCAAGAGCATTACATGCATTAATTCAAGAGCGCTTAGCACAGCCCTCAGTAAGTCTTAGCTTCTATTAGTCATCTTTGACTCATTCTTGTACCTCCTGCATCCAGCTCACTGCCAAGACTTACTGATTCTATCTCTATCTCTTATATCACCTCCACTTTTGTTTTTTTGTTTTTGTTTCTTTGACATGGAGTTTCGCTCTTGTTGCCCAGGCTGGAGTGCAATGGCACAATCTCAGCTCACTGCAACCTCCACCTCCAAGGTTCAAATGATTCTCCTGCCTCAGCCTTCCGAGTAGCTGGGATTACAGGTGTGAGCCACGCCCAGCTAATTTTGTATTTTTAGTAGAAGCAGGGTTTCTCCATGTTGGTCAGGCTGCTCTCGAACTCCCCACCTCAGGTGATCCGCCCACCTCAGGTGATCCGCCCACCTCAGCCTCCCAAAGTGCTGGGATTACAGGCATGAGCCACCGTGCCCGGCCCACTTTTTTTTTTTTTTTTTCAATTCCTACTGTGCTGTCCTGATTCAGGCAGATCTTCCTTATTTCTGATCTGAATTCCTATAGCACGTTCCACATTGGCCTCCTCACCCTTTATTTTCTCTCTTTCCAGTCCATTCTGTATACTGAGACTAAATTAATCTTCCAGAACTGCAGTTCACATCACAGCCCTCTCTTGGGCAAAACCCTGTGAGTGCCCAGTGTCTGTAGAATGAAGCTCCTGGCATCAAAGCTGTCCAGCGTAGGCCCAACAGACTCTGACTCCCACGATTCTCCTGAACGTCCTCTGTACCTCCAGCCCTAGCATGAGGCATGCATTTGAACAGAACATCGTGTGTGCCTCCATACCATCCCCTTCTTCCACACGGGATACCTCTGTTTCCCTCCTCCTCTTCCCTCTCCTTCGCTTCCTCACTACGGACTCACCTGAACATTTCTGCTTGCTACGATTATAGGTATTCTTTATGTCTGAGCTTAAATGCCGCCTCTATGAATCAGCCTCCTTCCATCTCATCAAACAGATTCTATTTCTCATCCTTTGAATCCCTGCAGCACATTCTGGATATTTATATAAAGTAATTTTCCCTCTGTGGTACAGCCACGTGTGTTTGTGTAATCTTCCCCTCACCGCTGTGAGTTTTCTAGGTCCTGGCCCTGTGTCTTATCCATCGTTGTCTCCACTGCAGTCCCTAAGTGCTGTTGTAGAACTTAGCCTAGATTGAGAACTCAATACATGTTTATTGAGTGAAAGATGTTCATTGATATTAAAAATGTTAATGTTTCAATATCCAATGTAAACACAAAAACAAAAGATGGTTGGGATAAAGTCTTAAGACATGAGAGGCCAAGACTAAGAATTCAAGAATATGTTTCCAGCACTGAGCTGCGCCTACCTGGCATGTATAATATATAATTATTGTGGAGGTAGTGTCACGTAGCCTCTCAAGGCAGATAGAAGATATTCCTTAAAGAATCCCTTGCTGTTTGTCCTGATTATGAATGACTTTTCCCAGGCACTTGTGTTCCTAGAAGGGAGTAGACTCCCTGGTAGTGGCACCCTGAAGTGCTTATTTTCCTCAGTAAATTAATCAACCGGGGCTTTGGTTTGCAAATCAGACCAGTGTGGAATCTTCTTTCAGGGCCTGATCCTTGCTGGCAGAGTGCCAAAGGCTTCTAGGTGTGCAGACAGCCAAGACCTTAGTTCTATACTTAGATGCCATAGAAGAGTGAAAAACCAAGACAAAAACCAAACAAGTGGAAATATCATCCTTTAATAATCTTCCTCTCCTTTTCTTAAAACAAGACTAAATGCTCCTTTGGGACTCTAGTACTTCAGGATCTTCTGATTCATGCCAAACCGACGTAAATCATCTCTCCTGCCCTCTGCTCAGGACCAAGAGGAAAGTTTCAAGGACAGGGCATGGGAGTGGGGGCGTAGGACCAGAAGGTTACATAAAGCAAGAGCTGGGGAGAACCCTCTGCCCACCCAGGCCCTCCATCTTTCCCTTAAAAACCTGTATTCCTTCCAATCCTCCTTGCTCCTGTTGAGCCATCCCCACTTTTTCCTTGGGCTGTTTGTCTCTGCCTGGGAGTCTGAATGTCAGGCTGTGTGTGTCTGTGTGCATCTGTCTCTGCTAATCTGTGATGCTATTAAAGTCGTTGGGATTGTATATATCAATATGCAAATTTATGCAACAACTAATGCGTAACTTAGCATTTTACTTTTGAGCCAAAAGACTACACATGACTACTTACAATGATTCTATGTCCCCCAGAAACTTTTGGGTATGAAAAAAACAAATCTCTGCAGCTCATCTGGTTTAGCCATTGTCTCTGTTGTTGTTTCAGTCACCAGGAGAAAGCAGTCAGGGAATGTTAGCAAAAGGGCTGAAGACTGTGGAATCCGCCCTAAAAAAGAAAGCAAAAAAGAGAAGTGTACAAACTGCTAGCATATGGAAGCCAAGAAGGGAAACTTCATACTGAAGACACTGAGCATAATCATTTTTAAATGGCAATGTGAGCTGGAAAATGTTTTGCTAACCAGTCTTTGGAGAATTGAGCTCTACACTAGAGAAGGAGGAATCAATAATCTTAAATGACCTGAGAAGAAAGCAAATAGCTGGAAATACTCATACACACCATAGAATTAATGAGTAAAGCAAGCTCCAGTTTGCTATATGGGTCTACGTACTTAGAAGAATAGATTTTTTATGCAAGTAAAGTCCTGGTACTTCCTATTTATTTTATTATTCGATAAATCAAGAGACTTAAAGGATCTAGCTATTTTGAGACCTTTGTTATATTTTTAAAAATCAAAAAAGTTTTATTCTCAATTTTCTGCCCTTACCATCCAAGGACAGCCAAGGTCACTTCTCACTGCTAGAACAGACCCATTCTGTAATGTCAGATACTCAAGCTAATGATTCAGGGATTGAGTTTCTTGTCAACTAGCTTCAAATTCATATGTTAAACAATTCTCAGAGGAAGCCTGACTAGTCAAGCAGGTGCTCCAAGCCCCCAAGGGAAGGGGAAAGAGGCTTGGACGGGCCTGTAGGTATAGTGGAAAGCTTGGGCTGCTCAGCTGCTCATGAGTAAACAAAAATGAGAAGGGACAGGAGAGGCAGCTCTGCCCAGCATTTTACATACAGAGATGTTTTGCTGTGCAGTTGCCTCTGTGACACAGCCAATTTCTTATCTTCTCTGCCTCCTTTTCTTTCCTTAGGTTCAGTTGGCTCTAGAATCCCCTCTGACAGGGCTTTTTATGGTGTCCACAATGTGTCAGTTAGGATCACTTTGGGCTACATCTAACAAAAAGCCAACTGCAGAGGCCTCACCAAAGGGGGCTTTAGTTTTTCTAGCTGAATGAAAAGTCCACATGTTGGCAGAGCAGGGCGGAGACTTGAGGAAGCCATGGAGGGTCCTTCAACCAGAGTCCTTCTAGTTTCTTGCTCTGCTGTCCTGACTGTGGTTTTTGTCTTCCTGGTTGCAGGCTGGGTACTACAGGTGAGGCAGCCAGGTGGGAGGGAGTCCTTGGAGAAACTCCAACCAGCCTGCCCACCGGGGTGGAGCCACAGGAAGTTCACAACATTTGCAGCAGGGAGGAGCCTGGCCCCTCCTCTTCCTGTGTGGAACCTGGGATTCAAAGGACATCTAGCAGGAGACTCTGGCCTTGTGGAGAGTCCCTGTTTCCCCCTTTTCTTCCTTTTCACCCAATAAAACCCTGCTTTACTCACCCTTCAAACTGTCTGTGAACCTAAATTTTCATGGCCATGGGACAGACAAGGATCCTGTCTTTAGCTGGGCTAAGGAAAAGTCCTGCAACACAGGTACAGAAATGGTGTAGGAAGAAGTGGGAAAGGAAGAAGGAAAGGGAGTATGCTAGCTGAGCCTTTCTCTTTTCATGAGATAAACAATAGATTCCCAGAAGCCCCTCCCTATAGACTTCAGTTTTGTCACCAATCCGGGTCACATGGCTACTCCTACCCATAAGAGGGCCCAAGGGAGTAAGCATTTTTAACTGAGCCCATCATCATCCTGAATGAATTTACCTTCTCTTTGTAAAAAAGGAGTCGACATTGGGTAAGCAATGAATTAATCAAGACTGTTTTCCTGAGCAGTTATCAAATGCGAGGGTGGTGCAGGGTGTCATCTACATTAGAAGATGTGTCTTACACCTTTCTATTATACAATGAACAAAGTGTTACTTAACAAATGTGTGTTGATTTAGGTTAAATTCAAATAGGTCAGACAGAGGAGCCATAATTTCAATCAGACCCCGAAATCTAAGTGAAATGCAGGTAGGAAAGAATATATGGAAGGATATTTCAACCTGAGACAATCATCTAAAGCTGTGGACTCAAGTTTTTTTCTACCAAACACACTAGACCAATGATATATTTAAGTGTGATGCATGTCACCCATTTTTAATAAAGTGCATATGAAGGCAAATGAAGGTAACATCACAAGGAAACTCTGGAATTCTCTTTGCTTTCTTTAAGACCCTGACAAGCAACTGTATTTATTTTTATTTTTTTATTTTTTTTACTCTTTGAGACTGTGTCTCGCTCTGTCACCCAGGCTGGAGTGCAGTGGCACAATCTTGGCTCACTGCAACCTCCACCTCCCGGGTTCAAGCAATTCTCCTGCCTCAGCCTCCCAAGTAGCTGGGACTACAGGTGTGCACCACCACGCCCAGCTAATGTTTGTATTTTTAGTAGAGACAGGATTTCACCATGTTAGCCAGGATGGTCTCGATCTCTTGACCTCGTGATCTGCCCACCTTGGCCTCCCAAAGTGAAGTATCTGTATTTTAAGTACTACCAGTGACTCCCATTCTGTTGATTGCAGTAAAAAATGTCTACTTCTAGTTGTTATGGTCCCTTTCAACACCCAAGGGAACCGCCTCTTGGATATGCTTAAGCATGTAAACGGTAGCATAAAGAAAATGTTTCCCTTTATAAGTAGCACCTCACTGAGACTTGTTTCTCTGTCAAATGAGTCCACTGAACCAATATCTGCTTTTCTTTCTAACTCAAAACTAGAGTGGATGTCAGTCATCCTGAAATGAGGATGAAAGAAATTGCAGTGTCTTCCCCTCAATTGCTATAGCAGGGGATGTACATTGACTAGCTTCGGACTGGCTTCATGAACACGTCCTATGTAGTTACACAGGGCCCTGCACTTCGTTTAAAGCTCTGTTGTCACCATCTTGAAACTTGAGGAGTTTTTTGACAAGGAACCCTGTGTTTTCCTTTGTCATTGGGCCCACACGTTACGTAGCTACTGTTATAGGCCATTATAGGAGAGTGCCTAAGAAGTCAGGCATGGAGTGGGCATGTCTAGCCCAAATCTCTGGTCTAATTTCTACTAGCTGAGCAATTTTCACAAATGATTTCACCTCCCTAAACCTCAGCTTTCCCACCTGTAAAGTAATGATGATGATAATTGTATCAACATCACAAGGTTGTTGGAAGAATCAAACATGATAATGTGTTTAAAAAAATACTGAGTACTGGCCGGGTGCGGTGACTCACGCCTGTAATCCCAGCACTTTGGGAGGCCAAAGCCAGTGGATCACAAGGTCAGAAGATTGAGACCATCCTGGCTAACACGGTGAAACCCCGTCTCTACTAAAAATGCAAAAAAATTATTTGGGCGTGGTGGCGGGCTCCTGTAGTCCCAGTTACTCAGGAGGCTGAGGCAGGAGAATGGCATGAACCCAGGAGGTGGAGCTTGCAGTGAGCCAAGATCGCACCACTGCTCTCCCACCTGGATGACAGAGCAACACTCCGTCTAAAAAAAAAATACTGATTACAGCACCTGAAACATATCGGGTACACAATAAAAAACAACAATTATGATTTGCTACATTTCATATATTAAATTTATTCAGCAAAATATTTATTGAGCACCTACTATGTGCCAGGCACTGTCCTAGATACTTGGGATAAGTCTGTGAATAAAATAGACCAAGATTTCCACCCTAGGCCTGGGAGAGGACTTTCACAACAAGCCCAGTGAATATAAGTGAATGTAATTGGAGGTAAGAGGTAAATGGGTAAAGAAAAAACAAGGCAGGATAAACAGGGTAAGGCAGATGGGGAGGACAGTTCGCAGCATCAAATGAGGAGCTTCAATGAAAAGACTTAAAGAGGTCAGCTAACTCTTCTGGGAGAAAAGTATTCGAGAAGAGGTTTCCTCAGTAATGGAGGGCAATGCTTAACAGAGCCTCCACTAAAAGTTATATTCTTCCCAGTAAAGGCTGGATAAGTCCATCCACCAGCAATCCCTCTCCACAGCACAGAGGAAATACTTTGTAATTAGTCATTGCTAAAACATTTTATAGAGTTGGAGGTTGCAACTCAAGCATTGGCATACATTTATAACACCCAATTAGGGAAACAGTTCATTTTATTAAAGTGTAGTTTTGAGGAATAAAAACAGAGACAGAACATTTGTTATTTTTATTTTTTATTTTTTTTGAGATGGAGTTTCACTCTTTTACCCAGGATGGAGTACAGTGGGGCGATCTCTGCTCAATGAAACCCTCATCTTCCGGTTTTAAGTGATTCTCTTGCCTCAGCCTCCCGAGTAGCTAGGATTACAGGCACCCACCATCATGCCCAGCTAATTTCTGTACTTTTGGTAGAGACGGAGTTTCATCACGTTGGCCAGGCTAGTCTTGAACTCCTGATCTGCCCACCTTAGCCTCCCAAAGTTTTGGGATTACAGGCATGAGCCACCATACATACAAGTATTTAAAATAACCAAGAGAAGAGTTTCTTCTGAACTGACAAGTCCAGGATGTGAACAACTGGGCCAGCATGGATGATGAAAGATCGAAGGCCCAGTAGGCATTAATGAAGAGAGAAGACCAAGACCAAGCCAGGACCATGGTGCTCCTCTCAGCCACACCTGGCAAAGCTTTGTCATGGGGAGGAATTGTTAGAAAGCACCAGACCCACTCTGTATCCATCCTGTGTGCTATCGGTGGTAGGTTTTGCATAGCAAACAGTTTAGAATATTCTATTAATATGTCATTCCAGAATATGGGATCTGTTCTGCTTAAGGTATAATTAAGTAGATGACCAACTGGCAATTACCACCATAATCCTGGTATCTAGGCTAAAAAGAATAACAAAGCAACCTCTTTTATAGAATAGATCCTAAACAAGATCTGCTGTTATGTGAGAGTGCCAAATTGATCCTAAACAAGATCTGTTGTTATGTGAGAGTGCCAAATTACCAAGTCAACCAGAAGAGGCGGAGGAAGAAGGCAAGGAGGGCTAGAAGGAGGAGAAGAAGGAAGGAAGGAAGGAAGGAAGAAAGGAAGGAAGGAAGGAAGGAAGGAAGGAAGGAAGGAAGGAAGGAAGGAAGGAAGGAAGGAAGGAAGGAAGGAAGGGAGGGAGGGAGGGAGGGAGGGAGGGAGGGAGGGAGGGAGGGGAGGGAGGGACAGAGGGAGGGAAGAGAGAGAAAGAGAGGGAGGAGAAAAGCCACACAAAAATTTTGAGTTCCTAGTCATACCATTTGAGGCTTGTGTGTGCTGTTAGGGAAACCTCCTACTTTGATGTAAAGAAGATGAGCCACAGACAAATTGTCAACTTATAGAGTGTTTAAAATATAAGTCCAAAACCTAAATATAATGGAGTCAATTTTAAATCTTTCACTGAACAAAAGTAAAAGAAACCATGAAGTGAGTATAATTTGACATTCCAAAGACAATATTCCTGCAACTGGTGTATGGGATAATTAGATGTTCACAATAGAAATTTCAACACTATAGTGGTTTGGTCTCTGCAGTAAAATCTTAATAATTTAAATCCCACTAATGCACATAAGAACTGAGCTAAACTTTACCTTTGTACCATCTATGAGGAAACAGATTGCTTAGCAAATTAAATATGAATAAGGATTTAGATGGGTTATTTAACTTACCAAGAAAGCAAAATGCTCCTTAGCAGCACCACTCACATTTAATGTATTAATTAAGGTAAAAATTGGAAAATTGTGTCAGTGTATATTACTGGCTAAAACTTCACTTATTTTAAATACAGTATTGAGTAATGTAGATCACACTTCTTTATTTTAAATTAGTGAACTTTATATCCTTTTAGGCAGATTCTAGGTCTGGCTAAGGCCCATAGGAAAGAGCATCGAATTGCCTAGTCCTGGAGTTAATACAGACGATGATTCTGTCTGGTAATTTCTTCTCAAGCTAACTTGCCGTGAGAATGGAGTCTCTGTTTGCCAACACATCTTTGAAAACAAGCTCTAAAAGGCTGACATGTGGCAACTGTCAAGCTCCCACCTGAATTCTAGTTCCCTGGACATGGAAACTCTTTTTAACCAGCTTTGCACATTTTTCACTAACAAATGATTTCTCCAGCTCCAGCATTGTGCCGCGACTCATCTGCTTTCCTAAGCACAGTCCACATGCAGGCAGTTGTTCTTGTCATAAATCCGCTGTGCCGTTTGGTCTCCTGTGTGATACTGTCTGTGACACATGAGGTGCCTTCCCTCTGCAGTAATACCTCATTCACCATGCTCAGCCACAGGGTTTGTTTGAGCTGAGCACTGGGGTTAATTGCCCACCTGTCCTCAGAGACTGGCCAGCCCTTCTCAGACGTCTTTCATGCTGGCTGAACCTAGGGGATGACTACCCTAAGGGCAGTGCTCAAAGGGAAAGAACAAAGGGAAGGAAATGGCTGGCACTTCATTTTCTTTGGGAATGAAGGGAAGTGGATGATGTAGCCACAAGCTTAGTCACTTCCTCGAATCTGTTCAAGGATAATTGAGATGCATTAAATCCTTCTGAAAAGAAATGGGAGAGTGCTGAATTTTACCTGTTCCCCGAGTCAAAGGCATCCCTAGCAAGATAGTCTCTTCCCATAACAAACACACACACAAGAACACATCAAGTGCAAAAACATAGAGAGCGACAATATCACTAATCATCAGAGAACTGCAAATGAAAACCACAGTGAGATACCATTTCATACCCATGGGATGATGACTATCAAAAAAAAGAAAAACGGACGATAATAATTGGTGAGGATGTAGATAAATTGGAGCCCTTTTGCATTGCTGGTAGGAATGAAAAATGGAGCAGCCACTGTGGAAAAGAGGATGGCAGTTCCTCAAAAATTAAATTCCACTTCTAGATATAAACTCAAAAACATTGAAGGCAGCATCCCAATAGATAGTTTCATCCTCATAATCATGGTGCCATTACACACAATAGCCAAAAGATAAGAACAACCAACTGTGTTCAACTGATGACTAGATAAACAAAAATATGGTATGTCCACACAGTGGAATGATATTCAGTCACATAATGGAATGGAAGTGTGATGCGTGTTACAACATGTATGTACCTTGAGGACATTATGCTCTGTGAAATAAGCCAGTCACGAAAGGGCAAATACTGTATGATTCTGCTGTATGATTGTACTGTATGATTCTGCTCATATGAGATACCTAGTCAAATTCATAGGGACATAAAGTAGTGGTGGTTGCCAGGAGGTGTTGGTGGGGGGAAATGGGAGTCTTTGTTTAAAGGGTACAGAGTTTCGGTTTGAGATAATGAAGAGTAATTTAGAGGTGGATTGTGGTGATGCTTTCAGAACAATTTTTTTTTTTTCTTTTTGAGTCTCACTCTGTCACCCAGGCTGGAGTGCAGTGGTGCAATCTCAGCTCACTGCAACCGCCACCTCCCAGGTGCAAGCGATTCTCCTGCCTCAGTCTCCCAAAGTGCTGGGATTACAGGTGTGAATCATCATGCCCGGCCTTGCAGAACAATTTTGATATACCTAATGCCAGTGAACTGTACCCTTTAAAGTGGTTAAAATGGCACATTTTACGATGTGTATATTTTACCACACACACACACACACACACACACACACACACACAAACCCATGAAGAAGAAATGTGAGCAACAGGGCAGAGGGCTTCAGTAAGACTCATTTCTTTCGCAAAAGGGGAACTTACACGAAAAATTGCTTTTGCCTATTCCTTCCAAAGTCAAAATGGAACTTGCCCTTCATTCTTACTGGTTGAAAAATCTTTCACAGAGTATTTGGTGAATTGAATCTTATCGTAAAATCAGATAAGAATGTTTAGAAATCCAGCCCATTAAAGGAAATTATACAATTTTACAGGTCAGCTAGATAAAATGTTTTCCTTCTATTTTCATAGTCCATATCAACTGTTTCCCTGAGGAAGGTGGGTGCATGGAAGGAACACCTTGGGTGCCATCTCACGTGTCAAGGCTACATTGGTGGGGGCAGGGGAGCCACTGCCAGAGGCACCAAGCAGGAGGATGACCCAACACAGAACATGCCACCACTGATGCCAAGAGAAGTGGAACAGGGCCATGCCAGGGTCAAGGTATACCTGGGCTAAGTTCAGACTTGTTAGGTGAGCACCTTGGGGCTGGGCTTGTTATTTTTAACTAGTTGTGCCCTGCCTTCTTTGTGGCTACCTCTTGTCCATTTTATTTTTATATTTTATTTTATTTATTTTATTTTATTTTTTGGGACAGAGTCTCACTGTGTCACCCAGGCTGGAGTGCAGTGGTGTCATCTTGGCTTACTGCCATCTCTGCCTCCTGAGCTCAAGTTGTCCTCCTGCCTCAGCCTTCTGAGAGGCTCGGACTGCAGGCATGCGCCACTATGTCTGGCTAATTTTTTGCATTTTTTATGGAGATGAGGTGTCACCATGTTGCCCAGGCTGGTCTCAAACTCCTGAGCTTACGCGATTCTCCCACCGCGGCCTCCCAAATTGCTGGGATTACAGGTGTCAGCCACTACATCTGGTCCTATTGTCCATTTTACAAAGGCCAGTCCAGTTAGTGTTTGTCAAATCAGGTTAAATAAGGTAAATTTATCTCTTTATTTTCTATAAATAATTAATGATTTTTAAAATTATGAAAGAAAATTAAACCTGCATTAACAACTCTTGTCAAAAACCTCTGTCGTTGAAAAACCTCCATAGTAACATTAGTCAGAAAGAGAAAGCTTTGAAGTAGGATGATTCATTTCTTTTATGCATATAACTGTAGCATGTTACATAATAGGTCTAGAGCACGTTTTATCTTGTTCAAAGAACATATAGTTCTAATCTCAGGATGTAAAAACACGAACCATTTCATATACAATCACAGACCTCTCTATGGCTGTCTGTGTATTTGGGATGGAAAGTCTTTAAATTGTCATGTTTGGGCCTAAGAAACTAAGGGAATTAAAAATATATATATTGGCATGACAGCAGCTTGGTAAAATTGGAGCAATTATTTTTGGTGGGTAGTATCACTGTCCTCTGTTGGGTGGTTTTTCCAGTTTTCATTATTAGGGCTCAGCAAACTTAAATGATTTTTCATCTTTGTGACGCGCAGCAGAATTTCACACTCAGCTTTCTGTCAACATCTAAATCAACCTGAAGATAGAGTTATTGCTTCTGCTTTCACTGGGTCCTCTAGCTCAGGGAGATTTCTGCTGTTTTTGCAGAAATTTGAATGACCAACACTCCCTAGAAAGCCAAGGGCTTCACAAATTTTGTTTTGCCTGTTTCTTTTCTTTAAAACAACACTTCGAATAATGGTGACAGGGTATACGTTTAAATATGGGTTCTTTGAGTAAGTTTCACTGTTTTTAAAGTTATCTTCATTATGTAACTTCCCTTCCTGAGCCTTGAAAGCCCACAGAGAATTTGCTAGGATAGAAACTACTGAGGTCTTCCATTTCTGGAAATATTGTGGATAAGCTACTCTGGACAACCTGCCTTCTGAAATAACTTGAAATGCTGGAGAAGCTTTATAAAAATCACTGAAAGTGCATCACTGAGCTGGCAATAAAGTAAGAAATCCAGAGAGGCCAAACATGCAGAGATGTCAGCAAGCAGCCAAGCTGGCTCTCACCCTGGCAGCAGGGCCAAGCCCCAGCAACTTGAAGCTTCGGCTTTGGCAGATGCGTGGGGATACAGGGACAGAAAAGCAAAGACACCTGCCCACCCAAGGTGGCATCCTGATAACAGACTCTAATAAAGCTGGAATGCCACAGGACTATTCTCATTGTAAGGGCCTATCAGAAATAAACCTGCCTTACAGATGGAAACCACAAGGAAAAATGCCACTTCCAGCATGGGTTTGGGTGGAAGGGAGGACAATTCTACTCCAATTGAAGTCGAAAGCTAACTCTTGCAGATTTGCTGCCCAAATTCACCCTACATGTGTTGTCCTACAAACTTCCAGCTAATAATTTATTTTAAAGCATCATGGGTTTGTAATACCCCCAGTAGCCTAGAAGAAGCCAACACAAATACTTGCTGCATGAACCAGAAGGAATTATCTATCAATCCTCAAAAAAAAAATTACTAATAAAACATGAACTTATAGTCACACACACATATATATAGACACACACAGACACACACACACACAACAAAGAAGCCACCACATGCAAGAGCCAGCAGAAACAACACATAGCAAAATCAAACTCATGGTAATTTTAGATTTTAGATAATTTTAGACTTAGATATGGGCATAGACTAAAAATTAAACATGATTTAACTATTTGAAAATATAAAAGCGACCAAAGCATGAATAAGAGACAGTAAAACAAATAGAGCTAGGGAAAGGAAAGAAATATTTATGTTATTTATAAACTATAACTATATATTTATATGCCCCATATCTATTTATTTAAAATATAAATATATTTATAAATATATAAATAAGTATAAATATATTTACAAATAAATATTTATTTATTTATAAAATATAAATTAACATGTAAATCCTGAAGGACTCACCAATAGTGGATTAGACCCAGTTTAAAAAAGGCCGAGGCAGGTGGATCATCTGAGGTCAGGAGTTCAAGACCAGCCTGGTCAACATGGTGAAATCTCGTCTCTACTAAAAATACAAAAATTAGCCAGCATGGTGGCAGACGCCTGTAGTCCCAGCTACTTGGGAGGCTGAGGAAGGAGAATCTCTTGAACCTGGGTGGTGGAGGTTGCAGTGAGCCAATATCGTGCCACTGCACTCCAGCCTGGGCAACAGAGCAAGACTCCATCCCATCTCCCCACCAAAAAAAAAAAAAAAAAAAAAAAAAAAAAAAAAAAAAGAAGAAGAAGAAAGAAAAGAAATTAGTGAACTGGAAAACTGATTTGAACAAATTACTCAAAGTGCATCATGGAGCAACAAAGAAATGAAAAATGTAAACAACTAATAAGGGTCTTAGAGACTAGAAAGAACAGAGTTCATATACACCCCATTGCAATTTATTAATAGAATAGACAGAATGAGAGAGAGAGGAGATGTTTAAAGAGATAGAGGTTCCAAAATTATAGCAAGATATCAATCTTCAGATTTTAAAATCCAAACAAAATACAGTGGACATATATATTAGAGTCATGTCATTCTCTGCTTAAAAATAATAACCATTTATTGATAGAGTACTATGTGCAGGTATTATCACAGCATTTTATAATATGGAGTGACTTCATAGTCACAGACTCAGGCATGCAAAAATGTGTCTTTATCTTTGAAAAACTCAATGCGATGTTTTGTCTCCAAGCTGTATTCTGTCTGCTGGAGATACTTAATTCTGTTGCTTCCATGGAAACTCAGTCCATTTGAGTGAGTGAATTCTCGGTCAATTCAGACTTGTAACTCAGTCACTTTCAGGTTGAAATTTCCCTCTTGCTTGTTCCCCAGCCTTTGTCCCCACAAGGTGTGGAGTTGTCGGCTTTTGTACTCAAGTCAGTAGTTTTCAACCCTGGCTGCCTATTAAAATCAGCCGAGATGCTTTTGAAAACTACCAAAGACCAGTCTCCCCATGAGATATTTTGATCTCAAAGGTCTGGGGTGGAATATTCTGCAAGGCTGAAAATCCCTGATCTAAGCATGAGATGGGCTCCCTACCGCAGGTCCACCTGGCCTCGTCTGGTTCTTGCCCAGCAGGTGAGCAGCAGCCTTCTCAACTGTAACACACACATGAGCTCCCTCCGATCTTCTTAAACTGTAGATTCTGAGACAGAAGCTCTGGGGTAGGGCCTGCAGTTCTGCATTTCTAACACATGCACAGGTGATGCTGATGCTGCCAGTCTTTGAGCACCACACTCTAGGTAAGTAGCAAGGGAGGACAGAACAAACCGGATCTGTGGTTCCCAACCTTGACTCCACATTGAAATTACATGGGGGTATCTCCCCTCAGGCTGCCATAACGAAGTACTGTAGACTGAGTGGTTTTAAACAACAAAAATGTATTTCCCACAGTTTTGGAGACTGGAAGTCCGACATTGGGCACCAACATGGTGGGGTTTTGGTGAGGGCTCTCTTCCATTGTAGATGGCCAACTTCTCCTTGTATCCTCACATGGCAGAAAGAGAGCGGGCTAGCTCTTGGTCTTTCTTTCCTTCCTTTTTTTTTTTTTTTTTTTGAGACAGGGTCTCTAGGGTCTCACTCTGTCGCCCAGGCTGGAGTACAGTGGTGCAATATTGGCTCACAGCTGCCTCGTCTTCCGGGTTCAAGCGATTCTCCTGCTTCAGCTGCCTGAGTAGCTAGGGTTACAGGTGTGCACCATCACACCCAGCTAGCTTTTTGTGTTTTTAGTAGAGACAGGGTTTCACGATGTTGGCCAGGCTGGTCTTGAACTCCTGACCTCAAGTGATCTGCCCGCCTTGACCTCCCAAAGTGCTGGGATTACAGGTGCGAGCCACTGTGCCCGGCTTCTCTGGTCTTTTCTTATTAGGGCACCAGTCCCATCTTAATGGTTTCACTCTCATTGTCTAATCACCTCCCAAAGGCTAAACACCATCACATCAGGATTAGGGTTTCAACATATAAATGTGGGGAGTCCATGGTAAGGAGCTTTAAAATATAATACAGTCATGCCTTGGTATATGCGGGGGATCAGCTCCAGAACGCCCCTCCACCACCACATAACCAAAATCCACGCATGCTCAGGTTCCATAGTCAGCCCTGAGGAACCCATATATATGAAAATTCCCTATTCTCAAGTTTTGCATCCCGGGAATACCGTATTTTCCATCTACTTGGTTGAAAAAAATCCGTGCATAAGTGGAACCATGCAGTTCAAATTTAGGTTGTTCATGGGTCAACTGTAATGCTTGCATAGCACGGTCAGAGATTCTGAATGATGAGACCAGAGTGTGGCTCAGCCCTGAGAATTGCCGAAGCTCCCATGATGGAGAACGTCTGTTGTAGAAGATGGGAAATCTACCGATGCTGACACTGCTTCCCCTGGGCTCCCTGGTTCTGGGTATCTGCTCAAATGACAGTTGCCACTCTAAGACCCCTGCAGGCCCACGGACCCCTCACTACTCTTGTCTCTCTCTCACATTCTGCTGACTTCTTCCTCCCACTGGGGACCTTGGGAACTCTGAGACGTGCAGCAGCCACCACCCTCTCATTTAGGAGATGCAAGAGTCCTAGGGCAGCCAACGATCACTCGCCCTGCTCTTCACTATCCTTAGGACAAGCGACTCTAGGATGTCTCAGTGGGCCTGTGGGAGAGGAGGCTTCTCTCACATCCACCAAACTTCACACTAAAGAGGCTGCTAGGACCTTTTCCTGCCCTCTCAGATTTGCCCTGGCAGGACAGGACGACCCATATCTAAGTTTTCTTGATGCTTCTAACTCTCATCTTCCTCCCTGGATCAGGGACAGGGCTCTCTATCTCACTGGGGATGGAAAGCATGGAAACTCTTTTCTCCCTGTTCATCCCCCCTTTTATAGGTGTTGTCTTACAACATCAAGGTGCTTTTAAATTTAAAAGCAAAGCAACTGGTGTGGAGACACAGAATGTGTGTGACTTAGCCAAGGATACTTGGTCAGTAGGTGAAGAGCCAGGAGCCAGGAGCTCATTCTTGTCACTGCCACCCCCAGGGGTGTCACAGCAGCCTCCTCATCACCTTCCTTGTCACCATGCCCTATTTTCTGAGTTAACATCTGGTACCTTTAAACTATACATCAACCCTCCACATGTAGCTTAGAATGCTTCAGAAGGCTGAGGATGGAGAAGAAACTGAGTTCACCGGTCACAGAAGAGAACATATTCTCTGTTCCTTTCTTGTCACTCATTCTCACTCTTTTTGCCTCACACTATTTCTCCCCAGAATCTTCTAGCCATATAAGCAAGTGAACTTAAAAAAAAGATTGGTGTATTTTTAAAAGATTAATGAGTTCATCATGGCCTGAAAACCAAAATCTTGATGCTGAAAATCAAAATCTCTGTCAAAACCTTCATTCTGGTGGTAAATATTCCTGATGCTATATTATATGTAAAAAAACTGGGACATAGAAATGTAGGTGTATTAATTCAAGATTAGAGGAGAGAGGAAGGCCTGTGCTCACATTAAGAATAACTACTTGGCATTACAGAGTCTTATTTCTTTTACAGTCATATAGGATTGCCAGGCTCTAGTCAACAGTGATGTGAATTCAGCTGTGAGTCAAAGATATTTTTACAATTCATAATCTTATATATATATTTGTTTACTTGTGGCAAGGAATGATGTTGGGTAATTCCAGCTGTGACTGCACAAGGCAAATATCTTAGGCTGAATGATACCATATGGCTGACAAAAGAGTGTGTGTGTGTGTGTGTGTGTGTATGTATGTGTATATGTGATTTTCATGTTCCACAGATCCCAATTATAAGGAAAGATACAATATGAAAATATTTTGAAACAGATAAAATTCATCTCTTTATGAAATCTCTTAGAAGCAAAAATTTAAGTCACTAAAAACAGTAATTCTAGAATAAGTCTTTTCAGAACTGAAGATATTTGTTGCAGGATGCTTTCTTGGCCTCATTTCTTGCCCAAAAGCTGTGGAAAATTAAGGATAGTGGAGTGAGAAGTAGCCTAGTAATAAAGCTCTTGTTGGCTCAGCGACTCACATACTGACAGTTAACAAAGTCAGTGTAGCCCTCTGGGTTCCGGAAGGGCTCACCTCATTGTTACTAGAGAGAGATTATTTTCTATGTTTCATGACATCAGAAAAATAAGTTAGTCATAAGCTTCTCCTTACTACACTGCATAAAGTATTTTTAAGTGTTTAATGTGAATATTTAGTATTTAATATTCAATGTCTCCCATATATGGCATGATAAAGAATTATTAATAAGTGCTAGTGAAAAGAAACATCCTTTATGTTTATGAAGCTTGTTAGACGTTCAAAGCATGTCTCTTCTATCTTCACATGACCCCTTAAAACTATATATTCCCTGCTTATGACGTTTTCTTGTTAGGAATTAAAGAGCTTCCATGTGAAATGAAAATCAATGTGTTCATGTGACAATGGCCTAATGGGCATTGATTAATTCTATTTAAATTCGATTGCTGAATTTAGGATCAAAATGTGACTCAGGGGACACAGGATGATGGGACAACAGGGGTTGGGGGACTGCCTACGTAGGCTGGAACTTCGGTGGGTTTTCCACCAGCCTCTGCCTTTTCCCTCTACTGCAAAAGCTGGAAAGAAATGGGGATTGACTGATGCTACGGTGGGTAAAACTTTCCTAGCCACCATTGGGAGGAAAATAAATTACTCTTAATCTTATATTTCTAGAGCCAAACACAGTTGACCCTTGAGTAACATAGGCTTGAATTGCAGGGGCCCACTTATATGTGAAACTTTTTCAATTAAAGTTACGCCATGTACCTGTCCCTCCTGCTTCCCCTTCCACCTCCTCCACCCCTTCTGCCTCTGCTACCCTGAGACAACAAGACCAACCCCTCCTCCTCTTCAGCCTACCCAAGGTGAAGACCATGAGAATGAAGACCTTTATGATAATCCACTTCTACCTAATGAATAGTAAATATAACTTCTCTTCCTTATAATTTTCTTAATAACATTCTTTTTTCCAGCTTACTTTATTGTAAAAATAAAGTATATAATACATATAACATACAAAATATATGTTAATTGACACATATATAATCGGTAAGGCTTCTGGTCAATAGTAGGTTATTAGTAGTTCAGTTCTGGGGGAATAAAAGTTATACATGGATTTCAACTGTGTGTGAAATTCCATCTGGGGGCGCCCCTAACCCCCAGGTTGTTCAAGGGTC
This sequence comes from Macaca fascicularis, assembly GCF_037993035.2. Classification (NCBI taxonomy): domain Eukaryota; kingdom Metazoa; phylum Chordata; class Mammalia; order Primates; family Cercopithecidae; genus Macaca; species Macaca fascicularis. The sequence goes on along the minus strand of NC_088378.1, from coordinate 156,869,176 downwards.
AGCTATACACCCAGTATCCCTCAATTTAAGGCCTATCTGCTTAATCACAATAATTCAATCATAGCCAACATGCTTCTGACTATTATAGAATATGAACTCAGGAATTGTGTCTACTTTGTTGTATCCTTAATACTTAATATAGAACCATGTACACAACAGATAATCTAAAAGTCTTTGTTAAATAAAAGAATAAATAGATTTTCATAGAATCGAAAGACTGGAAATCTATGGAAATCTGTCCCTTAGGTTGTTTTCAGCTGCAGGTAACAGAAAACTCAGAGTAACTTCAGAGCTGGTCAACAGAGAAATTCCATGATACCATCAAGGCCTGGGGTTTCTTCATTTCTCATTCTGCCCTCCAGAATGTTGGCTTCATCGTGATTATCTTCTAGATTTTAGGGTGACTTCCTTGAGGAAATGCAGCTGCAGGATTCCCTGTTTGTGTTTCGAGAGAGAGAAGCTGCCAAGAGTTCTTCCTTTCAGCCAAATTGAGCTGAATCAGGCCACCTGCCTGTTTCTTAATCACTATCTGACCCCTCAGGTCTGGGTCCCTGATGCAGCCACACATGGGAGGTATAGGATTAACATGATTGATTTAACCTAATCAGTGTCTACTCTGAAACAGATCTCTTCTGCATGCTCTATTGCTCTTCTGCAATGGATGAGAAAGGGGACGGAGTTGGGGAATCAACTGCAATGTCCACCTAGAGGAAGAGGTGCAACTAGAGATTTAGTTACATAGTTCACATCCAAATAAAGTGATGGTTGTCACATTTTTCCAACCAGTGCTGGAATTAGTAGTGTCTCTTTACAAATATGAAAAGTATCTCCAGCCAGGCGTGGTGGCTTACGTCTGTAATCCCAACGCTTTGGGAGGCCAAGGTGGGCAGATCACCTGAGATCGGGGGTTCAAGACCAGATTGGTCAACATGGTGAAACCCCGTCTCTACTAAAAATACAAAAATTAGCCAGGCATGAAGGCAGGCACCTGTAATCCCAGCTACTCAGGAGGCTGAGGCAGGAGAATCACTTGAACCCAGGAGGAGGAGGTTGCAGTGAGCCAAGATCATACCGCTGTACTCCAGCCTGGGCTGGGCAACAACAGCGAGACTCCATCTCAAAAAAAAAAAGAAAAGAAAAGAAAAGAAAAAAAACTCTCCATCAAAGGTCTATGCTATGGATACCTAGAGTGCTCTTCAATCCCACACAACAGATGAGCAAATCTGGAGTTTAAATTGTGGCTATTGTTTTGTTACTATTGTTATTATGGCTGGGGACCCAGAAACTAAGTGTCCCTTTATTAATGGATTCAGAAGAGCTTGAACCTAAGACAAGGCTCCAAGAAAATGGATATCTACTTCACCAGCTCCTCTAAGTACCTCTAGATTTTAAATCTTGTGCAAAGCATACTTAGATGAGAAGTACAGGGAGAAAGCTCAACAGAGCAAGCCAGTTCTGCAGAGAAAATTACTCACCGCTACTTGCAAGAGGACAGAGAACATAAATGGAATGAATGGACAGGGCTGGGCTGTCCCCCAGGAGTCAGTTCTTGCCTAGGTCTAAGACAAGAAACACAGAGTAAGAAGATGGAACTTGTGCATTTATCTTTGAGTCACACTAACCCCACCCATTAGTAAAATACTGCCCAATGAAGCCCAAATACACCCAATAATATTATCAACTTATCCTCCCTCGTGGGGGACACAGACGAAGTTCTGGTATCAGATGTTCCCCTCTCATACAGTTAGGAGATATTACAGATTAACTGATATCTACAAAGCACTTGACAGTTTGTATTCACAAGAACTCTCTGAGTTTTTCTTCCCCCTTATTCTGTGCACAGTGACAACTACTGCCCATTTTACAGATGAAGAGACTGAGATTCAAGACTAACCAGATTTTATCAATTCCACAGCAGGTGCTCATGGGACACTAGGCTCTGAAAAAGGAAACCAAGCTATCTAAATTTAGAATAAATTGTTTAATAATTGCAAAGGGAGGAAGTGAACAATAAGGGTCAGCTTGTCTAGAAGCTTGCTCCTCAAAGTGAGCTCCAGGAACCAATAGCACCAGCATCACCCATGAGACCTTGTTAGAAATGCAGAATTTTAGGCCCCAGCCCAGACCTGGTCCATCTGAATTTTAGTAAGTTACCTAGAGGATCCAAAAGTACATTAAAATATGGGAAGTATGTATCTAGAAGGGTCTAGAAGAGGTGGTACACTGTCTGGGGCATTTTATCTTCTACTGGAGATTAGGAAGTGGGGACCCAAGGGAGAGGGTATACTGCAAGGACACTGAATGGATGGACTTGAGGATTCAGGGGTGACAAGATGCTTTCTGGGGAGTCAATGATGGGCATTAGACAGTCATACAGCACAGACTGAGGTCTCCTCTATTAGCTTCTGCCTCTGTGTTCAGGGAATTTCTATGCTGCCCAGACTGATAAAGCATTCCATGGGAGTGCTCTGGACATACTTTGGTTGGTGCAAGGTTGGCAAGGCAATTATTCAGCTACATCTTGGTCTTCACCTTTGCTCATGCAAAGTCTGTTACCATGATTGCAAAAATCTTTGCAAACTGCAGGTCAAACTCTCCAGGCAACAGGTAAGGAGATTTTTATATTTTCTCTTTTCTCTCTTATATAAAAGGAGAGGCAAGAGTATTTCTTCCTGCACATTGTAAATTAGTTCAGGCCCTATGGAAAGAAGTTTGCAGATTTCTCAAAGAACTAAAAATAGAATTACCATTCGACCCAGCAATCAATCTCATTAATGGATATATACCCAAAGGAAAATAAATCATTCTACCAAAATACACATGCACATGTATGTTCCTCACAGCACTATTCACAGTGGCAAAGTCATGGGATCAACCTAGGTGCCTATCAACAGTGGACTGGATAAAGAAAATGCAGTACATATAGAGCATGAACTACTACTCAGCCATACAAAGAATGAAATCATGTCCTTTGCAGCAATGTGGATGCAGCTGGAGGTCATTAACCTAAGTGAATTAAACATAGGAGCAGAAAACCAAATACCACATGCTCTCACTTATAAGGGAGCTAGACATTGGGTACACATGGACATAAAGATGGAAACAGCAGACACTGGGGACTCCAAAAGAGGGGAGGTGGGGACAGGAGCAGGGGTTGCAAAACTACCTGTTAGGTACTATGCTCCTTACTTGAGTGACAGGATCAGTCACACCCCAAACTTCAGCATTACACAATAAGCTCATGTAACAAACTTGCACATGTACCCCTTGAATCTAAATTTTTTTTTAAAATAGAATATTTCCTCCTACAGAAGTGGTAACAGTTATGACCTAGCTTCACCATTTCCCGAGGCAAGACGAGTACACTTAAGTCTCTTTTCAAGAAAAGTTATCCCAAGAAGTCCAGTGTGCAAAGCATGCGAAGGGATGATAATAATAATCATAGAAATCAAGTCGTCCAAGAAAATTGGATTTTAATAACTGCTCTGTAAGGCTGGCATAGCCATCTGAAGTAAGGGAGGGGCCCAGCATATACCAGAGGACCAAATGCTAAAGAGAGTCATCATTTCCGCTCAATTACCTTCTGTAAGTTCACACAAGGAATTGTGTTTCATTTTTATGCTTCACCAAAACTCTCAGCAAAGACAGATTCTAAAAGCCAAAATATCCCCCTCCATAAAAAGCCCTTTCACATAATCAAGGCTTTTATTTCAGCTTTTACAATACTCTTTGCCCTTCTGTGCTTTGTCCTGAAATCTCATAAAACCAAGATTTGGCTCTTTTATAATTCATGGCGTGTGATGTTCTTGGCCCTTGAAATTTCTTTAGAAAAAAAAGTGATTACATAGTTCAGTTCTGTTGCATGGGGCAGAGAGTCTTTATTTTTCCATGAAAGTCAAGGATTTAGACTTTTCCTGATAAAGTCAGGTGCCTATATACTGCTCTCTCAGAGCAAAGTCAAACAGAGGAATATAATCAAGTGTCACTATTTTGTTTAACTAACTGGGTACGAGACCAGAGTAAAGCAATAAAAAGTTTGAGTTATGGACTCCACTTTAAAGAAATACAATTTTATTGCTTTCAAGTATATAGAAAACTCAAATTAGGCCAATCAAGCAGTGTTAGATAAAGGTCCTTCGAGGATTTTCTTTAGCAAATAAACAAGGAAGAATTATAATGATCACAGTTCACTGACTAATTAATATTTTCCATTACACGCGTTTGTTATTATTACAGTAATGCCACTGGTTTATTATCAGCTCACCAATACTCCTGATTTATTTTTATTCCTTAACAATCTTGCTTCTAACTATCACAAGAACAGAAAACCAAACACCGCATGTTCTCACTCATAGGTAGGAACTGAACAATGAGATCACTTGGACTCAGGAAGGGGAACATCACACACCGGGGCCTATCATGGGGAGGGGGGAGGGGGGAGGGATTGCATTGGGAGTTATACCTGATGTAAATGATGAGTTGATGGGTGCTGACGAGTTGATGGGTGCAGCACACCAACATGGCACAAGTATACATATGTAACACACCTGCACGTTATGCACATGTACCCTAGAACTTAAAGTATAATAATAATAAATTAATTAAAAAAAAAAAAATCTTGCTTCTATAGCAAAACTCCCCAGTTTGTTCATTTAAGTGATTGTAAAATTTTCCGTTTAATCTTTTTTACACTTTTAATTTGCCCAACAAAGGTTGATTTCAACTTTACCACTTTATAATCAAGATTTAAAGGGAGACAATGGGTCTGTAACTAAATGATTTTTAACTCTAATTTGACGATTTTTTTTTTTCTATCAATGTGGTTTAGTTCGGCGGGGGGGGGAATAAGAATAAGACCTGAGTAGAAATCAAATTATTTACCCTCCCTGATCTTATTTCTTCCTCAGATTGGGATTGCAAGATACCTCAAAAGATTGTGTTGGGATGAAATAGGATTGATGTATATTAGTATTTTGCTTACTGTTCTGTTGACAGAGAGGCAGTATTCAAATGTTGGATATAATTATTAATAATATGTTAAACTCTAGATTAATGAAGCCCAAGTTAATGACTTTTTCTTTTATGTATGAAAAGAACTTGTTCAGTCAGACATTTTTCTATGATGAATCACTCCTTTTCAGTAAGGAAGGTTATTGGTAATTCTCCTATCTTTTTCAGGCCTCTAGAGCGCTACCCTGTTTGCAAAGTATTACCCATGGTTTAGAAAAACAAACCTCTTTTTGGGGATCCAAATTAAGGTCTGCCTTCTCCAAGAAATGTGCTGTGATTACTTCATTTCAGCTATTTCTCTGCCTCCTCTGATTGACTACACCCTGCAACTGGATGAAATTTAACAAACACAGACAGTCTTGACTCAACGAGTTTTCCACTTTATGATGGTGCAAAAACAATATGCATTCAGTAGAAGCCATACTTTGAACTTTGAATTTTGATCTTTTTCCAGGCTAGCAATATGTGGTACAACACTGTCTCATGTAGCTAGGCGGTGGCAGCCCCCAATCAGTCACTCAATCATAAAGGTAAACACCTGATACGCTACAGCAGGCTGTGCTGCCCATGATTTTGCCCAGCTTTAGGCTAATGTAAGTGTCCTGAGCACATTTCAGGGAGGTTGGGCTAAGCTATGATGCTCAGTTGGTTAGGTGTATCAAATGCGTTTTCGACCTACAATGATTTCAACTTCAGATGGGTTTATTAGGACACGGTTAAGTCGAGGAACATCTGTACTGAAAATGCTCTAAGGTTAAGACACCATCCTGGATGCTGGGGTAGGCCGTGAGGAGTGAGAAGGTCACGGGCTCCAACGTGAAGAGAGGGTCAAAGGACAAATCCAACAGAGAAGCTCTCCAGGCCCCAGAATTCATAATCTACTGAAGGGCACACGTCGGACATTTATACCATATGAGGCAAGTAGTGGTAAATGAAAAATAGAAACAGAAAATGTTGAGTGTACAGAAAGAAGAGATTCACTCTGACTGAGAGCGTCTAGGAAGCCTTCTTAAGGAGAGGGGATTCTAGCAAAGTCTTGAAAGGTGTATTCAATCTGGGGAAGAAGTTAGATCCGCAGTTAGACCCAAGCTGCTGGATCTGGGGTAGGATTGCAGAACACTAGGGAAAGGAAGGAAGCTGGACCATGGGGCGTCTAGTGGGATGGACTCTTGACACAGGTAGACACCTGTGTCCCTAAACCAAAGTGTGCCAAGTATCACCATTCTTTACTCTGCTTGAATCAACTTAACCTAGACTCTGAGCTTCTATGTCACCGAGCAGGTGGAAGTCCTATCTCAGCCATGACAGGCTTTTCTCTCTGTCCCTAGGAGTATACAATGCTTTTAGGGACCACAGAAAAAAGGAGCAGAGGCGTCTATGCTCCAGTCCATCACAGTCAGCACTGAGGTCTTCAGAGTCAAAGCCTGGGAGATCATATGAACGCTTGCTCCTTTCAGACGGAGAGTGAGGAGAAGGCATCTTTGCCTTCGCTGGCATCCCAGGGCTACAGTTCAGCCTCTCTAGACCCAAAATTCGGTCATTTCCCTCTTAGGCCTCTCACCTTCCTGGGACTTTACCCAAGAGGTAGCCACTCCCAGGACTTCTATCTCCTCTCTACTTGGGAAAAATCACTGACTCTCTCTTCCTCTAATTTCTAAGATAATGCTTTAATCTTCTTCCCACCTCAGGGATCACTATAGTTGTATGAGTCCATCTAGGCTGCTATAACAGAATCCCATAGACTGGGTGGCTTCAGGAAAAAACATCTCTTTCTCACAGTTTTGGAAGCTAGGAAGTCCAAGATCAAGGTACTGGCTTATTCAGTTCTTTGCAAGGGCCTTCATCCTGGCTTGGAGACAACCACCTTCTCGCTCTGTGCTCACCTGGCCTGACCTGGGTGGCAAAGAGAGCTCTCTTCCTCTTCTTCTCAGGGCACTGATACCATCATAAGGATCCCATTCTCATGACCACATCTAAACCTGCTTATCTCCCAAAGGCTCCACCTCTAAGTATCATCATATGGGGTTACAGATTCAACACATGAATTTCAGGGAGACACAAACACTCAGTCCATAACAATAATATGTGCAATGAGCTTAGGTTTTTGCAAACTGCGGGAATGCTGTCAGCTCTGCAATGCAAGGAGTAGGAACAGTCCAGCTCTTTGTTTGAAACAGGTGGAAGAGTGGAAATACAGAAAACAAAGCTCAAGGTAACAGTATCTCAGGAACAAAATCAGCCACGTGGCTTATAGCTTTTCTCATATGGCTGTATTTTGCTGTTACTTCCCTTTTTATTTGGATGAATTTTCAACCCAATTGTATCATATATACCTTGAGGCCAATAAATATGCTTTACATTTTTTCATCCCCTGTGGCACTGAGGCAAGTTGTATGATTAGAGAAAACACTGATGAATTTTTGTTGAGTGACAAGAAATGAATGTTCTCCAAGTCTCCCAAGGATACTACCCAGGGCGGGCTCTATGTGGAAAGCAGTCTATGGCTTCTCATGAATATGGCATTTCCAACCATGTCCCAACACACACACAGATGTACGCGCACACACTCCTTAGAGCACACATCAATCAATAAATAAGAATCTCAAAGTCACAGAAGAGTTTCTCATTTTGGATGTTATTTCCCTTTTAGCTTTAGGTGATGGAGAAAGTGGCACTTACTATCACTGCAAAATGTTCTAATTTGCTGTGTGACCGTCATACGGGTAATTTACCCAATAGAAAAGGTATCAGATATAGAAGAAAGACTATGCCCCCTTGAAACCACATTTCCAAAGGTTGCTGTAGTTGAGAGTCAGGAGGAACAGTAAGTTGGATAAGTCTTCATTATCATTATAATTTAAACCCAGTCTATAAGATCCCCTTCGTCTCTACAAAAGCACATGCCAACTAGAATACACACACAGGCATGTGCGTGCGCACACGCACGCACACACACACACAACTAGAATTCTAAATAGATGTTGTATTGGTTTCCTATGGATAGAAATATATTTGTTGTAACGTTACTGCAAACTTAGTGGCTTAAACAACAGAAATTTATTCTCTCACAATTTTGGACTCCAGAAGTCCAAAATCAGTATCACTGGACCAAAATCAGGGTGTTTGCTGGGCTACACTCCATCCTGAGGCTCTAAGGCAGGATCCATTCCTGGCCTCTTTCAGCTTTTGGTGGCTATAGTATTCCTTGGCTTGTGGCCACATCACTCCCATCATCCAGGTCAACATTATCGAGTCTCTCTCTGCTCCATCTTCACATTTCCTTCTTTTCTTATGTCAGATCTCTTTCTGCTTCCCTCTTATGAGGATACAGGTCATTGCACTTAGAGCCACCTGCATAGCCCAGGACCATCTCATGACCTCAAGATCCTTAATCACATCTGCAAAGCCCCCTTTTTCGTACCAATTCAGGTAACATTCACAGGTTCCAAGGATTAGGATGTAGATATTTTGGGGAGGCCACTTTTCATCCTACCACAGAGGTGTTCTTATACCAACTCCAGAGCTCCCCTAAACAGTAATTATTAACAGGACAATTATCCAGTGTGTAGACTATTTGGACATTTTGCTTTTCTATTTTATTATTCTCTGGCCTTTCTGGGCCACATTGTTCTAAGAGTAGAGAGATGAAACTCAAAGGGTCAATTTAACAATTAAATTAATGAAAGGTTGATGAGTAGCTTTTCCTTGCATTGCAGCTCTGACAAATGGTTGATGAGTAGTTTAATTCGTTGGCTAAAATGAATATAATATTACCTGAGATTTGTTTATTCCTTGCTCAATTTAACTCAGATAATCAAGAATCAATAATAGAGAGTTGGGAACCCAAAAGGTAGATCAAATAAATCATTCATTTTCTATTTGTGTTTTCTTTAGGCTCTCCTCTTGCTAGTTTCACAAATTATAAATTAATGAACCATGCAGAAGTAGACTGTGAAATCTGTCCTCACGGGCAGGAGTCTCAGTTCTGTTTCTGTTTACTCTGGAATTACTCTGGCCAGTCACTGTGGGAAGTTTGAAAAATGATAAGAATGAATCTATTTATTTCTTTATATTACACTAGGATTCTTTAAACATAATGGATCTAATGAATCCAGTTTCTTTGTTTAACAAAAACTTCAGAAAGTGCTTTTGTATTTCTAATAAATATTTAATGATGTGGGTTTAAATATTTATAAATTCATTCATTCATTTATCTGTTTATTCGGCCACTATTTAATCAATGCCAACTGTGTGTTTGCCACTGTTCTGGTCACTGGGGTACCTTAAAAGTCTGAATGTACCTTGCAGTACTCTTAAAGCAAAGCTTAAATACTGAGAGAATCTAATTTATGTGAGTTGGTTTGCACTTCTAAGATCCTAGGAAGAAGGACGTTAAAGAAATCTAAGTCAACATTGGCCTTGACTCACTCCTTCACGTATCAGGCAGCTCTAGCAGTGCTGTGTTGTGGATAGAAGTGCCTCTTTCCAACTCCCACTAGCCTGACTGCATTGGATAGAAAGCTCTGATATGGTTTGGCTATGTCCCCACCCAAATCTCATATTGAATTGTAGCTCCCATAATCTCCATGTGCCATGGAGGGACCCCATGGGACGTAATTGAATCATGGAGGCCGGTCTTGCCTGTGCTGTTCTCATGATAGTGAATAAGTCTCACAAGATCTGATGGTTTTATAAAGGGCAGTTCCCCTGCACAAGCTCTCTTGCCTGCTGCCATGTAAGACATGCCTTTGTTCTTCCTTCACCTTCCACCATGATTGTGAGGCCTCCTCAGTCATGTGGAACTGAGTCCATTAAACCTCTGTTTCTTTATAAGTTACTCAATCTCAGGTATTGCTTCACAGCAGTATGAAGATGGACTAATACAAGCTCTAAAGCTAGGATAGTGACTGGAAGGCCCCCGTTCGGAGGGTTTAAACTTATGTTTCAACAACCCAACGTAAAATGAAGATCTGATCAATTAACCAGGTGATTGAATTGAGGAAGATAGCCAACCAAAGTTATTCTAACTCTGGAAAGAAATTTTTTACCACCTTCACGTTCCAATAGATGAATCAAATGAATAGTGATTATTATCACATTAGCAGTATAAATGCCTATGTGATTCAGTGTTGTAAATACACACACTTCAATTTTGCCTAGGTATTTTCATTATTCTCTGTACCTCCATCATAACTCCACTGTGTATGCTTATGATTTTTATCATTATAAATAAGTTATTACTCAGACAATAAACTTATTTCTTTATTAAAACTCTTTATTTAGGATGGTTGTATTAGGTTGTATTTAATCTCTTTATTAAGATGATTGGCTTTCTGAATTATTTTGATATGCACTGAAAACAAGAAGTAAATAAATATAACTTAGAAAAAACAATAGGGCAAGAGATTGAAAGGAAGGTTAGATTTCACCATCTTGGCACTGAGCATGTGTCCAACCCAGAAAACAGGAATTCTCTCCTTCTTTTCAGAATGACTATGTTTTGGCAGGCAAAACTGCCACTAATTTATTGATTTCTTCTCTTCCTGTTAAAAAAATAGTGAATATTTCACTTAAGCCTAACTTGTAAGTATCAAGACAAAAATACTATGACATCGCCTTAGTATTTTTTTGAGTTGACATTTGCACAACTCAAACATCCTATCTACTTTTTAACCAAGGATTGTGTATTATTGAAATTGGGTGGCTGTGTTTTACCTCTTTGCTCAGATGTGTTTACGAAAACCATTGAGGGCAGGCATGGTGGTTCACACATATGAACCCAGCACATTGGGAGGCTGAGACAGGAGGATTACTTGAGCCCAGGAGTTTGAGACCAGCCTGGGCAATAAAGGAACACCCTATCTCTTAAAAAATCTTTCTTAAAAAATTAGCCAGGCATGGCTAAGGGCATACCTATAGTCTTAGCTATTTGGGAGGCTGACACAGGAGGATTGCTTGAGCCCAGGAGTTTGAAGCTACAGTGAGCTACTCTTGTGCCACTGCCCTCCATCTTGGGCAACAGAGAGAAACCCTGTCTCTAAAAACAAAAATAAAGAAAAGGGTTGAGTACAAATAAGCATTTATTGGGAAACAGTTGTCAGTTTCCAGCCTTTGATCATCTTCCATTCCTCCCCCTGAATATTTCTTCCTGAATGATTGGTCAGGTGACAGCTTTAAGACTTAGCTCAAACCCATTGGAGCCTGGCTGTCCAGATGACCTGGTGTGGCTGGAAAGGATTTTGCCCTCCATGGACGTGACACTGTGGGATGATGTCAAGGGCTCTGGGGTGGGACAGAAACAAGTGGAAACTGGATCTGCCTGTCACTAGCTACTTGACCAGGGCCAAGAGATTTTTCCCTTTCTGAGTTGCCAATTTCTCCACTGTGAACTGCATACAGTCGTAAGTACAGTGGTCACGGAGTGGGTGTAGTGGGCCTGCTGAGAGAATTCATTTAACCTTCTTCAGGCTCAGGGAATGCCCACCTAGTGGGGCTTCTCTGCATCCTGTTCCTCTGGCCCTTGTCCCAGTCCTCTGCACTCTACCATGAGGAAAATCAAACTGAATTTTGATTCAGTTTGGGCCGCGTCTTTAACAGAAGCCCTATCTCTAGCAATCCTGTACTTTGTCTCTGGTTAGTGCACAAGGATTAATGTACTTCAGGTTTTACCTTTTCCTTTGGACTGTGAATTCCGTCAGGCCACAGAGTTTGACACACTCATCTTTGTCTTCCCGCCATCTTACCCAACACCTGGAGAGGTACAGCTGTTTCATAAGTGTATGTTGAAATGAAATAAAATGAATGTAGTACATGGCAGAAGGTTGTCTCTTTTAAATACGAATATAGATGAATCTATGCATTCATGCATGCATCAAATTTATATTGATTACTTCTTGTGTGAAAGATCTCCAAGCTCTCTCCTCAGCTTCAAATATGTAGAAACCTTCTGTTGAGCTGATGAGGAAAAAGAAACATAAATTTTTTAAACGACCTGTCTAAGGTAATTAAGTTATTAAAATGCTTTTTCAGTGCAAAACACTATTATCTATCTATGCATATGTATACCAGGTTCAGACTCTCTTTTTCTACTTAGGTTATGGGGAAAAGCTCATCAGCTTCAGTTGAGATTTTCACTGCTTTGAAGAACTCATTCCTAATTTTCATTGCCTTAAAAAATGATAAAAACTTCTTCGTTATTTTTATCACATTTTTGTCACATGCATTTATTGTCTTCTCTGCAGTCTCGCTATGCATCCCTCAACAGCCTCGTGACTCCACCGTGTTTTTGCATTGGGTCCTCTGGGGGAGTAGAACAATATGGCCAACACTCATGAAGCACTTATTGTGTGTGAGGTATTTTATTGTAAGCACTTTACACTTAATAACTCATATTTACCTTCTGAGGTAGGTTAAGAAAAAAAAAGGTAGGTAGATAGTTTTTGCACCTGCAAAGCCCCACTTTGCAGATGAAAAAATTGACGTTAAGTAACTTGCTCAAAGCCCCACATTTGGTAAGCTATGGAGCTGGAATTTGAACCCAGGCAGTCCGTCATTAGAATCAGTGCCCATGACCACCATGCTCCACAGTCACAGGCTACAATGAAGATGGTGCATTGGACACATTTGAATGTAATCCACATGCAGATAGGGTTTGCATATGCTAGTGGGAAAACCCTTTGAATACTACCAGGACTCTATCATCTAGTCAATCTGTAACACCCAGAGGGAGTTCACATTTTTCTGTACTGCCATCCGGCGTAATGTCAGCTCTGTATTCAGGCACAGGAGGAGATATAGTGGTGGATACTCAATAAGTACTTACAAAATATGAAGGATCACTAAATAGGAAAAGCAGATATTAATACCTTCACCTCTGTGGTTGTAATCAGTAGGCCTCCCTTTCATGAGATAAGGAATTACTTTATAATGTCAATGTTTTTCTATAAATCTATGTTGGGCCATTCTTGCATTACTATAAAGAAATACCTAAGCTGGGTAATTTATAAGAAAAGAGGTTTGGGTCGGGTGGGGTGGCTCACACCTATAATCCCAGCACTTTGGGAGGCTGAGACGGGTGGATCACCTGAGGTCGGGAGTTCAAGACCAGCCTGACCAAAATGGAGAAACCCTGTCTCTACTAAAAATGCAAAATTAGCTGGCCATGGTGGCACATGCCTGTAATCCCAGCTACTTGGGAGGCTGAGGCAGGAGAATCATTTGAACTCGAGAGGTGGAGGTTGTGGTGAGCTGGGATAGGCGACAGGAGCGAAACTCTATTTCAAAAGAAAAAAAAAAAAAAGAGGTTGGACTGATGACGAGTCTGCAGGGTGTACAGGAAGCGTGGCACCAGCATCTGCTTCTAGGGAGGCCTCAGGAAGCTTAAAAATCATGGTGGAAGATAAAGGGGAACAGGGACTTCATATGGTGAAAGCAAAAGCAAGGAGAAGAGAGCCAGTGGTAGGAGGAGGTGCCACGGTTTACAACAACCAGACCTCGCAAGGATTCACTCACTAACAAGAGGACAGCACCAAAGCATGAAGGATCTGCCCTGATGACCCAAACACCTCCCACCAGGCCCCACCTCCAACACTGGGGATTACAATTCAACATGAGATACTGGGGGGATAGCCAAACGAGATCAGTATCCTTGAATGCAGCAGAATGTAGTGATCCTCTCAAACTGAGTGTAAGGGTTTGCTGTACAAAGAATATTACTCATGGCCTCTTTATTTACACTGGTGTGTTGGAATTTAAGTTGGCTGTTGCTGTAGTTTGATGTTCAGCCACTTGCAATCTTGGCTAGCTAACATAAACTCAGACGTTTGGAGTCATACAGAGATTCTTGTTTCCAATGTAATATGTAATATAGTGACTTGGTGTGGGGGTGTCAATTTGATGACTTCAATATCTGTTACCTAAACATATAAAAAAATACAGTCTGTTTCAGTCTTACAGACTGTTATAAAACCAAATGAGGTCATGCCTGTGAACTGCTTTCAGCTCTTTGGTGGAAAATACATTATAAACAGTATGTCTTCTTCTTATACATAATAACTTTGCTGGGGAAGAGCTCAAAATTACCTTACATGGAATATAAGATATTCATGGAGGTATTTGGAAATTTATGTCAGTCTCCCTTGTACTTATTTTTGGAAATGGCAATTTTTCCCAAATAAGACATAGAAACTTATATGGGCAAATGTGGACTGTTAGAATAAAGTTTTCCTTTATCTAAAATTCTTTCCAAAACTAGACAAACAAGTAAAACCAGGTATGGGGGGTGTGTGTGTGTATGTGTAATTTTTATGAGAATTACAAATTGGGTCTGTTGATCTCAGGAGCTATCACTCACTATATAATCAGAGAAGAAAATGACTTGATGCTAGTGTCTTTGTACGGTAGTTGTTTCTGAACTATACTGTATTGCTTTCCCATCATGCACATTGATATGTACACTGAGGTTCATTCTGCATTTGCAAAATAACTCATGAACAAGCCAATGTTCAAGATAATTCGAGTGAAAATAACATCATAAATGTGTAATAACTATCTAACTATACTGAATCCTGGCATGTTGGGAACTGGCAGAGGCCAGTCCTGGATGTGCTCGCTCACTAACTGGGATCCTAGGTTGTTTGAGAACCTGGAGGCAATGTCATGAGCAGGCAACATGATCGCTCTGACTGACCCGGCCATGAGGCACCCAAAGCCCCATCAGAGGCTTTGGAGATGCCATAGGCCAGGTGTGAGGCTGAGATGGGCACCAGATGAGTGACCAAGGGCCTGGCACAAAGGGCCCTGCATGGATTTAGCAGAGCATTCCCAGCCATTTCAGCTGGCTTCTATGCCTACCTGCTTGGGAAGATTTCCCTCCTTGGCAACTTAACAGGCACTAGACAAACTTGGCCAGATATTTGGAGCAAACAGAAGCAGTTCTACAGATCTGTACTGCAATTATTTGTTTCACACAGATAAATAAAAACTGGGATCAAAACTTTGATCAAGAGAAATAAGTTATTAATCCCCCCAGAATTTTAAAAATTCATTTCTGAATCAATTTCATTAGAACAGAAATAAGTCTACCTCAATGGGACAGATATGGAGAGTAGTCTGAAATGAATGGAAAACTAGCTTGCAGTGCTGTCTGGTGGGTGTTGATAACAATGAGGTGCTTCTTTTACCAAAGCAGTGTGTCCAGGGCAGGTGACATGCTCAGAGATCAGGGTAGGGCAGGACTTCAGGGGGTGCCTGGCCAGCAGGAAAGATAATTGTTCATTTTACAGTTTGACCTCAGGTCTAAAGAATCTGCCCGGGGCTGGCCTTGAAGAAGGTTGCATCGTCCCTGCTTTCTGGCAAAGGTAGACTTTCTTATTTGAATCCTAAAGGCTAAAAGAAAAAGAAGAAAAAGAAATTGTCATTAATAACTGTTGGTGACCTAAAACGTTACACGTCATTCAAACTAATATTCCTGTTGAATGTTGTTATTACATGTCACTCAAACTAATATTCCTGTTGAATATCGTTATTTAATTACATTCAAATGATTGACTTGCTTATTATACTAATGAAAGAAAGAAAAACTGGTAAGTGGAAACCTATCAGTGAAATGGTGCTTCTGACTCAAGAGACTTATCAGTAGAATGACCCCATAAAGTTTTCACCTCAAGTAAGGCAAAGCCATATAAGGAAAAAATTCAGCCGGGCATGGTGGTTCATGCCTGTGATCCCAGCATTTTGGGACACCAAAGTAAGTGGATTTCTTGGGCCAGGAGTTCAAGACCAGCCTGGGCAGCATAGTGAGACCCCTTTTAGTTTATTTGTTGTTGTTGTTGTTGTTGTTAGTGCTTATCTATGTCTTGTTATATTTTTACCCCAAATACGCTATTTGTATTAACTATTTTCAGTTCATAGAATGTGGATGTATTTCCATGGCAGTAAGTTTTTCTGTATAATCCATATAATCATTTCAATGGGTGCATTATATTCTATAATATGAATCCCTCATCATTTAGCTGATCTTAAATTTTAATCTTTTTATTGAACATCCAGGTTTACTTTCTCTTTTTGAACAAAATACAGATGGTAATTCCTATGTATATCTTTGTTTTCTTGCTTAGTGAGGGTAGAAACAAGGTCTCTTGTTTATTGCTGCATTCCCAGGAATTAATAAAGCACACAGTAGACATGTAGTATAATAAATATGAACTGAGTGAATTAATGGCCTGGTTATTTCCATAGGATTAGGAGTGGGACCTGATGGTAAGGCAGGCAGCCTGGTGATTGGGGTGGTTGAGCTGCTTGTGGCAGGGACCAGAAGTCATTTAGGTTTGCTGACGCTAGAGGTTGCCTGGGAGAGAGGAAGAGGCACAAAACTGGAGTTGACTTCTTCAGATATTCGCTGAATGCCTACTGTACACATAAGGGCAGGAAATAAAAATCACTTCCTCTCTTGCTTTGTTTTTCCAAAGTGGTCAATCTCCCTCCTGCAGGAAACCAACGTTTAAGGCCAGTTTCAGGCCAGTGTTCCTTGTCCTTTTCACCCTGTTATGCCAGCAGTAAGTAGAGAAGAATGGCAAAGAGCCTACCAGATTTAAGTCTCTACCACTTACTGGCTCTGTGACCTTCAGTTGCCTAACCCCTGGAACACTGGTCTTATCTCTGCAATATAGGGGTGATAATAATAGCTAATAATAATAGTTGTTGTACCTTGCAGGGAGTAAGAGATTAAGTGTTAACTCTTGCTAGCTAATATTATTATGGATTCGGTAAGCTTCCAATAGGTTCCCTTTCATCCTTTTCCGTGAGAGAAAGCCACTGGAAGCCCCAGACAAACCAATTTACTGACACATGTGTATATGTTGAGTTTTCTAAAACACAATTATTTTATGGATTAGGGACCATCTGCAGCTACACTGGTTGTACAGTAACACACTCTTTGATTGAGCAGAGAAATTTTTGTTCTTGTTCTCCTAGCTTTTAAGTCATGCTTTTTCACCACATAGCTATTAATAAACAACAGTGCCTGGCACCTTGGTGAAAAGAGTCACTATTTACCAACACCCCCAGCCCTACTCCCACCCTCTTATAGTAGGAGAAGAGGTCTGTATGAGCTCAATGGAAAGCTGTTTCTGAGCTTGGGGTTGGGAGAACAAGCTGCAAAATGTCCGTTACGGGGTCCAGAATTTCAATGCATGTTGCTTTTTCAAAATAGAATAAATTGTTCATTTCTTCTCTGCTGACCACAGGTAACTCAAAGGTAACCCTAAAGCCGCGAAAGAGAAGGAAGGAAAGTGAGTCCTGACGCGGAATAAGCAGTATTGTATATTACTGAAAGATGTGGAGCTCTGAATATAAAAAGATAGAGAGTTAAGGGCCGGACACTGTGGCTCACACCTATAATCCCAACACTTTGGGAGGCCAAGGCAGGTGGATTGCCTGAGGTCAGAAGTTTGAGATAAGCCTGACCAACATGGCGAAACCCCATCTCTACCAAAACAAAAACAAAAATTAGCCAGGCGAGGTGGTGCATACCTGTAATCTCAGCTACTCAGGAGACTGAGGCAGGAGAATCGCTTGAACCCAGGAGGCGGAGGTTGCAGTGAGCTGAGACCACGCCATTGCACTCCAGCCTGGGCAACAGAGCAAGACTCTGTCTCAAAAAAAAAAAAAAAAGAAGAAGAAGAAGAAGAGAGAGAGAGAGAGAGTTAAAAGACAGAGAGTATGGTTTACTTTAAGAAAAATTCTTGAATTCCCCACCAAAAGATCTTTCTTCTTTTCTTTGAGATGAAGTTTTGCTTTCGTTGCCCAGGCTGGCGTGTAGTGACGTGATCTCGGCTCACTGCAACCTCCACTTCCCAGGTTCAAGCAATTCTTCTGCCTTAGCTTCCTGAGTAGCTGGGATTACAGGCGCCCATCACCATGCCCAGCTAATTTTTTTTTTTTTTTTTTTGCATTTTTAGTAGAGACAGTTTCACCATGTTGGCCAGGCTGGTCTTGAACTCCTGACCTCAGGTGATCCATCTGCCTTGGCCTCCCAAAGTGCCGAGATTACAGGTGTGAGTCACCACGCCCGGCCCCAAAAGATCTTTAAAAATGGCATTTCTTAGAATCCCATCAAGTTCCAAGGTGTAGAGTTAGAAGATGACAGGTATATGTCTCAGGGACTTACCAACTGGAGCAGGAGCTGCAGGCTCCTGGTGGTAGACAGAAGACCAGGTCATGTGTTCAACTTGAATCTTGGTGATGGGGCAGGTGACCATTCTTCTCTTGAATTTAAGGAGCCATTGATAAAACAACTGTTAAATGTTAAACACCTACCTTGGAGTCACAGAAGAGACTCCAGGCATCACCCCACCTAAATCTCTATTAGTCAATTGTAACAAAACAGGCCATTATAGGTTGAACATCCCTAATCCAAAAATCTGAAATCCAAAATGTTCCAAAATCTGAAACTTTGTGAGCACTGACATGACACCACAAGTGGGAAATTCCACACCTGACCTCCTGAGACAGGTTGCAGTCAAAACACAAACTTCTTTCATATGCAAAATCATGAATGATGTTATATAAAACCACCTTCAGGCTACGTGTATGAGGTGTGTATGAAACATAAATAAATTCTGTGTTTAGATTTGGGTCCCAACCCCAAGATATCTCATTATGTATAGTACAAATATTCCAAAATTTGAAGAAAATGCAAGGAGGTTTCAACTCTTTCCAGCTGTCTTCTTCTGTCCCTTAGAGCAGAGATTGCTGTCATCAACAATCACTTCTATTCCAAGTCCCTTCTTGGCAAAAGTGTGGGCTTCCAGACCAAAACTGGACTGTTATAATCATATCTATACCAGCCAAGTGAGCGGCTGCATGGATTCTCCAGAAAGACCACCTTGGTCCCAGTGGACTGTGCCCTATGCAACTCTCTTGACCATCCTCAGAGAAAGATGCATTCAGTGTAATTTGGCCCTGTACTACTTCCAAAGACCTTCAGTTACCAAGCCACAGCACATCAAAGCTACCATCAAAACATAATGAGGCTGGTATTCTAAAACGTTCAAAAAAAGAAACCCGAATAATCCAGCCCTTGGTATAA
Organism: Macaca fascicularis; assembly: GCF_037993035.2. Classification (NCBI taxonomy): domain Eukaryota; kingdom Metazoa; phylum Chordata; class Mammalia; order Primates; family Cercopithecidae; genus Macaca; species Macaca fascicularis. The sequence continues at coordinate 156,850,077 of NC_088378.1, read as the reverse complement.
ACAGGCTTTTATTCTCAAGTCAGGAAGATAAACTGATACATATGCTTCCATTAAAAGGTTGACAAACTACTAAAAATATAGCATATGTACTTAGAATGTTTGCTTTCATCCTTGAGGTCAATATCAACTGGATTTATAATATTCCACACTTCAGATATTGACATTGGGATGAGTGAAAAATAACTTTAGTAAAATGTTTTTTTATTGTACCCTTAAAAACAAAAACAAAAAGGGGCTGACTATTCTGCAAATTTTGGATACCAATTAAGACCTCAGAAAGTCTGGAGGGAACCACAGTTTCCAAAGCCTGCTGGCAGCGTTAGCCTAAGAGAGCAAGTGGCATGCACAAGTGACTGAATCAAGACCACAACAAAGTATGGAAGAACTGGGCAGACAGCATCAGGAGTATTGGCAGGAACTTGAAAACCACCAGACTGGTTCCCATTGCAGTGTGCAATAAATAGTCTTCCCTTTGCTTACAGTTATAGTTCGCTGCTCCCTGTGAGGAAGGCCCTCCTTCCCCTCTTCTCTCCTTGTCCACCCCGCTTAGGTGTCTCTTTCACTGATGATAAATAATGAAAATCCTTGGCAAGGTATAATCATAGCCTGATGACTACACTAAGTATGTGCATTTGTACATCTGAGGGTCAGGGCGATGAAGAGGGAAACCAGTCCCTCTGTAATCAAAATAACTTGATAACACATATCATATATTATAAATATTTAAAACACAGTTAACAAAAATAGTTCTGATTATTTTACTCCCTCAAGGGCATAGGCCCTTTGTTCAACAAATATCATGCCTCCCTTTCTTCTAAAATGTATATCTGAATCTCTTTTCAGACATGAACCTCACTTTGTTTATTACCTTTGATTTCAAAATGTACATTTGAGGCCGGCGCAGTGGCTCATGCCTGTAATCCCAGCACTTTTTGGAGCTGAGACGGGTGGATTACTTGAGGTCAGGAGTTCGAGACTAGCCTGGCCAACATGGTAAAACTCCATCTCTACTAAAAATATAAAAATTAGACAGGCATGGGGGTGCGCACATGTGGTCCCAGCTACTCAGGAGGCTGAGGCACAACAATCGCTTGAACTCAGGAAGCGTAGGTTACAGTGAGCCAAGATGACACAACAGCACTCCAGCCTGGGCGATAGAGCGAGACTCCATCTCCAAAAAAAAAAAAAAAAAAAAAAGTATGTTTGAATCTGGTCTCAAAATACGTACTAGAGTTTGTATTGTATGTTTATTAACTTTTGAGTCCAAGGATTATTTTCTTTGTAGACTGCAAAACAATTTCCAGAAAGGTGGTGAGGAGGAGGGCTTAGGTTGTACTCAGAATAGAACACTTGGAAAAATTATATGTTACGAATTCAGAGGGAGCTGTCACCAGGCTGGTGGATGTCCAACTCATTTCTTCCTGAATGTAGATTTTTTTTAAGGGAATGGCGAAAGCCATATTAAAAAGAAATTCACTAGTAGCAAGAGTATGTGCTAACACAGATCTTCAGAAGATTTTAAAAGCTTACTTAACACCTTCATAAATCCAAAGCGTGGAAGTATGAACAAAAGTGTTATGAAGAGCTGCTGAGTCCAGCTACCATTCCTTTTTCAAGTCTCTTACTTTAACAACACCTACCTGTGTTTTTCCATTTACATTACAAATTAGAAGAAAGTTAGTACGAGACAGACCCTTGCTTCCTTCAATGGCAAGAGTGAGGGCAAGGGCAAAGCCAGTTGATGAGTTAAGTTATTTATTATTGCCTGCATTTACTCATTCATTCATTCATTTATTCAACACTGAAAGATTGCCTTTTGTTGGGCCAGACCCCATGCCCAGCACCATATAAATAAGGCTTTGTGTGGTGAGATAAGGAAAAATTAAAGTAAGTACTATATGACAAGCAAAATAATGGAAGGAGATGTAAGAGAAGTACAGAGAAAAGATGGCTTAATTCTACTTGGGAGAAATTACTCAAAGGAGATCTCTGGGGACTTCAGCCGGTATTAAAGAATGAAGATGTCTTTCATTGGGTTTTAGAGGGAAGGAAGGAAGATTCTAGGCAGAGACAAGAGAAAGCCCAAGTGCACAGAGACATGATTCAGCATGGCTTAGGAAATTTCAACTGTCACTGGAGCACAGTTTGCAAGGGAGAAAGCAGCAATAGATGAGGCTAAAATTTCAGATAATATCCAATTGGAAGTCAAAGTTATTTTTGAAGCAATGGAAGCTGTTGAAGGGTTGCTTGTAGGATATGCTCCGGTCAGATTTTCATTTAGAGGGATCAGTCTGGTGACAGTCTTGGGGTTGGATGAGACGGAGAAGCAGCAGAGAGTTTATCGGCAATAATCCTTGTGACAGAGGGCGGAGCCCAAGCAAAGGCTGGGGCAGTGGGATGGGGAGAACGTGTATTCAGTAAATATTTGGGGGTAGCATCAGCAGGTCTCTAGCCGTAGATGGATGGTACCATAGGTAAAGTCAGAAAGTTGGGAAACCTGCAGCAGTCTCAGTTGCTGGCTTGTATTCATTATAGTAGGCCAGACTAGTGCTTCTCACACAGTTGTAGGGAGCTTTTACTTTCAATTTGTGATCACACTCACTGCCCATGAGTAGTATGTCACTCGTGCCATATGCAACTCACTACAGGAGTTCATCAGTACTCAACCCGGTTATACCCTGCTCAACGAGATGAATCCACTCATGACACTTAGGTAAATGGTAGTATCAAATTATTATAAAAGCTTCTTAATGCTTTACTCTCGAAACTATGCTTCTCTTATTGTGGACTAGTAATAAATTGTTCATAAATCAGCACCAATTCATGAACTACACTTTGAATAGCTAGATTATGATTAAAAAGTACTTTTAAAATCGTCCCCAAATCTCAATGGCTTAACACAAGGGAAGTCTGTTCCTTGCTCACTGTTAACTGTCTGCACCTGGTTGATAAGTAGTTCTCCTCCACTTGGTGACTCAGAGACCCAGGCTCCTTGCACATTCTGTGCACCATCCTCTAGGGCCTTCTCTCAGATCCAGATCTATCTGCCAAAAAATAAAACGACATGGAGGAGAAACATCCACTTCTTAAAAACTGTGACCCAGAATGGCTCATATCACTTCCACTCACATTCCGTGGGTTAGAACTCAGTTGCATGGCCACACCTAATTGCAAAGGAGACTGGGAAAGGTAGTCCAGTATTATACCCAGGACAAAGAGGAAGTGAACTGGGGGGTTGGGAGACAGTCCACGGACTCGGACACGTGAGTATTCTAGATGGTACTCAGAATGACGCTGCTAACAAACCACATAATTCCTTCCAGAAAATATATTCAGCCTGAGGTGCGGTGAAGCCAAAGACAGACTCCTCAGAGGAGTTCAAGGCTTCCCCACAGTCCTGAGCTTCAACCTATCTCACAGCTTTGTTTGGATTAGGGACAGTTCAGATACAAGCGAAGGCACATCTATAGCTTTTGCACAAGGCATACGTGCATGGTTAATTAAATATGCAAGGAGTGCCACATGCATATGCATGGACACTCAGAGGTTGTTTATTACCTTTGATTTCAAAATATATGTTTGAGGCTGGCATATTGTGAATGGACTGGTTCACACTGTGCAGGAATAGATGCCCCTTTAAGCCCAAAGATTTACAATCTTCGTATCTCTACATACGGCTTTTATCTTGGCATTATTTGGCAGTCTTGCGAGTCAAAAGCATACCTTTTGAGGTGGGTCAAGTTGATCATTCTTACAAGACAGACTAGGGGCTTGGAGAGAAAAACAAGATCATTTACAGCAAAGGCTGAGCCTCTAAAACGTTCAATGTGGATTTAGACTTATTTGTTCCCACTTATTCACTGACTAAATAGCCTCTTGGTTCATTAGTTTTAAGTGCTACAGCTAAATCATTCACATTTCATAGAAAATGTAATGAATGCAATTTAAAATGTCACCCAAATAAAGAAATGTAAAAATGTCACCACCACTCTCTGAGTCCTCTTTAGTGCTTTTCCCAATTCAACAATTAGTTTCCTTTACTACCTTTCCATTTTCTCTGCAATATCCTAAAAACGGAATTGAGGCAAACATTTTAAAGGATCATTGGGTTAAATTCCAGACACTTAAGGAAAAGGTTGCCATCCTCTTCAGAAAACAACTCCTTGTGCCACTACGTGACAATGCATCAAATATTTTAATACAATTGCTAAGAAGACAGTAGTTTTGGACCTGGCACAGTGGCTCATGCCTGTAATCCCAGCATTTTGGGAGGCCGAGGTGGGTGCATCACTTGAGCTCAGGAGTTTGAGACCAGCCTGAGCAAAAAAGTGAAACCCCGTCTCTAAAAAAAATACAAAACAATTAGCCAGGCATGGTGGTGCACGCCTGAAATCCCAGCAACTCAGGAGGCTGATGTGGGAGGATGGCTTAAGCCCAGGAGGCAGAGGTTGCAGTGAACCAGGATTGTGTCATTGCACTCCAGCCTGGGTGAGAGAGCCAGACCTTGTCTAAAAAAAAAAAAAAAAAAAAAAAAAAAAAAAAAAAAAAGAAGGAGGAGGAAGAAGAAGACAGTAGTCTTTGTGGAGGTGTGGAGTTGGAATCCCTATCTGAGCTTCTCCATCTTCTAGCTCTGTGACCTGGGCAAGTGACCAAATCTGAGCCTGGGCTTCCTCTTCTGTGAGATTTGGGCAACCCCACAGGGTTATTGTCTTCAGTCACATGTGACACCAAAGCCTGGCATGTAGCACACACTCAAGGAATGGTGGGTCTACTATTGTGGCAGTGGTTTGTGCCCATCAGAGAGAGACTTTAGAGGCCAAACTCCACTCTTCAATCAGTAAGCATCACAGGGATCTACCATTGTCCACTGTCTCCCAGTCTCTATTCTGGGAAGGATAGGGAGGAAGCAGAGCATGGTTACTGCCTTGCTGCATGGCAGGATGTATCCATTTGCTGGGGATGCAATAGCAAAGCACCACAAACTGCGTGGCTTAAAACAACAGAAACAGTCTCTCACAGTCCTGGGAGCAAGAAGTCTGAAATGAAGCTGTTGGCAGGGTTGGTTCCTACTAGAGATTCTGAGGGAGAATCTGCTTCCTTCTCACCCACCTTCTGGGGGCTGTTGGCAGTCCATGGCATTCCTTGGTAGGTGTGTAGCTGCATCACCCCAGTCTCTGCATCTGTCTTCACATGGTCTTCTTCCTTGTGCATGACTGTGTCTGCTTTCTCTCTTTTAAGAACATCTGTCATTGAATTCAATCTCACATTCTAATCTGTTGTGAATGGATATGGTTTGGCTGTGTCCCCACCCAAATCTTGTGTTGAACTGTAGTTCCCATAATCCCCACGTGTTGCAGTTGGGGCCCAGTGGGAGGTGATTGAATCATGGGGGCAGCTACCTCCATGCTGTTCTCATGATAGTGAGTGAGTTCTCATGAGATCTAATGGTTTTATTTGGAGCTTTCCCCAACTTCGCTCTGCACTTCTCCTTGCTGCTGTCACGTGAAGAGGGACATGTTTGCTTCCCCTTCTGCTGTGATTGTAAGTTTCCTGAGGCTTCCCCAGCCATGCAGAATGGTGAGTCAATTAAACCTCTTTCCTTGATAAATTACCCAGTCTGGGGTATGCCTTTGTTAGCAGCATGAGAATGGACTAATACATGAACTCATCTTAACCTGATTACATCTGCAAAGACTTTCCAAATAAGGTCACACTCATGGGTCTGGGAGTTAGGACTTCAACATATCTTTGGGGACCATCACTCAAACCATAACACAAAGGACAGCAAAGAAGCAGCCATTCTTTCTCTTTGTGGTGTTTGATTTCCACAGTGCCCTGGAATCCCTTTCACCCATTGCCTTAGCAAAGGTGTAGCAGGGACAAGAAAGCATTTCCCAGAGAGAATCTAGGGTCGGTTAACCTGCACTAAGCATCACTTGGGCCACTTACCCATTGAAACCAGAGCAGTACCTGGAAGCATCTTGGATGAAAGCTCACTTCCCTCTTTTTTCCTTGACAAGTTTCAGAGAGGAACCTAGTGTTGTCCACGGCTGTCTCCATATCTTCTTCCCTTTGTGCTCTGTCTCACCTCCTGCACTGAGGATAGTGGCAGGGACATGTAAATTTTTCTCCAAGAAATATACTGTCTACTTCCAACACTGCCCCATGCAGCTAGCAAGAAGTTCTAGGACTCAATCATATGGGATCTTTCTCGAAACCTGCTTAACTATCTGCATTAATAATCAGCTTGAGGTCAGAATGGGTAAGAGTTGGTGGTGTTCATCAGCACTCCAAGGTTAGTACACATTGCCACACTTCAATTCCTATATTTTCTCTTTGGTCTTTAGGCTCACCTATGTGGAAAGAAAGACATACATGACATGAAACTTAAAAAATTATTTGCATGCATGAATAAAACATCATTTAAAAGTAATCAAATTGCTTTAATAAAGTTTTTTTTATTCTGAATTGTGAGCACATTGCGAGCATTTGTGAGGGCCTGGGATAAAGAACAGGTGCTTGCAGCAGCTGTTTAAAATTTGCCAGGATCAGCAATGACCCCAAAGCCTGTGGCAATTACCCTCACTGACAAGTTGTCTTAAAAGATATGACAATAAGGGGGCTCACCTTCCCAAATTCATCTTAGATACCCATTTTCATTGTTGTTAACATGATGCTTTTTTACAGATAATCAAAGGGAAGTAGGCCATGGTGTCTGCGTTACTGACTTGTTGAACTATTACTGCTTTACTCAGCCTTTCTTTGTAATTATGAGGTGAGAATAAAAGGTGATAAAGCACAGGTTTTTCTGGAAACAGCAATGCACTTACATTTCCCATTTGTATCTTACTGGGCTCTTTTAAATTGTTTAGAGCCCTCAAGAGAGGCCACATTCACACCAAAACATTCAGACCAAATGAAGACATAAACAATGCACTTTCTCTAATCGTTGAACCCAGTTAGACAACATCTGATGTAAAGCACAAGAATGAAGTCAGCCTGCAGAGGATTAAATCTGCCAGGCAGCACAGCTGCAGGTCAAACTCTCTTCTAAGGTCAGACTCAAAGACCAACAAAAGACCAACAGGTGTGTAAAGTCTGGTAGGTTAAAGGTCTTGCTTGCCGTAGATATAGCACGGGGGAACAAGAGAGCCAAAGGTTTTGTTGAGACTTGTTAACTACAACTATAAGAGTTAAAAGTTGAGTTTGGATGTTGCTATACTTAGCTTATTCAAAGGATTATCTTATTTAGTTTTCTCTACCACTCAGAGATCTTTAAGATAATAGTAATAAGGCTATTATCTTAAAAGGCAGGTACCAACATGGATTCCAAGCACAAAGAAATTATATCAATGGAAAATATAGCAATTTTAACTTAGATTGTTAAATATATTCTATTTTTATGCCAAAATGAAATGCCCAAAGGAAGAATATGAAATCCATGTTATTTTAGTTATACAGAAAGCTAGTCTATTCTTGCTGTTATTGTTTTTGTATGATAAAACTTATAAGAAAATGAAACTATGATTTTTATAAGAACAAATAATAAAACATCTAGAAGCACAAAATATTTCCCCTTTAAAAAATATTATTTGAAAGTAAAAGACTGGAACTGTTGTCTTTAAACTGAGTCGTTTCCTTGTTTGGTCTGATATATTACTGAAATTTACGGTTTTATCCTAAGGTGGAATTGACTAAAATTTAGCATGTAGAGAATATAAAAATCTTTAAATAAACATTTAGAACTTAGGCACGACCAGGCGCGGTGGCTCAAGCCTATAATCTCAGCACTTTGGGAGACTGAGCCAGGTGGATCACTTGAGGTCAGGAGTTCGAGACCAGCCTGGCCAACATGGTGAAACCCCGTCTCTACTAAAAATACAAAAATTAGCAGGGCATGGCGGTGCGTGCCTATAATCCCAGCTACACAGGAGGCTGAGGCAGGAGAATCACTTGAATCCGGGAGGCAGAGGTTGCAGTGAGCCAAGATGGCACCACTGCACTCCAGCCTGGGTGACAGAGTAAGACTCTGTCTCAAATAATAAATAAATAAATAAATAAATAAAACCTAGGCACTGAGTTTACCAAAACATATATACTTGTTGTAACAAATATATATAGATAGATCGTTAAGTGGTAGCTAATGAGGGGGAAGCTATGAGTTTTAGCTTTGTTAATTCATCATTGACTTCAACCTAACGTGTGATATATAAGGATGAATTCTTTCCATTTATTTTATTCACCAAGAGAATGCTTTCTACTGTGGGACTGAATGAGTGGCAGATTATCTTTCTTTGGCGGCCATAAAATGCCAAATAGTACTTGTGGTACAAGTACCTGGATCACAGAAGCATACTGCATGGTCATTTCCATTTTCCTTTTCTGTTTTGTAAATGGAAAATAACAGACTTGATGGTCCATGGTTCCACTGACCTCCACCCCACAGATGCTCTGCCAGATGTCTGGGAAAGCACATGATAAACTACTTGCTACCCAGGGGATGGCATCATTCTGATGTTCGGTGTTTTCCTTCGCTTTTGGCCCTGGGTCTCTGGAGCGCGGGCCAAGGGATCTGATCCCAGCGTGATCCTATTTCAACCCCTGGATGCTGGGAGCGTCCCAGCTAGAAGTTTTGTGAATTACCATACCAGATGGTGAGGGTCACGGTTCTCCAACTGGGGCTGAGTTTTATTACTGCTAAATTAATAACAGTGATTGACACAATAGGAGCTAACAAGAGATTTTTCCCTTCATTCGGGCCACTGTTAATTCTAGCATCTGTAGACATTAATTTCTTTAAATTAATTAGAATATTTGGTAATGCAGGGCAGCAAGGGGGATGGTGTGGTGGGGGGCAGCAACAATGATAGAATTTTGTAGACTTCTTTGAGTCCTGGTAAGAAAACTCAGTAAGAACATACTCTTATTGTGTCCTGAAAACTGGTTAGTTATTATGCTCCCTAAAGAAACAAGACTCTTCATGCTAATTTCTGTCTTACTGCTTCCTCTGGTTAAGAACATCAGATTAATGAAGTATTGTATTACAGCAATCATTTGTTGGGAAAGTACCAGCCTGATTTGGTGCAGGTAGGAGGAGTGAGGGCAGGAACAGGGGGTTGATCCCAACATGATGCCAGAGGTTTATTTATGAACCACTTAGACTGTACCTGTTTAATTAAAGACGGATTTTCTCATTTTGGGGGTAGAGCCAGGAGTAGGTATACCTTCTGCTATGCTGCTAAGGTTATGCTCGGAGTGGGCTGGTACTCGTGAGGTACGAGTGAAACACAGTAAACTTAAATGCCACCTTCCATTAGATTGCTAGCAAAAAATGACTCGAGATTCTGTGTTTCACTGCTCCCGGAGAAGTGCTGAACATGGGAGAGGAAGGGGGCATATCCACAAAACCTGCAGGCAGATCTAGGGGACAAGCTGCACTACCACAAATCTGGGCGGGTACCTCTCAGCAGCAACTCCAACTGGGTTGTCACCTCAGTCAGCCCTGGAGAGACAGCCACCATGTTCTCTCTATTTTTGGAGTCACGTGTCATTGAGAATCCCCAAGCACAAGCAATCCTCCAGTTTTTTCAAAATATGTAGCTATACACCAAAAACATTCTTCAGGTTTTAATGTATTACTTGCAACTAAATTCAAACTGCTGCCCTAAATTTGAGTTGGATGGGCCAGCGTGATATTTTAGGCTCACCAGCTGGCTCAGGGTAGTCTGCAGACCAAAGGCAGGCAGGCTTGTTACAAAGCAGCGTTATTTGAGAAAAAATACCCCAAAAGTGCTAGGATTCTCACAGAGTTAATATCCAAAGTTTCCAGAGTTTCAATGGACATTCCAAGATTACTGGGTTTCATGGAAAAACCAAATGAGGGATACTCTCCCCAGCTTTTCATTCTTGAGTACAACCTAAAAATGGCATCATACAGCCAAGACTCACCCACTTCAGCCTAAGAGACATAAAATCACTTCCTGATCAAACCTGTATTAATTTAGAAGCTTCTAGATTATTGAATGTCAAGCTTGTCCAACTCATGGCCCACAGGCCACATGCTGCTAAGGATGGTTTTGAATGTGGCCAAACACAAATTTGTAAACTTTCTTAAAACACTATGATATGGGCCAGGCGCGGTGGCTCAAGCCTGTAATCCCAGCACTTTGGGAGGCCGAGACGGGCGGATCACGAGGTCAGGAGATCGAGACCATCCTGGCTAACACGGTGAAACCCCGTCTCTACTAAAAAATACAAAAAATTAGCCGGGCGAAGTGGCGGGCGCCTGTAGTCCCAGCTATTTGGGAGGCTGAGGCAGGAGAATGGCGTGAACCCGGGAGGCGGAGCTTGCAGTGAGCTGAGATCCGGCCACTGCACTCCAGCCTGGGCGACAGAGCATGACTCCGTCTAAAAAAAAAAAAAACAAAAACATTATGATATGTTTTTTGCAATTTGTTTTTTTTTTTAGTTCATCAGCTATCATTAGTGTTGCTGTATTTTATGTGTGGCCCAAGACAATTCGTTGTCCAGTATGGACCGGGGAAGCAAAAAGCCTGGACATGCCTGCTGTATTAATATCTATCTATCTATATATATAAAAATTATATACACATAATATATTATATATATTATATATATATAGTGGGTGCTTAGTGCCTGAATCCCTTCTCTGGAGATTGCAGGAAGCAGTAGGATAACCTGGAGAGAATTCTGGGAGTAGCAGATATGGGTTCTTCCACTGGCCCAGAACTTGTTGTGTAATCTTAGGCAAATGCCTTAAAATCTCTGGGCCTACTTTCCCAGTCTGCACAGTGAAAAATTACATCTGGGTCTCTTAAGAACTGACTCATCTCTAAAACTCTAGGAATATCTCATCGTACTATAGGCCAGAAAAATTGTTTAGCATTCATTTTCAAATCCTATATCTAGAAACATGCTTGAGGTCCCTTTATGTGTTGAGTCAATATTTGCCTAGGAGAAGCTCCACAGGAATATTTTAGAGGGATAGTGACTTACGCAGAAAAGCAGAACTCTTAAGTGTTTCATCACATTACTGGTGTCTTTCACAAGACTGTTTCTTCTTCTTCCTTTTATTCTTGAACATTAAAATGTTGTTAAAGATTGTGTCAGCCACGAGGCCACAAGTGTGAAGCAGAGTTGAGTTTGCCTGCGTGAGAATGGGTTAACGTCACCCCTCTAAAGTGGTTTGTTTTAGTCTCTCCACAATTTACAAATAAATTTTGTATTTTACCTAAGCTAGTAGAAAGTAACCATTTTTAACCAGTAATGGGAGATGAAAGTATGCGCATGTATGTTTAATGTATGTTTATACACATATGCAAATATATTTGTGTATATATAAAGGCCATGCTAATTATCATCACAAGTTAAAGTACCATATTCCACCTCAATAATGCTTTAAAAATATAACGCAAAATATATAATATTTATAAAAAAAAGTTTTAATGGGAAAAAGTTCTAAAACCACAAGATATATTCAAATCAAGACTTAAAATACTTTTCTTAAGTCTCTCCTACCTGTCTCATTTCAGACTTCAGTAAACCAGCTCTTTTTTTTTTTTTGAGACAGAATTTCGCTCTTGTTGCCCAGTCTGGAGTGCAATGGCAAGATCTCGGCTCACCACAACCTCCGCCTCCCAGGTTCAGGCAATTCTCCTGCCTCAGACTCCTGAGTAGTTGGAGAGGCTTGCGCCACCAAGCCCGGATAATTTTGTATTCTTTTTAGTAGACACGGGGTTTCTCCATGTTGGCCAGGTTGGTCTCGAACTCCCAACCTCAGGTGATCCACTGCTTTGGCCTCCCAAAGTGTTAGGATTACAGTTGTGAGCCACTGTGCCCAGCCACAAGCCGGATTTTCTTTCACTGGTCCTAAACTTGAAAAATGATTTTGACTTAAGTTTTCTGGGCACTTCTGTCCTGAGAAGTTTCCCTACAGTCTCAATATTATGATGACAGTCTCATATTGAAGAAGACTGCTCTAAGCAAGTCTAGATTCAGAGAACTAGGGATTCTCCTTCCCCAGTTCCACACAACACCAGATATTTTTCAGGGGTGTGTGTGTGTGTATGTGTGTGTGTTTGCGTGCATGTTTTCCCTCTCTTGTTTTAGCTTAACCAAACAAAAGCAGCAATGCCAACTATTTACTTACCATTCCAACATACCTAAGTATGGTACAATAAAAATATTCTAACCTGTTGTATCACAGTAGCTCTAATACCAATCTTCAAGTTATATTCAGCATCTGCCACAAGTCACATTTGTTTTTGATGTAAGTTGAGTTTACTCATGTGCCTATGAAATGGAATCATTTTTATTATTTATAGTGTATGATTTACCTGCTGTACGAATATTTTTGCAGCTTTTTGTATGTGCCAGCTACTTTTCTGAGCACTGGGTATTCAAAAAGCCAAATCAAACAAAATATAAATATATGGTGCTAAAGGCGGTCACAAGTCAGTTGTGCAGTAGAGGTAACCTGACTCCCTGAGGCTCACTTTGCAAGTGCTAAAATTGTCACACAGTTCCCCCTTGTCTGAACCAATCCCAGTCCTTGTGACTAGGGCAGCTGGTCAAATCATATATTCACTGCTAAACAGTATTATAAATGCATCTGTCTTTGGTAAAGATTAGCCTATCATTCTTGTGCCATTGGATATCACCCCTGTGCTTGTTGTCCTGAACAGTGTCCTAATGGAACAGCCAGACTGTGCCCTTCCCCTCCCGAAAGATGTCATCCAAACAAATAAAGAAGTTGCCTTCAAAGACCTGGATGTGGCCATTCTCTTGGACTCTGTGCCAAGAAGGAAAGGTGTAGAGAGGAAAGATTTACTGAAAATGTAAAAATCTTCAAATGGCAGGGTGCAGCCTTGGAGAAATATGACAAGAAGTTCATTAAGGTTATTGCTATGGGAAACCCAGCCAGTATCAACTGCCTGACTGCCTCCAAGTTGGCTCCATCCAGCTTCAAGGAGAACTTCAGTTGCTTGACTTGTTTGGATCACAACCAAACTCGAGCTCAAATTACTGTTAAACCTGGTGACTGCCGACAGTGCAAAGAATGTTACACATCTGGGGAAACCATTCCTTGACACAGTATCCAGATGTCAACCAAGCCAAGGTGAAGTTGCAAGGAAAAGAAGTTGTTTATGAAGCTCTGAAACATGACAGCTGGCCCCAGGGAGAATTCACGACTGTGCAGCAACATGGTCCTGCTGTCCTCAAGGCTTGAAAACCATCCAGGGCAATGTCCACTACAAGAGCCGTCTCCAACCACCTCAGAGACATCCGGCTTGGAACCCCATAGGGAGAGTCTGTGTCCACTGGGGTTGTCTCTGATAGTGACTCCTGTGGTATTCCCAGTCATCGTTCTACTCATTCTCTGTTGTATTCAAGAGTAAGACCTGGACATTTGTTGAAGCTCTCTCTGTTAATGATTCCTCATGTAAGAAGATGGATCTTACTGCAAAGGAACTGGCAGGGAAGAAAAAGAAACTGCTTTAGAATTGCTTTCCTCTGTCTGACTATAAATCATTTTGATGTTACTAAATGCCGCAAACAGGAGAATCTAAATGTCGTCTTTGACGCTAGTACTAAATAGTAATACTGCTATGTGTAAATTACTCGTGAAAAACAACATGTTTTGAAGATTATGTGCTTCTCAGGACAGACCTGTGAGTGACAGTTTATTATCATGCCATTAATCCTGCATTCTAACTAAAAATATATGTTCAAATAAAAAATAATAAAGGCAGTCACAGGTTCCACTCTCTCTGATAGACACTCATTCCATCCAGATTTTGCTTCTTCTCATTTCCTTCAGAAATAGATCCTAAAATGTACAGAGTCCAAGCAATGTGTGAAGTTCTATCCACATCTTCTTACCAGGCCAACCTACTTTAAAAATATGCAAACAGTGTTTGTGTGTGCATAAGTAAGATCAAAATTTATCACCATGATTCCAAGGTGCAAAAAAATGAGAGATTTTCTTTAATTGACCTTATCTTGCTCTCGTTCTCTAAAATGCTTTATTTTTGTCAACTGAAAAGTAACAAATTCTTTTAACGCACTGTGCAGAGTTAACACGGCAGGCCTGAGATTGCTATCTTTAGAAAGCCCTGCTTGCGAGGTTGGCCCTTGGCTGGTGTGCAGGAATTTGGATTTGGGGAGGGTTTCCACCATTCCCAGAACGGATAAGAAGGACTCACTGTGCCTAAACTGTACAAATTATATGGTTTCTGCCAAACAACCTCTTTCCTTGTTTGGGGGTCTGGAATTTGGGTATGTGCCAGGCAGCAGTGCCTAGTGACCCGCCCCCAATAAAAACCATAGATCCTAAGCCTCTAATGAGCTTCCCTGGTAAACAACACTTCAGACCTGAGGTCACAACTTATTGCTGGAGGAATTAAGTGTGTCCTATGTGATTCTGGTGGGAAAGGATCCTTGGAAGCTTGTGTCTGACTTCCCTGGACTTCGCCCCATGCGTCTTTTCCCTTGGCTGCTTGTGCCTGGCATTCTCCTGCTGTAATAAATCTTAGCCATGGGTATGACTCTATGTTGAGTCCTGTGAGTTCCCCTAGTAAATCCCTGAACCTGGAGGTGGACTTGGGACCCCTGGACACATAGTAATTATTGAGGTGTCCTATGTGCTGAGCACTTCTCTGGGAGCTGAGGATATAGTAGTGAGCAAAACAAAAGTCCCTGCCCCATGGATTTTACATGCCTTGGGGGTGAGAGGGTGGAGGAGGAGAGGAAGGAGACAGGCCATACAAAACAGACAAGTAAATTGTGTAATGTGCCTGACAATGAGAAGTGCTATGGAGGAAAATAAAGCCAGAAAGGAGGTAGGCAATAAGGCCTGTCACTTTAAATAGGGGAGTCATAGAAGGCTTTGAGTTAAGATCAGTAGGAGAAGGGGTAGGAATATCTGGGGACAAGGCTTTCTAAGCAAAGGGAACAGCTGGTGCTACAGGCCCTGAGCTGCAAGCATGTTCAGTTCGGGGACAGCAAGGAGGCCAGTGTGGCTGCAGGGCAGGGAGCCACAGGTCGGAGGGGTAGAATATGAGACCCAAGAGTACAGAGGGCTGGATCAGGTGGGCCATTGCCAGCTTTCTGGCTTTTATTCTGAGTGAGGCAGGAAGTCATTAGAGGGCTGTGAGCAGAGGAGCGACATTAAAAGGTTTGTTTTTAAAAGTATCACTGTGGCTATTGATGGAGAATACATTATAGGGTGGCAAAAGCAGAAGTAGGAAGGACGGTCAGGAGATTATTGTAATAACCTGGGACTCATGGGTGAATTAGATATGTGATGGGGGAAAAAAGGGGGAGTCAATAATGATTCCAGGGCTTTGAGCCTGAGAACTTGATGAAGTTGCCGTTTACTTTGGGGAAACTGAGGAAACAACAGTTTTGAAGGGGAAGGAGAAGAGAGAAATTGGAATTTTTTTTTTTTTTTTAGAGATGGAGTTTTATGTTGTCACCCTGCTGAAGTGTTGTGGCACAATCTTGGTTTGTTGCAGCCTCGAACTCTTGGACTCAAGCAATCCTCTCACTTGAGCCTCCCAAGTGTCTGGGACTACAGGCATGCACCACCACACCTGGCTAATTTTTGTATTTTTTTGTAGAGATGAGGTCTCCTTATGTTGCCCAGGCTGGTCTCGAACTACCGGGCTCAAGCAATCTTCCCACCTCGGCCTTCCAAAGTGCTGGGATTACAGGCGTGAGCTACTGCTCCCAGCATGGAAATTTGGATTTTAGATGTGTTAAATTTGAGATGCTTAACAGTCTAGTAAAACCATACGGTTGATATTTCTATTTTGTAGATGAGGAAACTGAGGCACAGAGAGGTTAAATGATTTGCTCAGGGCCACACATCTGAGAAGGTTTCAAATCCTCAGTCTGGTTCCAGCATGCATTCTCTCAACCCCTCCACTATACTGGACTTGCAATCTTCTAAGCTAAAATGACTTCCCATGATGCAATAATAGATATACATTAATAACAAATACGTAAATATTATTCAAATAAGATTAATACAATATAATAAATAACAAATACTTATTTGTAAATATTATTATTATTATTATTATTTTGAGACAGAGTTTCACTCCTTGTTGCCCAGGCTGGAGTGCAATGGCACAATCTCGGCTCACGGCAACCTCTGCCTCCTGGGTTGAGGTGATTCTCCTGCCTCAGCCTGCCATGTAGCTGGGATTACAGGCATGAGCCACCACACCCAGCTAATATTTGTATTTTTAGTAGAGACGGGGTTTCTCCATGTTGGTCAGGCTGGTCTCGAACTCCCGACCTCAGGTGATCTGCCTGCCTTGGCCTCCCAAAGTGCTGGGATTACAGGTGTAAGCCACTGCGCCCAGCCTGTAAATATTATTTATTTGCAGTTTGTTAGCATACGGATGGCTACTAAGTAATCGATAAAAAGTTTTCCCCAGGAAGCTGTCTATTGGAAACAGAAGTTTCAAGACCGTGCATTGCCATTTGATATCGTTGTTCCGCCTATAATTAATGAACGATAACCTAATAATACAATAAAGAGAACAGAGGAAAGAAAAAAGGGAAAAAATATTGTTTAAAACCCTAGGAAGACTCCCACACTATAAGAGTACGTATGCACAAGGTTAGTCTTTGCAGTGTTATCTGTAATTGCAAAGTATGGGAAATGCCCTGAATGCCTGAACAGAAAAGTGGTCAAACTACAGTATGTACACACAATGGAGAATAATGCAACTGTAAAATAGAATGAAGTGACCCGTATGAACTGATAGTGATTTCCAAAATATATTGTTTAGTTTTTCTAAAAAAAGCAAAGTCCAAAACAATGACCGATAGTAGACTACTTTTCAGTTAGGAAAGAAAGGAATTTATATATATGTGAATATACTTACTTTTTCAAAAAGGTATACCAAGCATGAAAGATATTGTTCACCCACTAGAGAACGGTATGAAACAAACGAGGGGAGGCCGGGCGCAGTGGCTCACGCCTGTAATCCCAGCACTTTGGGAGGCTGAGGTGGGCAGATCATGAGGTCAGGAGATGGAGACCATCCTGGCTAACACGGTGAAACCCCGTCTCTACTAAAAATACAAAAAAATTAGCTGGGCGTGGTGGCGGGCACCTGTAGTCCCAGCTACTTGGGAGGCTGAGGCAGGAGAATGGCGTGAACCCGGGAGGCGGAGCTTGCGGTGAGCGGAGATTGTGCCACTGCACTCCAGCCTGGGCGACAAAGTGAGACTCTGTCTCCAAAAAAAGAAAAAAAAAAAAGAAAGAAAGAAAGAAACGAGGGGGCACCATCACTTTTCTGAGTGTATGTTTTTATATAATTTTGACATTTGATCCATGTAAATGTTTTACATACTTTCAAAATAATAATAAGAATAAAATCGACAGGGGGAAAGCCCTAAAATGGAAAGTACCCAGAAACAAACCTAATGCGTTTCAAATGAGTAACAAACCACACTGGGGAAGAAGAGGAAAGAAGGATTCAACCCAAGGGAACTTTGAACACAGTGTTTCAATTACATACTCTCAGATTAAAGGCAAAAAGAACTCTAAACAAATATTGAACTCTAGTTAATAGGTCTTTTGCAGTGGAACGACTGAGCAATTCTAAAACTGGTTTCAGTGAGTTTTACGATTTGACCTAGATTAACAATGGGTGCCAGGTCTCACTATCAGAAATGGGAGCTACAGGCCGGGCACGGTGGCTCACACTTGTAATCGCAGCACTTTGGGAGGCCAAGGTAGGCAGATCACTTGAGACCAGGAGTTTGAAACCAGCCTGGCCAACATGGTGAAACCCTGTCTCTATTAAAAATACCACTGGAGTGCCACTGAACTCCAGCCTGGGTGACGGAGTGAGACTCTGTCAAAAAAAAAAAAAAAGACAAAAAGAAAGAAAGAATACCTATAAATATGGAAAAGTAAAATTATAGAATGAAACTTGTGGTGTTGAACTGGAATTGGAAATATTACTATAAACTTCTGGGGTTTTTTTTTTTGTTTTGTTTTTGTTTTTGTTTTTGGACCATGTCTTGCTCTGTCTCCCAGGCTGGAGTGCAGTGGCGCAGTCTTGGCTCACTGCAACCTCCACCTCTCTGGTTCAAGCAATTCCCCTGCTTCAGCCTCCCGAGTAGCTGGGATTACAGGCACATACCACCACATCCAGCTAATTTTTTTGTATTTTTAGTAGAGACGGGGTTTCACCATGTTGGCCAGACTGGTCTTGAACTCCTGACCTCAGGCAACCCACCCGCCTCAGCCTCCCAAAGTGCTGGGATTACAGGTGTGAGCCATCGCGCCCAGCCAAACTCCTGGTTTTTAAGACAGATAGATAGGTTCATGGATGGATGGATGGATGGATGGATGGATGGATGGATGGATGGATGGCAGACATTGATAGAGATAAGCATGTGTGTAGATGTGTCATCAGTAATCCCTGCTGCCCAGTCTTTTCATGACTGAAGGATTTATTACCAAAAATGCTGGAAACATTGTTGGCTAACAGGTCTCAGCTGCCAGCCCTTTTCGGAATTGCCTTAGCTATTGCCTTAGCTCTCTTGCGTAGAGAGCCACCTTGCCCGACTTCATGAACCCTTCCTAGGGAGGCTCATATTCAATGACTGATTGACTCAGGGGTATGAAGGCCTGAATCCCTCATCCCAACTCAGAACAACTCTAAAGGAACATCCAGCATCAGAGCTCCCATGGGATCAACTGAGGGCTGTCTTCTCCCTGTGCCCCATCCTGCTTCCTTCCCTTGCATTCCATAGTGGTTCATCCCTAGAGCACTCCCTAACAAACGTTCTGCTCACTAATTTCTGTCTGCGTTCAGTTCTCAGGGAACCCTTCCTGTAAACCGCATGTGTGAGTGCACACACACACACACACACACACATTCACATCCTAGCTCTTTCTGCTGAAAGGGCCTAGAAGCAATGACACTCCTGTAGCAATGAGCACTCCTAGTGCTCAAATATTGATATCTAAACATTATTTCCGATTAGCAGGGTGTGGTAGTACACACCTGTGGTCACGGCCACTCGGAGGGCTGAGGTGGTAGAACCACTGGAGCCTGGGAGGTTGAGGCTGCAGTGGGCCGAGATCCCATGGCTGCAGTCCAGCATGGGCAACAGGGTGAGAGACCCTGTCTCAAAAACAAAACAAAACAACAATTATTCTCCACTAAAATGAACAACGGCTCCTTGGAGAAATGGCTGATTCCAGGGTTGGAAAAGAGAAAATAAAAAATGATCCTGAAACATCTTGAACCAGAAAGTAAAGAAGTGTTCAAAGAAGGATGGGGCCATGTCAAAAGAACACGGGAAATAGCTTGAAGGGTTCCCACTAGCCAAATCTTGTACAATTTGAGCATCAAAATAATGACAGTAACAAAGTATAGCTCACTGAATAAAATAAGAATCCATGAGTCTATACTGTGATAAGTAAATAAATGAATAAATAAACGAATAAATCGATGAGAAGGAAAAGCTCTTTACTGTAGTAGAACACCAGCAAAAAATCTAGAAGAAATGAAGTGATAGTCACCACTTGACAAACCTCATTGTTATGGTTGACTTGGGCAAGAATTATCAATGGATGTTAAAAACTATTGGGTAAGAGTTTTGGTGAGGAATAGAATATAATCTATACTACGTAATCTCAAAGTATCTTCCCACAAAGTACTTATCAGTTGCAAGGGGTAAGGGGAAAGGCAGAGGGGAATAATACCCTTACTCCAGGGAAACTGGGTAGATAGCATCTTAACTTAATGATCAAAGTTAACATCACCCATAATGGAATAAATTTACATCCTGCCTCCTGATATCATGCACGGAGAATACAACATCACTTGTGTGGTACTCCTGCCAAAAATGTATAACCTCAATCTAATCTGAGGAAACATTAAGAACACCCAATTGAGAGACATTCTACAAAATAACTGGCCTGTATTTGTCAAAAATATCAAGGTTATCAAGGACAGACTGAGGAGCTATTCCAGATTAAAGGCGACTAAAGAGATTTGGCAATGTGTGATCCTGGAGTGAACTCCGGACTAGATTTTTTTCTTCCTCTATTTTATCTTATTTTCACTATACAGGACATTATTGGGACAATTAACAAAATTTGAATAAAGTCTACAGATCAGAAAATACTATTTTATTAGTGTTCATTTCCTGTTTTAATAAATTATACTGTGGTTACTTTAGGAGAATGTCCTTGTTCTTAGGAAATACATACTGAAGTGTTTAGGAATAAGAGGGAATCATGTCTTCAATCTACTCTCAAATATTATATAAAAGTATCACACACACACACAAGAATAAAGCAAATGTGGTAAAATGTTAACCATTGGGGAATCTGGATGAAGGGAATAGAAAACAACCTCTGTACAAAGAACTCTTTGTACTGTTCTTGCAACTTTCTGCATGTCTGAATTATTTCAAAATAAATAAATGTTTAAAACGTATAGAGGCCATTATTTTTTATTCTGGTAGAAACAAACGTACAGCTCAGTAAGGTTAAGAATATTGCACATTGTTGTGAAACAAAGCTCCAGAACTTTTTCATCTTGCAAAACTAAAACTCTGTACCCATTAAACAGCAACTCCCTGTTCTCCTCCCCCAATTCCTGGCAACACCCATTCTACTTTTTGTTTCTGCACATTTGAGTACTCTAGATACATCATGTAAGTGGAATTGTACAGTATCTTTCTTTTTGTGATTGGCTTATCTCATTTAACAAAAGTCCTCAGGGTTCATCCATGTTGTAGCATGTGACGAGATTTCCTTCATTTTTAAGGCTGAATTATATTCCATTGTAGACTGCACTTTCTTTATCCATTCATCTGCAGATAGGCATCTGGGTTGCATCCACCAGAGGCAACTTTTGAGTATCTTGCTTGATTGTCTGCAAAATCGAAGATATTCACTACTAGGGAAAAAATAAACTGCTAGAGAAAAAAAAAGTTTACAAGTTTGGGGATGTATATTCACTAAGATGAAAAATTTAAACAAGCTGAATCAGAAAACTAAATAAGTATGCTAGATCAAATTTTCAGTATTCTACTGCTATACGTAGATGCTATTTCAGAGGATATGCTATATAGGCTCTGGTGCAATATCAAAAATATTTTTAAATATTGTAATTGGAAAAGTAGAAGATAGTTATACCTACCAAATGATTACAACTGAAGGTGACTTGCCATAGTTTAGAAATGTTGATAAGTTTTTTCAAAATTATTGTAAAGATGATTTAGTATTTTATGTAGATTTTTAGAATATTTTTTACTTTAACATGGCAAAGGAAATGCAGAAATGATTTTAATATACATTTCCATGCAGTCACTGCATAGATATTTTAAGATAATACATTTAACAATTCATTTAAAAGAGGGAAGTATCACTAGAGTCATTATTTGAATAACTTTTGTGCAGTTGTCATTGAAATTTAATACTTTCTATGTGTTTATTTCATGTTTGTAAATATGTAACTTTACTGCATCTGGAAGCTGCATTGATAGTTTTATTTTTAGAAATCATTACATTAACTTGAGAGAAACTACCTTAACCAAGCAATCAAGGTTGTCAATGTCGTGTTTCCATCCTGCATCCTTTCATAAGACACAATGAGAATGTCACTTCGGCTCTGTGGAAATCTTACCCAAAACTTATACTTATTGTTGAATGTTTCATGAGAAAACATCAGACAAATTCAAACTGAGGGAGAGTCTACAAAAATACCTGGCCAGAACTCTTCAAAAGTGTCAAGGACATGGAAAAGGGGGCAAGTCTGAGAAGCTGTCACAGATCTGGAGCAACTAAGGATAACTGACAATTAACGTAATATCTTGGAGGGAATCCTGGAAGAGAAAAAGAACATTAGTACAGAAACTAGTGAAATCCAAAAGATGTCTATAGCTTCCTTAATAGTAATATATAATGTCAGTTTCCTAGTTTTGACAAATGTATAGTAGTTATAAGATGTTAAAATTAGAGGAAACTGGGCAAAGGGTATATGAAAACTCTGTACTATACCAAATTTACAAATTATTCTAATTAAAAAGTTCAACAGATTCTATTAATATAAATTTATTCATAAGATTGCTAAAATCTAACTTGCTTTGAAAGTTGAACACTTATTCCCTCAAAAAGTATTTAAAGTGCCTCTCTGCTATGTGTCAGTTCAGAAAGGACTAAGTTAGCCCACTGAATACATTATTAAACAGAAGCACTCAGATTATTATTAGCCCGCATGACATCCCATTTTCTACTTTTAAGACCAGAGGGGAGAAAATTTTTGAAAGCTTTTATTGGAAGTGGAGGAAACCAGATAATGAAACTACAGACATAAAATAAGAATCAGTGATGATTCCATTCAAACATGGAGTTTTGAAGAATATTAACTATTAAGAAGTTGGACTGATGACCTGGAAAATAACCTCTGATTGAGGAAAAAAGGCTACACTATTTAGTATATATACACATACCTACTTAGTATATATACACATATAACAGTCACAAAGATAAAATCCTTTACTTCCTCTCATCTGTATAACTTTAGATTGTATTTAGAAAAGCTATATAATGTACAATTTAAGTCACAATCAGGAAGGTGGAGACTAAAAAAGGAAAGACATTATTTTATGGAAACAAAGTGATAAAATAGGAGAAGAAAATCCCACGACTGGCATAATTAGAAGTCTATAATTTTAAAACTCTGCACTTAATCTTAAAATCAGTATGTTTGGGGTATGTCTGTGGTGGCTCACACCTGTAATCCCAGCACTTTGGGAGGTCAAGGCAGGTAGATCACCTGAGGTCAGGAGTTTGAGACCAGCCTGACCAATATGGTGAAACCCCATCTCTACTAAAAATACAAAAATCAGCCAGGCATGTTGGCAGGTACCTGTAATCCCAGCTACTTGGGAGGCTGAGGCAGGAGGATTGCTTGAATCCAGGAGGCAGAGGTCACAGTGAGCCAAGATCATACCACTGTATTCCGACCTGAGTGACAGAGTGAGATTCTGTCACAAAAAGAAAGAAAAAAAAAAGTCAATATTTTAACTCAAAGAAATCATTTACCATAAGCCTATTTTGCTAATACTTTTGCTGTTGTTTTTAAGGTAAAAGTCTAACTAAGCCCACCAATAATGAAATTGCCAAAGTGCATTTAGTGACTTTTTAGTAGTTAGTAAAATGAAATGTCATGTAGAAATAACCTCCTATTTAGACATGTAGTCCATACTTGATCATCTACAGCTGTCTACATTGAGTTACATGTTCCATTCATAATCTACAAGTTTTCTTCTGCTGTTCAGCTACTATATTACCTACTTGGATTATATTAGTAGCCAGGACTCTGCTAAATATCTGGCTACCATAACAGGCTTACCTTGTGGGAGCCCAAGATAGAGGGTTATTTAGGACAGTTGTGCCTGGTTCACTACAAAAATAAATCAGGTCCAACAGCAATGACAAAAATGTGGCCCAGGTTAAATATTTTCTCACATATTCAACAAAAAATAAAGGGAAAAAATATGAATTTGAAACCAATAGAACTAAACTCCAAATGAAATAGAATAATTCTAGTTTTGATAATGAAGTTTCAGAATACATACACTAGCCAAAAATGATTTTGATTATTCATCAAGTATGCTTCACTAAAGATGAATATACTAGGGACAAATTCTTTCTTAGGTAGCAGTAAGAAATTGGGAAAATGATTTTGTATATAACCTAATCTAACAGCCTCCCGGCTGGGCTCTGTCACCCAGGCTAGAGTGCAGTAGCACAATCTCTGCTCACCGCAACCTCCGCCTCCCAGGTTCAAGCGATTCTCCTGCCTCAACTCCCGAGTAGCTGAGAGTACAATTGTAATAATAGCCAGTATTTATTGTAGGCTTTCTGGGTGCCAAGGACTCTGTATAATTTCACTTAATCCTCACCAAAATCAAACAAGCAAGCAAATTCCTCAAAGATTAGGAAACCTTGAGTAGGGTTCTGCCTTAATATTTGTCCTGGGACATTGAGATGGTATTATTATAATTAGCAAGATTCAAAGGATTTCATGTAATTAGAGCATATAGTGTTTTAAAAAATGAGAAGCATGGATTTAGTAGAATTTAAAGAGAGGCAGAACTTCCTAATATCTTTCCAGTAACCTACTTGTCCAAATAAAAATACCTGCTAAACATCATTTGGGAAAATAACCTGAATAGTTAATTAGTATCTTGAATTGACAAAGTGGGCAGAATAATATTAATATTTATCCTTTGAAGTGCAACTAATGGAGTCT
The DNA here is from genome assembly GCF_037993035.2 of Macaca fascicularis. Lineage (NCBI taxonomy): Eukaryota > Metazoa > Chordata > Mammalia > Primates > Cercopithecidae > Macaca > Macaca fascicularis. The sequence goes on along the minus strand of NC_088378.1, from coordinate 156,825,748 downwards.
CGGTCTATTCATATTGGAGGTTTATATCAAAGTTTAATGTTCTTGGTTAGTTTAAAATATCTCATTAATATTTTAACTAATTCTAAAAAACTGCCACACTTGAATATTTTTAGGTATTATTTTTAGATAACAAAAGCCATGGACACTCATTAAAATAAAGTTTAAAATTAAAGTAAAGTCAGATAGTTTTTTTTTTTTTTTTTTTGAGACAGGGTCTTGCTCTGTTGCCCAGGCTGGAGTGTGCAGTGGTGTGATCTCGACTCACTGCAACCTCCACCTCCTGGATTCAAGAGATTCTCCTGCCTCAGCCTCCTGAGTAGCTGGGACTACAGGCGTGTGCCACCACGCCCGGCTAAGTTTTTGTATTTTTAGTAAAGACAGGGTTTCACCATGTTGGCCAGGCTGGTCTCGAGCTCCTGACCTCGTGATCCGCCCACCTTGGCCTCCCAAAGTGCTGGGATTACAGACATGAGCCATCATGCCTGGCCCAGATAGTTCTTTTCTTTAAAATTTCTTTTTGTAAATAGCTACCAGACAAAATAATCATGGCCAACATGAGTGTATGTCCTTCTGCGTTATTTTTCTGTATAGATTTCGTGTGCATTTAATATTCTTGTCACAATATTCTGCTGGTTGTTAAAACTTTATTCAGCCGTGAAGCATTGAGGGAGAGGAGGAGATAAGACATCACCCTAAAGTCTCTGCCAGCTCCATCAGCAGCTCGGGCAGGTTCTGTCTGCAATCTGTTCTTTTCTTAGATGATTTTTGATGAATGAGGGGGTTGTTGAGCCCCCAGCTGCTGTTCCCTCAGAGGTCTGCTTGCTCTTGGGTAAAATATGGGGACAAAGGCTGATAGTGCTTTGAAGTATGTACCTACTCCCTTAGGGCTGGAGTATTTGAAAACATCTACACAGGACTCACTTATGTGCTGCTTACATATTTTTCCTGCCATTGAGTCAATGTGACACTTCATTTTCCATTGCCACAATAGTCGGGCAGGAAAGCTGCAAACAGGAACACGAACGGGAGAGCTGAGAGGCAGCCAGGCGATGTCCTCAACTGACCACAGTCTCATTATTAGAGAAGGTAGAAAGGTTATTTAAGTCGGAGGAATCGAATAGTCCCAGTGGATGAGAGATGGAATAGTGACTAGTGAGCTCCTTTTGTAGTTTACTGCTTTTAGGGACAGCATCCACTGAAGGCTTGCATAGCTCTGAGAAACCTGCAATGTGAAGGTTAGGCCAAGGCGAAATGGCCAATTCTTAACAAAGTTGACTTGCAACCCATCTAACTGGAATTTGATGGGGGGAAAAGCGTGGCCCAACAAGTCAAGGCACAAGTAAGTCTCTAACCTGTTGTCCTTATGATCTTCAAATAAGAGTCCAGATCTAAAAGCCTCTTATATGACCATGAATTTAGATCTGTCCTAGAAAACAGTAAGAGTGTGTGAGGGACATTAAAGAGGTCTGGCTCTTAATAAATCTTTTGTTCAACTTCTCAATGCATGTTACATTCTGCTATCTTTGCTTTTACCTTAAAAATGATTATTCACAAATTGAGGGATATCGTACAAGATCTGTACTCTTCAAAATGCCAATGTCATAAAAGACAAAGAAAAGACTGATGAGTTGTTCCAGATTAAGGGAAGATAAAGAGACTGACAATCTGAATGCAACACATAATCCAGGAGGTTTTCTTTTGCTATAAAAGACATTAATGGAACAATTGGTATAATATGAATAAGGTCCAGATATTAGATAATAGTACAGTAAGGATAAAATGTTAACATCTAAGGACTCGTATGAAAATATATGAAAAGTGTTTGTACTATTATTTTCTGAAGTCCAAAATTCTTTCAGATAAAAAAATAATAAAAAAGATACCCTTTAATTGTTAAAAAAAAAAAAAAAAAAGTCTAAGATGGTTTTAGTAACATCATATAGGCCAGGTGCAGTGGCTTACTCCTGTAATGCTAGCACTTTGGGAGGCCAAGGTGGGTGGAGCTTGTGAGTTCAGGAGTTCAAGACCAGCCTAGGCAACACGGCAAAACCCTGTGTCTACAAAAACTATAAAAATTAGCCGGGTGTGGTGGCACATGCCTGTAGTCCCAGCTACTCGGGAGGCTGAGAGATGGGAGTATTCCTTGAGCCTGGGAGGTCGAGGTTGCAGTGAGCCATGATTGCAGCACAGCACTCCAGGCTGGGTGACAGACAGAGACCCTGGCTCAAAAAGAAAAAAAAAAAAAAATCACACAAATATTACAAGGCACCACTGTAAATACCTAGGATAGTTTCAATTATTGCTAATATGTGTTTTCTTTTTCATGACATTCACCAACATTCTATTGACAAAATATAATTTTTCAGTTACAATAAGGAACAATCTAACTGGCCTTACAATATGAGTATCACCTGGAGCAGCACATCCCATCAGTCATCTGCTAGCAAGAACTGTCTCCTAAGAAAGCGGATTTACACAGCAGGACGTCAAACGGATGACAAAGGCAGGTAACACAGGCAAGCAATTTAAAGGAATAATATCATTTTTGCACTGCACATTTGAAAATCACTTTTCTAAGTATTTTTGCCTCGTTATCTGTTTTTATACTTTGCATATATATACCATTTTTGGCTTGCCGTTTTTCAAGTAAACATTTTCACAGCTAGATGAGATTTTTTAAATATATATATTTGAAGCTGGTTAAAAACAACTACAATCTGAGAAAGACCTCTTATTGACTAAAGTGGAGCTTAAAAAGGGAGAGAAGGATTTGGTTTGTCTCCAAGTGCCTAGAAATGTAAGCGATGCTTATTTTTAATCTATCGCAATCCTGTATCTAAGACCTTCCTCAGACAATCTATGATAAATCAAAATATCTTTGTCATGACAAGAACAGTGATATCCACCCAGGTAGAATCTTGATTTCATGAGTATGTATTTGACATAATTTACTATGGAAAAGTGAATTAAAACTTTGCATTACAAGTCTTTCCATCTAAACTAGACCCCAAGATCAAGAGATTTGGTGTTTATCTTCCTTACATCTGTCATTGGTGGCCAGGTTCTGAGAAGAACAAAGATTTTAAAAGATGACAGAAAAGAGAAAAATAACCATGAATTTTAACTTTCATTATTTTGAAAAGGAGGTGGATTCAAATGTAAGGGTTTCTCACACAGACAATTCCTCAATTACTTGCCTATTTAATTCTATTCAGTCTTCAAAACAAGAAGACAGTAAGCTCAGTAATTTTTGGCAATAGATATAATTCAGATGACATTGTTATTCTGCCTGTCACTCCCTCTTATCTCCCAGATCATTTCTCCCTGCCCCAGACACACTGACCTCAGAACCCTCGAAAGCTTCCTGCATGGACAGTTCCTCTGTTTGGAAGGCTTTTTGCACAGATACCCATCCATAGCACTTGTCCATCCCTCCATCACCTGCTTACAGTCTTGCTTCTGTAACTTTCTTCATGAGCATTCCACGGCCAGTGTATCCAAAACTGCAAATCATGCCTTGCCCACCTCCCCATGTGCCCTATGCCCCTTCCTGGCTTTGTTTTTCTGTTTAGCTGGTAGGTGTTCTAACCAGCTGATCTGTAATGACTCCTCTCCCTCAGGCCTAAGCATGCCCTCTATAAAGGACAGAGGGGCCAACAAGATTCATTGTGTGAGTTTAGTGGGGATGGCTGTTCCCAATATTAATGGCACATTAGGGAGCCCCAACTTTCCAGAGAAAAAGCAACAACTGTTAGAAATGTTACAGATATACCAAGGGTATGCTAAATCAACCAGCGACGTATGTTGTGAAAGTGACAAGCTTTTGATCAAGATAGAAAACAAGATAAAAACTATGAGCGTTTTAGGATGAGGCACCTTCTCATTAAAGTTCACTTACACCATCTCTGCCCAGCTTCTTTACTGCTATTGATATTTGCATAGTTTATAACACTCGGTATGCAAACCTTACCCTCCTTCAGTTATTCAGTGTTGTGTCCTTCTGTGTTCTCTGAAATTGTGATTATTTGAAAATGATTTGAAAATGAAGGTCTCCTATCTCCCTCGCAATCTCTCAGTGGCTATTCATATCTAGCATCCTCTGTCAACTGTTTTCCTCTGTTTCTCTACTTCTCTCCTCTTCTCTCACCCGGTTCAGAATTCATGGACAAGATTGCATGGGAAGCCATGGGCATTCCAGGGTAAGGAGAAGCACGCTGGTTCCTCCCTACCCACATTGTCCCTCTGAAACAGACATCTCTGTTCTCAGAGCTTAGGAACACAGCAAAGATTAGGGACAGACTGCGGACATTTCTCAGGTTGCCAAAAGCAAGAGATTCTGCTCTTCCTTGGGTCCAGATTTGCCGGAGAACAGGAGTCCAAGCATGTGCTCCTCAGTGGTTGGTGTAAAGCCGGTGCCCACTAACAGTTGGGCCAGATAGGTACCTTGAAGCCCGGAAAGCAAACCAAATCTCGCATTGAGCTACCTGCTTTTTGTGTAGTTGCCCTTGGAAATTCCTTAGTCTTATCTCTGGACAGAGTAAGGTGGGAATGGCCTCAGGCCCTCCCTTGGGTCTGAGTTTTAAAGCATCCCACAAGGCCAGTGCAGAGGCAATAGTATTAAACAGTAATTCCAAGAGAGTAATTCTAGAGAAAGGTGGAATGACCAGCTGCTCAAACTGCATGGAATGTTCACTTCTTATCTCCCACCTTGGAAGATCTGGTTTTTAATTTCATTCAGGAAGACAGAAATGTTTGTGTACTCTCACACACGTTTCACATCTCAATGCATTTTCTATATCGTGGGCAAGTTCAAATGCATATCTATTAATGTTAACCTCAGAAAAGAACTGTTAGTTCATCAACTGAGATTCAGGCTTGAGTTGGAGCCTCAGGCAGATTGGTTGTCTGTTCTCTATTCTGTGGCTTCCAACTGCATCCCTAGCATCAGTGAGTCCCCAGCCTCATTCAAAACTAGAATGATGGTGAACTCTGCTGTGGGAGGCTATGCACCTATGTATCACTACCCTTGATAAGTAACTCAAAAACACGTGCCTATTGATCATTTCTGTAAGTAAAAGGTAGGCATCAAAAACATTGTTGTTAAACAAAATGTACCAAGTTGGAATTTTCTCCCGGCTCTGAGCATCTCTCAACGAAATGACACATGCTAAACAAATAAGCATATCACAAAATGTGACCTTTCAGGGCATTTTAGTAGTGAGAAAGAAGACAAACACAAGAAAGGTTAGTAGTCCAGAGAAGAAAAGGAGAGAGCTGAGAAACAGTAATAGTTGTAATTATTTTTGTGTGGTGGTTGTTCTTTCTGGTTATAACTTTCCTAATAGTCATAATACCAGGTTTAGATTTGGAACTCTGTGTCCAAGTCTCTCTTGCTCTCTTAATGTATTTCTGGAAATTAACAAGCAGTATTTGATTATACCATGATAAATATTTAGAGACCATCATATGCAAAATACAAGAGTGAAACATCAATACTAAAGAGAAATGTCTGATAAAATTATAGGTACTTCATTTTTTGCCTTATACTTTTCTCTTTTCCAAGTATTCTACAATGAAGAGTAACTCTCCTAATTAGAAATTTTTTTAACTGCCTGCTAATTAAAACAATGCCATTTCAGATCTCTCAGAGTTTTTAACATGAGTGCTGCCTATTCCTGCTTCATTCCTTCTTTTTCTCTTCAAACAGCCAGTTTCAGAAATGAGATGTTCCGGTTTGATGGTAGGCCAGGATCAAATTAAACTGCTCCTGAGTTTCACAAGTCTAATATTTCAAATGAGAGATTTCAGCTCATTTGACACATTCTAACGTGCTTGTGTTTGATGAAGCATTACTTATGTGAACCATTAGCTTGAATAATGTGTGAAAGCAAAACGATGGTTTTTTTAGGCAGTCACTAATTGTTCTTCCCTCGGTGCTTCTACAAATGAACCTTGAGAGGCAAAAAGAAGGGTGTGGCAGGTGATGAAGGCTGTCCTTCTCTGGAGACCCAGCACAGGGTTCCTGCTGTGGTACACGCAGTGTTGAGAATGCAGTGTGCAGATAGGTACCTAGCCATCCGGATCAGACCCAGGGCTCAATCAGAAGGAAGATTTTGCAGCCAAATGATCATCACATCCCACAAATACGATCTAGTGCTCAGTCTTGAGTCCTAGTATGTGAGACAGAGAAAATCCGTGGTGCTCGGGCGTGTCTGAACAGCTAGGACTCCACTGGGTTCGCCAACTCTACCGTCTAGTTATGGTTTCTATTTTTAAATTCTGTATTCATACAGCTGACCTTTTTTTTTTTTTTTTTTTTTTTTTACTATGCTGGTTAATTTTAATGCTATCTTTAAAAGATGAGAGCTAATTGAGAGAAAAAGAGAGCAGACACAGATAACTTGGGCATCTCTCTGGCTTCAGTCACGGCTCAATCCAATATAGTTCCCACCCCGGGTGTTCAGAGTCTCTTATTTTGGAGTTAGACCCAGCTGGGGCTTGAAACTGGCTCCAGACGTTCAGTAGCATTAGCAGATGGTGGAATCCTCGAGGAAGTAATTCTGCTGTGGGTTTTCTATTCCCTAACCAGGTCTTTTGAGCATAATGTGCTTTCTCACCAGCTCACTCAGCCTCCTCGTTCTGTAACTAACCAGTCTCTCCCTAGCTCTACTCAAGGAAGAAATTACAAAACAGAGATGAGAGAAAAGACAGCGAGAGACAGCGAGGAGAGAGAGGGGTCATGGTTCAATATATTCCATACATGCTAGTGGGAAGCAGAATTTTTTTTTTTTTTTCTTCCTGGTCATAAGGATTCCTTACTGCCCGCCCCTCCTACCCTCAAGTGCCATTTTCCTATTTTTAGCTTTGTTTTTTGTTTTAAGAAATCCTTCTCTTCAGTCTTATCTGGTGATTCTTAATTTCAAAACCACTGAATCTTCACCAACCATCCTACAGCAGAAGCACTATCTGGGTTTGGATTAGAAATATCCCTGTCACGAGCGCAGTGGCTCACGCCTGTAATCCCAACTCTTTGGGAGGCAGAGGCAGGAGGGTCGCTTGAGCCCAGGAGTTCAAGACCAACCTGAGCAACGTAGCGAGAACCCCATCTCTACAAAAAAATACAAAAATTAGCCGGGTGTCGTGGCACCTGCTTGTGGTCCCAGCTCTCTGGAGGCTGATGCGGGAAGACTGCTTGAGCCCAGCAGTTTGAGGCTGCAGTGAGCTATGTTCATAACACTGCCTGCCCTCCAGCCTGGCAACAGAGCTATACTCTGTCTCTGAAAAAAAATTAAAAAAAAAAAAATTCTTTGTAAATCTTATACTTCCAACTATTTTGCAAATGACAATTGTTAAAAATAGTTTGGGGTGGTGGCTCACACCTGTTATCCCAGCTCTTTGGGAGGCCAAGGTGGGCAGATCATTTGAGGTCAGGAGTTCGAGACCAGCCTGACCAACATGGCAAAACCCCGTCTCTACTAAAAATACAAAAAATTAGCCGGGTGTGGGGGCATGGGCCTGTAATCCCAGCTACTCGGGAGGCTAAGGGAGGAGAATTGCTTGAACCAGGGAGTCGAAGGCTACAGTGAGCCAAAATCATGCCATTGCACTCCAGCCTGGGTAACAAGAACAAAACTCTGTCTAAAAACAACAACAATAACAGTATTAAAAATGTGGAGTTTTGTTTGATTTTTGTTTTGTTTGGCACAGGGCCTCACTCCCTTCGGCCAGGCTGGAGTGCAGTGGTGAGATCACAACTGACTGAAGCCTGGACTTTCTGGGCTCAATCCATCCTCCCACCTCAGCACCCTGAGTAACTGGGACTACAGACACATGCCATCATGCCTGGCTAACTTTTTGTATTTTCAGTAGAGACAGGGTTTTGCCATTTTTCCCAGGCTGGTCTCAAACTCCTGGGCTCAAGGGATCTCCTGCCTTGGCCTCCCAAAGTGCTGGGATTACAGGCATGAGCCACCACACCCGGCCAAAAAGTTTTAAACAAATTAAAGCATGTCAGATTTTACCTCTCCTTCTACAAACTATTTTACAAGCTTAGATTTTTTTAAAACAATGAAATCATACTTGCAAAAGAAAAATCCCTGCTAAAACCAAAAATCTAAGTTATTTGTAAAGTAGTCCGCGAAGTGGGTATTTGGTTTGGGTTTTTGCTTGTTTTATTTTATTTATTTTTTTATTTTTTCTTGACCAACCAATATTTCCCCATTCTACTCATTTCCACACCTGGTCCCATTGATTTCTATGAGTTTCCAGTCAGCCAGCTTTAGTTTCTGTTGTTCATAAACAAAAATACTAACCAATACAACTGGTCTCCCTATTGCCCCTTGCCTCTTCTTCCTGTTCTGAAACTTGTAGCAATTAAGCATAAATTAGACAAGGAATGAACCAAATGCTATCTCCCAGATAAATTCCCCAGATTATTAGTAAACTGGAATTCAGGGAATAGGCACCGCAGCTAATACAAGAAGGGACTATTTCAGCCCACAATAGCATGAGGTGTATTTATAAGACAGAAAGATGTAAGAATGCACCTGTCCCTCTGCAACAGTGGGGGTTAGGACTTGGACAGTTTACCGTTTTACTCAGTCAGCTTTAGCAAAGAACTGTGTGTGGGAGGATCCCTCCTTTTTTTTAGCCTTGGGCTCTGATATCGTACCTACTTGATCAGAAATAAAGGCCACTAACAGATCCTTGGGACTTGTGAAGCAGGGTAGGGACAGGAAAAGTCATCATTAAGCAGTGACAGAGCTGACCTTATAGCCTCCCTTACATGCACAGAGACGTTCAAATGCTTTTGTGAACATGATTGTCTTTGCTTTGCTTCCCAACAATTCTGGGTGGAGACAGAGCAGATATTCCTGTCTCCATTTTACTGTTGACAACACCAAGCTTCAGACAGATGAAGTAAGTTTTCTCTTTTTTTTTTTTCTTTCGTTGTTTTCTTTTTGTTGTTGTTGTTCAGACAGGGCCTTTTGCTTTGTCGCCTAGACTGGAGCGCACTAGCGGGATCACAGCACACGGCAGCCTCGAACTCCCAGGCTCAAGTGATCCTCCCACCTCAGCCTCCCGTGTAGCTGAGACTACAGGCAGGAGCCACCACACCCGGCTAATTTTTTTGTATTTTGTGTAGAGATGGGGTTTCACTATGTTGCCCAGTCTGGTCTCAAACTGCTGGGCTCAGGTGATCCTCCTGCCTCGGCCTTCCAAAGTGCTGGGATTACAGGTGTGAGCCATCAAGCTGGCCTGAAGTAAGTTTTCTAAGTTTCCATGGCTGAAACCCACATCATCTGGCTTCTGTAAAGAAATAAAAAAGGTAGCCTATGTAATGTATTGGCAAAGAGGAACAAGCGGTAAATGAGTGAATAGTTGTAGACCTTTAATAGCTACTATTGCAGTAATGCCACCTGTTAGGTCAGGAGATGGGCATCTTACCTTAAGACAAGGACAACATCTGGTTGCCTGGGAGAAGGGACAGGCAGGGTATCAGATGCTGAATGAATGTTTAATGAATGAGTGAGATAAGGCAGGAGATAGAATGAGCAACCTGAGAGAAGGCCTGGTGCCCTGTAAGGCGTTTTGATTCAGCAGAACGAGTAAGGAGAAGCCCTTCTGGAGGGTAACACACCAGCACTAGACCAAGACACCTGGCTCACTGGTCAACTGCAAAAACTTTCATACTCAGACTGTTTTTCTCAATGATGAGGTCTTAATAAGGAACAACGATTATGCCTCCCAGCAACCCACTGTGGCTAAGCCTGGTGGAAAACAGTCTTTTTCCTTTCTTTTTTTTTCTTTGAGACAGAGTTTTTTGCTCTTGTTGCCCAGGATAGAGTGCAGTGACACAATCTCAGCTCAGCTCACTACAACCTCCGCCTCCTGGGTTCAAGCGATTCTCCTGCCTCAGCCTCCCAGGTAGCTGGGATTACAGGTGCCTGCCACCACGCCTGGCCTTTTTTTTTTTTTTTTTTTTTTTTTTAGTAGAGACAGGGTTTCACCATTTTGGCCAGGCTGGTCTCGAACTCCTGACCTCAGGTGATCCGCCTACCTCGGCCTCCCAAAGTGCTGGCATGAGCCACCATGCCCGGCCGAAAACAGTTTCCTTTAGGCTTTGGGTTGCTCCTTTTCCTTTTTGCTTTCACAACCGAAATGCGTGCTCGGAGTGATCCAAGATATCTGAAGAACAGTGGCAGCTTGCAGGTGTTTAATCACCGTAAATTCGAGATGGCAGAAAGGCGTCCCCGCCTGGAGCCCCGGGCGATCGCTCACTCCGAGCAGCGTCGCCCAGCGGGCAGAGGCGGCGGGTGTGCTCCCGTGCCTCCTTCCCTTCCCGCAGCACTTGGCGCGCGCAAGCTGCCACCTCCCGGGGCGGCCGGGGGAACTCAGCCGGCGCTGGGAGGCGGGGGCCGCGGTCGAGGGGCGCCGCTATTGGCTGACCGGGCGGGGGAGGAGGGGCGGGGAGACCGTGATTGGCGGGGACCCGAGCTGAAGGGGGCGGGGCCGTTATATCAGAAGAGTCCCTGTCGCGGCGCAGGCAGTTGAGCTGCTGGAGTGCGGCGCCACCGCGGAGGACAGGGGGAGCTGGCGGGCAGCGGGTGAGGGGGTGGCGGGGACGCGAGTGGCGGCCGCGGGGCGCAGGACAAGGGTCCGCAGAGCTGCAGCCTTCGAGGGCCAGCCCTCTCCGAGTCCGGGGCTGGGTCCCAGCCGTGACAAGGCGGCAGCCCTGCGCACACCAAAGAGAAGGCGGCTGTGGCGGCAGCGGCAGCGGCAGCCCCAGCCATGCTGTGTTATGTGACGAGGCCGGACGCGGTGCTGATGGAGGTGGAGGTGGAGGCGAAAGCCAACGGCGAGGACTGCCTCAACCAGGTGAGGGCGAGGGGCAAGAGGGGGCCCCGGAGGGTCCTGCGAGACCGAGGGGCCTCGCAGCGAAGCCTGGCACCCTGGCGCGCCGCCTACTAGGGGCCGGGAGGCACTGCGGCTGCAGCCGGGGAGGAGCGCGTCCCCTCCTCTCCACGGGCGTGGGGCGCGCGGTCTCCTCCTGGCGTGCGTGGGGTGCGCGGAGAAAGCGTGCAGCGGGGGTCCCCAGCGCTGAGGGCCTGGCGCAGCCCGCAGCCAGGATCCACCCCCCAGCCCCCCATCATCCCCCCAGTCCAGCACTTTCCCGGAAGAAGGCGGCTCCGCACACCTGCGGCAGGTATGTGCGTGATACCGCCTGTCGGGTCCCCGCGGCGCCTGGCAGTGCCACCCGCGTGCCAGGATGGAATGGAGTGACTCGAAGCAGTCTCGGGCCCCAGGGGTTCTTGGCAGATAAGCCGGGCCCTTGTCTCACGCTGCTTCTCAGGCTGCTGCTCTCAAATGCACCGTTCACCTGCATCTCCGGGTTTGCGGGGGACGGGAGGAATAGGTTTGGGTCATCTACTGCTCGGTTGTTTTTAAGCATGTGGTTCCTTAAGAATGAGGGAGATCGGTGCCAAATAGCGCATAGGTGGTATGGCAGACAGCAAATGTGATCCCAGGAAAACGCTATACCCTCAACCCCTCTAGCTCTGAGATGTTTGGGAAACCGCTTGTGAAGCTTAGCTGACACTTGTGGCGTGTTGCCTCAATGTGTTTGATTTTTGGAGTCCAGATGGTTAAAATTGCCCAGATAATAAGTCGCCAAAAATCAGCTGTGCAGAGTATGCTGGTGGAGGGAATTCCGGTCATTGGAATGAGACGGAAAATACCCTGTAGTTTTCCCTCCTCATCTTTTGGAAGGCTACTTTTGAGGACTCTTTTTTTCTCTATTGCAATTGGTCATGCCCTAGATGTTAAAAGGAATTATGAGTCTCCATACTATAGGTCGTAGTTTGGTGTCGTTGGAGCCGTAGAACTTTGTTTTTCCAGTTTAGATCAGGAATTGTAACACTACTGAACTTTGTAAAAAGTACCAGCAGTCGGCCTCCGGGAGTCGTTGGGTTTGCTTTGACATGTACCATTTGCTCATCCAGGCTGCATTCCTTTTTGTTTTAGGTGTGCAGGCGACTGGGAATCATAGAAGTTGATTATTTTGGACTGCAGTTTACGGGTAGCAAAGGTGAAAGTTTATGGCTAAACCTGAGGAACCGGATCTCCCAGCAGATGGATGGGCTAGCCCCTTACAGGCTTAAACTGAGAGTCAAGTTCTTCGTGGAGCCTCATCTCATCTTACAGGAGCAGACTAGGTAAAGTGAGCTAAAATAAACCACTGTCAAATAGACCTTTGGTTCCCTTTAGAAGGGCCGCCGCACCTTCCCAGAGATACTCACAGGCAAGTTTGTTTTGATGCGGAGTTCCATCTTAACTTACGTTTTCCATGCCAGTCCTTTTGTTGAGGTGAAGAGGGAGCTACCTACTTGGTCCGAGTGCATTTTCCAATTCATTTTTTAGTTTTTCTTGTCTTTACAAACTTGATGGGTGAGCAGAGTTGAATTCTTAGGAACACTTCAGATAAGTGCTACCCCAGAAAAAAAAAGAAAGAAAAACCACCTGACCCGACTGACTGACTTCCTGATAGCATCATCTAATGCCCGATAGTAACCTCTGCCTCAGCAGTGTTACTATAGGTCATTGCAGACTGTTCTAACAGAAAGCAGGAAACAGTTCCTCTTGGGTTACTTAAACTTGGTCAGTTTCTTCAGCCTAGTGTCAGATTACAGTGTGCAGCCAAGAGTTCTGTTTGACTTCATGCAGAATTTTTAAAGTTTTTAAGTTTCTTGAAAATGTAATTTCATGAACTCTTCTGAGGCTGCTGTAACTGAATTCCAACCCACAGATACGTTACACAGGATTGGTGAGTTTAGATTGAATTTATCTCTCTACGTTGTAAAACACCACCAGCAGTGGTAGACAACTGAAGCATGTAGTCTCATTTTTCACACAAAGTATGTTCTCCCCTGGACTCACTCTAATACTTTTCTCAAGAACGAGCCAAACTAGGAAATTGATATTTAATATTTATTGAAAGGCAGGAGACTTCAATCTTACAGTGGCATATAAAAAATTAAAAAGGAAAACAGCTACTTTAAAGACATAGCAAACTTTGGATCTAAGTTCTAATGCTTTTCATAATTCTTTGGCTGAGAAATATGCCATGCATGTGAAAAATGTGATTCTAAAAATTTTAAGTAATGATGAAGGAGCGTTATCCTTTAACAGTTTTTTACATGACATTTGCTTGTTTGTTTTACCCAAGGAGTGATAAAAACTCATTTTGAAAAACTATTCATTTGAATTTGAAATCTCCACTTTGCCTTGTAATCGAGCTTTAAAGGTTGAGGCAGATGTTTAATTTTGTTTCTGAATGAAGATGGTATATTGAATTCTTGGTACTCCTGAAAATATCTTGCAAAATATTCAAGTGATTGCATGCTTCAGGATGTTTTAGCTGTCTGTATTAATCAGAATAGGCTTTTAAAAATGATTATTTAAAGCTGATTTGTGAAAGCTTTGTGCTTCACTGTCATAACTTGCAGTCGAATACAAGATATAACACAACATACTGGAATTTTCATTGTGTAGTCCTATTATGATTTTGTAATTATTTCAAGATCTCTAGATGCAACCCAGTTTTGATGGCACAAATTTATTTTTTAAATCTTCAGAAGCTTGAAGTACCAAATAACTGCATTTAAACAATGGCTGCAGTGATAATAGCATAATACATTTGTTGTATTCAGACTTTATAGTTGACTAGTAGATGGTCTCTACCTGTGCTTTCCTGTAATTGGATTAGTAACTATTATCAAATCAATTTTATTCATGTAAGAAATAGGGACATTTTATGAATTATAACTCAAATCAAATTTCCTGTCTTGGTTTCTCCTTTATTGATTCAATGGACTTGGACTCTTGAGATTCATAATAGTACTCAAAGAATGTACATACCTAGTTCAACTAGGTAATTTTAATTGATTTTAATTCCTTTTTGAAATTGCATTGAAAAGTTAGTGTGGCCTTAACTTTTAACTTGCTTTTAATATATTGGTGAATTTTACTTGGTTTTGTGGGGTTGGCTGAAATACATAACTGACACTTAAGTTTTAGTAACTAAAGTGATTTGTAATTAGCATTTATACCTCTTAATTAGGACATCAGAAGCTGTACTGGATCCAGTTTACAATTAGCATTGTTTTTGCATGCATGAAACTATAGAACAAAAATACTTATATTTACAAATGCTAGCAAATGAAGCTGGTTCATAAACTTCTTTGATGTTTAATTATTTGTTGTAAAATACTTACATAAAATGCCATGAATATACAATAGGTCTGTTTATGTAGTGAGTAAATTTAGCTTTGACAATCCAGTTATGAGAGGTGATTTTTTTACTCTTTTCTAAATCATGAGAGTGCATGTAGTATAGTACACTGAAAGTGTCTAGACAGTTTATTAAATGGTGCTGAAATATCCTGGCAGAGTTGTCCTCTGGGGACAATCAAGGTAGCCAAGTTGGGGAGGGCAGTTAACATATTAGTTCATATCAGATTAGGGAGGCCCTTGTGAGAATGATGGGCAGGAAGGCCTGTTTGTCAAAGGACAGCACCAGGGAACCAGGCAGAAGCCCTGTATTGTAGTTTCAGCTCTGCCACCAACTACCAGCCATCCAGACTGCCATGGGCCCAGCTCTGCATCCTACTTGAAAGCCCCTGAAGAGATGGTTTCTAAATTTCTCTTAGCAATAACTTTTTTCATTGCTTTCGTGTCCTCTTTATATTATTTTCCTTAATGTTTTCCTAAATATGTGTCTCCGAAAACAGAAAAAGCACATCAAGTGTTTGTTTGCTTAGAATGGTAGGTAGAGTTCTGATTTGGCCTAATTTTAGATTTGATTCTTCTATCTAGATTATGCTTTGCTCTTGAATATGAACCTCAAATGTAAAAGGAGAGTCTTACTTTTCAGCTGGCATATTTCAGCGATGGAGACAGCAGGCATTTTCAGCAGATGTTTGTGATGCCATGGAATAAAATGAATAGTGAAACAAATTAATGTATTCTGGAAGTAGATCTGAAATAATAATCATCTTGGAAATTCTTGCCCTTCAAAGGCTTTGAGTTTACTGCAATTCTGACTGGATTTTGTCAACATTTTCAAAACCAGAGATTAGAGAAGTATATGCTTCATCTTCACAATGGTAATTATACCATCCACTGCCAATAAAAATCTGTGTTTTTTTTCCTGACTTAGCCACGTTTTAGCAGAGCTCTGAAGTCTTTGCTAGGAGATGTTTTGCTTAGGTAAGGCTCACCAACACATGGATTCTCTTTTCCAGAAAACAACCCCAGTCCAAGAGCTCTGTGAGTCCCAAACTAAATGTTCACAGAAA
The DNA here is from genome assembly GCF_037993035.2 of Macaca fascicularis. Taxonomy (NCBI): domain Eukaryota; kingdom Metazoa; phylum Chordata; class Mammalia; order Primates; family Cercopithecidae; genus Macaca; species Macaca fascicularis. The sequence goes on along the minus strand of NC_088378.1, from coordinate 156,810,392 downwards.
TGCTATAATCCTGGATGTTAAATTTCATCCAGATTTCAATGATGCCAGCAGTGATGAGTTTGACTCTGACTCGTCCCTTGTTAAATCTGTCCTATTCTGACCTCAGCTCCATCCTCAGCCCTTGGGAAAGCCTTCTCTAGCCTTGCTTGGGAGACTAAACTCCCCCAGGACATCATGTATCTTTCCTTTACGGCATTTAATGAGCTTATAATACTACATATACTTATGTGGCAATTTGTTTATTATCAGTCACTCTAATAACCTAAACTCCATTAAACAGAAAGCTGATCAACGTTGTATTCCCAGAATCTAATAATAAGTGGCTGTTGCATATTTGTTGAATCATCGAATTAAGAACTTGGAAGTAAACAAAAATGGAGTTAACTGATATAAATTTTCCTAACAGATGTTGAGATGTTTTTCACTTTGCTTCTATAAACTGAAAAGTTGAGAGTATCTCAAAGAAACCTCACCATTTAAAAAATGTTTTATAGTGATTATTTTCTACTTGAACTTAACTTAGAGCTTCCTCACATTCTTTTGCTTCCTTTCTTTCACCCCCTCTACCCCATCCTAGACCATGTGTTTATTGTGGCTATTAGTTCTTTCCTAAAAGAAACTACCACTTATCTGGGCCATCTATGAAGGTCAGATAGTTTTCAAGTTATAGCATCACTTTAACTGCAACCCATTTATAGTCCTAAGTACATATTAACTAGGTATTTCCGTCTTCCAACAAAAATCATTTTTAGATGTGGAAATCTAGGAAAGATTGCATGCCCAAACACAAAATAGGCCCTGGAAAGTAAAAACAGTAAAAGCAGCCATGTGGTTATTTCCAAAGAAAGTATTTAATCAAATTTTGAATTTCTGATTTAATTTTTTCTTTTGTTAAGGCTATAGGATGTTTGTGTTATTATATGTGTTTATTTCAGCCAAGGAACACCTGTCTGGGTACCTTTAGGCCCTTTTTGACTTTCTGGTGCTTATATATTTGTATGAAATATTCAAAGAAGGTTTTTAAAATGTCATTTAAAATTAAATCTGAGCATTTAGAAGGCACCTAGGGTCAGACTCAGGGTGACCAGTGTTGAGCAGCTGTAGGGACACTGGGTGTGTTTCCTCTGAATGGTGTCCCACTGTGGCCTGTTCCCAGCCCTCTTCTGTACCAGCAGCAGGACCTAGCAAGTAACTCAGGATGTAAAAAGATGATGAGGTCTGAAAATTCCTGAACCTTCCCGGCCTCATGGAATAAATGTACCAAAAGGCATTCCTGGCTAATCTAGATTGTTGAGAAAGAGATTGTAGTTAACACTTTTAGATTTCAGGACTGCCTAGATTGGTGTTTGCCTAGGATAGGTATCTACTGTGAGTGAACAAGCACATTTTTTTAGAAGTGCAGATTTTCTGCTTTCAATTCGAAGTGTTCTTCTGGTGTGGGTTGTGATCACTTTTGAAGTTGGAAATTTTCTCAGCTGCTGCCCTCCACATCTTTTAACCGCTTTAGAGCAGGAACACTTTCATCAGCGATTCTCGTTTTGTACTTTCGGCTTTGAAAAGGATCTCCTTAAGCCTACGTAGAGGCCTAACTTGGTAATTATTTGGCTGTGACAAGTTTCTCAGTGGCACGCCCTCCAGGAAGTAGATAGATGTGGTGGTTCATGTTAGATATGGCTAGTTATTTGAATCCTTGACCCTAAGGGATTTTTACTAGTATTTCTTTATTAAGTTCTTATGAAAATTTTCAAACATACAGGAAAATTGGAGATTTTTTACAGGGAACACCTATATATGTACACACTATATATGTGCACACACACACACTATATATGTACACTATCTATATGTACACTATATATTCTATATAGTGTATATATACTATATATCTACTTCAGTATGTATTACATATTCATCCATTTATCAGTCCTCCACCCACCCATCAATCTGTCTTACTTTTTAGATGCATTTCAAAATAAGTTGTATATAAGTATGTTTCGCCCTAAATACTTCAGCATGCATAACATTAACTAGAACTCAATGTTTGCAGTTTTTTCTTTTGATGTAAAATTTATGTAAATCCTAATTGCACCATTTAATGATTTTTGACAAACGGCTGTGCTTGTTTAAATAAAACTGCTATCAAAATTTAAAACATCCTCACTCCAGAAAGTTCCCTCAAGCCCTTCTGCAGTCAACCCCTCCCCTTCTTCCCCACCCCCGTCCGCCGCCTGCCACACCTCTGTCATGTGTTCTTCTACCAGAGATGAGCTATGCCTGTGCAGCTTTATCTATATGGAATCTTGTGGTATGCACTCTTTGATGTCTGGCTTCTTTTGTTCATCACAGATTTTTCGAGATCCATCCACATTGTCGTACGTATCAGTGGTTGGTTCTTTTATATTGCTGGATAGTATTCCATTGAATGACTCTAGTGTTTGTTTATCCATACTCCTAATAATGAACACCTGTTTTCCAGCTAGTATGAATAAAGCTGCCATAAACATTCTAGTATGTACCTTTTTTTTTTTGTAGACACATATTTTCATTTCTCTTGAATAAATAAATACCTAAGAGTAGAATAGCTGGGTCATGGAGTAAGTAATCATTTCATTTTATAGCTGCCAGACCTTTTCCCAAAGCTATTTGGCAATTGTGCTATTCTGTACTCCCAGCAAGAATGTAAGAGTCGAGTTCCTCCACATACCTGCCAGCTTTCTGGTGGGTGTGTAGTGGTAGAGTGTTGTGGTTTTAATTTGCATTTCTCTGACAATTAATATTAAACACTGGTTCATGTTTTTATTGGCCTTTCATGTATCTTTTTCAAAGTATCCAAGTCATTTACTCATTTTTGTTGTTTGCCTTTTTTTTTTTTTTTTTTTTTTTGAGTTGTACAAATTCTTCATGTACCCTAGATACCAGTCCTTTGTCAGATACATGTTTTGTAAATGTATTTCCTCCTGTGGCTTACCTGTTTTTCTGGTGCCTTTTATGGGTAGAAGTTTTTAATTCTGGTGAAGCCTAATTGATCCACTTTCTTCTTTTGTGATTTTTGCTGTGTCCTGAGAAACCTTTGCTACCTGGAAGTCATGAAGATACTCTTACGTTTAGTTTTTAAAGCGTTACGATTTTAGCTTTTACATTTAGGCCCATGATCCATCTTGAACTGACTTGTGTTTTACTGAAATGAAAGATACAAAACAGAAAACTCTCATAGCAATTCTGTTGTGATTTGAGAGTTTTTAAATATAACTTGGCAGTCAAAGTTTGGTTTAAAATAAACTGTGGTTAGGTGACTCACTGGACTGAAGCGGGCTGACTGATGATGACAGTGGCTTCTGACAAGGGGAGAGCAGAACCAGCCATTACTCCCTATGGCTAGAGTCAGCCGTGGCTTTCCAGGAGAAATACAGTTCAATTATTGGTAATTGAGAGTTTGAAAAAAAAAATAGCCACTTAACTGTTTTAAAGATGTAGGTTAGTTCTTAAATTTTGAGTTTAATAATGAATCTGGATATAGTTATTTTACATTTGTCATTAAAAGCTCTTCAAAATGGTGTAATTGGTGAGGTCACTGGAGGGCAGTAACTGAGAGGGATCCTCTGTGATGCGCAGATCAATAGCTTCCAATTGGTTTGCAGGAAGTTCTGCTTTGATTCCTCGATAATTGCTTTATGAGACAAGCCAGTGTTTAGAGGAAAGTTCTCTGATTACAACTCTTAAAAGATAAATGATCTAACTTCATTCCTTAGCACTGTAAGAAGGAATTAATTTTTAAAAGAGAGAAAATTTGAAGTACTTTGAAGGAAAAATACAGTAAGAATATGTGATTCATTTTTAAAATTAAAATTTGGCATATCCTCACATTCACTCCATTAAAAAAAAAATCGTCCATAATGCTCAGTAAATGTTAATTCATTTGTGCCCATGATGCCAGGACATGAGTTAGCCGTAATCTTATGCCTGGGGCCCCAAAATGTGATCTATGTATTAAAAATGTCAGTTTTCTCAGTAGCTGGGTGAAACTTAGAG